>NC_060149.1:676353300-676967634 GCF_021461385.2 Schistocerca piceifrons
AGAACACCCATCTACATACAGGGCTGCACATGATTTTGTCGTAACGAAAAGTACTCCATACTGGAGTGAAATTTGTCTCTGTGGTGGTGGGTTACAACGGGGTAAAAACGTTCATTTGTTCGTCTTCTTTGATATCCACCAGCTGTCTTCGCTAACAAATGTATATGTTGATTTGATTTTGTATCCAATGATAAAAATGACATAACGGCCATCAGCACGGACTAGCAAAACCTTAAGATGCGGAAATTTTTATTTGAACTACTCGCTTTCCATTTCAGCTGCTGTAGTGCTACACGTATAAGTGGTCGGCGGTACATGTGCCGCAGTGTAAACGCAAACGTTCTCCTCATTTCGAGTAAGATCGTTTGGACGTGAATTATTTTCACATGCTGGAAGAGAAATTGGTTTTGATGAATGACGTTTTATGTTTCGCACGATGGTCCACCTGACTGTTGGCAAATATGATGAATTGTGGCCACTGAATCTTCGTCAGAGACTTGCATTTAGACAGCAATCAATGGCAAAGGACAAGCGATTATAATTAGTGTTAAACATTCCACCTACGACGAGGTCATTATAGGCGAAGCACTGTAGGAATGGGAAGGATGGGGAAGGAAATCGGCTGCGCTCTTCTCTATTTTAATCGGTCAATTGCTACATGTGGTGTGCGATACACTCAGCACCCTTCTGATGGTGACTCCAAAGATCACAAGTGTTGTAACTAAACCATAAGGTGCGACTGAGATTTCAAAACATGGAATGGGTAGAATGTGTTCAGAAGAGAATGGAGGCAATTCTTAGGGAACTCTGCACGACATTACATGAAAAGGAAAACTTTCTGATGGAAAAGCAATTGGTGGACAAGGCAGTGGTGGACAAATCATAAATAGAAAGCCTCACAGAATACTGTGATCTAGCAATCAGGAGAAACAGTGAAAATGTCTGTGAGATAAGAAATTTTTTTGTGGTATAGTCTTATGGGACCAAACTGCTAAGGTCATCGGATTCTAAGATTACACGATTACACAGTACATAATCTAACTTAAACGAACTTACGCTAATGACGACAGAAACAACCATGCCCGAGGGAGGACTCGAACCTCCGACGGGGGAAGCCGCGCGGACCGTGACAATACGCCCTAGACCGCGCGGCTACCCCGCGCGGTTGAGATAAGAAAACTGTTTGGGCACCTCTGTTTCACAGAATATCCACTACTGGACATTCACACCATGTTCTCTGCCCATAAGGAAAGACACTGATGCAAAAAAATTGCCACACAATGAAGAAATTTTGCGACATAAACAAAAATTTGTAGACGTGTTTGTCCATCTAAAAGATTATGTCTATTAAAATTCCGAGGCAGTAGCATTAGAATGCGGCTAGTAGCGCCACTAAGATAAATGCAAATTAGCTTTCCTTTAAATACACGATGCAACGATCGTGAGAGTTATTTACCTTCGAGTTTCGAAGAGGTGAGTTGATGTTAGTCAAGAATGCCTTTAAGGCGACAAAGGCACCGTTATCAACACGTCAATGATTTTGAACGAGGTCGTGTAACAGAGCTAGGAGAAGGTGGATGTTCCTTCTGCGATATTGCAGAAAGGCTTGACAGGAATTTAGCCATTACATATGATTGCTGGCAGCGGTGGTCACGAGAATGCATGGTCGCAAGAAGACCGGGATCTGGACGGCCACATGGCACTATCGAGAGGGAAGGCCATCGTGTTCGGCGTATGGCTCTGTCGCATTGTACTGCATCTGGTGGTGGTGGTGTGTATACGGTGCTCAACATCGAGTTCATCAGAAACCATCTTACTGCATCTGCAGCAGCAATTTCAGTTTTAGCTCTCACCACAGTGAGACAATGAACTGTTACAAAGCGGTTACTTCAAGGACATCTCAGAGCCAGACGCTATGTAGCGTGCATATCAAATGGTTCAAATAGCTCTGAGCACTATGGGACTTAACATCTATGGTCATCAGTCCCCTAGAACTTAGAACTACTTAAACCTAACTAACCTAAGGACAGCACAGAACACCCAGTCATCACGAGGCAGAGAAAATCCCTGACCCCGCTGGGAATCGAACCCGGGAACCCGGGCGAGGGAAGCGAGAACGCTACCGCACGAACACGAGCTGCGGACCGTGCATATCACAGACCCCAAACTACCGCCATTTGCGACTTCAGCGATGTCAAGCGAGAGGTCATTGGAGGGCAGGGTGGAAGGATGTTTAGTTTTCTGATTAAAGCTGGTTCTTCTTCGGTGCCAGTGATGGGTGTGTGTTCGTTAGAAGGAGGCACGTTGATGGCCTACAACCAACCTGCCTGCGTGATAGACAAGCTTGACTTGACCTACACTTGTAGTAATCGTCTGGGGTGCGATTTCCTATGACAGCAGGAGCATTCTAGCGGTTATCCCACGCACCCTGACTGCAAATCTGTATGTCAATCTGGTGATTCGACCTGTTATGCAGCCATTCATGAACAGCATTTCAAGGAGTATTTTTCTTTTCCAACAGGATAACGCTCGCCCACATAACAATGTTATAACCCAACGTGCTCTATAGAGTTCGACATGTTGCCTTGGTCTGCTCGTCCCATCTAGCATATATCGGACATCATCAGACGACGATTCCAGCATCATTCACAAACAGCATTAATAGGCCCTGTATATTGCTCCACCAAGTGCAAATATAATGGAACTCCATCCCAAAAACTGACATAGGGCACCTGTAAAACACAATCATGCACGTTTGCCTGCATTCATTCAACATTCTGTTGGTTACGCCGGTTATTTATGTACCAGTATTTCACATTTGCAATGACTTGTCTTACGCTTGTTACCTAGGCAATGTAGTCTCCCTTTTTAATTATTCTACATTATTTAGTTTTTGGTGTTGAAAACTTTGTGTACTTGATCCTGAAAATGCAGTAGCTCTGAAGCAAACGGACTAAACTATACTCATGCCCAACCCATGGCAGAAACTGTTATCGTAACACATAAGTCAGTATAAAGAGACCTTTCAGATTCTAAACGCCTAGAAAAATGTTTACGTGGCAAAACGAATAATGCCCCCCCCCCCCAAAAAAAAAAACAATCATTGCATTTGGTAGAGATTGACAATAACTGATTTTGTTGACATGTCAGCTTTTCAGATTGGTGTGATAGTTGCTATAATGTTTTAATGATGGAGTAAACAATAGACTGAAAACCATGAGTAGACTAGACATCAAAACTGGGGATAACATAAAAAATGGAACTCTGCGAGTGTACCGGCAGTGAGTCGCTGAAGTTGAAACGCTTCTGGAGACACGACGAAGAATGCTAGATCAACAAAAGAAAGAAAAAAAACTAAATAACATGAAAGGGACAGTCAGGATTAATAATATTATGGGCTGGAATGTTTTGACATGTTATCATTGAGAAGAAAATGACATGCAAATATTTAGTTTCAATTTCCTCTAATCAACGTCTTTGCATACTTAGGTATCATTATCTCATCCAATATCAAAGCTACAAAAACTTGATTCTGCATGAATAGTAATGCAGCGCTTACCTACACAGTGTATCAGATTATATGATATTCCAGTGCTTTGTGTTCTTCAGAAGTACGACGCGAAAGTCCTTCGCACCTGCATCCATGTCTGAAGGAATTTGGCATCGTGCTTCTGAACAACACAAATATAGCAATATCGTATTTATCCACCGAAACCAGACAATCGTCTTTCACATAAAATGTTTCCCCTGTATAGAAATATATATAATGGATGTACGAGTGCTGGTTATAGACACGTGGTTTGACTACATTTGGAAGTTTGAATCTAGATGTGACTCGTACTCGGATAGTGTAATGGCAGCGTGTTCGGTCAGAGGGTTAGCTGCCCTCTGCAATAAAAAACTGAGCGAACGGATCAACGATGAAATTTAACAGGTGTCATGGGACTTCCGCCCTGAATATATGCAACGAACGATTACGAAGACAATGAGATCAGCAAAAAAATTGTAAGACGACCGCTCGTGAGAAGTAGAAAATCAGGGTACAAGTCCCGGTCCAGCACAGATTTTCATTTTCTTCATACGTTATATAGCCGATGCTTGTTCACATCCATGTCAATCAGATTATTCAAAATGTATTAAATCTTTTAAGCTGGAGCGTTTCATATATTTTTAATTATAATAAAAACTGACTTCAGAATTATTTTTTTTTAATACACAAAGCAAGAACTTGATAAATATTCCTTCTTTATTCTTTTAATGTGTTAGTAATTAAAAGCATAAAACTTGTTTCAACCTTTTATTTTTATTAGTGTGCAAAGATAGTGTATCTAAATTAAAAAGTACACATTCAGTACGTAACATGAAAATACATTTTCACTCCATTATGAATCCCACAGTCTTTAATATTTTGTCACGTAGATTTCATAATATAGAAACACTGAGTACAGTGTGCTGAGCAACATTACATCATTATTTACTTAATTTGCAGACTAATATATATAGCTATTAGGCGTGATATGTTTTTAGACTGGATAGTACATCTGAGTACATGTGTCTAGAGCAAGCCATTAATGTTCATTTTCCCCTGGGCAGTAGGCCAGGAGTTAAAGTATGGACATACAGATGCAAAACAGTTAAAACAATTAGCTTATGCACAGACTGTACAGAAAACACCATGTAGTAAATGTGTTTGTGAGAAGACTGTTCGATGTAGTGGAAAAACAAACAATTTTACATACAGTGTATTTTCGTTCAATGGTTTTTCATTATGGAGGTAGTGACATGAAGTTGGACTCTAAGATTTACATTTTTCACACAGTTCTTTTAACAGCTAAATATGCATCTACCTTTTCGTTGGGAAAAAGCAACACAGGCAGCGCTCACATGTTGCAATATACTGATGAGATTGAGTAATGATACTTTGTATATGCTTCGGCAGGTTTTTACGTAATAGAAACTACACAATACTGTAGCATTGTCACCCTGCAACATCTACTGACTAACATGTTTCTCTTGAAAGCGATTTGTGAGAAACAGCAGTACAACTCGGAATTCCGTATCTTCTCCCTTACCTCTTAATCTCCCACAGTCATCAATTCAAAATCTGAATACTGGATGCTGTAGAAATTTAAGGTGAATCTTCATTCTGTTTTTCGAAAACATGAACATGTTTCAGCTCTGAGGTGAACAGCATGTAGGCGATGTTTACTTTGTTTGCATATGGGAAATATTTAGCTACATAATGTGCATTCTTATTTGCAGGATTTAATTCTACTACAATAGAACACTTAAAACAGACACTGTCATAAGCCTGAACATGTATTAGTGCAGTTTTAATTCCTGTTGCATCATGCACTTTCGTGTGTACACCTGTATGAACACCCTTACTTTTATTGTCGTTAACGTGCAGTAGAAATATTTCGTTCTATGCCCATCCAGAATCGTGGACTTGTAAAGTTTCCAGTTTTTTCAAAAGTCGCTGTCATATTGGTTTAGTATCATTCACTGATGTCATCAGGGAGCGACAGAGGCATGTTCCTGGTGTTTATTTACCTATCCCTGAAGCGGTCTAATTCCGCAGATTCTCTGCTGTTGCTGTATCATCGTTCTTATCAAGCGAACTCAATCAGAAGAACTACCGATTCTGTATCTTTCTTTGGAAAAAAACACGTAATCATAGATGTGACACAAACGGATTGAATTACACACTGTACAACAAAAAAAGAATACTTGTCTTTTTTGGCGAATTTTTGACTCTGCTCTCTCTGCTCCTAGTTGATCAGTGTTGACAGTTTGGCCGTAAAAACATAAATAACTTCAGCCTCTTGGAAGATCTCTGTTGTACCCTTGCCTCCCTGTTGAGTAAGCAGGTGTCTCTTATCTGGTGTGCTAAATCAGAGACTACATTATCATATTCCCAGAAACACTGTTTCCCACACCAAGCATGTCTTATGACAGAAAGCAAGTTAAGTCACGACATGAAAAAAGCGGGTTGAGATTTGCTTCCCCAGATTAGCTACATCTTATCGCACTTCAGTTTCTCCTGACTCAAGATCTGGTGTTCAGATAGTATTTAGCACGTAGTAGCGCCTAGCGCCTAATACATAACGCCTAATGTATAACGCGTAGTGGTATAAATTGAGACGTTTGCTTGTAATCGGTTCAGTTATGACTGGGTATTGAAGCTGTTCAAATGGCTCTGAGCACTATGGGACTTAACATCTGAGGTCATCAGTCCCCTAGAACTTAGAACTACTTAAACCTAATTAACCTAAGGACATCACACATATCCATGCCCGAGGCAGGATTCGAACCTGCGACCGTAGCGCACGCGTGGTTCCAGACTGAAGCGCCTAGAACCGCTCGGCCACATTGGCCGGCTGTTGAAGCTGTCATCATGGCTCTGAACACTATGGGACTTAACTTCTAAGGTCATCAGTCCCCTGGAACTTAGAACTATTTAAACCTAACTAACCTAAGGACATCACACACATTCATGCCCGAGGCAGGATTCGAACCTGCGACCGTAGCGGTCGCGCGGTTCCATACTGTAGCGCCTAGAACCGCTCGGCCACTACGGCCAGCGCTGTCATCATGTCTCTCACTTCGATCAGGAGCAAGAGTAGTCTTAAGAGTCTTGAAATCTTGAAGAAATCTTCAGTAAGAATAGAAGCTGAAGCAGTGAATTAAAATTTGTGTCACATCCAGGTTTTAAACCTGCGTCCGTTGCTCGCTAGGCAGCTGTGCTAACCACTACACCAGCACAGCACAGACTCCCCTAATCCAGTGCCCTCTCTAATACAAACTTCAGTTCACACATTCATTCCATTGTCCCCTTCTTAAATCGTCAGTATTGCCAGGCTCTCCGACATTGGAATAGCATGTCAGCTTTCTAGGTAGCGGGGGTAAATCCTAGCCCTGTCTCACGTGTAGGTGATCTGTTGATTTTATGGAATTACTTTTTCCTGGCGACATATAAGTCACAAATTTATCTTCGATAAGGATAGAAGCCAAAGCAATGATTTAAAGTTTGTGCCACAGCCGGGATTTTAATCCAAATCTCCTACTTACTAGGCAGATGTGCAAACCACTACGCCTCCATAGAATTGTGGTTACTAAAACTGCATGAACTACCCATGTCCAACACCCTCAGCTTCTATCCTTATCAAAGATAAAGTTGAGATTCGCATTTGAAGGAAAATGTGATTTCATCGGATCAATAATCGAAGAGAAATATTCGTAGGAAACGGGAATCTCTGCCAAAAGGACAAGCTGAATGTCATGACTCTGCACTATAAAATATATTTAAACCCATTTCTCAACTGTTATGGAGATTCTAATGTTTATGTCAATAGAAGATAGAGCAATGTGAATCCGAGGTAAACAATGTATTTATGATATCAGAAGACGGATATATTGGAGGCGGATGAGGGAGGGACCGAGGGAGGGAGGGAGGGAGGGAGGGAGGAGAAGGAGGTGGAGGAGGTGGAGGAGGAGAGGAAGAAGAAAGAAGAAGATGAATACAATGAATGGTGATGTAGGTGAAGAAGAGACAGAGGGTCAAACGGCAGAATCTTTTTCTTTTCTTTTCCGAACCAGCAGACAAAATACATGATTGAGTATATTTATTTATTGTGTGTCCTCTGAATCAATATTGTACAAGATATGCATTGTGGCTGCACAAACCGGACGTTTGATACTGGAGAATTCATAACATGGTGTGATGGTTTGACAATGTAAATTAATGCAATGAAAATCTGTAAAATATGATTTTACACAATTATTTTTTTTAAATTTAGAGAATTTTATTTTACATACTTATTTTAATTACATTTTTGATTTCGCTGCCTATCTATTCCACATGTATACATAAGTACCTTGTTGGCATACTTATAAATTACAACTTATTACAAGGATATTATACACACACACACACACACACACACACACACACACGCACACACACTTACACTTACGGTAGAGTACACGATTTGCATAGCTGTGGATGGTGTAAACACAAGATTCCTTTGCACATACTTTACATAAGCGTTTATTTATTTTACACACATCATTCCTGCAATAGGATTCATATTTCTTTCCACACATATGGAGCAAAAATTCAGACACAGTGTAAAAGCAATGATCGAGGTTCAAATGGCTCTGAGCACTATGGGACGTAACATCTGAGGTCATCAGTCCCCTGGACTTGGAACTACGTAAACCTAACTAACCTAAGGACATCACACACATCAATGCCCGAGGCAGGATTCTAACCTGCGACCGTAGCAGCAGTGCGGTTTCAGACTGAAGCGCCTAGAACCGCTCGGCCACAACGGCCGGCAGTGAGCAAGGTTTTTAGATTATTATTAAACAAAGTCAGAGACTTACTGTTTCTTTTATTTCTGATGGCAGTCTATTATACAATTGACTGCATCGGTTAAATGGTGAAATTTTAATGCAGAGGTGTGCGCTTTTGGAGTATGGAGTTCCATTTTCTGTCTTGCACCATGATCATCAGCATTATCATTTTGCTAAATTTTGCAAAATCGCTTTTTACAAACTTACACATTACTATTGTGTAGGGACTGCTAGGAGGTAGATTGAGTGACTTAAGGAAGAGAGGTCTGCAGCTGTCAGTTGCTTTTGCCCTTTTCATTGTTCTCACAGCTCTCTTTTGGGTGAAAAGACTGTCTGAGCCATGTGCGGCATCCCCCCACAATATGGCACAATACTGCATTATACTCTGAAACTGTGCATAGTAAGCAGAGCGAACAGTCTCTGGGCTTGTACAGTATGCAAGGATGCCTAAGTCATAGCACATTTTCGTCGACTTACTCTTAGTTTTGCTGATATTCCTTTGCTATTTTAAATTGTCATGAATCCATAGGCCAAAAAATATTGTTTCTGATGTGCAGGATATTTCAGAGCCATGTAATTTCATACTGGGCATAGATTTCTTGGTTCTCAGGTGGAAGTTCAGGAAGGTGGTTTTCTTTTTATTGATTATAAGCTTGTTTCTGCTAAACCAATCACCCAGTTCACATGTACCTTCAGTTGTGGCCTCATTGAGTTCATGGCCATTTCTACTGGAAATGAGGATTCTAGTATCATTTGCAAAGAGTGCACTGGTCGTCGCAGTGATGTTCAGCGGTAAGTCGTTTATGTGAAGAAGGAACAGAATTTGTCTAAATGCTGAACCTTGACGCATGCCTTGTGCAGTATTGCCATAGTCAGAGTAGTACATTTAGATATGTTATTAATCATTGTGTTTTACTGTTACTTTATGTTTCCTGTTTGTGAAATATGAGCTGAACCGATTTAGAGCGTTGAATCTGATGCCATATGACTGCTGTTTGTCTTGTAGAATTTTGTTGTCTATGACATCAAATACCTTTGAGCAATCTAGGAAAATCACAACAGCTTTTTGTTCTTTGTCTAGACCATCTATGGTTGAGTGTGTACACTCAGATACAGCAGTTGTCTTGGACTTATTTTTCTTGAAGGCACGCTGAGGATCAGAGAGGATTTGTTTCCTTTCCAGAAAATTAATTAGACGTAGATAAATTAATCTCTCTGGAAATTATTAAACACAATTAACAGTCATATGGATCTGTTATTTCCCAAATAATTGTCTTCACCTTTCTTAAAGACTGGGCTAATTTCTGCCACATGTATACAATTAGGAAACGTACCTGTCGTCGACAATGAATTGCACACATTAGCGAGAGGGACAGCTGCTTTAATTACGCGCTTCTTAATCATAAAATAATGTCGTCAATTCCAGATTCAGCAGTAGTCTCCCAGAAGAATGCAGAGTCCAAAGAAGTTTTTGTTTTGTTTTGTCTATTGGGTATGGGTTTGTTGATGCACTGTAATAGTTTCTTTACAATACTTTCATAGTAATTTTTGAATGTATTTGCAATTTTTTTATGGATTAATGACTCTATAGATGTTGTGGATGAGAATATTGTTTTCATGTTCCCATGGCAGTGAACGTGCTTCAACAAATCTCTCTTCTTCTCCTGGAAATCTATATGTTGATTGTTATCTATGGCTTCCTTTACGATTCTTTTCATTTAGTGTGTTTCCGTTAGAGGTGAAAAGCAATACTGGGGTGGTATAGGAATGCACTTAAGAAGAATTTCGTTATTTTATCTGTATTGTCTGCTTCATATATTGCATTCCATTTTTCTGCTGCTTAGGAATCATTGAAAATTTTCTCATTTTCACCACTATAACTTCTTACTTTAGGTGTGCATTTTTTGTTACAGCCTGAAGGGAGGACATTTGTAAGGTAGGGGACTTGGGCATAGTGATCACTTATAGCTTGTATCCAAAGGTCTTACGGACTGGTAGAAATAGTTTACGTCGAGAGTGCTCCTGGTATGATTTTTACATCTTGTAGAGAATGTTACAGTAGCACTCAGACTAGATGAACTAGTTGGATTCAGTAGAGATTGTCACACGTACCCTGGAGACAAAATAAACACTAAAGTCACCACAGAAAAGTAGTACCTTTTTATTTTGGTGATGTTTGTTTAGGAGTACTTCAAGACCTTTGCGGAAGACATACATTGCCAGTTGGGGAATGGTAAGAGCTAGCAATAATTAGATTTGCTTCTAAAATTTCGGTTGGTGCTAGCTCAAAATCCTTAGCTTTATTTAAATAACTGAACTGTTCAAAACTTCTATACTTTACGGATTTTTTTTACAAAAAATATTATAGTTAATATTGTAGTTAGAGCTTGCAGCCCATCATTTTTCTCATATTTTTTGCAATAGTGGGATGCTAATGTTTAACAGGCTATGCTAAATGAGCAGATTCGACCTGATTTCAGTCAATGTCCTGTAATGCATATGACATTTATACATATCAGCTCTGTTGTGAATAAGAGTTCGATGCCTGCAAGCTTGTTTGTGACTGACTGCACATTTTGGTAGCATAGTGAAAAATTGTTTTCTTGTTTATTTGATGAAGGTGACCTCGTACACTGTGGAAACTTGGGTACTGGTTGCCTGTGGCGCTCCATAGTGTCTCATTCTTCTGAGATGTGTCAGTACACATGTGGACACCAATATGTCTGTACTATAGCCTCTTCTTGGAGAGGAGGCTCGTCCATAAAGTTTATGTAAATGTGCTACACTTAACTTGTATTACCTGTGTGTTTTACATTTCTCTTGTTTTTGAGTAAAAGTTTCTCCAAAGCAGTGTTTTGTTCCTTATAACTAAGTGGTATTATGAGGTCACTTAGTACTTTCCTTTCTTCACAGTTTCTAATATGAAATTAGTGATTTCGCTTCTGCCAAGGTTGTTTCCGACGAAATTCTGTACTTACTTCTAGTTTGTTTTGGGAGTTACTGATAGATATCTTCGAGATTGTAAACTGTGCTAGCACCGTTTTCGGTGACGATTCGTTGTAACTCACGATAGACATGTTTGTAGTTTACTTTTTGAGGTGCTGGTGCTACGCACATTATTTTTCGAGTTCTTGTTTGAAGCACTAGAATCACAAGGATTATTTATAACAACTGCTTTTTGTTTTTGGTATTCCTAGCCACACGTTAGTCACACGATCACAATACACAGTCTATTTGCTGACCACTTACTGCTTTAGTCAGTTTTTATTTACTTTCCCTTACTTATTAATGCGGTCTTCATATTCCTAACGTGTCGCTGCGAAATCTTCTTTTAATAAGCCGGTTGCCTCTTCCTGTGACGCCAAAGGAACCTCGAGTTTTCTTACAACTAAACACTCAGCAGATAGTTTTCCCCGTCACTGTTTTTTTTCTAGAGTTCTTCATGTTTATAACGCATTGCACTTAAATCTTATTTTACTGTGTTAATTTAGTTTTTCCGTCACGGTTTTGTGTTCGTTTAAGAGTTCTTCATGGTCAGAAAATACTGTAGTTAGATCTTTTTTTACTGTATTATTTTCTTTTTCGCTGCAGTGTTAGGGAGTCCAATAAATTGTTTTCTACTAAACGCCCTACACCTGAACGGCATTGCTACTAAGCCCCATCGTTTATAGATTTGAGTTTTATTTTCACGCACTTATCGTGATACCAACACTTGCAGCCCATCATAGAATACCTCCTACTATCTTCTTGGAGCACATATTACATACGAAACGATCACATAGCAACGAATCCGGAAAACGATCTTTTTCACTACCATTACTTTCCGCCATTTTAACGATGATTAAAGACATTAGTTTTAAATCAACAGCGAAAATGTGGAAGATTGGTGACTTCCGGGTACATCTCAATAGAGATACTTCATTAATTCACAATGGAAGATACTCAGGAACTATACAACTACAAGTTTATGTTTAAAATTAAATCTCCTGAAATGAGTTGCACTTCACAAGATCTTCAGAATTATGGTAAAATTCTCAAGGCTCCCAATGCTCATAAGCAGATATCTCCCCTACAGACATGTAAATTCCCGCAGAGGCTATAAATATATGTATATCGTTAAGGCTGAATTAGATAAAAGTGGCTGATCGTTATTGAGAGTTTATGGCATACATATCAGAATGGGAGAGAACGCAGATTAAGACGCTAATCCAACTGTGACTGTTGCTGGATACAAGAAATCTCAACATGTTTTATCAGAGAAGAAGAAGATGCAATGCAATAACTACACACTTCAAATTCCCATCACACCTGTATTTCAGATGCTGGGTCAGCTATTCTGAAAGAGGACAGACCAAGAGAAAGACATTAAAAACGATTTAGCTATGAAAGTTGAAGGTCTAGAAGAAGAGGATGATTACGGTAAGGAAGATAATGATTACAATGGAGAAAAAGAAGAGGATGATGACATACACGATGGAGAGATGGTCTCCAAGAAACAGGCAGCACATTTCGACATACGAAGGTTAGAACTTTAATGGTGGCAACTATTTATTTACAGCTCGTACAAAATTGATATGGATTTCAAAGTTTTACTGACCTTCAAAGTAGTCACCAGCATTGTATATAACCCGTTGCCAGCTATGTGGAAGTGGTACGATACTCTCAGCAGTGCCAGTTGTATTGGCAATTCGAGCGGCGCGGTCTATTGCCCGACCAATATGTAGCAGTTCTGAAGCGAATGCCGTGAAGCGTTTCCTTCAGTTTAGAAATCCAGTTGAACTAAAGGGGGCTTAAGTCAGTCGGCTTTTGGGAGCCGTGGTGTGCGGACCTCCGGCGTGTGCTGTGCGCTGCGGTCTGCTGCGCTCCGCTCGGTAAGTCAAGCGCCTGTTGCAGTGGTTAGCTGCGTTATTTCAGACTCTTGATGGATGCATATTAGAAGGAGAGATGGATCAGCCTAATAGCAGAGACAAGTTGAAAATTGTTTTTGACCAGAAAGGGCAGAGACCGAATTCGTTCGAAATTGAGACATGACTAGAGGAAGTTGAGAAAATTTCGTTTGAGGATGTTATAGGTATTCACCTGTCAATTGTGAGTGTTATCGCCTATGTTAAGCTTAAAAACACGGAATTGTGTGACAAAATTGTTGAATCTAGTGGCGGAACATTTAAGGTCAAACATCACGATGGCAATATTAGTGAAGTTCGTGTAACGCATGCTGGCTTCCGTACCTTTGAGCTACCATTTGAAATCACCGCTGAGCAGATCAATTCGGTGATAGCTCCTTATGGGAGAATAATTAGCACTTTTGCAGAAAAGTGGTCTCCTGCTCACAAGTTCCCCATCTTGAATGGTATCAGGCAATTGCGAGTTGATTTACACAAGCACATACCCTCGTATATAAATGTTTGTGGTTAGCCAAGAATCTGCGCGTCTTGCGGCGGTACAGGCCATGTCCGTTCGCAGTGTATACAACGATGAGTGGCCCAGCTACCTGCGGGCGAAGCAGTGAGACCCCCAGCCATGTCTACGTTGCCTTTAACTACGTTCAAATGGTTCAAATGGCTCTGAGCACTATAGGAATACTTAAACCTAACTAACCTAAGGACATCACACCCACCCACGCCCGAGGCAGGATTCGAACCTGCGAACGTAGCAGTCCCGCGGTTCCGGACTGCAGCGCCAGAACCGCACGGCCACTGCGGCCGGCCCTTTAACTACGTAGCGGCAGCCGCTGCACAACTCCATACACGTCATGCTCCTGACGCTACTCAGGATGCTGCTGCTCGCGACAATGAAGTGATAATGCAAGTTAGCGACTCGACGGTGACAACACAATCAAAGAGTCAAGAAAAAGAACCAAATATCTCTGTTCTAATAGAAGAAACCCCTGAACCGATAATAGTCCTTCAGAATGAGCAGTCTCCAGAAAATAACAAGGAAACCGACCCATCACTTGCCAACGAACAGGACCGAGGGCAAAAAACCCAAGAGGCAATGGAAAACGTTGAAACCTCCCCAAGAGTCAGTCCTCCAAGGAAACATAAAAAGAGGAGACTAGTTCACAAGGGCGCTAAACAACTGGCACCACCTTTGCAAGAAAAAGAAAAACATTAGCAGCAAACTGCATGAAGAACAACATAGTAATCCGGTTCTGAGTATGCAGGCATCTGACCCCTTGCAGGCCAAATCAAATACACCATGCCCCATGTCAACGGACCATTCGTCACACGAGAGATTGAAGCTGCTAGCAAATTTCCATACGGACAAGGTTTTCCCGCCGGCCGCGGTGGTCTAGCGGTTCTAGGCGCGCAGTCCGGAACCGCGCAACTGTTACGGTCGCAAGGTTCGAATCTTGCCTTGGGCATGGCTGTGTGTGATGTCCTTAGGTTAGTTAGGTTTAAGTAGTTCTAACTTCTAGGGGACTGATGACCACAGATGTTAAGTCCCATAGTGCTCAGAGCCAAGGTTTTCCCTGAGACTATAAATGCAGAAAAAGAGATATCGAGAGCTAATCAACAAAAAAACTGGGCTGATGAATCGGACGAGATGAACCAAGGTGAAGAATTGAATGAAACTGGAGGAGCGGGACAGACTGTTGCCCCACGAGATCAACTGAAGACGATGGATACATCATTGCCGGAACATACATGTGAAAAAGGATTTTCGTCTGACAGCACATTGTAAGGCAATTATTGACTTCGGTAATGAATAGGACAATATGAACGCAGCACAAGACTACAAAATCGCCATGTTGAACATTAATAAGATACGCTCCTCGCTGCATTTACAACATCTGCAAGACTTTCTATACGTCTAACATTCTGCGTGGTGTCTGTTTGTTCTATATCGTGTCTCCCTACCACTTTCGCGCAACGACGCTCTGAGCGTGTTTTTTAGGGAATTGACTAGTTTGAACCTGGGACCTGTTGCTGGTAAGGAGACGTCAGACCACACATGACATGTAGAGTTCAGAAGAGTTCAGTGAGACTAGCGATGATATAACCAAATACTTAATGATTTCAGCGTCAGCTCCACTGCACTCCCTGTAAAAGAATCTTAATACTAACTAAATTTAGTGGAAGGGGTCAAGGTTTTCCTATTTTTAGTTAGCTGGTAAAATAACGTCGGAAAAGCAGTTAAGTTTATCATTGGAAATTTTATTCTACTCACAAAACATTATTTATAAATTGCACTATTGATAAAAGGAAATGTTTTAATACAGGATGGTAAAAACCAACTGCGTTCAACAAAAATGTGAACGAATATTCCCTGAATGGGTTTCCAAGTTCTACAATGGATCGAAGGATGACCTATGCCAAATCACATTTATAATCTAGGTTTAAATTAAGTTTCACAAAAGAGAAAACTATCAAAATGGTCTACAGTGACCCTCAATTATCTTTAATTACTTATCTAACTTGTCGTAAATTACAGTGGCTGATGTGGCTTCTCAATAACTATATAACAGAAAAATCATCGCGTTTCAGATTTTTACTTCAAGTGGCAAATGTGAACACCATGAGCTTTAATTGACGATCGACACTAGTATTACGCAAAAAGGTGGTGTAACAGATGAGACTTCTGCAGTTCTGAGTGAAGCCTAATGCGCTCAAAAATGCGGCATCACGTGCGTTCATTACCTTGTCGGTGTTTAGGCAGCGTCAGGGCGGCGCAGCTCCTCACATCTCCCCGTCTCGGAAGCAACTCTCTCCTAACTTCTCCTTACTACAATTTACCGAAGTTGGTTTAAGAAAACTATCTGGCTGTGTTTTCATCTGACCAATCAGGGTCTCAATGTTAACCTTAATCTCCGCCTACAAAAATTATGTCTATCCAATGAGAAACGTTATACTTTTCGTGGTGGGGCAATGTTTTTAAAGTTTGCAACGTAACAGAGACGCGAAAAAGTCTCACGCTAGAACTTGCAGCTGGTGTGGTCCTTTTAGTGTTATCGTAAGATCTATACTGTTCTTCTGGAGGGCTCTATCTTTTAACATGGGCTGGGGGGTGGTCCTGACGTAACAGAGACGCGAAAAAGTCTCACGCTAAAACTTGCGATTGGGGTGGCCCTTTTTGTGTTATCGTAAGATCTATACTGTTCTTCTGGAGGGCTCTAGCTTTTAACATGGGCTGGAGGTTGGTCCTGGCGGTTATCTGGCGACGTGGGTGTCCGTCCGTCCCTTATCGTAGGGCCTTCCAGCTTAACACGGTTCTGCTCTCGGCTTCTGTTCTCGTTTCTCCCCTCGGAACTGCGTCTGTCTCACGGTGGGAAGGTATGACATGCATTTAGGCATTCTTGTGTTAGTCTGTGGTATTCCATTTGCTCACTCGTTAGTCGTATTACTTTGGTTAATTTAGTGTGACGATTTATTCGGAGCTATGTGACATACTACTGGATTTGCTTATCATGTCAGGGTTTTGATGGAAGGTGTTGGATTTGCCTGACACCTTACATACGCAGCTGACGTTGATGTGCTACTGTTACAGGAAGTAACAGATATTAAGTTAGAAAAGATACGTGGGTACAACGCTATAATAAACGCCGGTATCGGTGCGGAACTGGGGACCGCCATTCTCACGAAAGAAGGCATCGGTGTCACACGTATAGTAAAATTTGAAATCAGTTGAGGACCTGCAGTGACTGTTAATAACGCCCACATCATCAACGTTTACGCACCGTCAGGCAACAATAACAGGCGTGCTAGAGGGGATTTTTTAAAAAGTGAAATCGTTGATCTATTCAGTACAAGTCAAGATTATATAATCCTAGTTCAACGTGGCGATTTTAATTCTGTACTTAGCCCGAAAGATCAGACACCGAATTTCAACAAGTCCTTAGAACTGGAAAGAATAGTCCACCATATGCAGTTAACCGATACCTGGGAACATATACATGGCGCACAGCCCGGTTTCACATATTTTACCAGTCACTCAGCAAGCAGGCTAGACAGGATTTACCTCTCGTCCAACCTTAGGAACCATGTAATCCACCCTGAGGTCTGCCCCACTGTGTTTTCTGACCACGCAGCGTACTTCACCACAATAAATTTGGAAAAACAAGAGACTTACCGTGCGAGGGGCATATGGAAACTCAACATTACACATCTACAAGATGAGGAATTTCACGTGGCATTTACTAATGTCTGGAAAGAAGGCGAAAAAACGATTCCCGCTGTACAATTCTCCCATAGCTTGGTGGTTACAATGTGCTAAGCCTAAAATAAGAAGAATGCTGATCGATTACTCGCGACAAAAAAGCTTCTGGATTAAAAAGTCGACTGAGTTTTATTTTAGCTGCTTTATAGATCTGTACACCCTGGACACACGATTAATGGAGAACTTTACCCGGATTCAGAAAATTAAAGCAAAGCTCTTAGCACTGAAGCGGTGACAGTCAGAAGGTTTTAAAGTCATAGCGAGAATACAAAACATTGTAGAAGGGGAAGAAACAGCTATGTACCAAGTAATGCGTGAGAATAAGAGAGGAAACAGAAAAATACATACAGAAGTTAAGTTACCTGATGGGACCAGTCGCACAAAACAGAATGAAATTCAAAACGCTGTTCACAAATATATCTCAGAAATGATGTCCAACAAACCTACCGTCGACGAGATCTTGTTAGAAACGTATCATGACGAATTAGTACAGAGCAAGTAGAAAATCTCACGGCTGAAATAGAAGAGGACGAATTGAAAGACGCAAAAGCACAGAGTCCTAAAAATAAGTCTCCAGGACCTGATGGTATTCCCGTGAATTCTACCAAGTGTTCTGGCCACAAATGAAAAGCAAGTTTGCTATGCATGTACAACGAACTCATGAATGGAAATTCTGACGTTCCCAAAGAATTTCCTGAAGGGATCATAGTTCTAATTCCTAAAAACTCACTTAGCAAACCAATTGAAAACCTTCGCCCAGTAACATTACTTAACAGTGATTACAAAATTATGGCCCGCGTATTAGCAAGAAGAATAAAAATGGTTATTAACTCTGTAACTGGCCCGTACCAAACATGTGTAGGCAAAGACAGAAACATATATCAGAATATATGCGAATATAGGGATATAATATCAACCGCAAATGTATGCCGAATAAAATGTGCGTTAGTGTCATTAGACTTCGAGAAGGGGTTTGACAGAGTAGATCATAAGTATCTCCTTGGAATCATGGAAATAATGGGATTCCCACCACGATTCATGAGGATTATTCAACAAATTTTGAAAAAACAGTATAGCACGAATAATGATAAACGGACAACTAATTAAAGAGATTGAGCTGACTGGATCCGTACGACAGGGTTGCCCAACGTCAATGGCTCTTTTCTCAATATCAATAGAACCTCTCCTCGCGACACTCACGCATCACCTGCAAGGATTGCGTATAAACGGCAAGAAAATAGTGTGCAACGCTACGCAGATGATGTGGGCGTCCTGGTTCTAAAAAATGGTTCAAATCGCTCTGAGCACTATGGGACCCAACTTCTGAGGTCATCAGTCCCCTAGAACTTAGAACTACTTAAACCTAACTAACCTAAGAACATCACACACAACCATGCCCGAGGCAGGATTCGAACCTGCGATCGTAGCGGTCCCGCGGTTCCAGACTGTAGCGCCTAGAACCGCTCGGCCACCCCGGCCGGCCCTGGTTCTAAATGAAGATGAAGTGGCGAAAGCTCTTCAGATTGTACACACAAGTGTAATTGCTTCTGGGTCCAAACTAAATAAAAGGAAGTCAGGCATCTTGAACGTAGGCAGAGGAATACGCATGCAAAATCTGGGACAGTTGACGGAAGTATCCACATTGAAATGTTTGGGTATTGAATTTAGCAGCAATATCCAACACACCATTGCCGTCAATTATAAAAAGCTACTTGCAAGCATACGAGCATCTGTACAAGGAAACAGTATGAGGCAACTGGACGAGATACAGAAAACCACTCTAGTAAATGTGTATATAACATCCAAACTTAACTACGTTGTACAAGCTTTCCCGATGCCATTACAAACAGCCAGAAGAATTTTGTCCGCGATGAGTTTTGTAAGCCAAGGCAACATTTTCAAAGTGTAGTTCGATACACTAACACTCACAACAAGGAAAGGAAGTTTAAACCTCGTTGGTGTCAGTTACAGGTCAGGAGCGTTATACGTGTGTCGAATGTACAAGCAATGGAAACAGTTGCCGGACAGCTTAACGGCCCACTTGCTGAATCAAATTGCTCCTGCAAGCATGCAGCCGCCAATAGATGTGCAGCATATACCAGCTGGTCTTTGTCACCTAAAATCTTTTCTCGTTGAGTACAGTTATATCTCATCGAGGGTCTCAGAGCAGCAGTAGACGAAAGTAAAGGACATCTGTACATATTTGATGGAAGCTACGGAAGGAAATATTATTGAAAGAAAATATCAGAACAACGACTGGTCTGCAATTTGGAAAAATATCCACGATCGGAACTTACCCTCTAAGGTGAAAGCAACTTGTTATAATGCAGTCAACAGGAAAATATCAACTAATTCCAAATTGCATGCTATACATCTCACAAATTCGCCCTTGTGCGCGTCATGAAACCTCCTTGACACTGAAGAACACCGATTCGTGTGTTAAAGAGTAAGAGGCATTTGGCATATAGTTAAGCAGAAATTAGCGACCGTTAACAGAACATCTCCAACCGTTTTCACCGCCGCAGACTTTCTGACTCCAGACGCAGCGCCATATCCCACTACGAAAAGAAATGCTGTTAACTGGCTAAAAACGCACACGCTGCACTATATCTTCAAGGCAGAAAATAAAGGCAAAGAAGATTGCTGGGTGATTTTTGTTATGTCCTAGCCAGTAATGCCACCCGAGCCCGCTGCCAAAAGGTTGGCAGCATCAAAGTCCGGACGCCGTCCGCATAAGCAGCGCCAGCGAGACAGCAAATCGCCGCAAGTCTGCGCGCGCCACCGCTGGCTTCTTGCTTCTTAAGCGCTGGAGTCGCGAGCGCTAGGACAGTTCTGCATTCGCCGCTCAGTTGTGTACTCGCCACCGAATTGTGTACTTGCTAGTCAGTTGTGTGTTCATCGCAGCAGAGTTGTTGTTTGTCGTCAGCCGACGCTGACCTAGCCGCTCCGACTTGAACTAGACAGATTTCCGTAGACACGGAGTTCACGACCTTGTTTCTGTATCTTAGTGAATAAAGATAAGTACCGACTTTTATTTAATCTGAGTGTTTGGGCTTTCATCTTTCTGTTCACTGTTCCAGCGGACCGGTCGGCCCGCTATTAAAAGTGTGGCGGTGACTTCGTAAGCCATTTCCACAGCCAAGTGTTTGTCGCTACGAACACCGCCACAAAACTGGCGACGAGGACTTCCGAACTCGTGTGCAGGGCTGGTTCAACTTGTTTCTGGTTTTCCTAATTGTAGCGATAGAATTTTGGGGGCTGGTTTCATTTGTGTTCACTATGTCTGCCAAATTACAACAGTTGATTTTGTTACAGAGTCAGCAAATACAAAGTCTGGTGGAAGCAATCGCCAAACAAGCGGCTAATCCACCAACACAAAAGGAACAAGCACAGGCAGCGCCACCCTTCCGTGCTTTTGATGCGGCACGAGAAAAATGGCAAGAATATTTCGCGCAGTTGCAGGCGCACATGACAGTCTACAAAATCACAGGTAATGAGCGGCAGTTTTATTTAATTTCCACTGCAGGCGTGGAAGTCTATAGACTACTCTGTAAGTTGTTCCCGGAATCCAAGCCAGAAGCTTTAGACTATGACGTTGTTGTTAACAAGCTTGCTGAGTATTTCGAGTCGCGAGTTCATGTGGCAGCAGCCAGATTCAAGTTCTTCAGGTTAAAGAAACTGCCACATCAATCTAATAAAAAGTGGTTAACAGATTTACGGGGCCTCACCCGTCAGTGGGCGATTTAATTGTGTGTGTGGAGCATCCTACAGTGATGTCATGTTACGAGACGCTATTACTCAAAACATTGCAGATTCTCGTATTCGTGCTGCTATCTTAAAGTTGCCTGACCCGTCTTTAGAGACTGTGATGAACATCATTGAAGCCCAAGATACTTTTCACTATGCTGAGTGTGAGTTAGATCAGCCATGTATTTCTCAAATTGCCTGTGCTAAGCAAGTTACGTCACGCCCGCGGCCCCACCGGCAGAGTCAGACTGTAAACACTAGCCGGCCGCGTCATGTTAAACACATTCGTCAGCCGCGTGTGCAAAATAATAGACTTAAGTCTTGCCCTAAGTGTGTTCTTGCTCATCCTCGTGAACGTTGCCCGTTACGAAACGCAGTTTGTCACTTTTGTCAAAGGAAAGGACACATCCAGACTGTTTGTTTGCGTAAACGCAAGAACAATTCTAGTGCTGCCCAGCCCATGGATATTCATGTTCTTCAAAGCCAGCCCGCCCAGAAGGTCGCGTTTAAAGACTCTTCCACGGTTCGTGTGAGTAATAAACTTGTTCGCAATAAGCCACCCACCCAGCCCTCTGCTATGCGACCCAAGCGTAATTCAAACGCTGTGAAAAGTGATGTACAGACTGCAAGTGACGCGGGAGTTGTTGTTCCACCCGCCCAACCCACGAGTTGTCGTAAGCAGCGAACACGCGCTAATCGCGCTGATTTTGTGTCTTCCGCCTCCACTGCACCGATCCAGAGACAGTGTAATAAACTATTTGTGAAGCTACGCATCCAGGATAAGACCTTCAATTTTCAATTAGACACTGGTGCGTCTGTGACTCTCATAAATAGTGCTACGTATGCGGCTATCGGCCGCCCTAAACTTTCAGCGGCAAAACATTCTTTGGCTACTTACAGTGGCGAACAAATTCCTGTGTTAGGTGCATGTAGCGTGCCAGCCACATTCCGTGGCAATACAAAAACAGTTTCATTCACAGTGCTCCGCGCTACAGACAGTGTAAACATTTTCGGATTAGACTGTTTTGACTTGTTTGGCCTGTCTATCCAATACAATGTGTTGCAACTTAATTCTGTTGTTGTTCCTCAAGACAGCATAACCGATTTGTGTAAACGATACAGTGACATATTTAAAGACGAACTAGGTTGTGCTGCGAACTTTGCCGCTCATATTACGTTACAAGATAATGCTCAGCCTCGATTTTGTCGTGCTCGTCCAGTGCCTCACGCCCTCCGGGCACCTGTAGAAGAACAACTTCGTCGTTGGCAAAACAACGGTGTTATTCAACCCGTTTCAGCGAGCCAGTGGGCTTCTCCCTTAGTTATTATAAAGAAACCGTCTGGCAAGTTACGTTTGTGTGCTGATTTTAAGTCGACAGTTAATCCTCAGACTGTCATTGATTCTTTTCCTTTGCCTAGACCGGACGAGCTGATGGATAAGTTAGGGGAAGCTCGTTTCTTTTCCAAAATTGATCTCCGTGAAGCATATTTGCAATTGCCCCTCGACGAGCAATCACAACAGTATTTTGTCATAAACACGTCGTTGGGGTTGTTCCGTTTTCTGCGTTTGCCTTTTGGTTGTGCGTCAGCTCCAGCTGTTTTTCAGCGTTTTTTGTCACAACTTCTGGCTAATGTGCCATCGTGTTGCAACTATTTAGACGATATTGTTGTGTCCGGTCGGACGCCTGCTGAACATTTCCGTAATTTGGAGTGTTTGTTTAAAGTGTTGTCTCAGGCAGGCCTACGTTGCAACATCGATAAATGTTCATTTTTCCTTACGGAGATGGAGTATCTGGGACATGTTATTAACGCTCAAGGCATTCATCCCTCCCAGTCACATTTATCAGCTATTCGTGATTTGCCCGCCCCTCGCAATCTGCAGGAACTGCAAGCAGTTCTTGGCAAATTGACATATTATATTAGGTTTATACCTAATGCATCACAGATTGCTGCACCGTTGCATCGTCTCCGCCGTAAGAATGTTCCGTTTGTGTGGTCAGCTGATTGCCAATCAGCCTTTCAGCAGCTTAAAGAGGCTTTATTGAATGATCGTTGTCTGGTCCATTACGACCCTAACAAGCCTCTGGTATTAGCTTGTGATGCCTCTTCTTACGGCCTCGGTGCTGTGTTGTCTCACCGCGTCGGTAACACCGAACGACCTATTGCGTTCGCATCTAAATTGCTAAACTAAGCTCAGTGTAATTATAGCCAATTGGACAAGGAAGCGTTGGCTATTGTGTTCGGTGTCACGAAATTCCATCACTACCTCTATGGTAGACCATTCTATTTGGTAACAGATCACAAGCCCCTGACGTCACTGTTTCATCCGTCTGAACCAGTTCCTCAGCGGACAGCTCAGAGACTACAACGTTGGGCTCTTTTGTTATCACAATACCAGTATGAGATACTGTATCGCCCTACAGCTCAGCATGCAAACGCTGACGCGCTTTCTAGATTGCCGATTGCTGCGGATGATGTCTTCGATTCCTCTGAAGACTCGTGCCATCATATTGACGCCGATGAGCATAAATCCCTCCGGGATTTTCCGATTGATTATCGTCAGGTGGCACATGAGACAGCTACGGATCCTCACCTGAGTTTACTATTACGTTTTGTTCAACGTGGTTGGCCGTCCAAGGCAAAGGACATATCGGATCCTGTGGTTCGTCGCTATTATCCGCAACGTCATCTGTTGTCTGTTTCGCACGGAGTTTTGCTGTTACGCACCGAGAATGACCAGCTTCGTGTCGTGGTTCCCCAAGTGCTCCAATCCAAGGTCCTCGCCTTGTTGCATCGAGGTCATTGGGGAGTGGTCCGCACCAAGCAGCTTGCCCGCCGTCATTGTACATGGATCGGTATTGATAAGCAGATTACGCAGATGTCTACAGATTGTTCGACGTGTGCCGAACACCAAGCTGCTCCGCCTCAACGCTATTTTGAGTGGGCACGCCCTGCCGGTCCCTGGCAGCGAGTACATATTGATTTCGCTGGTCCATATTGGAATTCTCGTTGGCTCATCGTGATAGATGCATTTAGTAATTTTCCGTTTGTTGTGCCCATGCAGTCTACAACGTCTGCACAAACTATACAGGCGTTGACTTCAATTTTTTGTATTGAGGGTCTTCCAGAAGTTTTAGTGTCTGACAATGGTCCATAATTTACCTCTGCTGAATTTGACAGTTTTTGTTCTGCCAATGGCATTCGCCATGTTCTTACTCCGCCGTTCCATCCTCAATCGAATGGTGCAGCGGAACGTTTTGTACGCACATTCAAGGATCATATGGACCGCCTTCGTGCTTACGCACTCTCGTCAGCAGGCCCTCATCACGTTCCTGTCGTCGTACCGGACCACGCCACGCGACGGCCCTTCGCCTGCGGAGCTTCTCCACGGCCGTCGTCAACGCACCCTACTACGGTTGTTGCACCCCCCGGATCGGCCCGCCGCTTCTGAGCATCGCACGCGTTTTCAGCGCAACGACGCCGTTTTTTTCAGAGTTTATCACGGTCGCCGTCGTTGGGAACGTGGTACCGTGATACGTGTCCAGGGTCGCGGTTTTTATACTGTTCATGGTGCTACTGGGGTGCACAGGAGGCATCAGAACCAGTTGCGCCGCGCTGGCCAACCGGATTCTGCCGCTCGTTCTTTGTCCACAGATTTGGTCCGCGGCGGGTTCCAGCCGCCCCTTCCGACTTCGCTGCCGCCCCCAGGGCAGCAGCAGCAGCCGTCGCCGCTACTACGCCGACAACCCGTCCCGTTGATGCCTCCCGCGCAGCTTCATCCGGGAGCGCCCCAGGTGGTCACTCCGGCGCCTGCGGTCCCTCTTCAGTCGCCACCGCCTTCGGAGCTGATGGACGTCGACCCCTCAGCCGGGCCGCCTTCCCAAGCGGTGGCTGTGCAGCCTGTCCTGCAGCCGCTTTCCTTGGGCACCCCCAAGGAGTCTGACACCGCAGCGCCTTGTCCGGCGCCCACTCAGCAGCCGTCGACGCAGCGTCAGGAGACGCTGCCTCTCTTCGTGGGTCCCGACGCCCCGTCGCGTCCAGTACCAGAAGCTGCGCCCGTGGTCACAGGCGTGCACCCTGACCTCGGTTTTCAGTCGGTGTTTCCCGAGGCCCCGCGCAGCCAATGCTGGGGTGCGGACCGGGGACTGCCACCGACAACAGTCTCCGCCCCGGTCTCTTCTGCTACGCCTGCGGCCAGACCCCTCCCCCGCCGTCGACGCTCGCCACGTCATTATTCAACGACGGTGCGGCGATTTGGGGGGGAGGAGTGTTATGTCCTAGCCAGTAATGCCACCCGAGCCCGCTGCCAAAAGGTTGGCAGCATCAAAGTCCGGACGACGTCCGCATAAGCAGCGCCAGCGAGACAGCAAATCGCCGCAAGTCTGCGCGCGCCACCGCTGGCTTCTTGCTTCTTAAGCGCTGGAGTCGCGAGCGCTAGGACAGTTCTGCATTCGCCGCTCAGTTGTGTACTCGCCACCGAATTGTGTACTTGCTAGTCAGTTGTGTGTTCATCGCAGCAGAGTTGTTGTTTGTCGTCAGCCGACGCTGACCTAGCCGCTCCGACTTGAACTAGACAGATTTCCGTAGACACGGAGTTCACGACCTTGCTTCTGTATCTTAGTGAATAAAGATAAGTACCGACTTTTATTTAATCTGAGTGTTTGGGCTTTCATCTTTCTGTTCACTGTTCCAGCGGACCGGTCGGCCCGCTATTAAAAGTGTGGCGGTGACTTCGTAAGCCATTTCCACAGCCAAGTGTTTGTCGCTACGAACACCGCCACAAAAATTTTAATGACTCAGCACCATAGTTTCATGCGGACAAAAGACTACCAAAAAAAATTACGCATGCTTCCTAAACAGAATCATGGAATAAAATTATTCAGAGAACAATAATAGATGGAGATTGGTACGGAATTCAGAGATGTCAGCCTTGCACGATTACAGATAACTGGTACCAGAATGTCTTCGATCCTTTCACGAGACACACAGAAAAGAAATAAAGTCTGTGGCAAGACGCACCGGACTACATCCTCACATTAGACATCAAATTTGATGTATTTTTTTTAATCATCTTATGCCATAAGCAGAGAAGTTTTAGGTTCTAAAAACACGTTTTAACTTCAAGGCTTACAGGAAGAAGACAAAAAAAAGTGTCCGAGCACTCGCAAAAAAGTAAGAAAAATGAGGATTTGGCTTCAAAAACATAAAAAGTACATATAAAAGTAACAAAAAAAAGTCATGGGAGTGCAGTAGGTGGTATAGCACTTATCAGCCCCATCCGTCAAACAAATCAGTAGCAGCTTGCACTATACGTGCTTGAGCATTGTCCTGCAAAATGATGGTCAGGTCCTGCAAAAGTGTCATCACGTCTGTCTCTATGGTGTTCATTTTTGGGACACAGCCTACGACCAGCAGAAATTGAAGACCTTGGGAGCACAGTATGCATTGGAAGACTGCTGATTATGAAGAAAGGTCGGTGCCATCCGATACTGAGCGTGAAATGAGTCACCACCAAATCTGGAGCAAAGATGCTAGTTCATCCGAAGGTTTTCCAGATGTATCTACCTTCAAGATTCTCGACCATCAGTTCCAGGAAAATCGACTTCCTCAACAATAGCAATATGCGCATAGTATGTTGCGGAACAGAGTATAAGGACAACTCAATTTTGAAAAAATTGGTACACAAACTATCATGCAGTGGAGGAGTAAGAGATATTAGTATTAGATCTCTAAAGAAAGAATGTCATGACTGCTTGTTTTATTCTCAAAAGTGTTTAGTTCTAATATATAAACTAGTTGATGATCTGATAGCTTTTACCGAAGTGAATGAGCGAATATTACTATCACTTCAGAGGGAGTGCTTTACAGATTTCGGATACTGTGTTTTTTTCTAAAATGTACTATAGGTATGAATGTATTTATAACACACAGCTGTTTCTATCCCAGTATGAGAAGCTGGTCGAATGCCGCCATAGAGATTTATTATTCATAAAGTACACTGTTCGCCCACTGAATGATATTCAGTGCCGTTTCGATTTTATTAAGGCAGATGCAGCAGTGAAATCTTGGTTGTCTATAGAGTTGTGCCAAATATCTACCCGTCTTGCAACTACTGTATACAATAGATGATGCCGTAGAAATGTGTAAAACAATGTAGAATGTGTATTAAATTCAAATATTTCTACGGCGTGGTACAGTGAAAATTCTCTGTGTAAACTATTTTCATTTTCATTTCCTCAGTGATAGTGTAATGATAAGTCAAATGTGTAAAAAAATGTAATAAATACGAAGAGATCACGTCTTTGTAAGGACTAAAATACTTGACAAACAAAATACAGAGCTATGTGTGTACGTAAATAATGCATATCTTTGAGCGTGGAATCATTGTAATACTATGCCAAAGGCTTGTTTATGTACAAAATCACCTTTTACTTTCACAGAAAAAATTTAACTTGACACAGTTTTTATGCATAATAAATTTTCGTATAATCTGTAATTCTACTTGCCTATTACGACAGCCCCCCCCCCCCCACACACACCAAGAACCATGGACCTTGCCGTTGGAGTGGAGGCTCGCGTGCTTCAGCGATACAGATAGCCGTACCGTAGGTGCAACGACAAAGGAGGGGTATCTGTTGAGAGTCCAGACAAACGTGTGGTTCCTGAAGAGGGGCAGCAGCCTTTTCAATAGTTGCAGGGGCAACAATCTGGATGATTGAATGATCTCGCCTTGTAGCACTAACCAAAACGGCCTTGCTGTGCTGGTACTGCGAACGGCTGAAAGCAAGGAGAAACTACAGCCGTAATTTTTCCCGAGGGCATGCAGCTTTACTGTATGCATGGAGAGCTGCATCAAACCAGTCTCAGGACTGAAGACCACAACAACAACAACATTACGACAGGGTCTAGAGGATCTGTTTACCGTTTAGCACCCAAAATTTAGTGTTTACCATTTTCTAACTAGTATTTAGAATTTACTATTTACCATTTAGCGTTTACCATTTAGTATTTACTGTTCAATGTCTACTATTTACCATTTATCATTTACCGTTTAGCGTTACCGCTTAACGTTTAGCATTTAGCATCAAGCACCGTTTACCATTTACAGTTACTGTTTAGCATTTCCACTTAGTGTTTACCACTTGGCCATTACTGTTTAGTGTTTATTGTTAAGGGTATTGTTTACCATTTATCGTTTACCATTTAGTATTTACCATTTATTGTTTAGCTTTTACCGTTCACTGCGTACCATTGTGTGCGTGAGAGAAAGAGAGAGAGAGAGAGAGAGAGAAAGAGAACGATTACTTTGAACTAGAGAGATAATTAAGGAATATAATATTTAATGTATGGAACACGAAGAGATCACAAGTCTGTAAGGACTACAGAAATTTATGTATCAAATCCGGGGATATGTGTGTCAGAGGCACAGAGAAAGAGACAGAGAGAGAGATAGAGGCAGAGAAAGAGAGAAAGAGAGAGAGAGAGAGAGAGAGAGAGAGAGAGAGAGAAATAATTACTAGAGATCACAGTATTTGACATATCAAATACGGAGAAATATGTGTTTGCATCTATAGTATGTACGTTTCATCCTGTAATCATTTTTAATATTACACCAAAGGTATGTATGTGTAAGTAATTAATGTATAAGTTTGACATTGACATCACTTTGATACAACGTCAGAGCTATGTGCATGTGTATATAATGTAACATTTCAAAATTTTTATGATGAAATAATGAATACGTTTGACTTTCAAGGAATCAAGGAATGTTTTTGACTTTCAGGTGGAGGTTACAAAATTTCTTACTGCATTCCTGCATACCATTTTACACATCATTTAAATAATACACTCTGGCTGGTTGGAAAGAGGAGGGGGTACAGTATCAAACAAATTACTCTGTATCCATCAACTTGGACTTTTATTAGTGTATTATGATTGCTTAGGGGTATGGGGAAGAGGAAGGGGAGAGGGCATTTTAAATTCCCATTCAAACAATTGGGGTGTTACTGCCATCTTTGAGTTACCATTTTTATTTCTGTGTTATGATTGGCTGAAGACACGGAGGCAGGAAAAATGGGGTGTGGCTTCCCACTGATACACATGATGATCGAACTAAGGTAGATGATGTCACGAGTTAAAAGTTGTTGATGACACCATGCTTGTATTCATGATCAAGTGACGAACACGTGATGCCTTGAAGGGCAATGACTGCACTCGAGGCCAGTGTGTCAGAATGCGCAGATTGTGGGTCCATGCTGATTCTTGCTAGGCGAGAGTCGTCTTAGCATTACCACTTATGATTTTTTATGAAACGCAATAACTTGTTTCAACCTCCTGACAGCGTGTGTGACATATTCAGTGCTGAAACTAACCTCGCTGTAACGTGATGGCAACTTGGTTTGGTGTTTAAGGGACTGCCTAATTGCTGAGGTATATCTGCGGTGGTGGCAGCAGTTCTTAACTGAGCTGGTGGTATCATTCAAACGTTGTTTCATGGAAATTTGAAGCAGGGATGGTGTCGAACACTGGTATCGTCGGCCACAGAAAGTGCTAGCATCTTTGTGTATATAAGAGGCCTTAAACAGCGACTACGTCTTTGCGTCATATAATATGAAAATGTTGTTTGCTGAAAATTCTGAAAAAGTTCAGAAAACTATAGCAAAGGCATTGGCTGTCATGCCATGCTCCATGGAAATAGGTACCACGTGACAGTCGCAGATTACATAGATGTATCGAAGAACTGTGGAAAATTTTGTCTCCTATACTGGATGTTTCCCATAGAAGTCATATGTGAACGAAATTTCTTGAAAAAAATAAGATTTTTTAAAAAAAATAGTCGCCTTATTTGTCTACTAATCATACGTTAATAATAGAGTAATTTCTGTTCCTCAGTTAATTATTCTGTCTTAAAAGTAGGGTCATCCAATGGATATGAATATGCTGTGTCGGGAGACAACAAGCATTTATCAGTCAATTGAAAATTGTTATTCAAATTGGACAATATTATTTTTTCCTCGTAGTGGCCACACAGCCATAAATTTATTAAATGAATGAAGCGTTTTCATATTAAGGCTGTATTTATTTAGACTTCGTCGACAGTCCACAAATGGTTTCAGTTTTTTGAGTCATTATCGTGTATTTAGATGTGTAAAAAGCACATAAATTACTGCCACGGAATGGGATCACAATGAATCTAAATTAACACAAAGATAATGTTTAGAAAAATGCAAGTGTATTCCCACTTTATGCATCCGTCTAGTTTGGTTTACAATTTTTACTATTTTCATGGTTTGACATATTGATGAACATAAGGTGGGAAACGTACAAAAATAAAACATTGAACAAAGAATAAAAGTGAGGGCGTGATAACAGTTTTAGAGATCTATTTTCATATCTATATACGTGTACTCCCAAAGGAGAAAGAACTATGAAGAATAAAAATAAGATTTTTAAAAACATATGTGTGCGCACGGGCTCTTCCTCCCATGGTGGTACATTGGAGGGTGAGTTTATAGTGCGAGAGAACTTCCTGTTCTCCCCCTTATTTCCACTCACAATAACTGGACAGAACAAACTGTATGGTATAAGTGTTTATAAGAATAAACTTTACAACGTGAACAGGCAGTGCACCAACTGTGGCTCCTGGCTTATCTGGGAGACATACACGCAAGTCTGCTATGGGGTCTCGAAGCTACCTCCTCGGGCATTACAATGGTGGCTAATCTTACCTGCACGTACAAAGGACCTGGGAGATCAACTTCTGCATGTAGGTTCAACGTCTCCCAACATGGAGCAGACCATACTGGACAGTCTGACCTGCCCAGATTGGAAGCTGTCGCTAGATGGCAGTTGGAGGGAGTTGCAGAGTCCAAACACACTCCCACTCTAAAATGAGACTTCTAATTTCACAAATAACCATATTTTAACAGAGGGGCAACGGTCTTGCCTCAGTGGGCACACCGGTTCCCGTCAGATCACCGAAGTTAAGCGCTGTCGGGCGTGGCCGCCACTTGGATGGTTGACCATCCGGGCCGCCATGCACTGTTGCCATTTTTCGGGGTGCACTTAGCCTCGTGATGCCAATTGAGGAGCTACTCGACCGAATAGTAGCGGCTCCGGTCAAAGAAAACCATCATAACGACCGGGAGAGCGGTGTGCTGACCACATGCCCCTCCTATCCGCATCCTCAGCTGAGGATGATACGGCGGTCGGATGGTCCCGATGGGCCACTTGTGGCCTGAAGATGGAGTGCTTATGTTTTAACAGACGACAAAACCAAAACAAGGAAAACAATAAAAATATAACTAGACACGATATCAATGCACATAAAACACACTAACATCTGGGATGCCCAAACCACCAAAACACCACTGTCGTAGAGCATGTGAAACACGATGGGTACTAACATGTAGGACACAAACCAATAAAGTTTTAATATCATATAGTAGAAAAACATGGAAACCAGTACTAACAGCAGTTAGTCCACAAGAAACGTCCACAGCTTCTCAAGCTGAGATTATGAATTAAGAGGTTGTTCCACTAATCGGCAATTTGGCAGTGGCCCAGTACCATACACCACTACACAGATCTGAGGGAACACTTAAATGATTCACTGTTTATGCAAGGGACACAATTTTGTTATAGAACTCTTAATCTGCTCATTAGCAGTTCTCGCCGTCACCACACACACACACACACACACACACACACATACGCACACACACTTATCAAGACCGAGAAACAGCTGGTCAATGATACCCAGCCTCCATACCAAGGGAGGCTCGTTATCCTCCTTGACCAGCACATGATCGCTGATCTGGGATTGCTATGCTGCTTCCAATATCCATTTTCTCTGTTGCTGCAGATCATGTATGCATTCTGTGGATCACCTCTCCCAAATGGACTGGTGCAACTGCTGTACATGTTGCCATCTGTGCAACCTGTTGACAGGAACGTCAAGGACAAAGGGTTCAGGATCAGCACAAAGAGGCTGTCCAATTAGGAAATGACCAGGAGTGAGAGTGGCAGGAGAATCTAGGTCATCAGAGAGAAGACACAATGGCCTTGAATTCAAGCATGCTTCTATCTGAATTAACAAAGTGGTCAGTTCTTCAAATGTCGGTACTGCATGTTCGATGACATTCTTGAGAAGCGACTTCATGCATTTGATTCCTGCCTCCCAGAGTCCACCATAGTTAGGGGCACGAGGTGGAGTGAACCTCCAGCTGGTTACCTCTGAGGTCGAAAGATTCACCACACCTTCAACAGTAACATCATCAGAGAAAAAACGTTTAAGCTCATTGTTTGCACCTATAAATGTGGTACCATTGTTACTGTACATGTGTGAAGGTTTCCCTCTTCTTGCAATGAATCTCCTAAGGGTGGCCAAAAATGAACTTGTTTCCAAGTCACTAACTAATTCTAAGTGGGTGGTTTTGGTTGCCATGCAAATGAATAAAGCAATATAAGCCTTTGTGGTAACCTTACTCCTTCTTCCATCATGCTTTACAACAACAGGGCCTGCATAATCTACTCCACAGTGCTGGAATGGACGAGACTGGTTTACTCTAGCTACAGGTAGCTGACCCATGAGTTGAACTGTTGTCTTGGACTTAAGCTTAAAGCATTTTAAGCATTTCCTGACAACTCCTTTGACTGTGTTACGCCCGTTGGGGACCCAAAACCTCCTACGCAACATAGCCAACAAAAGTTGTGACCCAGCATGCAACAGATGTTGATGTCCATCTATTATGAGAATTTTTGTCAAATTATGCTTAGGCAGAACGATAAAAGGATGGCGCTCATCATATGGTACATCAGCATTCATTAATTTCCCTCCCACTCGCAAAATATCTTCGGCATCAAGAAACAGGTGCAAATCCATTAATTTGCCATTGTGTGGAATAGAGGAACTGGCCTTCAACAAAGTGAACTCATTACCATATTCACTACACTGAACTGTGCCAAAGGCCCTTTTTGATAGCATTTTGGCATTCCTGTGGAGTGAGTGGCGCAGTTATCCTGTCTGCTTGCTGAAGCCTAGTATTATAAGCAAACCTCAGTGCACAGGCCAAAGCTGTGTAAGTTTTCTTGAATGATGAATATTTACGCAGCAGTTCATCAACAAGTTTAATGACCGACACCAAGGGTACTTGTGTACACCTTCTGTTGGGCGCATCTTCTACACTAAGTGGAATGCAGGTGTTGCAGTCGAGGTCACAAGTGGATAGCTTTGAGGGGCCAGACCACCTCTGAACAAGTGAACTCAAAGCCGCTAGATTAATACCACATGATAAGAAGTCAGCAGGATTATCCTCTGTTTTGACTCGTCTCCATTTGGTAACAGAACTCAGTTTCTGGATTTCAGCGACTCTGTTGGCAACAAAAGTTTTCCAATAGCCAGGACTACGCTGCAGCCAGCAGAGAACTATTGTGGAGTCCATCCACAAATGAATGTCGCCACTATCTATGATGTCTAAGTCATTGGCCACCCTGTGAATGTGTAGAGCAAGAAGCAGAGCACCACATAATTCCAGTCATGGAAGAGACTGTTGCTTTACTGGGGCAACCCAAGATTTGGCTGCAGCCAATGAAACCAACACACTGTTATTGGGAAGAACGCATTTGACGTATACACACACGCCATGTGCCAACTGTGAAGCATCACAGAAACCATGAATTTCTAATTTAACATACTGGGGGCAAGGAAAGATCTTCCTGTTAATCAAAATACTATTTAGGGAAGGCAGTTGCACACAAACAGCATTCCATTCACCAGTGAGGTTGGATGGAAGCATTTCATCCCAATCATCCACAGCTCGTGGTCTCACGGTCGCGTTCTCGCTTCCCAAGCACGAGGTCCCTGGTTCGATTCCTGGCAGGGTCAGGGATTTTCACCTGTCTCGAGATGACTGGGTGTTTGTGTTGTCCTCATCATTTCATCATAAATCCTGAAAGTGGCGAGATTTGGCAGAGCAAAGGTTGGGAATTTGTACGGGCACTGATAACTGTGTAGTTGAGCGCCGCACAAACCAAACGTCATCATCATCATCATCATTTCATCCCAATCAAGGCTTAGTTGCCACAAGCGCTGCAAGAACAATTTACATCTTATGACTGCCGGACCTAAAGGCCCCAGTGGGTCATAGATAGATGCTATTGTAGACAGGACATCACGCTTGGTAACCTTTGAGAGCTGATGACTCTTTAGCTGCACATGACACTGGAATGTGTCAGAGCCATTGTGCCATAATATCCCTAAAGCTTTTATGACTTATTCACCAGTAAGATGACAGGGCAAAGACGTTTCTCTGTCCTGCACAGGAACTTTTTCCATGACCTTGTTACTATTAGAACACCATTTCCTCAGTGGAAACACACAGGAGCAAGTAGTTGAGTCGGCTGAGTTTGAAGTTCTTGAGCATCAGTTTCCATAGCTGATCGACCTAAGAAGTCATCCACATAAAAGCTAGACATCAAAGCTAGCGATACCATTTGGAACCTGTTTTGATTTTCCAAATCCAACTGTTGGAGACATCTGGTAGCAAGAAAGGCAGCAGGAGCGGTTCCATATGTGCGTTTACACAGTCTATCAGTCTATATTCTTGCATCTGTTCAGACGGTGATTCCCGCCACAGAATTCTCTGGAAGTTCCTATCATCAAGATGGAGAAATACTTGGCGATTCATTTTTGCTATGTCAGCTGACAGAGCCACATTAAAGGAGTGAAATTTTATAATAATGGAAATTAAATCTGGCTGCACAGTAGGACCAACCATCTAGATATCATTGAGAGTTACTCCATAAGAAGTGGCAGCAGAGCCATCAAATACTTCCCTCAACTTAGTAGTGGAGCTGCATTCTCTGAAGACAGCATGATGTGGAAGGTAACACCTTTGGACCAATAATACTTTGAGAATTAGAGATCTCCATGTGTCCCAGTTCGACATATTCATGCATGAATGCAGCATATTCCTTCTGCAGATGCGGTTGCCTTTAAATCTCCTCTCAAGATGCGCCAGTCTCTGAAAGGCTTGTTGTCCTGATTCACCTAGGGGTTTAGAGTCAGGTTTCACTGGTAGTCGAACCGCAAATCTCCCTTCTTCATCTCGTGCTCTGTGGTGCTGAAAGTGAGCCTCACATATTTTATCCTGCTTACTCATCGTTTTCGCAGACAGTTCCTCTAACTCCCGAAACCCCTGCAGTTTGGCATCTAAACTGTCTTCTCTAACAAAGCACGAGGTCATTGTAGAACGAGGCATGTTGCATGCAGCTGAAGGCATTCTACCAGACAAAATCTAGTCAAATTTTGTTTCGACCAGTGAAGGATGACTTGGTTTCACCAGCCTTTCCTTACAAACAACATCAATGAAAATCTCAGCACCAATAATTAAATCTACTGTGGCAGGCTTGTTGAATTCTGGATCAGCAAGCAGAAGATTACATGGGACACACCAGGAGCTTGTGTCTATCTTGCTCCCTGGTAGGTCACTGGTGACATGGCCTACGATAGCACAAGTGGTTCTAACATGAAAGTCGTTGAGCCTAGACGACAGTTCAACATCGCAGGTGTAAGACACTGAGGCTGCAAAGGCATTGTTTATGCCTTTTACAGGAAACGAATGTTTACTTCGTTTAGGTTTTAACTTCTCTGCCATGCCCTTAAATATAAAGGAGAGCTGATTCGCACTATAATGCAAACCTGCTGCGTACCCATGCTGCCCTTAATGTTGCCAACAGCTGTTGCCAACAAAACATTACAATGGACGTTTGATTTCCGTTCGTTGCTTGATGGACCAAGGAATGGCCTCCTAATTCACTATTCTGACAATTCCTTGGTTCAACATTCTTGTAGAGCAGTATGTTATGCCTTCCTTTACAGGTCTTACAAGGAGAATTCTTGCATTTAGTCGAGACATGACCAGAGCGGATCCACAAAAAGAACAGCTAATTTTTTGTCACATATGTCCGCTGCTCATCGACATTTAGTGATTGAAACCTCTTGCATTTAGTGATGGCATGACGTTCACTACAAAAATAACATGGCTTCTCAGTATCAGCATTAGTGAGATGAGCCCTCCTCACATGTCTCGTTTGCAATTGAATTACTGGCATTTCCTTGCAGTGTTTCCTTGAGGTGTTATCCCTGAACCTGATCAACTCAAGGGCCAGACATTTTGTTTCCAAAAATTCTATCAGTTGATTTACCTCCCACTCATGATGACCTGTGGGTCGCATACTAGACAGAATCTCTTCCGAAAGACTAACTCCGTGAACTGGAACATCAGGTTTGAGAGCTTCTAAGACCTTTAAATATCTACATACGTGATTAATCGGTTGTCTATAATCGCTCGCTGCGCCATGGCCGACTGTAGGTAGCCAGCCGCTGTGGCCGAGCGGTTCTAGGCGCTTGTCTGGAACCGCACGACCGCTACGGTCGCAGGTTCGAATCCTGCCTCGGGCATGGATGTGTGTGATGTCCTTAGGTTAGTTAGGTTTAAGTAGTTCTAAGTTCGGGACTGATGACCTCAGATGTTAAGTCCCATAGTGCTCAGAGCCATTTGAACCATTTGACTGGAGGTAAGGCCAACAAAGCCTTAGCATGGCTGGCTGCAATTACTTTTGGATTGTTATATATCTGTGTAATAAGTCCCCAGGCACTATCGATAGGTTTCCTGCTGTGGCAAGTATATGTTCCAATAGGTCTTTAGCTTCACCTCGCAAAGACGAATTAAGGTAATGAAGTTTTTGAACGTCATCAAGTGAATTATTAATCATAATGAGACTCAAAAATGTATCCCTGTATGATGACAACTTAAGGTAGTCGCCTTTTTTCTCTTAGGGCTCCATTTTAGGACAGGGAAGATGATAGCAGGAAGCCAACAGTTGCACTTACCAGGTTGCAGCAGCAATACGAGGCAGTGCGGACTGGAACAGCAGCGGCGTCACCGGCACTGGCAGCTGGCATGGCAGGCGTTGCAGTCTCCGACGACGCGAAGTATCGGCGGGAGCAGGAGCTGACGTCACCGACGCACAGGCTCTTCCTCCCGTGGTGGGACATTTGAGTGTGAGTGTGTAGTGCGAGAGGACTCACTGTCCTCCCCTTATTTCCACTCACAATAATTGGACAGAACATATTGTCTACTATAAGTGTTTCTTAGAATAAACTTTACAACGTGCACAGGCAGCGCACCAACTGCGTCTCCTGGCTTAGCTGGAAGACATACACGCCCGTCGGATACGGGTTCTCGAAGCTACCTTCTCGGCCGTTACAACGGCGGCTAATCTTACCTGCGCGCACAAAGGACCTGGGAGATCCACTTCCGCACGTAGGTTCAAGGTCTCCCGACAGGGAACAGACTATACTGGACAGTCTGACCTGATCAGTTTGGAAACTGCCGCTAGATGGCAGTTGGAGTGAGTTGCAGAGTCAAAACAATATGGCGCATCAATATGTGAAATCAAAAATTTAACACTTTCTCTTAGTACATAGACAATATAGACGATTCCATCTGTTGGTCTGGCAACTACGAATGGAACTGCTATTTTGTGTTTGATTAGCAATAAAATTGTCGAGCTACTTTCTGTGCTGTAGTTCCAATTGTTCGTTGATAAGTATAAATGGTTAATTGTTAAAGAGACTAGATTATTCATTTTCGTCCCTTTCCTTGCATGACGTATTTGGAGCTTATTGTTAATATTTCAAGAAATATGTTTCTTGCATGTGAGATGCATTGCCTCATTCGTTTAGCATTAATATTAAATTTAAATTAAAAAATTTAATTCCTCTGAGTACCTCTCTGAAGCATTTTGATTCACCATAATAGAGGTGGTAATTTTTTTACCCTAAAGCTGCTGAGAGTTTTGAAATGCCCTGACTTACAGAAAATGCCATTAAACAATTAATCAACGAAAAGATGAAAATATCCTTGGTAATAATGATATTTTTAAAGATCCACAGCTGATGAAAAGTACTTTTAGCACATCGTTATTTCAAACAGTTAGAGCACTGATGGTTTTTCAGTAGAAAGGAAAGCAACGTAAGAGTTCAGTGTTCCATGCACAACGAGTTCACTAGGGAGAGAATACAAGCTTATATAGCTCAAGGATGTGCAAAAGCGAAGGGTCGTGTCCCACAATTCACCTTAATCGGCTTAGGGAAACCACAAAAAACCTGAATCAAGATGGCTCTACTGTGATTTGAAGCGAGCATGAGAACCTGGTGTGCGAAAAACCGAATCACCTCGCTCGTTAACCTGACGAGAGATTTTATCTGCTGTTGAACAACAACTTCAAACGATGCCTCGTGCGAACTCCGTGACAAATGTCCATGGGCAAGGATACTGTACACAGACGGCTGAAAGCACAAGTGGGAAACAGAACGCGTCTTTTGGGGTTCTCGTATTCACGTGGGACTCAAGGACAAACTGCCAGGGGAAGTTACAATATCTACATCATTACTCTGCAGCTCTCACTTGAGGGCCGGGCTGAGGGTTTACTGATCTACTTTCAGGCTATTACTCTACCACTGCACTACCGAAAAAGCTTACTGGAAAAACGAACACTTAAATCTTTGCGTGCGAGCTCTCATTTGTCGTATGTTGTTATGATGGTCATTGCTGCCTATGTCGGTGGGCGTGGAAAAACTATCTTCGCATTAGGAGGAAAAAGTTGGTGATTGAAATGTCGTGAAACCATCTCTTCACAATGAGAATCGCTTTTGGTTGTATGACTGCCACCCGAACTCGCGTATGATGTCCGTGATACTCTCTCCTCAACCGTATCTAGATGAGGGCGCCCAGGCGTAGTCTAGGCAACTTATATAGTGGATATGTTTTATCTTCCAAGCGTTCTGCCAATAAAACTCAGCTTTCGGTTTGCCGTCCCCATAAGAGTTTCTATGTGATCGTTCCAATTTAAGTTGTTTGGAATTGTAATCCACAAGTATTTGATTTCTTTGATTTACCGTGTAACCGAAATTTAACGGATTTCTTTTGCTACTCATGTCAATGGCCACTCACTTTTCATTGTTTAGAGTCAATTGCCACTTTTCGCACCATGCAAATATCTTGTCTAAATCATTTTACAACTCATTTTTACCTTCTGATGACTTAAATATTCGGTAAACGACCGCATCGTTTGCAAACAATCTGAGAGGGCTGCTCAATAATCACTGCATAGTTAATGGCTATCTTGGGAGTGCCTAAGCACTGTCATACTGTGTCGGAGGAAAATAGTGAACTTCCCGGACTCTAATGCTACTCTCTCGCATTGAGGCATAAGGACTACCCAGTATCGCCGGCCGGTGTGGCCGAGCGGTTCTAGGCGCTTCAGTCTGGAATCGCGCGACCGCTGCGGTCGCAGGTTCGAATCCTGCCTCGAGCATGGATGTGTGTGACGTCCTTAGGTTAGTTAGGTTTAAGTAGTTCTAAGTTCTAGGGGACTGATGACCTCAGATGTTATGTCCCATAGTGCTCAGAGCCATTTGGCCTACCCAGTCTCCCACAAGATAATGGCGTACGCAAACCAACTGGAAAGGAGCTGTCACACTGTCTCCATGAACTGGATTATAGCGCACATCACATATTGGGAAATGAGTTCGCTGATTCTCATTCTAAAGGAGTGATGAACTCAGATATAGAGGTGAAATGGTTCAGGTACGACAGGCCTTGTGTCGTATGCAGACCACGTGCGATTATTCACCGACTCAGCGTCACACCATCACATCATCGCCCGCCTGTCTGCCACTGGCCCAGTTGTTATCGTAATCAGGATCCCTTCAGAATCTGGCCAGACGCGACTTCAATAAACCTAACGCCACAACAGACCAGCTTTTGCGTGTATAAGTACTGGGCATCCGGCCAGGCAGATCATCGAAGCACCGGCGGAAAACCGAGTCGCCAACCGTCTTCTCCATCTGTTCTCTACCTCTTACAGAGAACCGTTCGCCCACATCCTTTTACATCATTACATAAGACTATATACACTTTCCAACGGAGTGTTTGCTATCAGTTTAAAGGAATATGATTCGGGATGAATGGAAAAGAATGGAAAACGTCTCAAAGACCATAAGGAAAATATTAATGGTTCAAATGGCTCTGAGCACTATGGGACTTAACATCTGAGGTCATCAGTCCCCTAGAACTTAGAACTACTTAAACCTAACTAACCTAAGGGCGTCACACATATACATGCCCGAGGCAGGATTCGAACCTGCGACCGTAGCGGTCGCGCTGTTCCAGACTGAAGCGCCTAGAACCGCTCGGCCACGCCGCCCGGCTAAGGAAAATACTACTCGCGAATAACACTAGTAGTATCAACCAGACCTTGGTACCATGACATCACGTATAAAATCAATTTTCTAGTTACCGTAGCACGGTTGAAGTTCAATAACTGCTGCTTTGCACAGCACACACATTGCATAAACTTAGCAGCATCTTCGTTTTGTGATTGCGGTCAAGTGGAAATCGATGCATCAACCGTGGGGATCTCACGACATAGCTGCTAAGGAATGAAATGAGCAAAAATCAACAGTTATCAACATCTCCTCCCACACTGTTGTCAAACACATACTTTGCCGCGTATAAAGAAGTTTACTCCTTCCTAACGGAAGCGAAAAGGAAGGTATGAACTAACTGACGTCAACTAACTAACTTCGTATACCTTTTGTATCTGATGTAACGTTTTCTTGCCTTTTTTTTACAACATTAACATCAGTGTTTCCTTTAATAATTAGGTCTTCTCTATACACTAGTTTTATTTGTTATGTTGATTTATGTACGTGTGCAGCTGTATGGGATATACTCAATGGTCGATAATAAAAATAAAAAAAACGTCGCTCTGTGTTTCCTTTTCATCCATGAGAAAAATAATTTCTTTACAAGTCTCCCTTTTTTCAGAGATCATGGCGTTGTAAACCCGTGCCGAGATGTTGAAAGTGTGCTTGAGGATTGTGAGACAGTTCGTGTGAGAATGACTCTGAGAAACCTGAGACTTCTATGATGCCTTCAAGCCGCAGAGAACTTATTGTGACGCTGTAGCTGATAAAACCCGTGGAATTCCTATTAAACTTTGAAAAGGCGGACAGAATACCTCTCATCTGTACAAAGGGATTCTCTCGGCGCGCTCATTCCAGGTGGAGGAACGACTGGTAAACCTGGCAGAACTTTGCCAGCACTTACAGCTCTCGAATCCGGTGAAATATTCTGTCTGAGAGAGCTCTGCTTCGTTCCTTGTTCTCCTTCCTCACAGTTTGACTTCGCCGCAAATTTTATTACTGCAGGAAGGAGAACGGTGACATTTAGAGCTTCCAGTTCCAAGGGCTGAGTAACACCTCCGAATATTTTACATGAAAAGACTTAAACTTTTTAAATAAAACAAACGTTATTAACATTCTACATCTGTATTCTTCACGTCCATTTATTTATTTGTCAACATAGCCACACCGGCGACTAACACGTTCCCCCAACGAGAGACAAGTTTGTCTGTAGTTAGTATGTGGGTGGGAGACAAAAATATATACATATATATATATATTGCAACCAGAGGAGAAATTTGGTGGTAGACGTTTCGTGAGTAAACCTTACCACAGTGAAAAATGGCTTTATATTAGTGATTGCCGGAACTGTTCGAATATCATATTCATGATACTCTTGCTCTCATTGCGCGATACAAAGCGAGATGCACTTCTCTGAACTTTTTTGATGTCCTCCGTCAGTTTTATCTGCTAAGAACGTCGCGACTTGGCACAGGTTCAAGCTACCAATATATATTTGGTGTTGTCTGGGTGGGGCAATTTAGAGCGTTAACGAAAAAATTGTTTCGTGTTTTCCCCTAGTTAACCCTTATAACCGGATTCGAGTGGGAGCAGAACCTCTTTGGTTGTTTTAGGACTGGCGCTGAGGAGCAGAGAAGGATCTTTGACACGGACAGTGCTGTGACAAGGTAGCAAGATGATACGAATACGTTAAATAAGTTAATTTATCATTAGATTTATTTATGTGTGATGTGTTTGACCTACTAACATACGAAGGGCATTTAGTATGTAAAGCAACTCTTTTTTCTCAGCCAATTTCAGTTGAAAAATGCGGAATTTGTTGTGGGACATCGTTGAACATTTCCGCTTCAATCTCTATAGTTTCATGAAGTTCGACAGCTGGCGGTGCTAATCGTAGCCTACAAAATGGCTTCTATGGGAAGGTGCTTTCTAGGTATGGAGCTGTCATATAGTTTTTCTTGGCGGAAAACCAGAGTATCGCAGAGTTTCATAGGCTATTGAAAGATGTCTACAGAGACCCGGCAGTTAACAAAAGCTCAATGAGTCTTTCGGAGAGGCGTCTGCTATCATAGCTACAGGGTCGCAGAAACCCGTCCGATCTACGTTGTGCCTGCCGGCAGCAGACACCTGTGACTTCTGAAATATTGGAACGAGCAGACATTCTCATTCGAGGTGTTCAACGGATCACCATCAAATATAACGCTGTACAACTGAACGTCTCTGTTGGTAGTGCAGTTGGTAGTGCTGACCCACTCGTCCACCAGCTGGGGTACTCGAATTGTGTGGCCGCTGGCTTCTTCGCCGCATAACGGAGAACCATAAAGACCAACGATGGACCATCGTCACAGGAGATGGGTTCATCACTTCGAACCGGAAACAAAACGGCAATCCATGGAGTGACGCTACACCACCTCATCTCCGAGGAAAAGTTCAAAGCCGCAGTGTCAGCTGGTAAAGCAATGGCAACGGTCTTCTGGGACTCTGGAGGGGCTATTCTGTTTTATGTCCTCCCTCATGGTGCAGTGATAAACAGGGAAGTATATTGTGCTACCCTCAGGAAATTTGAAATGACTTCAGCGAGTTCGTCGCCTTAAACATGTAAACGAACTTTGCTTCTCCATGAGAAAGCAAGGTCTCACACTAGTCTGCGCACCCAAGAGGAGCTCACAAAACGTCGTTGGACTGTTCTTCCTCATCCATACCACAGCCCGGATCTCGCACCTTCAGACCTGCACCGGTTTGGCCCAACGAAGGATGCACTCCACGGGAAGCAGTATGTAAATGATGGTAATGTTATTGATGCAGTAAGACTTCGGCTCCGAGGTCGACCAATAGGATGGTACGATGCGGGAATACTGGCCCTCCCACTAAGGTGGCATAAAATCGTCATAACGAAGATTATGTTGAAAAATAGGGTTTTTTAAGCCAGAAGAGTGGGCACTAACGTTGTGTATTAGAATCCTGAACAAACTCGATAGGCTTTCACAACAAGAATGTGTTGAGTTACTTACTGAACGCCCCACGTGTATACATGAGTTACGCCTGGTACCAACTTTTTACTATGGAAACTCCTTTTACTAAGATTCTGTCTTACTGCACGTGAGCTTCATACTAAAAAGAGACAAGAACCACCTGGTTCCATGTTCTAATCACTAGCTGGGTTGCCTAGCTCAGAGACAAGGGTAATAATTGCCGCTTGTTCTGTCATCTTCTGAATATTTTGTACGTCGTAGCAAGGCTAGAGGACAGTTGCGCGATTTTAACTTCTGGAGGCGGTCGAGAAGCTTCTGCAACGTGTAAATTTTATTAGATCAATTTCAGTATGACACTTTAATCACAAGTATTTATCTTTAGAAGACATCCATGTCCATGTGTCTCAGAACACAATGATGACTGTTCATTACAGTGAATAATAGTACTGCTGTTACCGCAAATATTTCAAGTTCTTGTACTGAATAATAATTTTACACATAAGTGTATCACGCTAATATGACTGTCAAATAGTACTTTACATTTAATTCTGAACTTTAGTACTCTGTTCTGATTAACGATACTAGCTCGCTGCTGTATCCGAACTGCGTTGAGGCTAGTATCAGAGTGGGCTAGCAGCGCTGCGCTCTGACGTAAGTGGACTTCCATGCAGCAGCGGCGTACAGAACTTGTTGAGGAGCTGTCTTCGTCGCCGTCTCTCATCCGTGGCTGTTATGGCAGCGACTGTCTCTAGCTTGTGGTTCCACCATGAGCTACCATTTTACATTTTAGAGCCCTCAGACGACACCACATTCCTTCTCCCCGAGCCGCTGCCCCAACCTCCGCATCGTCGTCTTCTAGTGCTGGATCATGTCACGACAGCTGGAGGAAAGCCTGAATGTGGACATTCATGAGAAGACAGGAACTGCAGCAACGGTCAATGGCAGCACCTTGTCTGGAACACTGGCCGAAAAACCGGCTACAGTGTGCACGGCCACATCCTGGAACATAGACGCTTTGGTCGTAATGACAGCTGGGAGAACTCCACGGGCGTCGTATTGTCTGTCCGGAGGCGGTTCCTCCGTGGCCATCGGCTCTGGCTGCGGGATCAGCGGCGACATCGGTAGCGGCGGTGGCGGTACGACATCGATCTCCATCGGCATCGCGCTGTACGGCGCCGACCGTAACGGGCGGAGAGATGGAGACGACTGCTTCACAGACCCCAGCGGCGAGCTGGGTCTATGGGCAGAAGTTATGCGTCAGAACACACTAACATTAGAGAGCCGCAGCTGGTTCTGGTGACGCGGGTGCAGCTCTGAGGAATCTTGTACGACATAAAACTAACAATCCAAGACTTGTGTGCTGACACCGCGCTGAAAGCGCTGTTTCTTGCTAAGAACGTTGAAGAAAACTTCGTCCTACTGTTGAAAATGCGTCTGACCTGGGGAAACGAATTATTTCCGTGGCGGCCGCACAATATGCAACAGGGTACGGTGACGACGACTGTGTAATAATTATGCTGGAGACTTCCCGTCGTGTGAAAGGAGCATTAGGAGGAAAGAAAAATCTTTAAGCCTTGCTCCCTTCGTCGGGAGGAATTTTTGAACGTTCAGCTTCACTGTTAGACTAAGCGTGGTAAGGAGCAGTAGTTACATGGTGTATGCCGTTGTCGACACAAAACTGTTGAAAACCGGCTGACGTGAACTGTGGTCCACTGACCGACACAAGGGCCTTGGGGAGACATTCGAGACACAGAATAGAGGACAAAGCCAATATAGACTAACAGTAGTGGTGGACGTCACTGGCGATGCAAATGGAAATTTGCTGTACCCGTGTACAAGAACAGAATGGACACGTGAGAAAGAATGTGCAAGCGTTGGCATGTTATGGATGGACGTGGCCACTGGAAAAATCATTGCGGTGGAGAAAACTGAACGTCCGTGAATTTGGGGCAAGTACAATGGTGGTGGGGGAGTTGCTTGAACTACCCCAGTGACCTTGGTGGAGCAAAGACAAAATGCCCCACTGGAGGAAATGAGGAACCGCAACCCAGGCATCGTCATTCTCTGTATGTAGCTGCAGAACATCTGACCACGAGGACAGTGCATTACGATGCAACAAGTAGCGACGTGCAACTGGTTGGGGAATTTCTTTCAAACTACGTTGCCACACATGGCGCACATATTGAAAAACTGCATGAGGAACTGGAATGAAAACAGTTGATTCAGCAATACGCCGAATGTCAAAAGGAAAATTCTGAAAAATTTTAAAATCTTGAGGGTCAAATTGATAGCATGATTCCTCAGTGTGAAGTTTGTTGTTCTTGTGGTCTTCAGTCCTGAGACTGGTTTGATGCAGCTCTCCATGCTATTCTATCCTGTGCAAGCCTCTTCATCTACCGCAACCTACATCCTTCTGAATCTGCTTAGTGTATTCATCTCTTGGTCTCCCTCTACGATTTTTACCCTCCACACTGCCCTCCAATACTAAATTGGTGATCCCTTGATGCCTCAGAACATGTCCTACCAACCGATCCCTTCTTCTAGTCAAGTTGTGCCACAAACTTTTCTTCTCCCCAATCCTATTCAATACTTCCTCATTAGTTATGTGATCTACCCATCTAATCTTCAGCATTCTTCTGTAGCACCACATTTCAAAAGTTTCTATTCTCTTCTTGTCCAAACTATTTATCGTCCATGTTTCACTTCCATACATGGCTACACTCCATACAAATACTTTCCGAAATGACTTCCTGACACACAAATCTATACTCGAAGTTAACAAATTTCTCTTCTTCAGAAACGCTTTCCTTGTCATTGCCAGTCTACATTTTATATCCTCTATACTTCGACCATCATCAGTTATTCTGCTCCCCAAATAGCAAAACTCCTTTACTATTTTAAGTGTCTCATTTCCTAATCTAATAATATCAGCATCACCCGATTTAATTCGACTACATTCCATTATCCTCGTTTTGCTTTTGTTGATGTTCATCTTATATCCTCCTTTCAAGACACTGTCCATTCCGTTCAGCTGCTCTTCCAGGTCTTTTGCCGTCTCTGACAGAATTACAATGTCATCGGCGAACCTCAAAGTTTTTATTTCTTCTCTATGGATTTTAATACCTACTCCGAATTTTTCTTTTGTTTACTTCACTGCTTGCTCAATGTACAGATTGAATAACATCGGGTGTAGGCTACAGCCCTGTCTCACTCCCTTCCCAACCACTGCTTCCCTTTCATGCCCCTCGATTCTTATAACTGCCATCTGGTTTCTGTACAAATTGTAAATAGCCTTTCGCTCCCTGCATTTTACCCCTGCCACCTTCAGAATTTGAAAGAGAGTATTTCAGTTAACATTGTCAAAAGCTTTCTCTAAGTCTACAAATGCTAGAAACGTAGGTTTGCCTTTCTTAATCTAGCTTCTAACATGAGTCGTAGGGTCAGTATTGCCTCACGTGTTCAAACATTTCTACGGAATCCAAACTGATCTTCCCCGAGGTCGGCTTCTACTAGTTTTTCCATTCTTCTGTAAGGAATTGGCGTTAGTATTTTGGAGCTGTGACTTTTTAAACTGATAGTTCGGTAATTTTCACATCTGTCAACACTTGCTTTCTTTGGAATTGGAATTATTATATTCTTCTTGAAGTCTGAGGGTATTTCGCCTGTTTCGTACATCTTGCTCACCAGATGGTAGAGTTTTGTCATGACTGGCTCTCCCAAGGCCGTCAGTAGTTTCAATGGAATGTTGTCTACTCCGGGGGCATTGTTTCGACTCAGGTCTTTCAGTGCTCTGTCAAACTCTTCACGCAGTATCGTATCTCCCATTTCATCTTCGTCTACATCCTCTTCCATTTCCATAATATTATGCTCAAGTACATCGCCCTTGTATAGACCTTCTATATACTCCTTCCATCTTTCTGCTTTCCCTTCTTTGCTTAGAACTGGGTTTCCATCTGAGCTCTTGATGTTCATACAAGTGGTTTTCTTATCTCCAAAGGTCTCTTTAATCTTCCTTTAGGCAGTATCTATCTTACCCCTAGTGAGATAAGCCTCTACATCCTTACATTTGTCCTCTAGCCATCCCTCCTAGCCATTTTGCACTTCCTGTCGATCTCATTTTTGAGACGTTTGTATTCCTTTTTGCCTGCTTCATTTACTGCATTTTTATATTTTCTCCTTTCATCAATTAAATTCAATATATCTTCTGTTACCCAAGGATTTCTACTAGCTCTCGTCTTTTTACCTACTTGATCCTCTGCTGCCTTCACTACTTCATCCCGCAAAGCTACCCATTCTTGTTCTTCTGTATTTCTTTCCCCCATTCCTGTCAATTGTTCCCTTATGCTCTCCCTGAAACTCTGTACAACCTCTGGTTCTTTCAGTTTATCCAGGTCCCATCTCCTTAAATTCCCACCATTTTGCAGTTTCTTCAGTTTTAATCTACAGGTCATAACCAATAGATTGTGGTCAGAGTCCACATCTGCCCCTGGAAATGTTTTACAATTTAAAACCTGGTTCCTAAATCTCTGTCTTACCATTAGATAATCTATCTGAAACCTGTCAGTATCTCCAGGCTTCTTCCATGTATACAGCCTTCTTTCTTTAAAAGAAGGCCTAAAAGAAGTGTGAAGGTACCGTCCGGTAATTGAGACAATAAGTCAGCATTCGAAAGTTGTGCATCCTAGACAATAACAAAGCCCAACGTTGCAGTTTTGGCGCTGTCAGTGGAGGGACGGAATAATGGAACAAAGCCAATACAGGCCAATGATCCGAAATCAAATAGAAACTTCAAATGTATAATTGTTAGTGGAACATGTAGACACCATAGACAATAGCGAGTACCGCTTTTTATAGTTGACTATAATTGCATTTTGCTTTCTTGAGAGTTTTCGAGGAAAAATGATTAGGACTGTCCGACGAATCAATTCTGTGTGAGAGCACTGCACTAATACCATAAAAAGATCCATCCACAGTTAACACCATATTCTTATCTGCATTAAAATGAAATAGACAACGATGACAAAGCTTCCTTTCGCTACTGAAATGCGTCCTGACATTCGTGGGAACACACAAAGCGCAGTCGGCTGAGCGGAGCAACAATTCACGCTGAATTAGCAATAGACTTAATGAAATATGTGAAGTGTCCCATGACTGCCTGCAAGCTCCCTGATATTGCGGGATTCCGGGAGATAGTTAAGCGTATGCAATTACAAATAAGCAGGATGAATACCTTCTGCTGCTACGGTCGCAGGTTCGAATCCTGCCTCGGCTATGGATGTGTGTGATGTTCTTAGGTTAGTTAGGTTTAAGTAGTTCTAAGGCTAGGGGACTGATGACCTCAGATGTTAAATCCCATAGTGCTCAGAGCCATTTGAACCATTTTTTTCTCCGTCGACTATCTGAACATTCAACGAGGCAATGCGCCATTTTACAGATCTAGAATTCTGTCAGAATGCTTTGTGGAACACTCCACGGAGACGTTGGTGCTGTTGTTACTCCCCCGATCACTTGACGGCAACCGTTAAGCATGGTTGAGGGTCGGTCATGGTGAGGGAATGGTTTGCTGGTGATAAAATCGGTGATCTAGTGACAATTAATGGACCGTTAGAGACGGAAGAACATCACAGGATACTGACCAACTCTGCAATTGCGTCTGGCAAGAGACGTATTGTTCGAGGGTTTGTTGTGCAGCTGGACAATGATCCTAAGCGTGCTTCTAAATTGCACGGAGAGTTCGCAATAGAAAATAGAAATGTGGGGAACATAGGCACATGATTTGGTCAAATAACTCATCTGATTTCAATCTCACTGAACTCTCATGGGATGAACTTGACAGGGAGGTCAGAAAACTGAGGTCATCTAATAATATTTAGACGTGTTGGACTGCAATATTGGCAAAAACGCTTCAAAATCTTATCTCAAGAATTTCAAGAATTTGTGCAGCTGTTCTGTTGGCAAAGAGTGGATACTTTAAAGAGGCTAACATCTGAAACATATTGTATTGCACTTAATGATAGACAGAGAAATTATTTTATTTTGTTGGTCTATTTAGTTTGTACGATGTGTTCGTTCATTGAAATAAAGTCTACAGTTTTGATCATGGGTAATCTAAAACTTTTGACCAGTAGTGTGTATAAGACACTTGCAAAATTACTAATCATTTATCAGTCGTTGTTACGTTGCCTGGAGCAGTATTGTATTCTCGTGGATGAAGTATTACTGTTCCATCAGTTGCCGCTGTCGTCCAAGTAGCTGGCGACATCGTTCATCCTCTGCTCATTCCATTATTACCGACTGCTCACTGACTGTTCACTGCCACCCATCGCTGACCCTTTACACATTTCCATAGCGACTTTCTCCTCTCAGATCTGGTTGCACACGACCCTCTTCATTCTCTGTTTGGAACATTGTGATCATCCTTATTCCTGTCTAGCAGCAAATATTCAGAGCTAGTTTTTTCCTGCCACGAGTTTGGTCTCGCCCCCTGACTCATTTGGCGGGTTGGTAAGTGTTATTCACTTACTGTACCCTTGAAAGACCGTCAGGTGGTAAGTGAGAGTCGACTCCTTCCGAAGGCGTTATCGCTTACAGTTCCTCGGGTTTTCCTCACACTTGTCGCACCTGGGCGTCTGCCAAGAAGCTCAGTCAGAATTGTTCAACTTGTTTTCTTACATATAAGTAGAACATTCCCTGGTCACGACAAGGATTCCATACGGTGCACCAATAGTCCAGAAAAGGATGGACAAGCATAGTATACACGATCTCTTTAGCAGATTTGTTGCATCTTCTAAGTATTCTGCGAATAAGACGCAGTGTACTGTTTGCCTTTGCAACAAAATTTTCGTCATTGTGGCTCCAATTAAAATTGTTTGTAATTGTAATCCCCAGGTACTCATTTGTGCTGACAACCTTTAAGTCAGTGTGATTTGTCGTGTGAACGAAATCGAACGAATTCTTTTAGGACGCGAGTTGAGGTCCTCGTACTTTTTACCGTCTAGCTTGAGTTGTCAGTTTCCACACTACGCAGATACCTTGTTTAAATAATTTTGATCTTCTGACTACTTTAAAAGACTGTAAAGGACAGTATCTTCTACAAATATTCTAAGAGGATTGCTCATATTGTCTCCTAAACAGTTTATACGACTTATGAACATAAGGCGGCCTTTATCACTTTCTTGGGAAAACTACAGATAGCACTCTTGTCTCACTATATGACTTTCCGTAAATTACGGTGTTCGCTTTGGTATGCGTGGTGTTTTCTACATCTGTTTACTGTCTTATTTTTCTGGCAGGTAACAGAGAATAGAAACATGTCTCGAAAGTATTTTTCAAGATGTAGGAGCTATGGAATACCTCAATACGCTTTGTTAGGATTTAATGTCTCGTCGACAGTGAGGGAACTGTAAATGGATCACATGATCGGACTACATAAGTATGGACAAGGAATCTGTGTCCTATTCGAAGGAACTATCCCGGTATTTGCCTCCAGTTATTTACGGAAACCACAGAAAGCCTAAATTAGGATAGTAGGACGGCCACTAATCCAAAATAGGAGTCCACTGTGTTAACCAACGTACCACCTCGCTCGATTTGAGTCCCTGTACTGGAAAAAAATTTCATCATTAGTGTTGGGTCACCAAAGGGAGAAAGTTCACGATTAGCGCATTATGCCCAGCTGTTCTGTATTATACGTCGAACCTCTCCATTGCCTCAAGGACTGAGATCATGTGGCAGTATTGATGGAAAGTCGTCCGTCGGATGGTGGCGTTCAACTCAGTGGCTGTCTTGATAGTAACCGAGACGAGCAGACTACGTACAAAGATTTAGTTTTGACACCTCCTTTCTTTTCATTTGCATCATCATTGATAGTATGAAAAGCGCAGCAGTACCTACACTACACAGGCATTTCTCGCAGTCATCTCCCTGACATAGGCTGAAGGGAGTAGGTTACTGCCTCAGATTTTTTCGCACTCTTCTATGAAAATAAATTACAAGGTTCGCGGTCCAACAAGTGATCATGCTTCGTCATGAGCGATTTGAGTGTCTCCGACGTAATTGCGGTTGACTGACTGTTCGCAGGCCTAGCAGTTTAGTTTGAGAATGATTTCCAGGATACTTATCACAACGATATGATACGGTCTCGAACGTGTCCAGTCATTATATCCGGATACAATGCCAATATTATAGATACATATTTCGAACAGTTAGAAGGGAAAGGAAGCCAGTGTGCATACCGGGGGGGGGGGGGGGGGTTCATTCCGGATGCCATGAAGAGTACAGGGTGCAGCCAACTGCAGGTAGTGGCTCAGGTCGGTACCAATGACGTGTGTGTCCGCTTAATGCCTTAATAGGTCAGGAGTCTATTACACACAGAGCGGCTACACGGGTCGCTGGGCTGTTTGGAACTGACTGGGCGGTTTTTTTAAGTTAGAGGGTCTCAGGAAACCACAGAAAGGGTGTCCATCTGAAAGGAGGCAGGTAAAATACAATAAGGTAGTTTTAGAGACGACCGGTATTGTAGTTGTAAATTGTCGTAGCTGTGTTGGGAAAGAACCACAGCTCCAAACCCTAATCAAATGCGCTGAAGCTTAAATACTTATAGGTACGGAAAGCTGGCTAAGGCTGGAAATAAGTTCAGCCGAATTTTTTTCAAACGATCTAAGAGTGTTTAGAAAGGATAGATTAAATACAGTTGTTGGTGGAGTATTTATTGCTGTCAGAAGTAGTTTACCTTGCAGTGAATTTGAAGTAGACAGTTCCTGCGAAATAGTATGGGTAGAGGTTATACTTGACAATCGGACTTAACTATTAATTGGATCGTTTTACCGCTTTTTCCCGACTCAGAAGATATATTTTCGAACAGTTCAAAGAAAACTAGAGTCTCATTTCAAATAGGTACCCCACTCATACAATTGTAGTCGGTGGTGACTTCAATCTACACTCGATATGCTGGAAAAATTATACGTTCAAGAACGGCGGCAAGCATTAAACGTCATCCTACATTGCACTGAATCCTTCCTCAGAAAAGCATTTTGAACAATTAGTTGATAAGCCCACTCGAAGCATAAATGGTTGCGAAATCATGCTTGACCTGTAGCAACGAATAATCGTGGAAAAATAGTATCATGACGAATGCAGGGATTAGCGACCACAAGTCAGTTGATGCTAGGCTGAATACCGTAACACCTACAACAATCCAAAAGAAACGCAAAGTGCATATATTTTAAAAAGCTGATAAAAATACTCTCAACGTATTTTCAAGAGACAGTCTTCACTCTTTCCGATCTCATCATGTAAGCGCAGAAATGATGTGGAATGATTTCAAAGAATAGTATCGACAACAATTGAGAGATATATACCACATAAATTAATAAGTGATGGTACTGATCCCCAATGGTACACAAAACGGATCATAACTCTGTTGCAGAAGCGACGAAAAAAGCATGCCAAATTTAAAAGAAGGCAAAATCCTCAAGATTTGCAAAGTTCAAATGTAGCCCGTACTTCAATGCGAGATGCTTTTAATAATTTCCACAACGAAACTGGTCATACATAAAGCACACTAGTGGCAAGACGCAATCAGTACCTTCACTGCGCAGTAACAATGCTGAAGTCACTGATGACAGTGCCACTACAACAGAGTTATTAAACACGGTTTTCCAAAACTCCTTGCCGGCCGCGGTGGTCTCGCGGTTCTAGGCGCTCAGTCCGGAACCGTGCGACTGCTACGGTCGCAGGTTCGAATCCTGCCTCGGGCATGGATGTCTGTGATGTCCTTAGGTTAGTTAGGTTTAAGTAGTTCTAAGTTCTAGGGGACTGATGACCACAGCAGTTGAGTCCCATAGTGCTCAGAGCCATTTGAACCATTTTGAACCAAAACTCCTTCACCAAAGACGACGAAGTAAATATTCCTGAATTAGAAATAAGAACAATTTCCAAGATGGGAAACATAGAAGTAGATATCCTCGGTGTAGCAAAGCAGCTTAAATCACTTAATAATGGCAAGGCCTCCGGTCCAGATTGTATACCAGTCAGTTTCCTTTCAGAGTATGCACATACAATAGCTCATATTTAGCAATTGTATTCAACCGCTGGCTCACAGAAAGATCCGTGCCTAAACACTGGTATATTGCTCAAGTCACACCAATGCCCAAAACGGGAAATAGGAGTAATCCGCTGAATTACAGGCCCGTATCACTAACGTCGATTAGTGGAAGTGTTTTTTTTAAGATATACTGTGTTCCAACTTTATGCACGACCTCGAAGAAAACTATTTATTGACACACAGCGCAGATTCAGAAAATATCGTTCTTGTGAAACACAACTAGCTCTTTATACTTATGAAGTAATGAGTGCTATCGACAGGGGATGACAAATTGATTCCATAGTTTTAGATTTCCAGAAGGCTTTCGGCACCGTTCCTCACAAGGGTCTTCTAACCAAACTGCGTGCCTATGGAACAGTGCCTCAGTTGTGCGACTGGAGTCGAGATTTCCTGCCAGAAAGGCCACAGTTCGTAGTAATAGACCGAAAGTCATCGAGTAAAACCGAAGTTCAAAATGGCTCTGAGCACTATGGGACATAACATCTGAGGCCATCAGTCACCTAAAACTTAGAACTACTTAAACTTAACTAACCCAAAGACATCACACACATCCATGCCCGAGGCAGGATTCGAACCTGCGACCGTAGCAGTCGCGTGGTTCCAGACTGAAGCGCCTAGAACCGATCTGCCACAACGGCCGGCAAAACCGAAGTAATATCCGGCGTTCCCCACGGAAGTCTTATAGGCCCTCTACTGTTCCCGATCTATATAAACGACATAGGAGACAATCTGAGTAGCCCTCTTAGATTGCTTACAGATGATGCTGTTATTTACCGTCTTGTAAAGTCATCAGATGACCAAAACGAATTCCAAAATGATTTAGATAAGATATCTGTTTGGTGCAAAAAGTGGCAGTTGACCCTGAATAAAGGAAAATGTGAAATTTCGATTCCGCAATAAGTCACACAAATCTGAACGATATAAATTCAACTAAATACGTAGGAACGATCTCATAGATCATGTTGGGGGTAGAGCAAACGAAGGACTGCGGTTCATTGGCAGAACACTTACAAGGGAACCTCCCCATCGCACCCCCCTCAGATTTAGTTATAAGTTGGCACAGTGGATAGGCCTTGAAAAAGTGAACACAGATCAATCGAGAAAACAGGAAGAAGTTGTGTGGAACTATGAAAAAATAAGCAAAATACACTAACTGAGTAGTCATGGGCAACATAGGCCACATCAAGGATGTTGTGAGCTCTAGAGCGCCACGGTCCCGTGGTTAGCGTGAGCAGCTGCGGTACGAGAGGTCCTTGGTTCAAGTCTTCCCTCGAGTGAAACGTTTAAATTTTCATTTTCAGACAATTATCAGAGTTCAGGCACTCACACATAATCGACTTCGCTCTCCAAAATTCCAGGACATGTTCAGATTTGCTTGGACATATGCAGAATTTGACGGTCTACACACGGAAAAATTTGAAAACGTTAAAAACATATGTTTTGACAGAGCACAGAGAAAACTGTGCAACTATGAAACTGTTGCATTCATTTTTTGCGGTTTATGTGTGACACTCTTATGTTTTCATTACTTTTTTGGAAGTGATTATCACATCCACAAGAAAATCTAAATTGGGCAAGGTAGAAGAATCTTTTTACCCATTCGCCAAGTGTGCAAGTTAGGTGGGTCGACAACATATTCCTGTCATGTGACGCACGTGCCGTCACCAGTGTAGTATAGAATATGTCAGACGTGTTTTCCTGTGGAGGAATCGGTTAACTTATGACCTTGCGATCAAGTCTTTTCGGTTCCCATTGGAGAGGCACGTCCTTTCGTCTACTAATCGCACGGTTTTGCGGTGCGGTCGCAAAACACAGACACTAAACTTATTACAGTGAACAGAGACGTCAATGAACGAACGGACAGATCATAACTTTGCAAAAATGAAGTAAGTAAAATTTTCGCTTAGGTGAGAACTTGAACCAACGACCTCTTGCTTCGCAACTGCTCACGCTAACCACGGGACCACGGCGCTCCTGTACTACCAGCCTCCTTGATGTTGCCTATGTTGCCCATGGACTACTCAGTTTGTATATTTTGCTTATTTTTTATAGTTCCACACAACTTCTTCCTGTTTTCTCGATTGATCTGTGTTCAGTTTTTCAAGGTCTATCCACTGTGCAAAATTATAACTAAATCTGAGGGGGGTGCGATGGGGAGTTTCCCTTGTTAGCAGGTACAACAGGTCAACTAAAGAGACTGATTACACCACGCTTGTCCGCCATATTCTGGAGTATTGCTGTGCGGTGTGGCATCCGCATCAAGTGGGACTGACGGATGACATCGAAAAAATACAAAGAAGGTCAGCTTGTTTTGTATTATGGTGAAATAGGGGAGATAGTGCCACAGACAAGACACGTGAATTGGAGTGGCAATCATTAAAACAAAGGCGTTATTCGTTGCGACAGGATCTTCTCATGGCCGGCCAAGTGGCCAAGCGGTTCTAGGCGCTACAGTCTGGAATCGCGCGACCGCTACGGTCGCAGGTTCGAATCCTGCCTTGGGCATGGATGTGTGTGATGTCCTTAGGCTAGTTAGGTTTAAGTAGCTCTAAGTTCTAGGGGACTGATGACCACAGCAGTTAAGTCCCATATTGCTCAGAGCCATTTGAACCATTTATGATCTTCTCATGAAATTTCAATCACCAGTTTTCTCCTCCAATTGCGAAAACATTATGTTGGCATCCACCTGCATGGGGAGAAATGATCATCACGATAAAATAAGAGAAATCAGCGCTCGCACACAAAACTTTAAATGCTCGTTTTTCCCGCGCGCCGTTCGAGAGTGGAACAGTAGAGAGACAGCTTGAAGGTGGTTCGTTGAACCCTCTGTCAGGCATTTTATTGTGAATAACAGAGTAATGATGTAGATAGATGCAGATGAGCTGGTAGCACAACATCTTGGGCCTATTAGACAGTTACATACGGTGCCAGACAATACATTGATCACAAGTTGCTGCTAGTGATGTCTAACAGTAGTTATGCTATAAGGATATTCATCCACACACCAAAGCAGGTTCCGAAAATTTGCTATCTGTTTCTTCTAAATGTTGCCCCATCTGTAAACAATAGTGGCGATACAAACAACGAATTGGCAGTTTTCCAACAAACCTTCAGCAGTCGTTCTACCATGGTCGTTTTCAGCCATTTTCTACATTTTTTGTTGTTGTTAGAGATGACGTTGTATTTTGCGCCGCATTTGTAAATATTTTCCGCTCTGCACATTTGAGTGCTGTATTATATCTTACAGAAATTTGTAATTTATTCTTCAGGTATAGAATTTAATCGTGAGTAAAACGCTGCGTATTTATATTTTATACAGACAGTTAAATCATACTTCGTCGGTCGAGCACCATCGTGTACCTTGAAACAGGAGAAGGTCTTAAACCATGGAAGATGTGATACTTGCAAATAAACTGAGTTTCTTTAATGTCCTACCAGTTTTATCTGCCTTGAAAATGGCAATTTGTGTTAGTTTCTAACAGGTTCTATTTCAAAACGTATATAATTTGTTAATAGTTTTTGACAACACTTCTGCTTAATTTATTTTCAGTTACTGACCACTGGTGCGTAATAGAGTAATTGTGTAACAGATTGACGATTAAATACAGTATAGACTACATTTACTCGATTGCAATGCTTTTAAGTTTGAGTGGAATATTTGTTCCTAGGTAAATGGTCATGTTGTACCGTGGAATGTGCTTTCATATGTGAAAAACTTTAATTTTCCGGAGTAATTTCTTAATTTCCGAAAAAAACTTCAGCATGTGAAAAGCGAGCTTCATCACTGAAAAATGGAAAAATATATATATTAAACTTCAAATACATGCGATCTCATGCAGTCCAACATCAGGTCACTGCCACAGCATTTGGATATCGTACGATTCGACCAGCTGGCGAACAGGAAATTTACAGTGAGATGCTTTTCAAACTGTCAGTTGCCGATAACGCTATCCGAAACTATAACGCCCCATTTCCGTGTCCTTTACCGTGATCAGTTAATATCTAACGACTTTGAAGCCCCTTCTGTACCCTGTCAGACCTAGTAAAGATACCAAACACGAGATACACTAATGTATCCTGCTGGCCGTTTCACTTGTCAAGGAACTGAAACTCTAGACATTTACATACCCGCCATTTGTGAGTACGTGTACCAAGTCACCTTAACAGCCGACCATGTCTTCTGAGTGCTACATTTTCTTTTGTCAGGTAGTCTGTTTATGGACATCTACATCATTACTCTGCTATTCGCAATAAAGTGGCTGGCAGGGGGTTCAATGAACCACCTTCAAGCTGTCTCTCTACCGTTCCACTCTCGAACGGCGAGCGGGAAAAACGAGAATTTAAAGTTTTGTGTGCGAGCGCTAATTTCTCTTATTTTATCGTGATGATCATTTCTCCCTACGCAGGTGGGTGCCAACATAAGGTTTTCGCAATCGGAGGAGAACACTGGTGATTGAAATATCATGAGGAGATCCCGTCGCAACGAAAAACGCCTTTGTTTTAATGATTGCCACTCCAATTCACGTCTCATGTCTGTAGCACTATCTCCCCTATCTCTCTTTAATACAAAACGAGCTGTCCTTCTTTGTACTTTTCGGATGTAATCCGTCAGTCCCACCTGATGAGGATCCCAACCCGCACAGCAATATTCCAAGATAGGGCGAACAAGCGTGGTGTAAGCAGTCTCTTTAATAGACATGTTGCACCTCCTAAGTGTTCTGCCAATGAATCGCAGTCCTTGGTTTGCTCTACCCACAACGTGATGTATGAGATCGTTCCTAGATAGGTTATTTGTATATGTAATCCCTAAGTATTTAGTTGAATACAATCCTTCATATTTGTGTAACTTATCGCGGAATCGAAATTTTGCGGATTTCTTTTATTGCTAAATCACTTTACAATTCGTTTCGGTCATCTGATGACTTTACAAGACGGTAAATGACAGCGTCATCTGCAAACAATCTAAGAGGGCTATTCAGGTTGTCTTCTATGTCGTTTATATAGATCTGGAACAGTAGAGAGCGTATAACACTTCCGGGGGTAACCCCGGATATTACTTTGGTTTTAATCGATGACCTTCCGTCTATTACTACGAACTGTGACCTTTGTGGCAGGAAATCTCGAATCCAGGCGCACAACTGAAGCGCTATTCCATAGGCACGCAGTTTGGTTAAAAGACGCTTGTTAGGAACAATGTCGAAAGCCTTCTGGAAACCTAAAAATATGGAATCTTCATGAGTATAAAAACCTTGTTGTGTTTCACAAGAACGATATTTCCTGAATCTGTGCTATATGTCAACAAATCGTTTTCTTCGAGGTCATGCATAATGTTCATACACTGTAAATGTTGAACAACCCTACTGCAAATCGACGATAATGATAGGGGCTTGTAATTCAGCGGATTACTCCTGTTTCCCTTTTTGGGTATTGGTGCCATTTAGAGACGGGTCGTCCACGGCATGCCAGACTTCACGTGTGTAGTGTGTGCGGTACGTGGGCGGACTAACGCCTGGCCTGTTAATTCGCGTTTCTCGGTCCTCGGAAGTAGACGAAACAGTGCAACATTTCATTTAACATTACTGTGGGGCATTCTGCGGTCGGCACAACACTCTTGAGTTTCCTCAGAACTGTGGTGTCAGCGCTGTTTACCCATCGCTATTTGCTCGTGGTATGAAGGACGTTCACGGGTTCAGTGGCTGTTTGCATAGAAAGATCTATGGTCACTGTATTTTAAAATGAATGGGAACGACAGAAGAGAGAAATGAGAATTCTCAATTCCCCTCAGCAACTGGTACTGCTTATTTGCTACGGAACAACATTATAACACCATGTAGATAGAATTTAAACACTTAAATGACAATGAACGAGCAAAAAATTACAACGATCTACATACGGGATTCATTGTTCTACAAATCAAGAAGGACTTTGTGCTAAATTTGCAGGCATGGAGCGCTTGAAGAAACTGGGAGTACGAATAGTAAAAGTTCTGAAGTTGCACCCATTATTCCAGTCTCAGTTGCAACAGTTTTCAAAGGAAATAAACGAAGAGTATGTAGCCGTCATATATTGCTGCAAAGTGCGTTGGTTAAATCAAGGGGCATGCCTGGAACTATTATTAGATTTAAATTTCGCAATTGTTGAATTTATGAAGGAAAAAGGAGTGCAGGAACGAAATTGGGAACATCCAGACTGGATTAGAGACTTCGCATTTTAAGTGGACTCGACTGCACACTGCCCACAGGTAGACATTGTAAAATAACTTCTTTCTTGTTTGATGTGGATCCATTTAAAAAGAAAATCGCGTTAAGAAGAGACACTTTCTGACAAAGACAATCCAGTTCCCTAAGCTCACTGACGTAAAAACAAGAGCGAGGTTTGAAGAATTCATTGTGGCCTTGCTTGAATTACTAAGATAGTTTTATAAAAGTTTTTGAGGTCACTGTAATCTTACATCTGTTTTAGAGCTGTTTTCGAGACCATTTGCCGTTTCAGTTGGAAGCGCTCCTTTGCATGTGCAGATATAACTGATTGGCCTACAAGGTAATTCCTGTTTTAGTTACAAATCATTTACGTTAAACTGTCCAGGACGTCTACATTGCTTTTCTCAGGTAGATTTTCCAAGTCTCCACAGTGAGGTTGCAAAGTACTGCAATATCTCTGCCGACGTATTTGTGTAAGAGACCTTTTTTCGATTACATGGCAACTTGACAGCGAAACTCTGAAATTGTCTGCGTCTGTCCGTATGCCTGCAGTTTGTACCAGACAAAAATTATATTATGACTTCAGCGCGCCAGAAATAATTAATAAATTCTGAAAACTTGTTTTATTTTTGATCTATGTTGTTGAGAAATGTGAACTATAAAACCAAGTCATTTGCGGTACGACTGTACTGCTATTTAAATGCGACGAGTTCGTTTTCTTGCGTCTTCCCCCTCCTCGCGCTCAGACGGCTCATCGTGGCGGTGGGGGAAATGAGAATGAGGCTGAGGGCTTTGGCACTCAGGCCTGCGAGCCAGAATCTTGGCCACTCTTGATTTACATGGACTGTATTCAGAAATTCTTCCAGTATTGATACTGGATGCAGCATCAATGCGGTTTACGCATATGAGACTCCATCACATCTCATTCTTACAGTTAGATCTGCACTGAATGACACCAAAACATTTGGATGGGTTTGTGTTGACCAGTTTCATGTCCCGCACGTTCTCCATACCTCAGTCCTGAGGATTATTACATTTGAGATCATCTACAACAAATGGTTAATACAGCAGATATTCCTTACACAGAGACATATTGTCAGTGTGTCATTGTAGAGGTTCCATAGACATGCGACCCGATCAGAAAAATGTGACATACTTAGTGATCCCCAAAAAGCACGTGGTGCAGTGCAGAGACAGTCAGTGGTGGGGCAGTCATCAGTTTGGCGGGTAACTACTACAGCTTCAAAATACTTCGTGTATCTGTATACCATTGAGCCTAAACATTTTGACAATTTGCTTAATAGCGTGTGATCCTGCAGAAGACGCCATCGCCGTTAGGGGAGACATCAAGTATGCAAGGTTCTAAATGGCTCTGAGCACTATGGGACTTAACATCTAAGGTCATCAGTCCCCTAGAACTTAGAACTACTTAAACATAACCAACCTAAGTACATCACACACATCCATGCCCGAGGCAGGATTCGAACCTGCGACCGTAGCGGTCGCGCGGTTCCAGACTGTAGCGCCTAGAACCACTCGACCAACCCGGCCGGCTCAAGTATGGAAGGATGCAAGTGCTCTGAAATAATGATCACGTAGTCCACGGTGCCTTAGATTATTACCACAGCTCCCATGGAAGCCCTGGTGAATGTTCCACGTTTTATCGGTCTGTGTCCGTGATGTGTTTTGAGCATCTGTTCGACTAGATGCCGGCGCAACTGGACACGACCATTAACGTGGTGTAATAAGAAACGTGATATATCGGACCGGGCGATACAGTTCCATTTATCAACGGTCCAGTATCTAAGATATCGTCCCCTCTACAGACGTAACTGACAATGTCGTTGGGTCAAATGGGAACACGTAGGAATCGTCTGCTGCAGAGCCCCATGTTGAACAATGTACGCTGAACGGTATGCTCTGAAACACCTGTGCTTATATGTCAATGTACTCTGTCATCAGCTCTGCCACTGATCGCCGCTTAGACGTGGATGTCCAACCCGTTATTGCCTACTCGTTCTTTCACAGTTGCGCAATCACTTTCCACATTCTTCCACGGCAGTACCAAGAGAGCAGCTGATCAGCTTCGTCGTTCCCGTGATGCTCGTGCCACGGTTCTGGGTATTAACAATCTGGCCTTTGTCAATGCCGCTGATTACAGTCGATTCCCTATTTGCGGACCGTATCGTTGCTCGAATATTCCTCATTCATTTCTACTCCGATCATACACTACTGGCCATTAAAATTGCTACACCGCGAAAATGACGTGCTACAGACGGGAAATTTAACCGACGGGAAGAAGATGCTGTGATATGCAAATGATTAGCTTCTCACAGCATTCACACAAGGTTGGCGCCGGTGGCGACACCTACAACGTGCTGACATGAGGAAAGTTTCCCACCGATTTCACATACACAAACAGCAGTTGACCGGCGTTGCCTGGTGAAACGTTGTTTTCATTCCTCGTGTAAGGAGGAGAAATGCGTACCATCACGTTTACCACTTTGATAAAGGTCGGATTGTAGTCTATCGCGATTGCAGTTTATCGTATCGCGACATTGCTACTCGCGTTGGACGAGATCCAATGACTGTTGGCAGAATATGGAGTCGGTGGGTTCAGGAGGGTAATACGGAACGCTGGGCGAGATCCTAACGGCTTCGTATCACCAGCAGTCGAGATGACAGGCATCTTATCCGCATGGCTGTAACGGATCGTGCAGCCACGTCTCGATCCCTGAGCCAACAGATGGGGACGTTTGCAAAACAATAACCATCTGCACGAACAGTTCGACGACGCTTGCAGCAGCATGGACTGTCAGCTTGGAGACCATGGCTGCGGTTACCCTTGACGCTGCATCACAGACAGGAGCGCCTGCGATGGTGTACTCAACGACGAACCTGGGTGCACGAATAGCAAAACATCATTTTTTCGGATGAACCCAGGTTCTGGTTACAAGATCATGATGGTCGCATCCGTGTTTGGGGGCATCGCGTGAACAGTGGACGTTACATTTCAGATGTGTAACAACCCGTGGCTCTACCCTTCATTCGATCCCTGCAAAACCCTACATTTCAGCAGGATAATGCATGACCGCATGTTGCAGGTCCTGTACGGGCATTTGAGGATACAGAAAATCTTCGACTGCTGCCCTGGCCAGCACATTCTCCAGATCTCTCACCAATTGAAAACGTCTGGTCAATGGTGGCCGAGCAACTGGCTCGTCACAATACGCCAGTCACTACTCTTGATGAATTGTGGTATCGTGTTGAAGCTGCATGGGCAGCTGTACCTGTACATGCCATTCAAGCTCTGTTTGACTCAATGCCCAGGCATATAAAGGCCGTTATTACGGCCAAAGGTGGTTGTTCTGGGTACTGATTTCTCAGGATCTATGCACTCAAATTGCGTGAAAATGTAATCACATGTCAGTTCTAGTGTAATATATTTGTCCAATGAATACCCGTTTATCATCTGCATTTCTTCTTGGTGTAGCAATTTTAATGGCCAGTAGTGTACATTTTCCTGACCACATCACGTGTCCGAAACGCCACCAGGCGGCAATCAGTTTAGCGGTTTGTAACGGTCATTATGTTTTTCCCATCACTTTGTACTTGAAGTAGTTGTTTCAAATCTCATTTGACAGTCGCTTTCTCTGTTTCCCTTGTCATGCTTACGTGGTCTTGTTGATCGCACACGACGCGAAAGTTGCAATGTGCTCTGCAGTCAAATAAAGCCACGGAAAACAGTTAAAAAGCAGCGAGAAACAAATTGTGCGTAATGTTTGCGACAGACTTTCCTGCTCCTCGTTATCTATCATACATTTCACGTTCCCCCTGATACCTCTGGAAGAGTATTCCGGAGTTTTACGGTGTATTATTATACGCTAATGCTGCAGCTGTAACCTAATACTCGTTTGGCGCTAATGCCAGTGGCGGGAAGGGCAGTGTAGTTGCACGTTAAATATTGCAGTAAGGCAATGCGAGAGCTGCGAAACTGTACGTGACAGGGTATCATTTACGTCCCGCAGGATGAGACTCCAGTGAACGCAGTAATGTACATGGACGAAAGCATAGCGCAATGTTTCCTTCCATGTCATAATTACAATGGGCAGAGCTGATTGCTAAGAGCGAAAACAAGTAACAAGCTCTATATCAGCGTCAGGTAATATTACACTTTTAATTAATTATTATTTAGAGAACGACTTCCTGTAGATTGATTGATGCCGTCCTTGTTTCAACTTTCACAGACACTATCGCAGAATACGGTACGGAACGCATATACACGTTTGCACGACCGGTTTCTGTCATTTCAAAGACAATTACCCACATCCACAACGAAAACCACCAATTTGTTTATTTTTAATCAGCAGTCAGACCACCGGGAGCAATGGAGCTCTCACCGACCAGAAAATAGCTGGGTAAAGTTGTGATAGCTACTCGCTGAGAAAGATCCGAAACGGTTTCTTAATAACACGAACTCGCTACGGTGCCACTAAGTCACCCGAGATAGAATGAGGTGACAAAAGTCATGGGATAGCGATATTCACATACACAGGTGGTGGTAGTATCGCGTACACAAGGTAAAAAACGGCAGCGCGTTGGCGATGCTGTCGTTTGTGCTCAGGTGATTCATGTGAGATGGTTTCCGACCTGATTATGGCCGCACGACAGGAATTAACAGACTCTGACCGCGAAATGATAGCTGAAGCTAGTCGCATGGAACATTCCATTTCGGAAATCGCTAGGAAATTCAATATTCCGCTGGGAAGAGTGTGCCCAAATTTCGGGCATTACCTCAGTCCACAGACAACCCAGTGGCCGACGGCCTTCACTTAACGACCGAAAGCAGCAGCGTCTGCGTAGAGTTGTCAAAGCTGACAGACGAGCAACACTGCATGAAATAGGCGCAGAAACACACGTGGGACGTTCGACGAACGTATCCAGTAATACAGTGAGGCGGAATTTGGCGGTAATGGGTTATGGTAGCAGACGACCGACGCGAGTGCCTTGCTAACAGCACGATATCGTCTGCAGCGTCTCTCTTGGGCTTGTGACCATATCGGTTGGACCCTAGACGACTGGAGAACCGTGGTTGTATCTGATGAGTCACGATTTAAATTGGTAAAAACTGATGGAAGGTTCGAGCGTGACGCAGACCCCACGAAGCCATGTACCCAAGTTGTCAACAAGGCACTGAGCGAGCTGGGGTGGGTCCATAATGTTGCGACCTGTGTTTACGTGGAATGGACTGGATCCTCTGGCCCAGCTGAACCGATGGATGATTGGAAATGTTTATGTTCGAGTACTTGGAGACCATCTGCAGCCATTCATGGAATTAATGTTCCCAAACAACGATGGAATTTTGATGGACGACAATGCACAATGTCACCGGGTCACAACTATTCCCGATTGGTTTGAATAACATTCTAGATAATTCTAGCGAATGATTTGACAACTCTGATCACCCAGCATGAATCCCATCGAACATTTATGGGACGTCATCGAGAGGTCAGTTCGTGTACAAAATCCTGCACCGGCAACACTTTCGCAATTATCGATGGATACAGAGGCAGCATGGTCTAATGTTTTTGCAGAGGATTTCCAACGAATTGTTGAGTCCATCCCACGTCACGTTGCTGCACTACACAGGGCAAAAGAGGTCCGAGACGATATTCAGAAGGATTCCATGACTTTTGTCACCTCAGTGTACGAGGTCTGTTCAAAAACTTCCAAATCATTCGTAATTTCTCGTTAATGGTGTGTTGTAACGAAATGCGGATGGCATCTCTGCACACGCTTGTGTTTAATGCTTAACTACTAGAAGTTTCATATCTGTGTGTCTGTTAGTTATTGAAAATGTTCAAATGTGTGTGAAATCTTATGGGACTTAACTGCTAAGGTCATCAGTCCCTAAGCTTACACACTACTTAACCTAAATTATCCTAGGGACAAACACACACACCCATGCCGAGGGAGGACTCGAACCTCCGCCAGGACCAGGCGCAAAGTCCAAGACTGCACCTCCTCAGACCGCTCGGCTAATCCCGCGCGGCTGTTAGTTATTGTTCAGTGCTGTACTGAGTAGAAAGTCGTATCGTGGAGTTTGCGAATTTCAGGAGGAGCACTGCGTCTGCATTAAATTTCTTGTGGAACTCAAGAAAACATATATATTAAGATGGTATTTGTATGTCCGAAAGAACAGATACCATCGGTGACCATGCAGCTCGTTAGAATGAAATTACAATGAAATGAACACCCTGCCTACAGGCGTTGACATACGTCAACGGAGACAGATGAAAATGTGTGCCCCGCCCGGGACTCGAACCCGGAATCTCCTGCTTACATGGCAAACGCTCTAACATCTGAGCCACCGAGGACACAGAGGATAGCGCGTCTGCAGGAATTGATCTCTGGCACGCCTCCCGCGAAACCCACATTCTCAACGTATTGTCCTGCACTACATTCGTAGTGCCCCCGCCCATTATACTCATTACTCGCGGCGCGTTGCCGATTCCCGTAAGAGTTCGGGCACTGTTTGTGCATTCGCACAGAAGAAGAAGATGGTCAAGCGGCCGGTGAGCCTTAACTATGTCCGAAAGAACAGATACCATCTTAGTAAATATATATATATAGTTAAGGCTCAACCGCCACTTGACCATCTGCTTCTTCTGTGCGAATATGTTGACAATATGTTGAGAATGTGAGTTTCGCGGGAGGTGTACCAGAGATCAGTCCCTGCAGTCGCGCTATCCTCTGTGTCCTCGGTGTCTCAGATGGATAGAACAGCTGCCATGTAAGCAGGAGATCCCGAGTTCGAGTTCCGGTCGGGGCACACATTTGTATCTGTCCCCGTTGACGTATGTTAACGCCTGTAAGCAGCTAAGGGTGTTCATTTCATTGTAATTTCAAGAAAACATTTACAGAGACTCACCGAAGGATGCAGAAAGCCTTCGGCGATGAGTGTATAAACCGTATTCGGTGTTACGAATGGTTCACACGGATTAAAAATGGACCGACGGAAGTTAAAGATGTCCCTCGTTCAGGGCGCCCTTCTACGTCTACCGACGACGCTCGTGTCAGGAACATCAACGAAACTGTGGGTGTCAATCGAGGACTGACTGTCCGAGAGATTGCAGAAGAACGTGACATTTCAGTTGGAACATGTCATGAAATTCTGACACAGCATCTTGGAATGCGGGCTGCCGCCAAGTTTGTCCTACAGCTCCTGATTCAAGACTAGAAAGACCTTCGGCTCGCAATCTGTGAACAGCCTTTGGATCTCGCAAATGAGAACGAGATGTTCCTTAAGAGAATCACAACTAGTGATGAGACTTGGGCCTACGGTTGTGATGTTGAAACCAAGGTTCAGTCTTCACATTGGGTCCGGAAAGGTTCTCGAAGCCCAAAAAACTGCTCGCAGGTGAGGTCAAATGTCAAAGCCGTGCTCATAGTTTTCACTGACTTCGAAGGATTAATTTATCACGAATTCGTGGCACACAGGGACAAACATTTAATCGATGGTATTATCGGCACATGTTGCGACGCTTGTGGGAGAATGTGAGAAGGGAACGGCCTGAAATGTGGCGACACAGTTCACGTCTCTTGCGTCCCGATATCTCACCCGTACATTCATCCCTGTTGGTGCGTGACTACTGCACAATAAATGAAATCACTGTGCTGCCTCATCCTCCGTACTCTCCAGGCGTGAAACCTGCGTACTTATTCTTATTTCCAAGGTTGAAAACCCCTTTCAAAGGAAGATAGACGAGATAAAAGAAAATTCGCAGACGGCACTTCATGCGAACCAGCAAGAGGCATACCAAGACTGCTTCCGGAAGTGAAATGACGTTCGGAGCGATGTATCAGCTGTGGAGGAGAGTATTTCGAAAGAGACCATACACAAGAAGTAAAAGGTAAGCGCAGAAAAATTTTGTGGGCAAAGTTCCGGAATTTTTTGAGCAGACCTCGTATGTCATACCGTGTGACGAATACAGTAAAAGCTGTTTCTACGGTATCAGGTAACAATAGAACGGATATTGCACCGAGACCAACATAAATCGACATTTATACTCGTAATTCTTTTATTAAACAGAGAAATACGCAATACAATCCCAAACAGTCTAAAAGTTTGCCGCATGGTTACGTGCTTTACACCATTTCACTAATAAATCGTAGGGCTTAATTTACACGATCAGCGAGGACGAATACTCAAAGTTTCATCCTACATAATAGACACGCAATATCATAAATCTTCAGAGATTCGGGAAGCATTAATGTTGGGCAAGTAATACTTTCAAAATTATTCTGTCTGTCCAAAACCTCATCAACTCGAAAAATTGCAACAGTAATTCATTGCTACCTACCGTGAGCTTCAAGAGATGTTACCGCAAAGTCAGGTTTAATGTCTTCTAGGTATTACGTAGTTATTTTCTAGACTTGTGTGTTTGCGAGGTCCTTTTCCATTGGTTTCGAATGAAATGTTCGTCAGGATTTATCTCGATTGAGTGAGGTCACCGAGCAAGTTCATCGTAAAGTTTGTAATGGAAACTTGGTATACACTGAATGGACTGACTGTGGCAGCTCCGACAGATGCCTGGCGACGAGGTGCGGCCGGCTCGAGGCGGCGCTTTGTGTGGTCCTTATCAGCGGGCCGGCAGCAGTGGCTGCGAGCCAGCCCGTCACAATACTGTTCAATTAAGAGGGGCAGCCACTGTGAAGCTCTTATCACGCTACGGCATGCCTCGTACATACCCTCGAATAAATCAACTTCTATTCTCGTGAGCCAAAAGCGTGAGGAACACGAAGTAAGCGCTATGTACTGCTCTCATCAATAACCTACTTAAAAGCATCATAAAAAGAGCAACAGAAATCAGGCGAACATTGAAACAATAAAAAGAATAAGTTTTCCGGTTTCACTGACTGTGGAGACTATTACACCCCAGAAAAGATGACCATCCACAGATTGACCATTCTTGCTGCCAACAACACGTTTGGTGGGTCTACAGGTGGAGTCGGCAAGCCACAGTAAAATTTAGTAAGCTGAAGACCTCCCCCCGCAGATTAAGTAAAAAATAACAGAATGACTAAATTTCTGAACCTAGGGGGAAATGAGTCAAATAAATAGCATTCCCTTCACATACACGCTCCCGTAGCCGTAGTCAACAGACTTGCATTCTCAGTCGTAGTGCTAAGTGAAATACTAATAAAGGCCAATGCATAATTCCATTTTATACCGTGTAAAATTTGGATGGCGTGAAGCTGTGGAAATTTGTTGCTGTTATACTTATTAAATTAATCGGATGACACATCCACATCTCAAATTTTCGGACGAAAACTTTTAAGATCCCGCGTTTCTGTGAATTGAAATTTCTTAGAAATTATGCTAAAGGGTACAAACGAATTATTATTACTATGTTAAAATATGAACTATATTTTTCTCATCTGTACTACTATATAAAGACAGTTCGGTGTTTAACGTTGTTACCACAAACCTCGAAAAATTCATGAACAATGGGGCACATAGGGGCTACATATTTTTTTTTTTTAAGTGACAATATACAGATTTCTATTAAAACCGGTTGAGAGAAAGAAAATGCTGTACTGTACTGTGGAAATGTTCTTCTCGCAGTCAGTTTCAACTATGGTAGGAGGGCGTGTAGACTATGAGACAAATTGTTTCCCTCATACAGTTTTCCTTCTTTACTTATTTTCTCAATTAAGAAATTGTAGACGCTACAATGAGCTATTTCGTTTTCTCCCTCGTCATCTGTTTCGCAGAAAGCAGGTGTGTAGTATTTATGGCTTATCGTTTTATGATTAGAATACTGGTACGGAAAGTGATTCGTTCAACACTTTGTAATCTTGCCTGTTCACAGATTGTAACAATGCGAAATACTCTCCCTGAAGCTACTATCCGCACAGAGCTAGCAACTGGAGAGGTCTTTCTCGTACCCCATATATCAATGATCCCAACCGATTTAACCATTCATTCTAAGCGACCTCAATTCCCAACCAAAGTTTAGTTTAAAATAACAGTAAAAAAGTCTCAAGGCCGGAGCAAAGAGGACTGAGAGGAGTGAGGGAGAAACTGGACAATGAGAGGGTGGGAAGGAGGTGGACATAGCGAGTGGGAACTGAGAGATAGAAAGACAGAGGTGGAAGGACGTGATGCACAGAGAGAGGGGGGAAGACAAGGAATGGACAATGAGAGGGGCGAGGAGGAGATTCGCAGAGAGAAGAGAGGGAGGTGTTTAGGATGTACATCCAACTCCCACACGCTTTTAGCAGATACGAAGTACTATTGAATTCACTAATTGTTACAAAACTAGGCATCCGTAGCACTTTTAAACTGGTGTTGATGTAAATCAAATTCGGGGAGTGATGAGAGGCACTATCAAACTGTGAAACCCCCCCTCCTCCCTGTTCCGAACCATGGATCGGCGCCTAATTCAACGTTCAAACGAAGCATGGCTGCAGTCGCAGAGAGATTTCACAGTGGGTTGGCTAGAACACAGAGCTGTGGTAAAATCTAACCTCTTAGTACTTGCTCCGGACGATTTTGTACGTAAAAGCTATGTGCCTTTCTATGTTCGTCTTGACGTTTATCTGATATTTCTCTGAGCATTTCGTCTGCTTACCGACTGTGCTATGCACTGTTTGGCAAGCGTGTACCAACGCGTCATAACACTTTTTACGGAGGTAGCAAAACATTATTGTTTAATTAAAGTGGCTATTTCGACATGTGAGCAGGTACCACAGTGGGTGCATTCAGTGGCGACTGATGAAGTGCAACCTTCATGCAGAAATAATCAATAGTTAATATGAACCTAAAAATTCATAGCTATACTTTGAAATGTACTGAGCTGGGGATCGCATCCTCAATGGCAGGCGCATGTGAATTCACATAGTGGGTGATGAAAGGGCTCAACAGAGCAACAACAAAAGCCATTAGGTTTTTATGGTGGTATGTAGTGTAGCTAGCCATCGCGTTTTTCATAAAACATTTCAGTATCAGACTTCACTTGACCTATCACAACAGTTTATTATGATATATTTGAAAATATTTCCCACTTTTATTATGAAAATTGCTCTTAAATTTCATTGCCAATCGTAGCCAACTCTTTCGACTCTCAGTCCGCGAATGATACTGAAATTCCCCTGCATCAAGAGGACAGGCTATAGATACGTAATTTTTCCAAACTCTACCTCGCCCATCCCCTGATATTGATTGCTCTGTGTGTTGCTGTTATCTGCACTCCAATATTGGGCTATATGGCCACGTAAAACACGCGTAACTGAAAGTAACCAAATAAGATAGCATTTATACTGAGATACAAGCAACAGACGATGACCAATCGTAGAATATAGCCATGCCCGGTGACTGATGTACTGTACTTCCAATTGCGAAGTATGTAAATAATGGTCGATCAGTTGTATAAGATTTGTTATATTGCCACAAACCGCTTTAATGTTTGTAGCATTGGCGACATTTGTAATACCTTACCGATCGTTATTTGAAAGCTTCAATAAAGAGCAGAGAATAATTCAATAGTATCTGTAATGAATAATCGGACGGAGGAGCTTCTAAATCAGTGACAAGAGTATCACCACCACATGAGAATCGGTAGGGATGTGAAAAATATCATGAAAACTTCTTTACCATATCAGGATTGTGTTTGCATTATGGTCTTAAGAGTGTACTGACTACGGGGCAACATGTACATACACTACACCACGTATGAGAAAGTAGTTATTCGCGGCAGCATTCTTGGATGAATGTTTCTCGTGTTCTTCCGCATCATGTATTTTTGTACACTCAAGCATTCAACGACTTCCTCTGTCGTCATGGTACTGAGGACAAGAAACCCTTTCGACGAACCTTGGATTACACATGCCCGCAAGCAACGCTACATCTACATCTACATTTATACTCCGCAAGCTACCCAGCGGTGTGTGGCGGAGGGCACTTTACGTGCCACTGTTATTACCTCCATTTCCTGTTCCAGTCGTGTATGGTTCGCGGGAAGAACGACTGCCGGAAAGCCTCCGTGCGCGCTCGAATCTCTCTAATTTTACATTCGTGATCTCCTCGGGAGGTGTAAGTAGGGGGAAGCAATATATTCGATACCTCATCCAGAAACGCACCCTCTCGAAACATGGACAGCAAGCTACTTCGCGATGCAGAGCGCCCCTCTTGCAGAGTCTGCCACTTGAGTTTGCTAAACATCTCCGTAACGCTATCACGCTTACCAAATAACCCTGTAACGAAACGCGCCGCTCTTCTTTGGATCTTCTCTATCTCCTCTGTCAACCCGACCTGGTATGGATCCCACACTGATTAGCAATACTCAAGTATAGGTCGAACGAGTGTTTTGTAAGCCACCTCCATTGTTGATGGACTACATTTTGTGAGGACTCTCCCAATGAATCTCAACCTGGCACCCGCCTTACCAACAATTAATTTTATATGATCATTCCACTTCAAATCGTTCCGTACGCATACTCCCAGATATTTTACAGAAGTAACTGCTACCAGTGTTTGTTCCGTTATCATATAATCATACAATAAAGGATGCTTCTTTCTATGTATTCGCAATACAATACATTTGTCTATGTTAAGGGCCAGTTGCCACTCCCTGCACCAAGTGCTTATCCGCTTCAGATCTTCTTGCATTTCGATGCAATTTTTTAATGCTGCAACTTCTCTGTATACTACAGCATCATCAGCGAAAAGCTGCATGGAACTTCCGACACTATCTACTAGGTCATTTATATATATTGTGAAAAGCAATGGTCCCATAACACTCCCCTGTGACACGCCAGAAGTTACTTCAACGGCCGGCCGCGGTGGCTGAGCGGTTCTAGGCGCTTCAGTCCGGAACCGCGCGACTGCTACGGTCGCAGGTTCGAGTCGTGCCTCGTTCATGGATGTGTGTGATGTTCTTAGCTTAGTTAGGTTTAAGTAGTTCTAAGTTCTTGGGGACTGATGACCTTAGATGTTAAGTCCCATAGTGCTCAGAGCCATTTAAACCATTTTTACTTTAACGTCTGTAGACGTCTCTCCATTGAGAACAACATGCTGTGTTCTGTTTGCTAAAAACTCTTCAATCCAGCCACACAACTGGTCTGGTATTCCTTAGGCTCTTATTTTGTTTATCAGGCAACACAGTGCGGAACTGTATCGAACACCTTCCGGAAGTCAAGGAAAATGGCATCTACCTGGGAGCCTGTATCTAATATTTTCTGGGTCTCATGAACAAATAAAGCGAGTTGGGTCTCACACGATCGCTGTTTCCGGAATCCATGTTGATTCCTACAGAGTAGGTTCTGGGTTTCCAGAAATGACATGATGCGCGAGCAAAAACATGTTCTAAAATTCTACAACAGATCGATTTCAGAGATATAGTCCTATAGTTTTGCGCATCTGCTCGACGACCCTTCTTGAAAACTGGAACTACCTGTGCTCTTTTCCAGTCGTTTGGAACCTTCCGTTCCTCTAGAGACTTGCGGTACACGGCTGTTAGAAGGGGGGCAAGTACTTTCGCGTACTGTGTGTAGAATCGAATTGGTATCCCGTCAGGTCCAGTGGACTTTCCTGTGCTGAGTGATTTCAGTTGCTTTTCTATTCCTTTGACACTTATTTCAATGTCAGCCATTTTTTCGTTCGTGTGAGGATTAGATAAGAAACTGCAGTGCGGTCTTCCTCTGTGAAACAGCTTTGGAAAAAGGTGTTTAGTATTTCAGCTTTACGCGTATCATCCTCTGTTTCAATGCCATTATCATCCCAGAGTGTCTGGATATGCTGTTTCGATCCACTTACTGATTTAACGTAAGACCAGAACATCCTAGGATTTTCTGTCAGGTCGGTACATAGAATTTTACTTTCGAATTCACTGAACGCTTCACGCATAGCCTTCCTTACTCTGACTTTGACATCGTTTAACTTCTGTTTGTCTGAGAGGTTTTCGCTGTGTTTAAATTTGCAGTGAAGCTCTCTTTGCTTTCGTAGTAGTTTCCTAACTTTGTTTTTGAACCACGGTGGGTTTTTCCCGTCCGTCACAGTTTTACTAGGCACATACCTGTCTAAAACGCATTTTACGAATGCACCGGCTTAGTGCCACTCAGCTGAATGGGTGTTGAAGTCTCTGTTCAAATACATTTTTAAACGGCTCAACAAAGGTATGAGGGTGGCACCATAGCTGTTGGCAAACCGATGAATCTTAGAGAGACCCTTTGCCACTTTATGCACGCACATGTCACTGCTGCCCCCCCCCCCCCCCCTTTCCGCTACCAATCATTACACCACAGGAGAGCACGCATCAGAAGGGCTGGAAAAATATGACCAGCCTTTGCTGCTTCAAATCACGTTCAGATTTCGTCGAATGATTTTGAACGGTGGTTCCACCCTATATACGAGAGCAAAAACTGCTATCATGCCGTACTCAAAAGTGGTCAGATCACATTCATTGGGGTTTCAGGCTTGGGATGTCCTTAGAAAAGAGCTAAATCTTCCGTGGGTTGTCATTAGTGTCGAACGTTGTCAAGAACGTCGGCCTGTTGCTCATTGTACTGCAATGAACTCCCAAAGGGGAAGGGTGATTTCATTGGCGTCCTTTGTGCCACTTACCGAGGGCTTTCCGTGTCGACTCTGAGCAGCAGTGTGTCCGAAATGTTTGCTCAGCTACCCATAAGAAAATCGCGTGATTTCGCAGCTCTGACCTCCATCGCAGAGGCGTTAAAAGAAGGGCTGAAGTTTGTATAAGAGGGGTTGTGACGATCTTCCCATCGTGTGACAGGTCCACGATGGCGTTGGGCAGAACTCTAGTGAAATTAGATGCCAATGTGGCGTCATTAGCCCCCCTTATATCTTACGTGAACTTCTGTCATGTGACCGTTTCTCTGGATGTGTCCACACTTTGCCTTTTTTTCAGCGCATATGTGTTGCCTGTTATAACTTTAGCTGGAGCTAATTGTCTAACCATGCTTTGCCCTTATAAGCTACAGTCACTAGGCTGTGCATATTGAGACTCTTGCAGCTTATTACAACCAAGCAACTGACACTGGTTCGTACAGCAATAGTAGTGAGACAAAGATTGATCAGCTGTTAGGAGAGTCATATGGCAGGGCTGCAACCGTTCTCGACAACTGGAAACTGGTCTCTGTCTCTGTACATCCTTCGGGATTCAGACTTCTTGGCAACTAAAAAGAATCCATTTCAGTCACTAGAAATGAGAAGGAAGATATGAAAATGAAGAACTCCCAGGTAAAATAAGACAAACTAATGAAAATCATGCACTTCTAAATCCTTCAATTTCCGCCAAACGAACATGAAACTGTAGATTGTCAGCAGGTATATACGATATCTACCCCATCCCAACTCTACTAAAAAGAATAAGAAGCAGGGCAATATTATCATCTGCTGTTGAGATCACCGGTAGTCCTTACAAGAGGCTCCTGCTATCTAGACAATCTGAGAAAAACAAAAGTAGGCGTAACATAATTGAAATTGTCAAAATCACGTCTTAAAGTTGGTTCTGCAATATCTGAAAACTTGAGGGGCAGGAAGAGATGATTAAGTTCCTCAAATGTTGTGTATAGTTTCATACACGGTGTGCGAAAGTAAGCGCGAAGAAACAAATAGTTATTATAATAACTGCAAATCTGAATTACCAGTGTAACATGCAGTTTCAATAAAGAATAACTTAGTTAACTGTGTCATGGCGTATCCACTTTCCAGATGTTCGTTATTTTTACTGATATTGACGGGAATGTCCACATTAATGAATTTAATATTCTGTTACTTAGCTGATTGCATTGCTTGCATCGTTGTTTTATTTTCAGTGGTATGATGGTGTAGGTTACTTTCTGCACGAAGAAATTTTAACTTTCATCGATTATAAATATTCGTTGGGTCATTAGCTACGGGATATAAAGTTTTCACACCTTTAACTTTTATATTCTGATCCATTTCACTCGCTTGTTTGAAAAAATTTACGACCACCAACTTTTAAACGTTAACTCCATGCAAAACATGAATAACGTTTACAACATCTAAAACAGAAATGTGGCTGTTTCTTACACTAACAAAAACACAGCTGCCTTCTTACAGCTTGTCTCGCCAAGTGCGAACAAGAACACATACTATATATTAATGCAAAGAACTTAATTATTTACTTCTCTGTTGAAGATCTTATTTAAACCAATTTAATCATATAAAATATAAACAGTCACGCATGCAATAATGCATTTTAGTAAATATTGGTTTTACATGAACTTTTTCACTTACAAATGAAAATATCAGTACCCATCGATATCAGAAGTTTCTACTTATGTTTTAGTCTCGATTACATCACGGTAGCTAGTGTTCAGTATGAGTCTGAAAGTAGCCAGATATTTCATATAATGAGTATGTATTAAGGGTTCAAATTAGTTTCCTAATGTTTTAAAAACTAGTATAAATATTGGTCCTACTCGTCAAATCTCTGTATTTCTTTCTGTAGGTGAGAAAAATTTTAGTGGTACAATGTATAATGCCAGTGGTACAATTTAGAAGACTTGCTTATAACTTGTACCACATTGCACATCTCCAACCTATTGTGTTACGTCATTTAAATTGTAAGAATTTTATTTTAGAAACTGTCGTCATATGTTTCTGAGAAAATGGGCTCCACATTGTAAGTATAACATTGAGATAATGTGTATTAGATTTCAGTAAAATCAGAAAAATGCTGAAAGTGGTACAATTTATGCGACTTTACCCTGTGTTGAGTCTGGGGTTAAAATGGGTGCATGTTCTAGGGTCCCCGAGTGAGTTGGCGCACTGGTTAGCACACTGGACTCGCATTCGGGAGGACGACGGTTCAAACCCGCGTCCGGCTATCCTGTTTTAGGTTTTCCGTGATTCCCCTAAAGCGCTTCAGGCAAATACCGGGATGGTTCCTTTGAAAGGGCACGGCCAACTTGCTTCCCCATCCTTCCCTAATCCGATGGGACCGATGACCTCACACTTTGGTCCCCTCCCCGAAACCAACCTTTTGTGGCGGTGTTCGTAGCGACAAACACTTGGCTGTAGAAATGGCTTACGAAGTCACCGCCACACTTTTAATAGCGGGCCGACCGGTCCGCTGGAACAGTGAACAGAAAGATGAAAGCCCAAACACTCATATTAAATAAAAGTCGGTACTTATCTTTTATTAATGAAGATACAGTAACACAGTAGTGAACTCGGTGTCTACAGAAATCTGTCTAGTTCAAGTCGGAGCGGCTAGGTCAGCGTCGGCTGACGACAAACAACAACTCTGCTGCGATGAACACACGACTGACTCGCAAGTACACAATTCGGTGGCGAGTATACAACTGAGCGGCGAATACAGAACTGTCCTAGAGCTCGCGACTCCAGGGCTTAAGAAGCCAGAAGCCAGCGGTGGCGCGCGCAGACTTGCGGCGATTTCCTGTATCGCTGGCGCTGCTTATGCGGACGGCGTCCGGACTTTGATGCTGCCAACCTTTTGGCAGCGGGCTCGGTTGGCATTACTGCCTAGGATGTAACACTCCTCCCCCCCAAATCGCCGCACCGTCGTTGAATAATGACGTGGCGAGCGTCGACGGCGGGGGAGGGGTCTGGCCGCAGGCGTAGCAGAAGAGACCGGGGCGGAGACTGTTGGCGGTGGCAGTCCCCGGTCCGCACCCCAGCATTGACTGCGCGGGGCCTCGGGAAACACCGACTGAAAACCGAGGTCAGGGTGCACGCCTGTGACCACGGGCGCAGCTTCTGGTACTGGACGCGACGGGGCGTCGGGACCCACGAAGAGAGGCAGCGTCTCCTGACGCTGCGTCGACGGCTGCTGAGAGGGCGCCGGACAAGGCGCTGCGGTGTCAGACTCCTTGGGGGTGCCCAAGGAAAGCGGCTGCAGGACAGGCTGCACAGCCACCGCTTGGGAAGGCGGCCCGGCTGAGGGGTCGACGTCCATCAGCTCCGAAGGCGGTGGCGACTGAAGAGGGACCGCAGGCGCCGGAGCGACCACCTGGGGCGCTCCCTGAGGAAGCTGCGCGGGAGGCATCAACGGGACGGGCTGTCGGCGTGGTAGCGGCGACGGCTGCTGCTGCTGCCCCGGGGGCGGCAGCGAAGTCGGAAGGCGCGGCTGGAACCCGCCGCGGACCAAATCTGTGGACAAAGAACGAGCGGCAGAATCCGGGCGGCCAGCGCGGCGCAACTGGTTCTGATGCCTCCTGTGCACCCCAGTAGCACCTTGAACAGTATAAAAACCTCGACCCTGGACACTTATCACGGTACCACGTTCCCAACGACGGCGACCGTGATAAACTCTGGAAAAAACGGCGTCGTTGCGCTGAAAACGCGTGCGATGCTCAGAAGCGGCGGGTCGATCCGGGGGGTGCAACAACCGTAGTAGGGTGCGATGACGACGGCCGTGGAGAAGCTCCGCAGGCGAAGGGCCGTCGCGTGGTGTGGTCCGGTACGACGACAGGAACGTGATGAGGGCCTGCTGACGAGAGTGCGTAGCACGAAGGCGGTCCATATGATCCTTGAATGTGCGTACAAAACGTTCCGCTGCACCATTCGATTGAGGGTGGAACGGCGAAGTAAGAACATGGCGAATGCCATTGGCAGAACAAAAACTTTCAAATTCAGCAGAGGTAAATTGTGGACCATTGTCAGACACTAAAAGTTCTGGAAGACCCTCAATACAAAAAAATTGAAGTCAACGCCTGTATAGTTTGTGCAGACGTTGTAGACTGCATGGGCACAACAAACGGAAAATTACTAAATGAATCTATCACGATGAGCCAACGAGAATTCCAATATGGACCAGCGAAATCAATATGTACTCGCTGCCAGGGACCGGCAGGGCGTGCCCACTCAAAATAGCGTTGAGGCGGAGCAGCTTGGTGTTCGGCACACGTCGAACAATCTGTAGACATCTGCGTAATCTGCTTATCAATGCCGATCCATGTACAATGACGGCGGGCAAGCTGCTTGGTGCGGACCACTCCCCAATGACCTTGATGCAACAAGGCGAGGACCTTGGATTGGAGCACTTGGGGAACCACTACACGAAGCTGGTCATTCTCGGTGCGTAACAGCAAAACTCCGTGCGAAACAGACAACAGATGACGTTGCGGATAATAGCGACGCACCACAGGATCCGATATGTCCTTTGCCTTGGACGGCCAACCACGTTGAACAAAACGTAATAGTAAACTCAGATGAGGATCCGTAGCTGTCTCACGTGCCACCTTACGATAATCAATCGGAAAATCCCGGAGGGATTGATGCTCATCGGCGTCAATATGATGGCAAGAGTCTTCAGACGAATCGAAGACATCATCCGCAGCAATCGGCAATCGAGAAAGCGCGTCAGTTTTTGCATGTTGAGCTGTAGGGCGATACAGTATCTCATACTGGTATTGTGATAACAAAAGAGCCCAACGTTGTAGTCTCTGAGCTGTCCGCTGAGGAACTGGTTTAGACGGATGAAACAGTGACGTCAGGGGCTTGTGATCTGTTACTAAATAGAATGGTCGACCATAGAGGTAGTGATGGAATTTTGTGACACCGAACACAATAGTCAACGCTTCCTTGTCCAATTGGCTATAATTACACTGAGCTTTGTTGAGCAATTTAGATGCGAACGCAATAGGACGTTCGGTGTTACCGACTCGGTGAGATAACACAGCACCGAGGCCGAAAGAAGAGGCATCACAAGCTAACACCAGAGGCTTGTTAGGGTCGTAATGGACCAGACAACGATCATTCAATAAAGCCTCTTTAAGCTGCTGAAAGGCGGATTGGCAATCAGCTGACCACACAAACGGAACATTCTTACGGCGGAGACGATGCAACGGTGCAGCAATCTGTGATGCATTAGGTATAAACCTAATATAATATGTCAATTTGCCAAGAACTGCTTGCAATTCATTCAGATTGCGAGGGGCGGGCAAATCACGAATAGCTGCTAAATGTGACTGGGAGGGATGAATGCCTTGAGCATTAATAACATGTCCCAGATACTCCATCTCCGTAAGGAAAAATGAACATTTATCTATGTTGCAACGTAGGCCTGCCTGAGACAACACTTTAAACAAACACTCCAAATTACGGAAATGTTCAGCAGGCGTCCGACCGGACACAACAATATCGTCTAAATAATTGCAACACGATGGCACATTAGCCAGAAGTTGTGACAAAAAACGCTGAAAAACAGCTGGAGCTGATGCACAACCAAAAGGCAAACGCAGAAAACGGAACAACCCCAACGACGTGTTTATGACAAAATACTGTTGTGATTGCTCGTCGAGGGGCAATTGCAAATATGCTTCACGGAGATCAATTTTGGAAAAGAAACGAGCTTCCCCTAACTTATCCATCAGCTCGTCCGGTCTAGGCAAAGGAAAAGAATCAATGACAGTCTGAGGATTAACTGTCGACTTAAAATCAGCACACAAACGTAACTTGCCAGACGGTTTCTTTATAATAACTAAGGGAGAAGCCCACTGGCTCGCTGAAACGGGTTGAATAACACCGTTGTTTTGCCAACGACGAAGTTCATCTTCTACAGGTGCCCGGAGGGCGTGAGGCACTGGACGAGCACGACAAAATCGAGGCTGAGCATTATCTTTTAACGTAATATGAGCGGAAAAGTTCGCAGCACAACCTAGTTCGTCTTTAAATATGTCACTGTATCGTTTACACAACTCGGTTATGCTGTCTTGAGGAACAACAACAGAATTAATTTGCAACACATTGACTTGGATAGACAGGCCAAACAAGTCAAAACAGTCTAATCCGAAAATGTTTGCACTGTCTGTAGCGCGGAGCACTGTGAATGAAACTGTTTTTGTATTGCCACGGAATGTGGCTGGCACGCTACATACACCTAACACAGGAATTCGTTCTCCACTATAAGTAGCCAAAGAATGTTTTGCCGCTGAAAGTTTAGGGCGGCCGATAGCCGCATACGTAGCACTATTAATGAGAGTCACAGACGCACCAGTGTCTAATTGAAAATTGAAGGTCTTATCCTGGATGCGTAGCTTCACAAATAGTTTATTACACTGTCTCTGGATCGGTGCAGTGGAGGCGGAAGACACAAAATCAGCGCGTTTAGCGCGTGTTCGCTGCTTACGACAACTCGTGGGTTGGGTGGGTGGAACAACAACTCCCGCTTCACTTGCAGTCAGTACATTACTTTTTACAGCGTTTGAATTACGCTTGGGTCGCATAGCAGAGGGCTGGGTGGGTGGCTTATTGCGAACAAGTTTATTACCCACACGAACCGTGGAAGAGTCTTTAAACGCGACCTTCTGGGCGGGCTGGCTTTGAAGAACATGAATATCCATGGGGTGGGCAGCACTAGAATTGTTCTTGCGTTTACGCAAACAAACAGTCTGGATGTGTCCTTTCCTTTGACAAAAGTGACAAACCGCGTTTCTTAACGGGCAACGTTCACGAGGATGAGCCAGAACACACTTAGGGCAAGACTTAACTCTATCATTCTGCACACGCGGCTGACGAATGTGTTTAACATGACGCGGCCGGCTAGTGTTTACAGTCTGACTCTGCCGGTGGACCTGTGATTTTGTAGACTGACATGTGCGCCTGCAACTGCGCGAAATATTCGCTCCATTCTTCTCTGGAGGAATCAAATGCACGGAACTGTGGTGCTGCCTGTGCTTGTTCCTTTTGTGTTGGAGGATTAGCCGCTTGTTTGGCGATTGCGTCCACCAGACTTTGTATTTGCTGACTCTGTAACAAGATCAACTGTTGTAATTCGGCAGACATAGTGAACACAAATTAAACCAGCCCCCAAAATTTTATCGCTACAATTAGGAAAACCAGAAACAAGTTGAACCAGCCCTGCACACGAGTTCGGAAGTCCTCGTCGCCAGTTTTGTGGCGGTGTTCGTAGCGACAAACACTTGGCTGTAGAAATGGCTTACGAAGTCACCGCCACACTTTTAATAGCGGGCCGACCGGTCCGCTGGAACAGTGAACAGAAAGATGAAAGCCCAAACACTCATATTAAATAAAAGTCGGTACTTATCTTTTATTAATGAAGATACAGTAACACAGTAGTGAACTCGGTGTCTACAGAAATCTGTCTAGTTCAAGTCGGAGCGGCTAGGTCAGCGTCGGCTGACGACAAACAGCAACTCTGCTGCGATGAACACACGACTGACTCGCAAGTACACAATTCGGTGGCGAGTATACAACTGAGCGGCGAATACAGAACTGTCCTAGAGCTCGCGACTCCAGGGCTTAAGAAGCCAGAAGCCAGCGGTGGCGCGCGCAGACTTGCGGCGATTTCCTGTATCGCTGGCGCTGCTTATGCGGACGGCGTCCGGACTTTGATGCTGCCAACCTTTTGGCAGCGGGCTCGGTTGGCATTACTGCCTAGGATGTAACACAACCAACTAACCAATCCTAGGAAAAGCGAATGGGACTCATACAGGTTATCTATAGTTAAAACGTCGATGCGAAATCCAGTAAATCTTAGGAAACAGCGGAAAATGTGGCGTCTGCCATTATGAAATACACTCCTGGAAATGGAAAAAAGAACACATTGACACCGGTGTGTCAGACCCACCATACTTGCTCCGGACACTGCGAGAGGGCTGTACAAGCAATGATCACACGCACGGCACAGCGGACACACCAGGAACCGCGGTGTTGGCCGTCGAATGGCGCTAGCTGCGCAGCATTTGTGCACCGCCGCCGTCAGTGTCAGCCATTTTGCCGTGGCATACGGAGCTCCATCGCAGTCTTTAACACTGGTAGCATGCCGCGACAAAGTGGACGTGAACCGTATGTGCAGTTGGCGGACTTTGAGCGAGGGCGTATAGTGGGCATGCGGGAGGCCGGGTGGACGTACCGCCGAATTGCTCAACACGTGGGGCGTGAGGTCTCCCAGTACATCGATGTTGTCGCCAGTGGTCGGCGGAAGGTGCACGTGCCCGTCGACCTGGGACCGGACCGCAGCGACGCACGGATGCACGCCAAGACCGTAGGATCCTACGCAGTGCCGTAGGGGACCGCACCGCCACTTCCCAGCAAATTAGGGACACTGTTGCTCCTGGGGTATCGGCGAGGACCATTCGCAACCGTCTCCATGAAGCTGGGCTACGGTCCCGCACACCGTTAGGCCGTCTTCCGCTCACGCCCCAACATCGTGCAGCCCGCCTCCAGTGGTGTCGCGACAGGCGTGAATGGAGGGACGAATGGAGACGTGTCGTCTTCAGCGATGACAGTCGCTTCTGCCTTGGTGCCAATGATGGTCGTATGCGTGTTTGGCGCCGTACAGGTGAGCGCCACAATCAGGACTGCATACGACCGAGGCACACAGGGCCAACACCCGGCATCATGGTGTGGGGAGCGATCTCCTACACTGGCCGTACACCACTGGTGATCGTCGAGGAGACACTGAATAGTGCACGGTACATCCAAACCGTCATCGAACCCATCGTTCTACCATTCCTAGACCGGCAAGGGAACTTGCTGTTCCAACAGGACAATGCACGTCCGCATGTATCCCGTGCCACCCAACGTGCTGTAGAAGGTGTAAGTCAACTACCCTGGCCAGCAAGATCTCCGGATCTGTCCCCCATTGAGCATGTTTGGGACTGGATGAAGCGTCGTCTCACGCGGTCTGCACGTCCAGCACGAACGCTGGTCCAACTGAGGCGCCAGGTGGAAATGGCATGGCAAGCCGTTCCACAGGACTACATCCAGCATCTCTACGATCGTCTCCATGGGAGAATAGCAGCCTGCATTGCTGCGAGAGGTGGATATACACTGTACTAGTACCGACATTGTGCATGCTCTGTTGCCTGTGTCTATGTGCCTGTGGTTCTGTCAGTGTGATCATGTGATGTATCTGACCCCAGGAATGTGTCAATAAAGTTTCCCCTTCCTGGGACAATGAATTCACGGTGTTCTTATTTCAATTTCCAGGAGTGTAGTAATTAGGAACCGTCCAGTCACCAAGAAGCGCATATACAGGAATATACATTGGAGGGACAATACCCTGGAATTGCAAACAAAGCAGGTAAGAAGGCTGTTAAAGGAAAGGACGATGAGCAAAATCTCGGAAGGTTCTTTGCTAAATGTAACCCTGCTATTGAGCTAGGGAAACTACCGTCCTGGAATGTCAAAATCTGAAACATGGCTGCGAATCAGCAACTGTATATATCTGAAGAGGTTGAAAATATCAGCCAACCAGTTGCAAAACAAAGCTTTATGAGGTTCCTGGAATGTATTCGACGATGGGGTGTCAGTCCCAGACCTCACATATCGTCACAAGACTACTAACGAACCCAGTACACATTCTAGGGAAGGGGGATGGTTGGTATACAAGGACAGCGCATGAGACGCTGAATGTGCTCCTCAGGAGTCACTTCCCTCAGTGCACCCTTGCAGATAACATAGACCAATATTCAGTCCCTGTAATGTACTGGTTTACACATAACCAGCAGAAGAACAGGGAAACTGCGAGAGACTTAAAGAAAATCCAGTGGACGGTAGGAATATTTCAACTGTTCAGGCCGCCAGACTTGAACCTTTGTGGCTCTACTGAAACCAGCGTGAGACGGATTAATCAGGTTCTTATATTGACTGTTCAGAGTCAGTCAAGCAGCAGGAACCATTCCTACTGCTTGGAGAACAGAGCAGCTTGTTTTAATTCTGAAGCCAGCGAGAAGTGATTTGAAAGTACCAATTCCGGATCGTCTGCTGATTTTCGATATCTTATGTGTTTTATGAATTAAATGATTGGTGACTATGAAAATTGCTCAGCTTTCATCCTTCGATAGTCCTCTACTGAGGCAAATTATCGGTGGACTCACTTGTCTCGGGGAAATTGATTTTAGTCCATAATGCATAAACTGGATGATTAATTTCACTGACTTTTTAATCAACTGGTTTAGAGGCCGGTGCCTACTGCCATTGAACTACTGGTTATTTTAGCATTACGAATCTCTGATTAGAACTGCGATTATAATTTTATTCGTTGTGGTTTGCCTTCCGTGAGTGATGAATTTCGTAAGGGCTTAAAAAAACTGGATGTTGTTCCCAAAAAAACATAAATGCGTTGCGTGACACCACTGACGAGAATCGGCTTATGAGTGACCGTGAGATAAGAGATAGCCTTACGCACCTCTAGCGCTTCAGAACATTAGATTTGGCAAAAACATTTGACCGAAGTACATACATAGGTTAATGACAATTGCTCTAAAGAAATATTCAAAATATTAGACCACGGAAACACAAAATCTGTGTACACGCCCTCGTTCTACAGAGAGTGTTTCGTCCTCTTGCCTGGGTCTTCAGTACCTCACAACATGTTAACCATGTTAATTTAACCTCTGATATGTTCACGGCACGTAGATCTTTGATTCATGTAACAAGATGTATATGCAGCAACAGTACACTTAATATGTTTCACATGGCGAATGAAATAGGTGACGCATAAATACGGAGCATCATAAACTGATTTTCACTGTTGTTGTAACTGTCCATAAACTTGTTTCTTCTTTATGAGCAGCTACGTGATGAACCCACGTTTCATCGCCTGTCGCGAAATTCGACAAAAAATTGTGACAATCAGCCCCGTGACCGAGCGAACAACTCCTCGCAGATGGTCCTTAGGTACTTTTTATGGTCTACAGCAAGGTTCAAAACTGGTTCAAATGGCTCTGAGCACTATGGGACTTAACATTTGTGGTCATCAGTCCCCTACAACTTAGAACTATTTAAACCTAACTAACCTAAGGACATCACACACATCCATGCCCGAGGCAGGATTCGAACCTGCGACAGTAGCGGTCGCGCGGCTCCAAACTGTAGCGCCTAGACCCTCTCGGCCACAACGGCCGGCCCTCTACGGCAAAGGGGGGCACACCTTCGAGCAGCCCAACTGGTGGATGAGTGTGTCAGCACTACCAATAGAGATATCCAGTTGTGCAGTGAGATGTCTGACTGTGATCTGTCGGTCAGCTTTAATTATAGTATCTGCACATTTCAACACTGCGGGAATCACAGCTGCTTGCAGCTAGCCGGCACGCCGGAGTTCGGACAGGTTTACGCGGCCTTGTTGCGATGATGACAGATGCCTCGCCCAACGACTCACAGTGCTTTTGTTCACTTCCAAGTCTCCGTCGATACTGTGCAAGCGCCTGTGAATATCTGTGATGCTGTGGTTTTCCGCCAACAGAAATTCAATGGCAGCTCTCCGCTTGGAACGCACCTGCTGTACAGGTGTAGTCCCGTTGCTATGCAGCATGTTTTCCTACCTGTATAAAATATCGACAAGTGTGGCGGCGACCTGGGTAGAAGTCCAATCTTCTAATGTCTGCTGCTGCGGTCGCAGGTTCGAATCCTGCCTCGGGCATGGACGTGTGTGATGTCCTTAGGTTAGTTAGGTTTAAGTAGTTCTAATTCTAAGGGACTCATGACCTCAGCTGTTAAGCCCCATAGTGCTTAGAGCCATTTGAGCCATTTTTCTAATGTTTTGGAGGGGCAAAGAGAAGTAACTCCTGACGTCACGGTATGAGGAGCCATAGGGTATGACTTCAGGTCACAGACGGTAGTGATTGAGGGTACTCTGACTGCACAACTACGTCACGGACATTCTGCGTCCTCATGTGTTACCTCTTATGCGATAAATTTATGAAGCCAGTTTTCAACAGGACGATGCTCATCCACACATGACGTATGTTTGCGTAATGTTGAGGTACTCTCAGATCCTGAGATATGTTCCCGGTATAAAATGTATCGGAAGAACTAAGAAAACAAATCCATCCCAGTGTCGGTATCTGGCATATCAATGACCAGTTGCAACAGTTCGGAGCCAGCTTGCGTCAGGATAGGATATAAAGGTTTCTGACACCCTTCCCAGCCGAATCACTGTGTGCATTCAAGCCACGGGTCGGGATGGAGGGTTGGGGGTGGTGCAGCATTACTGTAATATGTGGGCTCATGCTGCCAAGTTCTTTGTAAATTTAACCTCATGTTGAAATCACTGAAATAACATAACATATCCTTACAGCTCGCGTGGTATCACTTCCTTCCCGTCTTCACTTCTGGATGCTTCATTTTTGTTGTCCGGTTATGCAAATTCAATACGCCTCAGTACTAGCCGACAGCTCAAGGGTCACATTTCCACGGAATTTAAAGTTTTGTAGCAACAGCCCACGAAATGTAACTTCACGTAGAAATGAAATGTGACTGTACTGCTGCCAACAGTTTCCTCAGAGATCAGTTTACTGTGTTGCGCTATTTAAATCGTATTCCGATGTAAACATATAACCCAATATCACGACCCAACAGTATCTGTAACATCGAACGTCCCGTCACTTGAGTGGCATACGTAATGGATATCACTGTGTAAATGATCTGTGAAGGAATAAACTAACTAACCATATCACTCATCTATATTTGCAGTAGAATTCTAGAGTTATTTACTATTTCAGACATAATAACTTATCCAGAACAAAACGATCTTCTACATCGAAACAAGCAATAATTCCAAAAACATCGTTAACGTAGAGTTCAGCACACGCACTTCACACACAATATCTCATGTGGGATGAACCAGATTTTAAACTGAAAAACATGTCCAAGGAGAGATGTCGATTCTGGCCGTAATTTATTGGTTATAAATTGTAGATGAAAACTGAAGAAACTCCAGTCAGGAAGGATATGAGGGAGATGGGACTTGGATAAATTGAATTAACCATTAGTCGAAGACTGAGTAAAACGGGGACAAATTCCAAATAAAACTAATGGGGAACGAAGAGAGATAAAACAGTAAGGGCAACAGATGATCATATAGGCCAAAATGTGAGGCCGGATTGAAACTTTTTGGCAATACAAGAGATAGAAATTTAATTAACGAAAGGAAAAAATATAAAAAAAGCAGCAAATGAACCAGGAAAAATGGAATAACAATTTTAAAAATGCGATTGACAAAGAGGAAAAAAGGCTAAAAATGCAAGGCCGATGATGCATGAATGGATAGGGAAAAGGTAGGTAGCGCCTATAGGAAAGTAAAATAGATCTTTGGAGAAAAAGAGAAGCAGTTATACGATTATCAAGGCTTTAGATGACAAGCCAGTAATAGCAATAGAATGACAAGGCGAAATGTGAAACGAATTTGTAGAAGGACTTTATGAGAGAAGTGGACGTGAATATATTATAGAAAGGGGAGTGGAAGTAAATGAATATGAGATGGAAGATAAGATACTGCGAGACGAATCTGACAGAACATTGAAAGACTTAAATCGACACAGAGCCCCTGGAGTAGACGACATTCCCTCAGAATTTTAAGGTCCTTGGGAGATGCAGGCATCTTTAAACTGTTCCACATGATATGCATGATATAAGACACAGGCTGAATTTCTCGGGCTTAACTATCAGTTTAATATGTAACGGTAACAAAATATTGATGCGAATTATGTACATAACAATAAAAAAACTGGTCGAAACGGACCCCGGCGAAGATCACTTTCGGTCCTGGGTAAATGTAAGAAAACACGAGGCAATACTGACCCTATGACTTATTTTAGAAGATAGATTAAAGAAAGGCAAACCTTTCTCCATATCTCTTAGAGATTTAGAGAAAGGTTTTGACAATTTTGATTTCAAACACTCTTCGAAATACTGACGGTAGCAGGGATGAAATTCAGGGAGTGAAGCGTTATCTGCAACTTGTACTGAATCTAGACTGCATTTACAAGAGTCTAGGAACATGAAAGGGAAGCAGTAGTTGAGAAGAGTTGCATCATTTCCCCACTGTCATTCACTCTGTACCTTAAGCAAGCAATAAAAAAAATCAAGGAGAGGTTTGGATAGGTAATCAAAATTCAGAAAGAAGAAATAAGAACTCTGAGGTTTGTCAATGGCATTGTTATTCTGCCAGAGACGGCAAAGTACTTGAAGAGCATTCGAATAGAATAGACATCAACTTGAAAACATGTTATAAGAATATCAAAAAATTAAATAAATGAGTATTCTAATGTAATCGAATTAAATAATGTGATTCTAAGGGGATTAAATTAGAAAATGCGACACTAAAAGTGGAATTGCGATTTGCTGTTTGAAGAAGCAAACTAACTGATGGAATTTAAAATGCAGAATGGCTATAGCAAGAAAAGCACTTCACAAGAAACGAAATTTGTTACCACCGAATACAAATTTAAGTGTTAGGAGGTCTTTTTCGTAGGTTTGGAGTGTATTTTTGTACGGAAGTGAAACGTCGACGATAAGTATTATTTGCAAGAACAGAATGGAACATCTTGGAAATGTAGTGCTACAGAAGAATGCTGAATACGAAACTGATTGATCGAATAATTGATGAAGTGGTAATGAATATAATAGGGGAAAAGACAAATTTATGGCACAACATGACGAAAATACAGGTTTTGTTCACATGACACCACATGAGACATCTAGGAATCGGATAAAGCGAGGAGGTTTAAACAGATACAGGTTGCAAAGGTACGATTATCCCATCTCGTCGACAGCAATGTCATTAGAGATGGAGCATAAATTTGGATTACGAAAGAACTGGGAAGGAAATCGGCTGTCCTTTTCAAAGAAACCATCCTCGCATTAGCCTGGTACGATTCAAGAAAATCACCGAAAACCTAACTCAGAATGACTGGACGGGTATTTGAAATGTCCCTCTGAAAGAAATAACTCCTCTGAATGCAACTCCCGTGTGTTAATCACTTGGCCACCTCTTTCGCTGGATATAGATTGTAGCAGTTATGCAGAGATGAAGAGGCTTGCACAGGACAGACTAGAGTGGATAAAATCGTCAAACCATTCCTTCTACTGAACAACAGAACAACAACGCTGATATAGGTAACCAGGTTACTTCAGTGTTTCCATACCATCAAACAAGCATTTCGATTGGACACATCCTACTAGATTAAAACTGTGTGCAGGACTAGGACTGAAACTGGAACCTTTGCGTTTCGCATGCAAGTGCTCCTTTGTTCCAGGAGTGCTAGTCCCAGCAGAAATACCGTGAAGTTTGGAAGGTGGGAGAAGATGTACTGCTAGAAGTAGAGCTGTGAGGGTGGATTGCTTGGATACTGCAGCGCGAAAATACATTCAGGATATATTTCTGTCTACATAACACAGACGTCAGCTAAAGAAAGTAAGGTAATACTAAATGTCTTACCACGTTACCACGTTTACGATAGGATTGAGAATTTATTAAAACAGTATACTTTCACACTGCAGGAGAGTGCACGTACGAGTCCAGGTCCGGCACTCAGATTTAATCTGCCGGAGAAGTTCAAATTTCTTAAGTGTTAGAACGGTATCAAAGATGGAGACACATCTACAGGCACAGAGGCAATATCTGACATGCTTACTATGCTATGGATGGTATGTAGCAGATATCAGAAGTATACTGTCCAAACCTAAAGATTCGAAGCCACAGTTAAGCACTAATCTCCATCTTAGCACTAGAGAGGCGAGGAGGACAGAAGACAAACGCGGTTTGTCTCTGACTTCGTCTTGAGAGAGCGGGTGCTACGCTCCGAGTACGCTTCCTCCCAGCACGATGTGGCGAACGTACAATCGGTGACTAAGTGAGAGCAATGCGTGTGGGCGCGGCTAAATTGCGGGTATGCTGATAAGCTGGCCAACACTCGTCCAACTCCAGCCGCGCTCCCATAGCGTAATAAACTAATTTCAGACCTGAGTAAACTTAGTTATATTCCGTGCTGGAATATTGACCCCGGATAGAGTGGCTACCGCGCCTAACATAATTAAAACGACCGTTAATATGTTTACCGGCTGTTACAGCGCACGTGCTACAAGGAGGTCAATGTGCCCTGCGGTGCTCGACGTGTTACCACCATGGGCAGCAGCTCTCGATACACCTACAGCTTCCCGTCAATTTCAGTTGAGCTTACGATCATTGTACTTCTCTTCTGCTTCCATTATGATGAATTTACAGTTAGCTATAAGTTAACAATTTTATCGAGGTAATTTGTTGGTGAGATAAAAATTAATTCATTCTCAACCCAATTTATCTCAGTCTCCCGAAGAGGTTCTTTGACTTTGTAGGTCTTTCAATCTGTGTACTGAAAAAGCTTAACTTCTCTCATTTTAATTTCCCCATACCAGTTCCTTTTTCACCGCTGTCTCTTTTCAGTACTTGGAAATCTGCAGTTACTTAATATTTCGTAAGAGGAAGATTTGAAACATACATTTGGAGGGCATCGTTTTCTAATAAACTGTCTCGTTTAAACTTGACTTTCCTTGATGCACCAACAGATCCTTTAAATTCTTCTCCAAGTTTACTAGAAAAACGCTGAACATATTATTTGCTACGATGACTCACGTTTGATTGCAAATCACTTTGATTCTTACCGCAAACTCTTAATAACATGAATATTTCAGAGCTGTGGTAGCCTATGAAATACGTATGACGTACTTTGATTAGATTTTGTTAGCATTAGTGCTTTTTCTCCGTAACTGGTCAAAACCCTGTAAAAATAATGATGATCTTTGTGTGATCTTGCAAAGCTTTCATTTCGTCCCATCTCAGAAAAAGGAAAATTATTTTATTTTCAGTTGAGACTAGATTGAACCAGAACTTCTCTGTCGGCTGGGGTGGCCGAGCGGTTCTAGGCGCTTCAGTCTGGAACCACGCGACCGCTACGGTCGCAGGTTCAAATCCTGCCTCGGGTATGAATGTGTGTAATGTCCTTAGGTTAGTTAGGTTTAAGTAGTTCTAAGTTCCAGGGGACTGATGACCTTAGAAGTTAAGTCCCATAGTGCTCAGAGCCATTTTTTAGAACTTCTCTCTTAATGTCTCTCTTTTCCAGAACTTCTCTCTTAACTTCTCTCTTTTTAATTTCCCCATACCAGTCCCTCTTCATCGCTGTCTCTTTTCAGTGCTTGGCAATCGAAGCGGGAGTTTGGTTGGGTAAGACAGTATAGTAATTGTCATGTATGTGGAATGTATTTTGACCAATTACTTATTTAGTTAATGAATGCTAGTGCTCTGATGAAAATTATCGTATTTCATAGTTGGATATCACTGACTCAATGTACGAAAATCTTAATTTTCATACTCAAACCAACAGAATGTTAAGAATGTCGCGTCCGCAGCTCGTGGTCGTGCGGTAGCGTTCTCGCTTCCCGCGCCCGGGTTCCCGGGTTCGATTCCCGGCGGGGTCTGGGATTTTCTCTGCCTCGTGATGACTGGGTGTTGTGTGCTGTCCTTAGGTTAGTTAGGTTTAAGTAGTTCTAAGTTCTAGGGGACTGATGACCATAGATGTTAAGTCCCATAGTGCTCAGAGCCATTTGAACCATTTGATCATTTAAGAATGTCGCTTTTAGGCTTAATATCTAGTTGTCTCAGATTGTAACTATGCTCTTTAAGCCATAGTTAATGTCAAGATGCGATAAAGCGATCACGCTTTCAGGAGGATCTTGACACAAATAGCCAGAACGTTTGGAAGCTGATGACACTCTAATGGTTTACAGAATTTTCGAAACTTTATATTAGGCTGTCCACAACTGGAAGCATCTTATTTTTGGTGCAAGTATTAGTTTAATTTATCCTCATTCAGGTTCAACAGTGTGTGAAGAAAGAGAGTCTTGAGTGAAGGCTTCGTGGAAAAGTGGAGTGGTGTACTTAATTTCGAGTCGTATAAGTGCTGCAAGAAGCCACCACCACACCAGCTGCTCAGGAACTGTAGGATACATGCACAGTAATATGTAACAGATAACAATATTAGAAACATTTTGTGTAATACAATGCAAACAATCATCGTGGCAGAATGCGGCTACATCGAGTACTTCTTATGTACGATAAATATTCCATTCGTGGTAATAGATCTCATCAGATACACAATGTGTGCGTTACTTTACCCGTTCATATTTAGTTGAATGCGACTAACTTGTTTAAACGTGGTGACACCAGAAAAAATGTTCTAGCTCAAATGGGAAAGGCGTCAACGATTGTAACTAGTTGTAAGAAAGTAGCCGGTAGAGAAAAAATTAGGTTGACTAAATAATAAAATTTTAAAGTTCTCTAAATGTATCGCGCAAGTTACCTGAGAGGTACTACTTTGTATCGTTGCTTCAAACCTTCATGGACTTACGCACTGTGTAACTAGTCTCGCCATGTTGAGTGCGGAAACGTGGGCGTAACCAGTCGTAGGCTGTTTATCAACGTTATGTACGCCTCAGCCGTCCTTCGGCCAGGTATACTAGGAGCTAGAGAGATTATGAATCATAGAAACAGGTAAAACTGTGTTCTGTGTGGACCATGGGATTTCCCTGGCCCAACACTAGGTGAAAGCCCAGTTATGGCGTCACCCAAATAGCACGGAGAAGGGAAGACAGTTGGCAATATCTAGAAATTACATGATTAAATTCGAGCAGGAATTTTCTAGCGGAAATTGGTAATCGATCTGGCGAAAGATATACGATTTCTTATTGTTTAAAAATACACAGTTGACTAATTTACTACAAAATTAATATCTGCCGAACAAACATTTATGCAGAGAACAATTACATGTCACTAGATTACACTTCTTGAATGCTTCAAACGGTAAAGAGATGACTGCAAGACACTGTCTTAATTAACTGTCAGACCCAGTAAATCAATTCTGAACTTTCGTGATAAAATCTGAAGTAGTTCGAAACAGACATAGAGACACAAGGAACAATAAGTGGTAGGATTAATATTCAATAAAATAAATACAGCTTTAGATTTACGTATGAATAAGTTTTGATATAGTTACTTATTGTGGAAACGTTTAGATGCTACGTAACTCAATTCTGGGAAATGGTGCGAGGTAAGCAAATTTTGAGTCAGCATAGGGAATGTTATGAATCCTTTTAGAATGTTGTATTGTACGCTTGTCTTCTACGAAGTTCAAACAATTTTCTTTTACTGTACAAAAAATCACGCTTAACGAGAACTTGTAATTCAAAGTAGAGTGAACTGAGTAGTATTATGAAGAGCTGTAACGCGATGTAAGCCTGTTTACTCTCCACGACACTTTATTTAATGTCATGGGGAGCTGCGCTCGGTTCGTCGGCAGATGTGCTCTCGGGGTGGGCAATCAATCACTCATTCTCTCTCGCCTCTGTCACTCCAGACACTTCATCTGCATTGCTGCTTATCTGCTGAATTACCGGCTTAACTTGTAGGCAGTGCATTCACTATATGCCTTTCAATTGGGAATTTATCAGTGGATGGTCATTCAGAACAACAAGCCTAGGCTGCAAAATGAAAGCGCTATCTAATTAAACCTGTTGATGAAATCACAGTTGCAACTGTTACATCAAAACAATCGGGCTAACGAGGCTACTTCTCTAATCGGCTACTAGAGCATACTGTAAATGCTATCTGCTACAACTCTTATGTCTGGCTCATAGCTGCTAAACTTTACCACTGGGGCCGGCATTCACCGCTGGTCAATAAAGAAATGGTTCAAATGGCTCTGAGCACTATGGGACTTAACTGCTGAGGTCATCAGTCTCCTAGAACTTAGAACTACTTAAACCTAACTAACCCAAGGACTTCACACACATCCATGCCCGAGGCAGGATTCGAACCTGCGACCGTAACGGGCGCGCGGTTCCAGACTAAAGCGCCTAGAACCGCTCGGCCACAGCGTCCGGCGCTGGCCAATACTATTGCAACACAGGGAAGGATAGGAAATAACGAAATTTTACTTATTGTCTGTATGCACCACAGTATGAACGAAACATGACCTAATTTTTAGGTGATATGTGGGTATACAAAGACGCGAAATTTAGAACACAAAGCTGCCACCTTTTGCAGCAACAATTGCTGTAACCCAGGGTGAGCACTGAGTCGAACTCAGCTCTGTTGACAGATACTGGTACATCATCGTATGCTACTTCATCTCTGTGCCAGAGTTTATCATTCGTAGTTGTTGGTGAGTGGTAACTTGCTTGTCTGATATTTTCGATGGGTGAGGTGTCTGGAGAACGTGCTGGCCGGGACAACAGTCGAACATCCTCTGCATTGCGGTAGGTCAGGACATGACAGCCCGCATTCGGTCTTGCTTTATCCTGTTGAAAGATAATGATACAGAACTTCAAATTTTGGGCACAGCCTCTGCCCTTGTCGTTGTGGTCTTCAGACCGAAAACTGGTTTTATACAAATCTCTTCACTGCTCCATCCTGTGCAAGCCTTTTCATCTCTAAATAACTGCTGCGCTCATACCCATTTCAAACCGCTCACTGTACTCGTCTCTAAGTCTCCGTCTACAATTTTAACCACCCTCCCCCGGCTGTTTCCCTCAAATATTAAAGTGACAATTCCTTGACGTCTCGGAATTTGTCCTATCAAACAATCCTTTTTTTAGTCAAATTACGTCACACATTTCTTTCCTCCCCAGTTTTGTTCAGCATCTCCTCATTACTTATGTGAGCTATGCAGCTAAGCTTCAGCATTCTTCTTAGCACCACGTTTCAAAAGCTTCTATTCTCTTCTTGTCTGAATCGCTTATCATCAACGTTTCACTTCCGTTCTAGTTGAATGCTTTCAGGAAATACTTCCTACCACTTAAGTTTATTTTCGCTGTTAACAAATTTCTCTTTTTCAGGAGTACTTTTCTTGCCATTGGCAGTTACATTTTATACCCTCTCTACTTAGGCCATCATCATAGCAAAACGCATGTACTACTACTACTACTTTTAGCGTCTGATTTTCTAATCTAATTCCCTCAGCATCGCCTTATTTAAGTCGAATACATTCCATTACCCTTATTTTCTTTTTCTAAATTTCCATCTTGTAGCCTCCTTTTAAGACTGTTCACTCCGTTCAACAGCATTTCACACTCCTTTACCGTTTCTGACAGAATTACAATGTCATCAGGAAAACCTCAGAGTTTTTATTTCCTCTCCCTTCACTTTAATTCTTCCTCCAAACACACACACACACATATACATCCATGACGTAATAAGGCGTCTCAGACCGCGCGTCTACCCCGCGCAGTTGATTATTGTTAAAGCACATAGAATGCCGTGATATTTTCAGATATTCCCAGAGGTTCCTGGATATGATGATGAAGATGATGATGATGATGATGATGAACACACTCCTTGAGAGAGCGTAGTGGAACGATGCGGGAGACCCGCACCGCCGTAGTAGGCAAGGTCCTAGTGGAGGTGGTTTGCCATTGCCTTCCTCCGACCGTAATAGGGATGAATGATGATGATGAAGACGACACAACAACACCCAGTCATCTCGAGGCAGGTGAAAATCCCTGACCCCGCCGGGGATCGAATCCGGGACCCCGTGCTTGGGAAGCGAGAACGCTACCGCGAAACCACGAGCTGCGTACCCTGGATACAGAATATACGAATAACCTCACCTCAATGGTATAACACTGGCAGCTTGAAGTGAGCATTGATCAGTTTGGCGTCACCATTTTGGTAGTCGAAGGATACAATTGTCCTATCATGAAAGAAACATCTAATCCCACTTCTTTGTTCTTTTCCTCTCTACAACCGTCGTCGTCGTCGTCGGCGGCGGCGGCGGCGGTGGCGTCGTCGTCGTCGGCGGCGGCGGCACCTACAACTCGATTCCGAGCAAGCACAGCTTCTTTCGGCATAGAATGAGCATTTCGTCTCAACTTATGGATGCGTTTCCAGTGGCTGAAAAGACCAATCCTGGCTAAAAAACAGAACACTCTTCCCATGTTTGTGTGTTTATGCCAGTTCGCTTCATGATTTGTTCTATCTGGTCCATAAAGCGCTTGAGCGAGGCTCCATAAGGTCTACTGCCTGAGCAGAGTCCACCATAAATGATTTGGCGGAGAAGCCTTGTATCACGCATGTGATGAACATGGCCTAACCATCTCAGTTAATGAGCCATGACAGTTGTTTTAATGCTGTTTAGATGCACCTTCTCGAGAAACGCAATAATGGTCAAAGGTCCTCCCATTTGATGTTCAAGATGTATCTAATTTTTTGCTGGTGGAGCGTTAACATTTTTTGATATCAGTTTTTTACAGCTATAGAGGACCATGGAAACAAGAATGAGTTTGGTGTGCTGCTTTAGGTCTTTATTCATGAACACTCTACGTATTAACTGTCCAAATGCACGTGGCCAGCCACAATTCTTTTATCAACATCCTGTTCACAGGTACACCGTTTAGACTACACTTCTGTACAACCACTACAAGAAAAGTGTCATATACGAACATTCTCCAAATTTCAGTAAATTTGTTGCTTCATCGTGTAATTACGAAATTCACATTTATTTATTTATTTATTTTTTGAGGCAAAAGCAGAGAGAGAATTTTTAACGTCTAGTATATCTTTCGTTGTAACTGCAGAGAAGCAGAGGGTGTTCTCGTCGTAGATGACAACAAAAGATCCAGACTATATTTCGACTACTATTTAGTCCAGAATCAACTTGCATGTGACATGCTAGGCCGTAGAGGTCGTCGGATAAAGGGAAAAGTGCGGAAGTGATCGAGACATGGATTCCTATGAATGTTAATGACTTTTGTCATCTTAGAAACAGCCGCTCATTTGACGTTATACTTTGTTGCGTATATATACTTCTTTACCCAAGAAAAAAATTACATTGAGACTCGATTCTTCGTTATATAATTCTTCATATGCGATATATCTTACGATGTTTCAATTTCTTTAGGTTTATTTTCATTGCAGTCAGTTTTAGGAAATGAGGCTGTCACTGTTTCATCTGATACTGTTATCAAAATTAGTACGAAACAATGAGATCACACTTTCATTTTGCACAATATTAGTTCTCCAATGGGAGCTTACAGGGTGGAGAAAGACATCCCGACAATAAGGTCAGAGTAGAGTAAGAGACGTCTAGTAGAGTAAAATTTTGCTGGTACCCATGGATCTAAATGCACCGTTGTGGGGCTACGACTATGTAACGACCGCAATTCAACGACGATCGCGCAGGAGTGTGAGCACGATTAACTTGCCCAACTAACAGCTGTTGTGCTATAGAGCGCAATTACTAACGAAATTAGCTAAAGACAGTGATTTAAAGTGAACTGTCGGTGTTAAGTAAACTGTAAATTCAGATCCATAGTTGGTTATAATGTAAGAAATTTTTCTGTCTAGTTTAATATTAAATCCACAGAAGTAGTGGCACGCTGATCCACTTTGTTTACATTTGTGATGTTATGTGAACTAGGCCATTGACATAGTGACATCATTATCCTTATCAGTGACGTCGTCAGTGTTACCAGTGACGTCGTCATTCTTATCAATGTGGAACCAGGCCCCTCCTCATCTCCAGCCTATCATTGCACGGTATTGTAAATCCAAGGTGGCTGAAATAATCCAATTATGTAAGCAGAAAGTTTAGAAATCCCTCCCTTTCCCTCTCTCCAAGCAATCACACAGTGCAGATATCCTTAACTCCAGCCAATCACAGTGTGAAAAAATCGAAAATGACGGAAATAGCTCAATTTTGTTAATGAGAAATTAAAAGTCCCTTCCCTTACCATCTCTCCAACCAACCATACCACAGTATTAAAACTCTATGATCATGGAAATAGAGCAGCTGTGTGTGTTATATCCCATGCTTCCTCCTCTTTCCAAGCAGTCAGAGTGTAGTACGTGAACGGTGAGTCAATTTATACTACTCGTATTTCCGGCGTACACTTCCTTACTTGCACTCAATCAGGGCACAATATTAAAAATATCGTCAAATATGCAGTAACAAGCTACATACGTCTCAACTGCAATCAAACTTACTTATTCTTCCCAAAGTACATTTATCTCTGGTGTAAAAATGGTGTCAAAATAGGTTATTTACGTACACATGTGTACTCATGATGTAAGCAATTACAATGACTGCAAGGTCAAAAATGTGCATTGTATATGTAAAATGGAAAAATTGTTCAAATGGCTCTGAGCACTATGGGACTTAACAGCTATGGTCATCAGTCCCCTATAACTTAGAACTACTTAAACCTAACTAACCTAAGGACAGCACACAACACCCAGCCATCACGAGGCAGAGAAAATCCCTGACCCCGCCGGGAATCGAAACCGGGATGTAAAATGGAATACACACATTGCATAGTGTTCCAGCTCCCTCTTCTCATCTCTCCTCCAATTAGAGTCAAGTATTAAAATTCAAGAGCCAATTACGATGTAACTCCATCTGTGCATTTTGTACTCAAAAGAATCCGAATGACCTGAATTATTCATCCGAAAAGTACATCACAGACCTGTCCCTCCTTTCCCCCTAATCAGAGCCTAGTATTACTATTATCACGTAACTCCATCTGCGTTGTTCTTAAAAGTATTTGAAATTATTTTTATCATAAAAAGTATCTGAATTGCCTAAAACTGAAGACATTGTAAATTGTGTTTGCGTTACTAACTTCCAAAAAATCGTTTATGGACTGGCTCACCTGTCGCAATGGCACATTTCATTTAGAGCTATGTATCATTTGCTATGCGATATTGAAAGAAGTACAAACCAAGAAATTAAAAACCAATATTTGCTTGTAGAGTACAAATAACGAATTTGTAATACGTAGTTGTTGAATATGAGTTTCATCTTAAATACTATTCCATAAACCACGTAAACTCAGAAAGGAATAACCTCCTGTTTTGCATCTCAACTGTTTTCTGTTACCAACCGATGGCTCCACTGATAAAAACTGACATAAGTTGATCCTCTGTACCACAAGTTGCTCTCCTTGCCACCAACAAGTGTCTCTATGGAATAAAATCTTTCAGAGTTTGACCTATGAACCGCACTTAGTTTAATACAACAGAACCTTTAATTAATTATTTTCCACGTTTATGTTTTAAAAATATTCTAAAAGTCTGCAGAATACATCGGCAGTGCAAAAAATGCGATGTTTACATTCATTACCTGGGATGTAATTGAGGTTAAGTACAAGAAAGTTCTGTCAGACGTAAATTTCTTATCATACCTCATCTATGATGTCAAAATGTTCTAAAATGCATCAGAAGATATAACGTGTTTATCGAAACAGTATGTAAATAGGTAAAGTGTAATCAATTCGTGCAAAAAAAAGATGATATGTATGTCGATTCTCACAGTGTGTTGATACTAAAATTATTTTCCCCACACATATCCTGTCATGACTGTGAACTCTGAAGTACGTGTCATGGTGGAAGGGGAGAGTGAAGGTAATGTTTCACTAGAAAAATACAGTTGGTAAAATCTGCTGCAGAAATAATTGGTGATCTTGAGCCTAAGTAGAAGGAAAACGTATTAAAGCTCAAATTAATTACTTTACCTTAACTATGATGCCACAATAGATTCTGAAATTCGTTAGAAAATATAGTGATTAGATAGCAACAGAGTTGAAAGACATAAGTGTTCCCAGTCTGACAAAGTGTGCACTGTCATCACATAATGTTTGTTTCTTTCATAAACCAGTTTAGGAGGTGGGAGGGGAGGGGAAGCGAAAACAAAATGTTACAACAAAATATACAATCGATGGCAAGTATTACTAAGTCAAACTGCTGCTACATTTCTGGAAACTATGGCTCACTAAACTGAAACCTGTAATCAACTACACCAACATCTAATAAAAAGGACCACTACACACGTGCACAACAGGAATTTGTTTAGGGAAAGAAGGAAGAAGGTGTTCGAGTTTATGGAGCAATAAGGTGTTTTATTATATCACTTAAACAGTGGAGCGACATGGACTGTTTTTAGACACACTCTCACGAGAGAGATGACCGAAGACAGTACCAGTGATAAATGTGACAGCTTCAAAGGCCATGATAGAGTATACAGCTTGAAAGTAAATAAAATTATTTATCATTTCTGGTGTGATTCCTCACAATCTGCAAGCACAGTGAAGTTTGAAATTAAATATTTCTACATCTAAATGGTCTCTATTTCATAACAGAATGTGCAAGACCTCCACTAAATTTCGAGAAGAAATAAAGTTGTATTATATTTAAGATTTTACATACTTTTCAAGTACAAGGAAACTTCAAATTAAATTTTTTCACACCTACATTATCCATATTACGTATTTAAAAGCACACAACCACAGAAACTGGAGCAAAATTAAATGCGTTATATGTAAGACGACTCACGCATTGCAAGCACAATGAAGCTTGAAATTTAATGTTTCTGACCTGAATTATCTGTATTACTTATTGAAATGCTCATAGATCACTAATTGACGCTAGGGAGGTGTGGAGCTTGGTTGCATAGGGTAGAGATGTTAAGGAACTTGGTTTTACAGGAGCCCGTAATGCTTACAGCTGTGAAGACGCAAGAGAAATCTGGGGCAACGTGATACAGTTTGAGGGGCAATTTAATAGACTTTTGAGAAAAGTTTATACAGTTTCAGTGATAAGCTGATACATTTTCGGGGTTACTGGTAGAATTTGAGGGGTTATGTGATATACTCTGGGGCAATTTGACACAGTTTGAGGGCTAGTCGATATCCTTTGCGGCAAGTTGATACAGTTTGAGGGCCCAGCTGATATACATTGGCGCACGTTCTTACAATCTAAGAGGCAACTTGATACAGTTTGTGGTGTTATATGATTAACTTCCCCGCATGAACCATGAACCTTGCTGTTGGTGGGATGGCTTGCGTGCCTCAGCGATACAGACAGCCCTGTCATAGGAGGAACGACATCAGAGGGGTACCTGTTGAGAGGCCAGACAAACGTGTAGGAACTGAAGAGGGGTAGCAGCCCTTTCAGTAGTTGCAGGGGCAGCAGTCTGGATGACTGACTGATCTCTTCTTCTCATATCAACCAAAATGGCCTTGCTGTGCTGGTACTCCAAATGGCCGAAAGAAAAGGGAAACTACAGCCGCAATTTTTACCGAGGTCATGTAACTCTACTGTATGGTTAACTAATGGTGGCATCCTCTTGGGTAAAATATTCTGTGTATAAAATAGTTCCCCATTTGGATCTCTGGGTAGGGACTACACAGGAGGATGACGCCATCAGGAGAAACACAACTGGCATTCCACAGCTAAGAGCATTGAATGTTAGATCCCTTAACTGGGTAAGTAGGCTGGAAAATTCAAAAGGTGAAACTGATAGGTTGAAGTTATATATGGTTGGAATTAGTGAAGTTCGGTGGCAATAGGAAAAGGACTTCTGGTCAGCTGAACACACGGTTATAAACACAAAATTAAATAAGGGTAATGCAGGAGTAGATTTAATAATGATTAAGAAAATAGGAGTGTGGGTAAGCTACTATGAATAGCACAGTGAACGCATTATCGTAGACGAGATAGACGCAAATCCCATAGCCACAACAGTAGTACAAGTTTATATGCCGACCAGCTCCGAAAATGATAGGGAGATTGAAGAAATGTCTGATGAGACAAAAGAAATTATTCAGATAGTTAAGAGAGACGAAAATTTAATTGAGATGGGGCACTGAAATTCGATAGTAGGAAAAGGACGAGAAGGAAAAATAGTAGTTGAATCTGGACTGGTGGAAGGGAATGAAAGAGAAAACCACCTGGTAGACTGTCACGCAGTGAATAATTTAATCATCGCCAACACTTGGTTTCGGAACCATGAAAGAAGGCTGTAGACGTGGAGGACACCTGGAGACATCAGAAGGTTTCAGACCAATTATATAATAGCAAAACATAGATTTCGGAAACAGATTTTAAATTGTTAGGCATTTACAGTGGCAGATGTGGGGTCTGGTCACAATTTATTGCTTATGAACTGTAGATTCAAACAAAAGAAATGGGATGAGACCGCGATAAGTTGAAAGAACCAGAGAGTTTCAGAAGGAGCATTAGGGAAAAATTGACTAGAAAAGGGGAAAATAATATGGTGGAAGAAAAGCGGATAGGTTTTAGAGATGAAATAGTGAAGGTAGCTGAGGATAAAACAAGTAAAAAGACAAGGCCTAGAGAAATCCTTGGGTGACACGGGAGGCACTGAAATTAAAATATAAAAATGCGGCAAATGAAGAAGGCGAAAGATATATGGGATATATAAGACAGATATATAAGATACATGAGGAAGGTGAAATGCCCTTAGATATCGAGAAGAATACAATCATTCGAATTCCAAAGAAATCTGGTTCTGACAGGTGTGAATATTACCGAACTATCAGTTTAATAAGTCATGACGGCCAAATACTAACACGAATTCTTTACAGAAGAATGGAAAAAGTGGTAGAAGTCGACGTCGGTGAAGATCAGTTCGGATTCTGAAGAAATGTGGGCGCACAAAAGGCAATATTGACCCTACGACGTATCTTAGAAAACAGGTAAAGGAAAGGTAAACCTACGTTTATTGCATTTGAAAACTTAAGAGAAAGCTTTTGACAATGTTGACTAGAATACTCTCTTTGAAGTTATGAAGGTAGCAGGAATAAAATACAGGTAGCGAACGGCTATTTACAACTAGTACATGAACAAGACGACAGTTAAAAGAGTGGGGGGCTATGAAAGGGAGGCAGTGGTTGGGAAGGTTGTGAGACAGGGTTGTAGCCTATCCCAGATGTTATTCACTCTGTACACTGAGCAAGCAGAAGAGGAAACCAAAAACTGACGAAGGTATTGAAATTCAGAGAGAAAAAATTAAAACTCTGAGGTTTGTCAGCGCTATTGCAGTTCTGTCAGAGACAGCAAAAAAAGTGGAAGAGCAGTCGAATTAAATCAGGCGAAGCTAAGGGAATTGCATTCAGAAACGAGACACATAAAGTAGTAGAAGACTTTTGCTTTTTGGACAGTAAAATTACGGATGACGGCCGAAGAAGAGAGGATATAAAATGATAACTTGCAATGGCAAGGAAAGCGTTTCTGAAGAAGGGAAATTTGTTAAGTGTTAGGAAGCCTTTTCTGAAAGTATTTGTATGGAGTTAAGGCGCGTATGGAGGAAACATGGACGACAAGCAGTTCAAACAAGAATTGAAAAGAAATGTGGCTCTACAGAAGAATGCTAAAGATTAGAGTATCACGTAAATAAGGAGGAGGTGCTGAATGGAACTGAGGAGGAAAGAAATTTGTGGCACAAACTGACTAGAAGAAGGGAATCCGAGACATCAAGGGATCATTCACTTTGTACTGGATGAGGGGTGGATGGGTTAAAATCGTACAGAGAGTCTAAGAAAAAGCACACTATGTGGTCAAAAGTATCGGGACATCTGGCTCAAAATAAATTCCAAGTCAATGCTGGAATTCAATATGGTGTTGGCCCACCCCTAGCTTCCACTCTCGCAGGCAAACGTTCAGTCAGGTGGGGGAAGGTTTCTTGGGGAATGGCAGCCCATTCTTCACGGAGTGCTGCACTGAGGAGAGGTATCGATGACGGTCGGTGAGGCCTGCCACGAAGTCGGCGTTCCAAAACATCTCAAGGTGTTCTGTAGGATTCAGATCAGGATTCTGTGCAAGCCACTCCATTACAGGGTTGTCGTGTAACCACTCCGCCACAGGCCGTGTATTATGAACAGGTTCTTGATCGTGTTGAAAGATGCAATCGCCACCCCCGAATTGCTCTTCAACAGTGGGAAGCATGAAGGTGCTTAAAACATCAATGTAGGCCTGTGCTGTGGTAGTGCCAAGTAAAACAACAAGGGGTGAAAGCCCCCTCCATGAAAAACACGACCACACCATAACACCACCACCTCCGAATTTTACTGTTGGTACTACACACGCTGGCATATGACGTTCACCGGGCATTCGCCATACCCACACCCTGTCATCGGATCGCCAAGTTGTGTACCGTGATTCGTCATTCCATACAACGTTTTACCACTGTTCAATCGTGCAATGTTTACGCTTATTACACCGAGCAAGGCGTCGTTTGGCATTTACTGGCGTGATGTGTGGCTTATGAGCAGCCGCTCGATCATGAAGTCCAAGTTTGCTCACCTTCCGCCTAACTGTCATAGTACTTGCAGTGGATCCTAATGCAGTTTGGAATTCCTGTGTGATGGTCTGGATAGATGTCTGCCTATTACACATTACGACCCTCTTCAAGTGTCGGCGGTCTCTGTCACTCAACAGACGAGGTCGGCCTGTACACTTTTGTGCTGTACGTGTTCCTTCACGTTTCGACTTCACCAACACATCGGAAACAGTGGACCTTGGGATATTTAGAATTGTGGAAATCTTGCGTACAGACGTATGATACAAGTGACACCCAATCGTCTGACCACATTCGAAGTCCGCGAGTTCCGCGGAGCGCCCCATTCTGTTCTCTCACGATGTCTAATGACTAGTGATGTTGCTGATATGCAGTACCTAGCAGTAGGTGGCAGCACTATGCACCTAATATGAAAAACGTTGGATTTTGGGGGTGTCCAGATACTTTTGCCCACATGCTGTATAGTAAGCAGATCCAGAAGGATGTAAGTTGCAGTAGTTATTCGGAGATGAAGAGGCTTGCACAGGATAGAGTAGCATGGAAAGCTGCATGAAACCGATTTACGGACTGATGACCACAACAATAACATGATACACTTTGGGGCAAGTTGACACAGTTTGAGAGCTAGTCGGTATACTTGGGGGCAAGTGGATACAGTTTTAAGGCAAGCTGATATACTTTGGGGCCAAGTTGATACAGTTTGAGGGGCAAGTTGATCCTCTTTTGGGACCACTTGATATATTTTAGGGGTATTTGACATAACTGATGGTTAGTGATCAGTGATGGTCAGCGATCAATGAAGATCAGTGATGAATAGGTGTTCTGCATTATGCATTAAGTGTTACCTGTTAGGCATTAGACATTAGGCATTGGCCACTAAGTGTTTACATTAGATATTAGCCATTAGCTGTTAGGCATTATGCATTAGCCATTAGGTTTTGGATGTTAGGTGTTAGTTTTTAGGCATTAGCCAATAGTTGACAGGCATCAGGCAATAGGCGTTAGTTACTAGGCGTTAGCTGTTAGGAAATATCCATTAGGCATTATTCAGATAGTGCTATGTATCAGCCCTCAGATATCATGTATTATTTTTTATGTGTGGGCCAGTAGGCATTGAGCACAACCCTCAGTCCTGGAGGGGTGTGAATCTAGAGGCCCTGGCTTCATGTTCCTGTGAAAGAGCCTTTTATTGCTATGATGCTATCAGTCACCTTTTAGCCTGCTAACGTCATGTGATGTTCTTGACCCTCAACGTGTGACTTTATCCACATGGTGACTAATTTAAAGATTTAGATGGGTGAAATTGTGCTCCGACAAGAGTAAGTGTATCAACTTAGCCCAAGAATATGATAAATATAAATATCAGAAGTTGTATTGTATACTTGTGTTGACTCATCATGGGACAATACGTTATTCGAGCGATAAACAGATTTCCACCGCACACACTATTTGCATGAGGATCTATTTTATTTGAAGCTTCATTGAGCTTGCAGAGTATGTGAAATCTTATATTTTAAAACAACTTTAGGTTTGCTCGAATTCTGGTAAGGATCTTGCATATATTACGATGTGCATTTCAATAAGTAAAACATACATTTTAGATGTGTAAATATTTAATTTGAAGCTTCATTGCACCTGTAAGAGTTGAAATCTTCCATACGACACAATTTAAATTTTTTTCAAATTTTGATAAAGATCTTGCATATACTACGATAAGCATGGAAGCTGTGTGCAGTTAATGAGTAATACAGACCATTTGGGTGCGGAAACGTTATTTAGTTTAAAGATCCATTGATCCTGCAAGTATGGTATACATATCGAACTTGGCGTCGTAACCGAGTGCTACTTAACCTACGGGTTCCTATCAGTGACGCCAATATGCAAGTTGCGAGTAGTTTCATAAGTTTTTATTATAGACGGCTTATATATGGCATATTTAATTTGAAGCTCCATTGTCCTTGCAGTGTGTGAGAAGTCTCACATATAATGCAATTCCTAATTTGCTCAGATTATCTGGGTGATCTTGCATGCATTATGATAAACATGAATTTCACTAATTCATACGGGCAATGCTGAAGGCGACGAAAAAACTAATTTTTAAAACTTTACTGTGCTTATAAAGTGCGACAAACCTCGTTATATATATGATAAAGAATTTTGTTTACGTTACAGATATTGACACTGCCATTGCCTTTGGAGATGTCACAGCTCTCACTGTTACTGTCTTTGGTCGTCTCTGTCACGAGAGTGTTTAAAACCAGTCCATGTCGTTCCACAGTTTAAGCGATACTTTGTAATAGAACACCTCATCGTTTCCTAAAATCGAATACTTTATTCCTTCCTTCCCTAAAAAACCGTGTCATGTGGGGGTGTGTTAATACTTTTGGTGTACATGAATGAAAGTTTTAGTTTAGATTGTCATAGTTTGCTGAAATGTAGCATCAGTTTGTTTTAACAATATTTGCCGCCTGCTGTATATTTTATTGTGTCGCGTTACTTTCGTTCCCCACTTCTAAACTGGTGATGAAAGGAACAAACTTTATATGGCGCCAGTACAAACTCATTGTTGGATTGGAATGTACATTATATTCATGAGTGGTAACCACAGTTCCTGCTGTGTGCCATCGTTTTCACACGCCAGTACTGAAGTATGGTCCAAAGATGATCCACATGGTGTCAAGACTAGTCACCCTTTACGAACAAAAGTGATTTTATGCTTTCAAGACTATTCTATATTACATTTTATTACTGTTTATTGTGATAGCTGTTATGCCCAATATGTTTACAAAGATTATCTTTGAAATAATTACATGCCATGTTATTTGTTTTCTCAGCCTGTTTTCTCTGCAGCCATACATATAGAAATTTTATAGATTAAATACCGTCTTCTGCAACTGTTATGAAAATCTCGTTAAGATCAATCTTTTTGCTTTCCTCAAAAGCATCTTCAGTGATCTCTATAAGAATATGATTTTCTCTTACAATACTCTTAGCTAGGATCATGAACTGTTCACATGCTTTAATTTACTACTATAATCAGTATTAACTCTTATCGTTACTCACTGTTTTTTTTAGCTTGCGTCATTCTTATTATTATTCCGCATGTGTGCGCTAGATGTTACCAACCAAAATTACTTTGAATTCAATAAAGAACTGTATCTACAAGGAGGAGGATTGCCGATGAGATCCACAATTTAAGGAAAGTTAGCAAATATCTTCAAGGACAAAACAGAAGAAGAATTATCCACAAAACAGTAACAGGAAATTGCAATATACCATACTGATGGAGATACGTGGTGACATCCTCTGCTTGGTAGATGAACCATAAAGTAAAATAGAAAAACTACACGCAGGGATAAACACGTTACAAAAATGGTTCAAATGGTTCTAAGCACTATGGGACTTTGGGACTTAACATCTGAGTTCATCAGTCCCCTCGACTTAGAACTACTTAGACCTAACTAACTTAAGGACACCATACACATCCATGCCCGAGGCAGGATTCGAACCTGCGACCGTAGCAGCAGTTCGGTTCAGGACAAAAGCGCCTAGAATCGCTCGGCCACAGCGAACGACTAAACACGTTGCAGAAAACGTAAAGTTTATCTTAGAACAGTACAAGCAGGCCTAATAAACTTCCTAGATATCGCCATCACAAAGAAAAGTAACCAACAGTCAATCGGCATTTACAGGAAAAACACTACAACAGACGCAATGTTACCTGAATCATCTAACGGCCCACAGATCCAAAAAGAATTTCCCCCCAGATATTTGCGCCACAGACCTAACGAAGTACCACTTTACGAACATAACTGTTATAAGAAGTTGGATTAATAATTCATATAGAAAAAAATAACGCAATCTAATATTCCTTACAAAGGAATTCAAGAAGAAAAAGAAAAAATAAAGAAATAAATAAAAACAAAAATAAAGAAACGAAACGCCACGCAAATCCAGTGACCCACAGCACCCACCTCAAAACACCCACTCCACTATCACAACTATTACACAGCAAGTGCACAACACAGAGACTCAACAGACAAGCTGGTACACACTCACATAAGGAAACAAACTGACAAAGAGAATTGGAAACATCCCCAAGAAACAAGGAATAAAAATACCATACCAAAACAATAACTCTAAACAGAAATGTTTGAAGACGGAAGATCACTTTAACATATACCAGAAATTGGCGTTTACTAACTCTGTAATTACCGAAGACCAATAAAACTTTTGAAATAAGGTATAAGGAAGAAAAGCATGGAAATGAGGCACCAGCCAGTCAAAATTTGCAGAACAACTCTGGCAAGAAAACCACCACCCTACCACAGTAGAAAAGGTCATGAGTATAGTCAGTTTCACTAACGAGAAACATCTCCTAAACCTAAAAGAGAACTTCCTAATTCAAAAAGCAGTAACGGAGAAGAAACACATAAAAAATCACCAGACAAACATCAGCAGCCAGACGTTATTTAAACTATTAAAACATGTTCCAGAGAAAGAACAGGCTCCCTAGACACCAAAAAATATCACAAACTAGGCAATAGCCCCACATTAGATCTGCAACCATTGTACCATAGTAAAGCAATAATTTACACACCCAGTAGCTAGAACACGCTAGCTTCCTTTGCTAACACACACACGCGCGCGCGTGCGCACACACACACACACACACACACACACACACACACACACTCACACACACAATTTTAGTGTTATTGAAAGTGTTGTGTGCTATAATCTACAGCGTCTCTCCTGAGAGCCGTCAGGGGATTTTTCTCTACTATTTTGGCAGTTATTTGCAATATCGTTTTTTCAGTCAAAGCTGGAGTCAGCCCACATACTGCTCGGCACATCTTTTCGCGACGCTCAGTATAGACGAAAAGCAGATATTTGTTTCCCGTTAAAAACAAAATGATTTTTAAAGCGGAATTTTACGTTTCCATCCAGTAGAGTGGTCCCAGATTAGTCTAGCTCGATATTAGTATTTTCCATATGGACTAACAGGAGCAGTAAAACGCGAAGACCAACTAGTACGCCAACAGCGACGCCACTGTCCTTGCTCGTACTGTCTGCTACCGGCATGCAGTAGCAGCCCTGCTCAGTTACTGCCGGAATACTGGTTATTCCTCGCGTTAGATAACGATAAAACGAATCTCGCAATGGACTGATTTGGAACCGCTCTAACAAACTGGAACGTGAACTTCCGCTTTATGATTTTTTTTTTTTTTTTTTTTTTGTAATGAGAAACAAACCCGCTCCCTATCCACAATGTGTATCGCATGAAAGACGTGACGGGCAGATTTTATTAGAGCTCACTCCTACTACACGTTGAAAAAACGAATTTGCAAATATCTGCTAAATAGCAGAGAAAATACGCCTGACAACTCTTAGGAGAGACACCCTGCCTGTAGAAGAACAGGCAGAATGACGCAGTCAAGAAAAAGAATGAGTATTGATAAGAATTAATACTATTTACGGTAGTAAAAACGTGAGACTGTTCATGCTTCTAGCAAATAAAATTGTAAAAATACATATTGCTACAGTAACCACTAGAGATGCTTTTGAACAAATGAAACGCGTTTGATCTTAATAAGATCACAGTTGCAAAAGACGGTATTTGACCTATACAGCTTGTAATTTGCAGTAATTGTCATCAATTATACACCAATGGATAAAAACTGCACCACTAAGAAAGAGTAATGTAACATAACGAAACTTAGTAGGCGTGTTTCTATATCTGAAAGATGATGTCTATGCGCACCAGTCGCATAAGAATGACGCTAGTGGCTTTACTATGAGGATGCAATTCACCTTTGCTTTAAGTACGCTCTATAACGGTTGTGAGCGTTATTTAGCTTAGAGATTGAACGTGGTGAGTTGATGTCAGCCAAGAATTCCTTTAAATCGACAAAGACGTCATTATCAACATCTCACTGAGTTTGAAGGACGTCGTGTAGTAGGGCACCGAGAAGTTGGATGTTCCTTCTGTGATACTGCAGATAGACTTGACAGGAATGTAGTCGCTGTACATGACTGTTGACAACGGTAGTCATGGGAAAGTATGGTCGCAAGAAGACTGGGCTCCTGTCGGTCACGTGGCACTACCGAGAGGGACGACCATCGCGTTCGACGTATGGCTCTGGCGCGTTGTACTGAATCTGCGGTAGCAACTGTTGCAGCAGTTAACACCACAGTGACAGAAAAAACTGTTACAAATCGGTTACTCCAAGAACAACTCCCAACCAGACGCCCTGTAACGTGCATCTCACTCATCCCAAACGACCGCCATTTGCGACTTCAATGGTGTCAAGTGAGAGCTCATTGGATGGCAGAGTGGAAGTCTGTTGTGTTTTCTGGTGAAAGATGGTTCTCTTTCAGTGCCAGTGATCGCAGTAAGTCGTGTGTTGGTTAGAAGGTGGCAAGTTGAGCGCCTGCAACCAACCTGTCTGCGTGCTAGATACACTGGACTTACACATGGAGTGCGATTTCGTATGACAGCAGGAGCGTAGTTATTGCACGCATACTGACTGCAAATTTGTACGTCAATCTGGAGATTCGACCTGTTGTCCAGGCATTCATAAACAGCATTCCAGGGAGTCTCTTCCAACAGGATAACGTTCGCCCACATATAGCTGTTGTAACCCAACATACTTTACAGCGTCTCGACACGTCACCTTGGCCTGCTCGATCACCAGATCTGTCTCCATTCGAGCTTATATGAAACATTATTCTATGACAACTTTAGTGTAATCCACAGATAGCATTAACTGTCCCTGTATTGACTGAACACGTGCTACAGGCATGGAATGCCACCCCACAAACTGTCATCCGGCACCTGTACAATACGATGGATACACGTTTGCGTAGCTGCATTCAACAATCTGGTTGTTACACTGGTTATTAATGTACCAGCATTTAACATTTTCAACGGCTTAGCACGGGCTTACATTATACTGTTGCAACATAAACATTACATTTTTTGATGCATTTCGGAATATTTTGACATCATAGATGAATGAAAATAATTTATTTGGTTCTGACAGCGCTTTTTTTTTAACTCAACTAGACCCAAGGTAATTGATATGAACTTTGCACTTTTTGCATTGCCGACATGATTTGCAGACATTTTAGAATATTATGACAACATAGAAGTGGAAAATAATTAATTTAAGCCTGTGTTGTCTTAACCCTCCTTTGCATGGTGGTGCCGTTTGGCAACATAGTGTAAATTTCTGTACAATGTTATGAAGACCACACATGTATGAATAATGTTGTTATGTGCCAACACACATAGTCTGGATGCATCGAGCTAGACTGTGTCTGGCATCACTATGTTGGCAGTAACAGTTCAGAATCGGTAATCTTTGCTGACAGTCGGGTTTACGTCAACACGTGAATGCAGAGGAAAGAGTGTATTATTTCTGCTAATTAGATTACATCTAATAGGATTTTTAAGGTATATGAACTAATTCTTAATTATTATTATTCAATGAAGGAAAATTTAGATTTCTATGCTCAACCTCTTACACAGTATTTTGTGGGTTAGACCTCCCCTCCCCCCTCCCCCATATTTTCTTACCCCGAAATTAGTTTCGTAAAACAGGAAATGCAATAGAGGGTAAACCGAAATGTGGTTCATAGATCGAACTATGAACGTTTTTATCCAATGCAAACACCTGTTGGCGAGATTGAGAACGATTAGTGCTACAGAGAACAAATTTATGTCTCTTTTTAATTGTGGAGCCATCTGTTGGTGAGCGAAAACAACTGAGATGTAAGATGGGTACGATTTTTATTTCGTGTTTTCCAGATTTATCAAATCGTAGTTAAGAAAAAACTTACGTTCGACAACTACATACTCCAGATTCGTTAATTATATTTTACATGCAAATGTTGGTTACTAATAATTTTTAGAGAAATATGTTACATGCTTTTGCATAGTAAATAATATACAGTTTCAAATGAAATTTGCTGATGTGACAGGTGAGCCAGTATAGAAACAATTTTTGGAAGTCAGCAGTACAGTCGTAGTTTGCAATATCTTTGGAAATTTAGGCAATTCAGAAACTTTGGCATGGTTTTTAATAAAAAATATTTCGGACTGTTTTGTGAACAGCCCAGTAGATGCTACACTGTAATATCTATACTAGGCGCTGACTAGGGAGAAAAGAGAGAGGTCTGTGATGTACTTTTTGGATAAATTCTTCAGGTCGTTCGGATACTCTTTAGCACAAAGACCCGATAGGGCTGATTGTCTAGAAGTAGGGTAATGTACTTCGGAAATAGTGTAATATGACACATCATTTAACTACTACACTCTGACCATTGGGAAAGAGGAGGAGGAGCGAGGTATAATACACACAACTAGTCTGTTTCCATCACTTTAGAGTTTTAATACTGCGCTATGATTGGATGGAGACATGTTGAGGGGAGGGAATTTTAATTTCCCATTGACTCAACATGCTATTTCCGTCATTAACGGGAGCTAAGGATTACTGCAGTGTATTATTGGTTGGAGATATGTGGAGAGGAGGGATTTTTAAAATATCCGCTTGCACAATTGTCTACTTCCGCCATCGTGGATTTATAACACTCGTTGGAGATGAGGAGGCGCGTGACTTCCCACTGATAGCGTTGATGAAATCTTTGATAAAAGTGATGACATCACTGATGACCTCACAGAAAAAGATAATGACGTCACTAATTAGGATGATGCATTACTAGGTTAGTGACTTAGTCACAAATAAAAACAAAGTTGAGCACGCTGTCCATATTACTACAACCGTCACCTATAATAAACATACCATCTTCTTCTTCTACACATCATGAATTACGTATTCAGCATGTTTCGTTCTTACTAACTGTCTTTCTCTTTTTATGTCTTCCAATGTCACTTATTCCTGCCAGTTAATAAGCTAAGGACAGTTTGGAAAGTCATTCACTGTCCACTCTTTGTACACTTTTGTACCACTTATTGCAGTATTTGGTTATTCAGCTTTCAGTAGGTTTTTGTGGCAGTGATTCATGTTTTAAGAGTAGCATTTTGTTAGTCTTAGAAATTTGTTTTCTGCACATTACATTTTATAAAAGGTCGTTTTTGTAGCTACCCAGCATCCACTCGTATGAAGAAATTCTGGAAGAGCCGTAGTTATAAAAAACTACGCTCTCGTCTCTTGACTCGTCTTTTTACGTACATTATGAATGATTCAACATATATTTCTGAATCTAGCCAACTTTAAATCAAGATAACATCATAATGAACTATTATTATTACAATATTTATGTTATAATAATGTGTGTGTGAACTAAGACAGTGATGAGAAGGAAAAAAGGAGAAATTCAATGGCGACTCTGGATACACACTGACCTTTGGAGTGCGTACACTCAGTGACAGGGGTCAATGACCTTTGACCTTTACCTTGACTGACGTCACCGCTGGTATCAGTGAGTTAATCTTCCTTACCTTCGAAATCATCAATCAATAAAATCAACAGTCAATCAATCAATAAAATAAATTTCTAAAATCCAACCATCGAAATTGTGTTTTATACCTCGAACCCTTTCCCCCTTCTCCACCTCTCTCCCTCCCAACACCTCCCCCTTATCTCCAACCAATCATAGTGAAGTATTAAAAATGAAAGACGCAATCAGAAAATCTAGGTTGGTGAAACTAGCCCAGTTGCACTAGTGGGAAATTAAAAATCTCTTCTTCCTTCCTCATACATACAATATTTAAAATGATTCCAAGTGAAAAACATGCATTACAGAGGGTGATTATAATTAAAATTAAACATTCAAACCATTTTAGAAATAACACCACTGGTCAGAATGACGTCAAATTGCAACGAAATATGATCGAGAAGGGAAAAATGTATGGCAAAAGAAAATTAAAAAGTTACAATGTGTAGCAACAGATGGCGCTGTAAGCATCATAATTTAATAGTGGTCGACTACAAATGACAAATTAATCATACAAAATGCCTAAGGTGTACGTTTGACGTTAAAAAACTGTACTACTTAGTGTGCATGGGTGTACAGGGGTAATACTTTTGGTTATGTAAACCCATCCACCACGGCAAGGTCATATCACATCGTATGGGAAAAATCGGTTTTTAATTGTCCTGAGGCCAAAAACCCTATATAAAGCATCAATAACATCGATTTTTAATTCTCGTGAGGCAAAAACCATATACAAAGCATCAATGAAAATCAAATCGGGTTATTAATTTCCGAGTGACTGGTGCAAAAAAAATTGGTTCAAATGGCTCTGAGCACTATGGGACTTAACGTCTGAGATCATCAGCCCCTAGAACTTGAAATCGACAAACAGCATGTTCCGCAACTGGTCAAAGTGTTTCTGAGGTAACGATCAGAATGTGTAGGGCAGTGCATGCCTTCAATGCAGGTAAGTTTACAATTGGAACACTGAACACAACATCTTTCAGGTAGCCCCACAGCCAGAAGTCACACGGATTAAGACCTGATGATCAGGACTCGCATTCGGGAGGACGACGGTTCAATCCCGCGTCCGGCCATCCTGATTTAGGTTTTCCGTGATTTCCTTAAATCACTCCAGGCAATGCCGGGATGGGTCCTTTGAAAGGGCACGGCCGACTTCCTTCCCCTTCCGTCCCTAATCCGATGAGACCGATGACCTCGCTGTCTGGTCTCCTCCCCCAAAAACAACCCAGCCTGATGATCGGGACGGCCACACTGTAGAAAATGGCGGCTGACAATTCTGGCGCTTCAGCAGCTGCTTAACTGGATTTGCAATGTGCAGAGGTGTGCCATCTTGCATAAAAATGATCCCGTTCACGCATCCACGTTGTTGGAGAGCTGGAATGATGTGGTTGCACAGAAGACATTCGTAGCGCTTACCAGTGACGGTACAGCAAACAGGACCAGAAGCACCTGTCTCTTCGAAAAAATATAGCCGTATGATAAATGATGCCGTAAACCTGCGCCACACAGTGACCTTTTCAGGAGGAAGTGGTTGTGGTTGATCTGCGTGTGGGTTTTCGTTACCCATATTCAACAGTTCTGTGTATTGACATATCCTGACACATGGAAGTGGGCTTCATCTGTCCGCAAAATCTTCCACAGCCAATCATTGTCCAATTCCATGAGAACAAGAAATTCTAAAGCAAAGGTCAAGCTTGCTGGCAGGTCAACAGGAAGCAGCTCGTTTACATGGGTAATTTTGAATGGATAGCGATGCTACGCTAGTGTCATTCCTAGTCGAGGAAAGGGAAATTTTATCAAAATTCAATGAAGGCGCGGGTGGTCGGCGAAAATCTGGGGCCGCTGGCAGAGTGTGGTAACAGTCGACAGCCAGCGCACTAGGTCAGGTAAACATGGCACTCGCATGTTTTGAGCGCAGCAACAATAAGGCAGAAGACTGCAGCGTTGCTACAAGTTACTGCGATGTACAAGGTAAGGCACTAGGCCAGAGCCAAGAGTGGCGATTTGTAAGTGGCTGACGTGTGGGAATTTATCCCTGCCATAGTTTCTGTCTCTCTCTGACACTACGTCAGAAACGAGGGACACACGAATATAAATGGACGGACAATTTTAGCTTGGGACAAAGTGTGCCAGGTCAGTCAAGTGCCAGGATGGACCTATGCTGGTCTTCGCTTATAGGGGCCAGTCTGGCAGCAATTTTATAAGTATTCTGCATAAACTTGTATTCTGTTTTCTGTGTACTTGTTTGGGCCATATTCTGCCTCTGGGGACACAACACCGGGGTGGGATGGAACGGCAACCTGGAACTTGGAGATCGTATGGTCTGCCTGAAGGAGAGTGGTGACAGTGGTCTGCAGCGGGTCCGGGTGGGTCTCAGTTCCACTCGAGTCTACGGGACACATTCGCTTCCCACCTGGCATAGTGGGGTCCGGGCGAGGCGTACGCTGTGGGAGGCGCAACAGCGCTGTGACGGCTGTGGGTGTTGCCATCCGGAAGTTGCGGCACAGCGTCCAGGAGGGCGCAGGTTCCAGTCCACTCCTGTCCTGGGATCAGCGGCGGCCAGAGGGCCACAGGTGACCAGTACACCCACCTTCGTTCCATGGTCGGACAGAGCAGGCCAAACGGGGCGGAAGGAAGTGAGGTCCAGGGCCTGCAGAAATCTCCGAATCGCGGGCAGATGGCGACCGGGAGAGTGAGGCCGACTTCCATCGGCGGGCGACCTTGATGACGGCAGCAGCGGCGTCGGCATACCAGGAGTCTGCTGAGCCGGCTGGACTCGCGGCACAGTGTACGGACGACACGCCGACATTACACTTCACCTATCGAGTACTGTAAATTATCAGAATAAACACATGTTACGGAATACCGCTGTATCACTGGGCACTGCCCCTTGACGCTCTTTAACTTGCTCGGCCTCCTGACAAAATACGGCGCGGTGGGTCCTGGCTTCAGCTCTGCCAACTGGAGTCTCGGGTTCGACCCCCACGACCCCGCAATAATGGTGTCAGAAGTAGTGTCGGTTACAACACTGGTACCGGATTTCCACTCCTACATCTTATGTCGAGCTAGTAGCATTGAGGTGTGCCAGTGTAGAGGGGCAATTGAGGTGTCTGGTTGCATTCGTGATGGCTGGTCGTGCAATTCTTGTTACGTTTTGTCATTCGGGAGTTGTTCGTCCATACCAGTATAGGGAGGAAAGCAGGACTGTTCACCTGCAGACGAGCACGATGTGGATGGGTGAGTGACGTTTGATTTATTGTTTGTGTATCATCCTGTCTTTTGTAAGGCCAGAGGAGCCTGTAGATTTATCTGGATTCAGAGGAAATAGGGGACATGATAACATAGTGCCTAAAAGACGTAATTTTTGTAACCTGACAGATCACAATTTACCGTACACAAAGTGGGAGCCAAAGAGTTGTTTTATTTGTAAGAGATTTGGTCATTTGGCGTGCAGTTGTTCAGAATGTAGATGGGCGATGATTCGCCGTAAGAACTAAGTTTAAGGAGTCTCAGAGTGAAATTAATGGCAACAGTGGGGCTATAAGCAAGAATGTTGGAAACACGGCAAGCATAGGAGACTGCGGCAGTGACTACAGCGGAAGCTGTAGCCGCTCTAACAGAGCAAATTCGGATATTGTCAGAGGCGAGGATAAGTGACAAAGAAAAATATGAAGAATTATCAGGGAGATTTGAGGCACTGCAAGTAGGGGAAGGGATGTCGGGTGAAAGTAAACGACAGGTCGTGGAGTGTCATAGACCGTTCGACCCGGCAATCGCGGCATTGATTAACCCCTTTTCGGGTAAAGCAACGGAGGGTGTGTATTCCTTAATGGCATTATCACAATGGCTGAAGCCAGTGGGTGGTCGGATGTTGTAATGTTGAGAGTGGCGAAGTTACGCTTAATAGAGGAGGCCAACTCGTGCATATTGTACCATGAAACGTTGAACAACGTGGGGACGTTTTCAGAGCTTGAGGCTGGGTTACGCCAGAGGTATCAAAAACACAATAGTACCAGGTTTTTTCGTGAAAAGTTAAGTGCGTTAGTTATGAGGAGAAATGAGACTGTGGAGGTTTTCTCAGACAGGATTCTAAAACTGAATGTACAAACGTTCAAAATGTCGCAGAATGGGGAGACTAATAAAGTGCTGTTACAAGAAACCAAGAAGAGGGCGATAGATGTGTTTTTGAGGGGAGTGCCGCCGGAGATGTCACGTCGGGTGAGAATGGAGAATCCCAGTGATCTTGTGGCGGTTCTAAGGATTGCCACATACTTATAGGAGGTAGATTATGCAACGAAGCAAAGGGTGGGGCATAGAGTCCTGGCAGCGGAAATTAAGTGTTTTGGTTGTGGCAGGTAGGGCACATTGGAAGGCAATGTCAGCGTCAGTTGCGGTGTTACTCATGTGGGAAAATGGGTCACCGGGCAGTGAACTGCAGGAGTAAAAGTAGGGGGGAACCTCGGCGGCAGCAGCCGTTAAACGGGAACGCGATTGCTTCAACCGTCGGAGGGCGGTCCCAAGGAAATTAGGTACTGTGCGTCTGGGTGCACAGACGGAATGCTGCTTATTAGGCTTGGTGAACGGAAGGGAACAAAGGTTTCTTGTTGACACGGGGCACACGTGTCTGTTATTAGTCTAGAGCTGGTTAGCAGGAGAAGGCTTGAGCCACCACGTTATAGGTTACGTGAGGTGGGAGACAATTAATTGGAGTCATTGGGTACGACGGTACTTCAATTCGTGATCGCTGGAACTAAGTTTAGTGAGCAGGTAGAGGTGTTACCATGTGTAGGTGAGGAGTATTCGGCGATTCTCGCACTGGACTTCCTTGACAAACATCGTACGAGGATAGATCTTTGGCAAAAAACAGTGGAACTCGGTGGAACAATGTTTCGCATGGGGGAAACGGTTGCAAATGAACGGATGTCGCAAGGCGCACTTAACATGAAGGTGATGCCAGCTGAACTGCGAACGGAGTCATTAAAGGTCGATCAGCAGGATAACATACCGGCAGGTACAGGGAAGGTAGTTGGGGTTTCGATAAATACGGACTTACCAAAGTAGACGTTGTACATGGTGGTGCAACTCTCGAGTAATGAGGATTTGGATAATGTGCACTGTTTTGTGCGGAGGAGTTTAGCTCACGAAAGTTATGTGGAAAGAGATTATAGGGTTCCTGTAAGTATAGATAACTTCCGCAGAGCGGATTTTAGCTTTTCGAAAGGGTTGTTATTGGCCACGTTGGGGTGTTTTGATGAAGGTGACCTCGATAGGGAGGATTTAGAGGCGAGCCATAAGCAAAACGTCGATGCAGCACAATTAAGGGGAAAATTACAGCATTTGCAGGGAGACAACAGAACCATGTTGGAGGAGTTGTTATTGACATTTAGCGATTTATTCGGAACGGAGGGTAGGTTACAGGCAACACCGATTACGAAGCATCACATACCAAAGGGATATATACCCCTGTGTTTAGGAAACCATATAGGATAGCACGTCATATGCAACCTCAACTAGAGGAGTTTATAGAACCACTACAACGGAATGGAATCATAGAGCATAGCGATAGTCCATATTCAAGCAATGTAGTTCTCGTACCTAAGAAGTCGGTGGATGCTACAAGGAAATATAGGCTTTGTTGCGATTGCCGGCCGTTGTGGCCGAGCGGTTCTAGGCGCTTCAGTCCGGAAGCGCCCGACTGCTCCGGTCGCAGGTTCGAAGTCCCATAGTGCTCAGAGCCATTTGAACCATTTTTTCAAAGTGGAAATCTCCTTCATCACCAAACCCCCAAAAAGGAGAAGTGGTTGCTTCTTCTGGAAAAGCTATGGTCATCTCATTCTTTGATATTCATTGAACGGTTTATCGGCATGTTGTACCTGCACACACATCAGTAACGGGACAATACTACAGGGATGTCTTGAAAACATTGCAAGTCCATATCAGGCGCAAAAGACTACATTTCCGTGAATCAGGCTGGATGTTGCAACACGATAAAGCGCGGCCGCATATTGCCAATATTGTTGCTGAATATCTTCCAAAAATCAAAGTGAAGTGCATCCCTCACCCTCCCTATAGTCCGGCTTTAGCCTCATGTGACTTTTTTCTATTCCCTAACATGAGGAAACGCCTTCGTGGGAGGCATTATCAATCATCAGAAGCAGTGATGAAGGCTGCGGAGGCGATTTTGAAGTACCTCTCAAAAAATGGTTTCCAGCATATATTTGAAGACTGACAGAAACGCTGGGACAAGTGCATCGGATTCATTTGAGAAGAACCATTAAAATTATGAGAATGAGTAAAGGTATGTTGTCAAAATAAATTATTATAATTCTTTATTGAACAGCCCTCTATAACTACGACATATAGCTTACATTCTCAGTTTACATCTTTTCTATATCTACAACATACAGATTTCAATTTCAGAACCATGATACATTTACAGCATACAGATTACAATTTCAGTTCTTAATACATCTACGACATATAGCTTACATTCCCAGTTCACATCTTTTCTACATCTACAACACAGAGGTTCCAATTACGCTGTTCTACATTAACAACTATGAGGTTACTGCTAAATCAACTGTTGCATACGTGGCTGCCTTCTCGAAAATGACTCCACGCAACTGCATTCACTTTATCGTCAAGAATGTATGTACCGCTATTCATCCTTTCCCAAAAGTGATAATTTTCTTTACTTTAAGGTCGAAACTGTGTGCAGGTTTTGTCGAATATAATACTGCAGTGTCGATTTGTCAATATTACTTAACAAACATTCCTGATAATCATCAATGGTAGGTTCTTTTTCGATGAGCATTTCACATCTTCTACTCTACACATTACACGTTGCATCTCGGTGCCCAGAGCGTACATTTTTGCTTTCAATCCTCTGAATCAGTAATTATCCCTCCTGACTTTCACTTAACCCACTTTCTTTGCGTTTAGACATGAGGTGCTGCAAATGTCAGTGTAACCAAAAATGACAGACCACAAATACACTTTATTTTTAATGACATAATAATTTTTTATGTGATTACATGATATATTAGACTATCTGTGTCGTTAAAAGAAATTCGGTCGTGCAATCAGAGTAGCAACTCTGTTTCTCCTTTCCTAACTCGTTAATATTTTCACGTCACTTACATTTCTCACGTTTTGAACAGTTTTGTAAAAGGCGCTATAATTCATAAGACTGAACAATTTTTTTTTCAGAATCGTTCTATGTATTGATACGTTTCTCAGGATTATTATCTATATACAGTTTTATCAAGCCTGATTGACGGAATGACAGTGTCTGGTCAATTTTGCGTAGGATATGATTACTCCTCAGACACTGCTTTAAATTTCTGTAATGAATCAGGTAATTTTTCGTGTCATGTTATATACACATGAGCTTTTTTGGAACAACTGGCTTGTTGAAACTAGGTGGTGATATAATTTTATTTGGACATGACAGTAGATCAGAGGGAAGTTCATGTAAATTTTCCAGGTATTCAAAAATCTACATCTAGGCTATATGCTACGTTTGAATAATCAAGTGTGGTCATTACAAACCGAAATTTTATGTTGCTAAGATAGTCCTGGGTCTCTTAGTGACCCTGTCCGGGGAGCATGCCAGCCATAGAAGAGTCAGAATATAGCGTAGGAAGTACTGAGCAACTTGAGCTGTATGTAGCCAAGCATTAACTTGCTGGAAAATTGCCGCTGGTAGACCTTGTAGGAAATGTCCAACACAGGGTCGAAGAATATCATCAGTGTAATGCTAGAGTATTAATGTTATAGTTTCACAATTAAAAGGGACCGTCTATTGTAGGCCATGGTCCACCAGATCATAATGCCGGTTATGCGGGAGATGCGCGCGACGGCGTGGGTGGCACTGTACCGCTCACCAGCTGTCCCCATAATGGTATGCGTTTATCATCCTTCCCCAAAACGAATCGGGACTGGTCACTAAACACTGCGTTTTATCGCTGTGTAGCAGTTGACGTCGTTCTGGCTTGGCACCACTGTAGACGGAAGTGATCGTCACGTGTATGACTCGTCCACTATGCGCCATTTAAATAAGGTTCCCTGCCCGACTGCAGCCCCACTGCTGGGTTTGTGGGCCTGTGGATTGGTGAGAAACGTGGGTCACTGGCATGTTGGATCACACTGTACGTATTTACAAAGTTTCGCGTTTCTGCCTTTCTTCCCTGTGGATGCTCTACTTGCAATGTTCCTGCGTGCATACATTGCATATCTCCCAGCTTGGAGTCATGTTAATGTTACGTCAGACGTACATATGTGAGCATAAATACCCACAATTGACATAGGTTTTTAAAATTTATTTTATCTGCTTGTTTCATTTCTGACACTCCAATCTTTTTCACATTCGTCAGACATCAGCAAAAACACCCTGTGAGTGCGTTAGCGTCGCTAGAATAAATTACTGAGTTTAGGAGTTGGTTGGTTGGTTTGTGGGATTAAAGGGACCAGACTGCGACGGTCATCGGTCCCGAGTTTAGGAGTAGACCCTTATTCTATGACAGAGCACACAGGTGTACAAAATTTGTTTAATTTCTGTGTTGTTGTCAAAGAAGGACACTGGCTTACATAGATTGTGGCATGACAATTTCAGGACAGTTGTCAAGATAACGTATTACGTTCCAATTAGCAGAAATAACACTGAACACAACAATATCAGATTTAAATAGAAGGTTCTCTACAAGATTTTTCTTACTTTTACAGAATGAAGCACTGTCTGAGTTGGTCTATATTGCGATAAATCTTCCGTTTCCGGTTCTATGTTCGGTGCTATTTAGGATGACAATCAAGTCTACGGAGGATGGTTAGTTGTTGTGACAAGATGAGCAAAAGATTACTCAAGGTTGCTCGTGTTCACAGTGGATGCAAGCTGGTGACCTAACAATTTTACGTCTCTGCCAGCGGCATTTACCTTTAGCTGCGACGTGCTGTCAGCTACATGGCTGCTCTCGCCCGCTAAAAATCCCATAAAAAGCTAATCAAAGTCCTTACTGATTTTATCAGCTGAAACTGTCCTTTGCTTCTCATTAGCCAAGAAAACATGTACTCATTCCCAGTCTAGATAATATGGCAATATACACATGATTAGATGGAGCAGTGTGTATATTTCAACGCCCTCTCAGTTCTCACAAGAACAATTAAATACGTGGCTGTTTCGTTTCTCTGTTATCGGAGCTCAGCGACTCATGAGCTAATTTCTAGCTGAATGTCAGCCAGAGTGAACACATTGTTCACACAAAAATTCCTCTTTTGGCGTCGTACAGAGCGTGATGCGCCCTGTTCTACACATGACGCTGGTTCAGAGGAGAGCCCCGACGTTTTCTGTATTGTCTTATTAGCAAACGGTCCCCCACCTGTGTCCTTTCGTGATTCACGTTACGGCTTCTTCACACCAATGGGAGCGTTCTTTTCATCTTGTAGAAACTACCCCTGCCAATCGCAAAGAGCCTTCCTTTAAACTCCGTCGAAATATCGCCACTTCTACTCCTTCCGAGTTTATTTCAGCCAATCAGACATTTTGTGCCCGCTCCTGACGCCTAAAAGTTACACGCGTACGTCACGAGAGCACCATGGGCCTTTCACGTGATCAACTGCGTCTCTGGCCTGTTTGTATACATCTGGAAATTTCCAAAAGCAGTTTTTCAAAGAATTTCTCCATCGCAGACAGCGCTGAGCCACTTCTCGCCCCGCCATATCATACACATGCTCGATTGGAGACTAGTCCCGAGATGCCACTGGACAGGGAAGTATTGCGCGTTTTGCAGAAAACGCTGAGTTTCGCGGGCAGTGTGTGGACGAGTATGACCCTATTAGAACAACACATCACCTTCCTGTTGCAAGAAGGGCAAAAGAACAGGTCTACCAACGTTCAACATTCTGCAAGTACTGAGTGCTGGTTAGCGGCCACTCCAGAAACATCATAGGTGAACGAGAGCTGTAGCTTATCGTACCCTACACCATAAGGCCTGGGCTGGGTGTGTTGTGTCTTGAATGAATGCACCAAATAAGATAGCCCTCACCAAATCTATTTCGTACGCGCAAACGACCATCAGTTTCGTGTAAGCAGAATCTGTTTCCATCGTTGAAGACCACCGCGTGCCATTCCATCTTCCAAGTGATAGATGACGGCACCAGTGGAGCCGTCCACGTGGATTCTGTGGCGTCAGTGGAAGATCGGCCAGAGGTGTGCGTGCCCGTAGTGCCACTGATAATAACTAGTTCGCAGCAGTTCGTGTTGAAACGTCTGAGCTCACATGCCTTCTCATCTGTGCTCTGGTAGCTGTATGATATGGAACTGCTGCCCTTGCAATGCGACGACCCTGGCGGGCGTCTCTGCTGCGTGTACGTCCAAAACCTCGTCTATGGGTGTGAGAATATTCACGTGACCACTGATACCAGCCTCGTTGCGCAACTGACGCAGCACTTCCATCTTGTGTGGCAGGTTCTCCGAAAGGCCACAATTTGACCCCTTTCAAACTGGCTCAGTTAGCTATAAGATCTCTGCGTCTCCGTGACATGACTGCCTGCTTGCTACACACGTTTACACGACACTGAGCCTTATGGCTGTGAGCATTCCGTATTAATGGGTAGACACAGATGGCGGTTCCCCTTTGCTGCCATTTAGCAGGTGACGTTGAAACTGTTATCAATATATCTCCTATCCCGCATGTGGTATGTGCCGTCGTCGGAGCAAAATCAACGCCTTCTTTCCAGACGCATTAATTTTAGTTTTTCCGGCAGTGCATATTGTATCCATAAAAGCGATAACTGTTACAAACAAATAGACACTATCACCATGAATTCTAACGTAAATGACGAGCCTTCATCCTGCTGTGAGCCAGGGCATATAAATGAAAAACATGTGAAATTCTGAGTAAAAATACGATTGTGAATTGTATCGTAGAGAGAGAGAAAGAGAGAGAGAGAGAGAAAGAAAGAGAAAGAGAGAGAGAAAGAAAGAGAAAGAGAGAGAGAGAATCGTAACGGGAATTTTACATTGATCATATTAACGGCCTACCACGAGAGCTGAGATGAAATAGGAGCAGAGGCGACAAAATGTAGCTGACTGCATTACAGCCATCGTACCCGCGAATCTGGTTGTGACCAGGAAAATTCGAATAATGGCGTGTAAGCGACCACCGAAGCTGCTGCAACATGCCGAATAGTATTCATCATACACAGTAACTATCGGCCAATACGTGAGATTGCTTCCACGTGTTGAAAGGATAGTCTGGGTTAAAATGGGGGTTTACATCCTCGTTGCTGCTATTTAGGAAGCGGTACGTCTTGCATCTCCGAAGAACTGCGTATATCTGGATTGAGAGCTGGGATCTTGGGAGATTTGTTTATACGAGCACCTCCAGACATTTCACTTCCGACGTAAGCGAAAAGGTGCCTCGTGCCAACTTAACCGGAGGGGGAAAACTTAACAGTCTTGTGGCCCGAGCTGGAGGTATGACTCGGCCATATAAAGTTTAGGTTACTTGGCTCGTATGGGAGTATGGGCGTAAAGTCGTCCTGGATGCAACGTATTGGTGTTCCTGGACGACCGTGTCCTTGCTGTACATGTTTGAACCTAACGGTTAGAAAACTCAAGGCAAACCGCCGTCTTGCCGAAATGCAATATTAATTAGTCGGGGAACGACATAACCTAACCTAACCGCCCGATAGTCCGCCTTGAAAGCATGACTTCTGTGTGGTTTAATGGTCGTAGGAAATTTGCCTTCTTCCTCAAATCACATATTTTCATTAATTAACTTTTAAATTAATCGACTAACAGGCCCACACTCGGTACCAATCGACTCGTTATCTCGAGAGAAATGTGAATTACTAATCATATTATTGAGAGTAATTTTCTCTCCGTCTTTCTCTTTGTTTCTGGTCCTGGAGAAGGCAGTCCTTGGGCTACGCCACGTGCTGGACGTGCACACGGGAAGTCTATAGGTTACATAAGTTACTCGATTCGGCGTCCCCTACGCGGCTCTGGCCTTGTTATAAAGTTCTCTTTCTCTGCCTTCTATAACGATGGCTAACAACTTGCTCGTCAAAGCGAGTAGCGTTTGCTGGGAGCTGAAGTATCCTCGTGGCAACAGGACGTATGCATCAGCAGGTGCCGCTCCTCACGCGAGAAGAGCGGCCACACGTGGGGCCAGTCTGTGATCAATATGACACGTGCCGCCACTCACTGCGGAGTTGGCCCTCTGTCCAGGCAGCGCTTCTCCATGCGTAACTTTTTGAATCCCGCTGGCAGCACCACAGGACATTCAATTACCTGAAACGTTCCGAACATGAGTTTTGTAAACACCGGACATCAAGTGGGCAACTAAAGAAATTACGTATCACCGCACTGACTCATTTTTTAAATTTAATTTAGAATGTTAGCGGGATCGGTTGAGTGAAAGCTGTTCGGTCAAAGAACAGGTCACTACATGTATAATTCAAAGAATGGTGATTAAAAAACACGCAGAAAACGTGATTGTGTTGTCTCAATCACCTTTTATACTCTGAGTCACACCAAAAAACTACACACCACGGAGGAATTATCCGAATAGGACGGAATTCGGTAGATGTGATGTACATGTGCAGACAAATAAATGATTACAGTTTCAAAAAAAGTGCATGTTTTATTCAAGAGAAAGAGCTTCACAAATTGAGCAAGTCAATAACACGTTGGTCCACCTCTGGCTCTTATTCAAGCAGTTATTCGGCTTGTCACTGATTGATAGAGTTGTATGTCCTCCTTCGGGCGCTTCAGATCCTGTCCAACTGGCGCGTTAGATCGTCAAAATCCTGAGCGGGGTGCAGGGCCTGCCCATAACGCTCGGAACGTTCTCCATTGGGGAAGGTTCCGGAGACCTTTCTGGTCAAGGCAGTGTTTGGCAAGCACGAATAGAAGCAGTAAAAACTTTCGCTGTGTGCAGGCGTGCATTATCTTCCTGAAATGTTAGTGCATGATGGCTTCTCATGAAGGGCAACAAAATCGCTGTGATGCGAGGGTGCCGCGGATGATAACAAAAGGGGTCCTGCTGAGAAACGAAATGGCTCCCCAGACCATCACTCCTGGTGTAAAGCCGTATGGCGGGCAACAGTCAGGTTCATATCCCACCATTGTCTGGGACGTCTCTAGACCCATCTTCCCTTGTCATCGGAGCTGAAGTCGAAGCTGGACTCATCACTGAAGACAATTCTACTTCGCCCAGGAGTGGGCCAGCGAAGTGTGATAGGACCACCGTCGTTCTCTATATACATAAATGATTTGGCGGGCAGGATGGGCAGCAATCTACGGTTGCTTGCTGATGATGCTGTGGTGTGCGGTAAGGACACGAAGATAAGATACGAAAAATTAGGGCTCTCACAGAGGCATATAGACGGTCGTATTCCCTCATTCTATTTGCGAGTGGAACAGGAAACGAAATGAATAGTAGTGGTACAGGGTACCATCCACCACACACCATAAGGTGGCTTGCGGAGTATCGATAAAGATTTAGATTCCAGGACGAAGCTATATCTGGAGCCGCCCTGGACAGCTGTAGGGTACCAACCTGACTGTCGTTCGCTATACAGCCCAACAACCATGAGTGATGTTCTGGGCTGCCATTTTATTTCGTAGCAGGACCCCTTTGGGCCTACATTTCAGCAATTTAATGCCCGCGTTCACACGGTGAGAGTTTGTACTGCTGTCTTCGTGCTTGCCAAGTCCTAGCTTGGTCTGCAAGGTTGCCGGATCTGTCCCCAACTGAGAACGTTTGGAGACCTATGGGCAGGGGCCTCTAACCATATCAGGATTTTGACGATCTAATGCACCAATTTGGCACAATGTCCTTCAAGAGGACATTCAGCAACCCTATCAATTAATGGGAAGCATAATAATTGCTTGCATAACGGGCAGAGGTGCACGATCATGTTACTGACTTTCTTAAGTTGTGACGCTGTCCGTTCGCCGGCACGGTAGCTGAGCGTGTTCGGTCAGAGGGTTAGCAGCCATCAGTAAAAAAAACAAAAAAAAAACAAAAAAAACTGAGTTAATCGATCATCAACGAACTTAAATGGATGTCTTACGACGTCCGCCCCGAGCAGACACAACGAATAATAGCGAACAAAATGAGATTTAAAAAAAAAAAAAAAAAAGCTGGGTAGTAACATGCTTGCCTCCCATTCATTGGGCCCGGGTTCGATTCCCGGCCGCGTTGGAGATTTTCTCAGCTCGGGAACTGGGTTTTGTGTTGTGCTTATCATCATTTCATCCTCAACATCGGCCGCAATTCGCCCAGTGTGGCGCAGACTGATATAAGACTTCCACTTGGCGGCCGAACCCGAATGGTACCTCCCGGCCGACAATGCCATACGATCATTTCATTTGTGAAGCTCTTTCTCTTGAATGCAATTTTCCTGAAACTGTAATCATTTGTTTCTCTGTAAATGCACATTCCATCTACTGACTTCCGCCCCATGCGAATCATTTCTTTTTCTTGGAGCGTATTTCGTGGCAGGTTCAACACACTGAAACGTGGTTTTCAGCAAATGATAGCAGGCAGAAGGGCAAGTAATTTTGTTACGTGGGTAATATACTTTTAACTCTTGTATCGACCGAAATAATTGTATTGTTTCTTATTGAAATGGAAAGATAAACTTTATTACGGAAATCCGATAACTCTTTAAAAGAAGAGTACCGGGATACAAAGCGCGATAATACTGGCGTTGACATTTTTCGAAAAAGTGCCTCGGAATTGTGCTGGAGTTGAAAAGCAAGTCGGTCGGATTCGGCTGTTGCGGGCTATACTGCACCAAGAGCCCTCGTACCAGTCTCCGTCGTTATAAGCAGAAAGAAGATAGGCCTACACTACTAATATAGAACGTATTCTCTCTTGACCTTACATAAGACGACATAGACAATGGGGCAGCTACGGTTGTTGTAAATAGAGCTATATGCCAACTTCCAGCGCAGTAGAAGGGCTTGGAATAATTATTCTGAAGTGAATACATAGATCTACTCTCGTTAAAGTGAACATATTTTGAGAAGACAAGTAAACAGACGGAATTCTTGATGCAGCGGCAGTATTTACACAGCAGTCGTCGATTTCGGCCGCCTTACCTTTCAATTTTAGCAAATATTTCACTTTGTTTTGCGACAGGTTTCAACGTTGTTATTAACAAGCCTTATATCACTGTTTTAGTAACAGCCTCCGATGGCGACACCGAGATGTCACAGCCGCAGGAGATCGATCCCCATCCCCATCGCACACCACCGGTGTTGCCACAATCTGCAAGCTGTCTGTTCGAGAAGTGCTATGGGAAGAGGGCACGGCCCCGTAGCTCCTGTCACGACACCTGGCTTGACCCATGACCTCCAGTCGCCTATAACCGTATGTCTGCCACTCAGAGGACTCATTCTCTTGTGTACTCGCTTGATGGAATGTTCACTGTATCAGGCCACCACTATCTGTTCACGACTTTAGCCTTGATCTCCGACTGCATATGGACTTAAATACTGGCCTGCTATGTCCTGTTTGTGTGACAGCGAACTTACACGTACTTCACGGAAGAAGTATACGATTTTTGATTTATTGGGGCATTGAAATAACTCAGTGGCGACTGATGAGAATTTGTGCTGGACCGGGATTCGAACCCGAATTTCCCACTTTACACAAGCGGACGCCTTAATGCTTTGGCTATCCGGGCACGTTTATCGTCCAACCCAAATCGCCATACGCCACACACTACAGAGCAGTGTCCCGCGTCCATTATTCTGTATTCCCGTGAGAGGCCGGGTATTTTTGCGGATCTGCACTGAAAGATCGACATGTCATCAGACGCATATATTATATAGGTGTGGTGTCTGTTCTTTTGGACATGCATGTCCGAAAGGGTATACACCATATTTATATAAGGATTTATATACGATTGTCTTTACTGTGTTTCTACTGTGTGAGTGTAATACGCCCAACACACTGTGCTTCTAACTGCGGACTTCTACAATAGCAACGAGTCTTTTCGAAATCTCAGTGCAACATAATGCTGGACAATATGGATGCGGAATTTATGAAGCAGTGGCTCCTACGACAGCAGGAACAGCGACTTCACGATCGGCAATTACTGGAACAACAGTAACAGCATTTGGCCTTACTACAGCAACAAATAACGGCTTTGTTTGTCAGGAACGAGATGACTTTGGTAATTCCACCGTTTCCTTCATTTCTAGACGGTGAAGCCGATTGGAAACTGTACTTCCTACGCCTCCACCATCACTTCACTGCCTACAAGGTAATCCGTCCACACTGACAACGGTCATTTTTTTCTTTCATTGTCTTCGTATAGTATGTAATGTGCTGCGAATACATAGAAAGAAAGATCCCTTATCATTTAGCTACAATATAGCAGATCAGCAACTGGAAGCAGTTAACTCCATAAATTATCTGGTAGTAGGCATTAGGAGTGATTTAAAATGGAATGATCATATAAAGCAGATGCCAGACTGAGATTCTTTGGAAGAATCCTAAGGAAATGCAATCCGAAGCCGGCCGGTGTGGCTGAGCGGTTCTAGGCGCTTCCGTCTGGAACCGCGTGACCGTTGCGGTCGCAGGTTCGAATCCTGCCTCGGGCGTGGATGTGTGTGATGTCCTTAGGTTAGTTAGGTTTAAGTAGTTCTAAGTTCTAGGGGACTGATGACCTCAGAAGTTGAATCCCATAGTACTCAGAGCCATTTGAACCATTTTTTCGCAATCTGAAAACAAAGGAAGTAGGATACAGTACGCTTGTTCGCCCACTGCTTGAATACTGCTCAGCACTGTGGGATCCGTACCAGATAGGGTTGATAGAAGAGATAGAGAAGATTCAACGGAGAGCAGCGCGCTTCGTTACAGGATCATTTAATAATCTTGAAAGCGTTACGGAGACGATAGATAAACTCCAGTGGAAGACTCTGCAGGAAAGACGCTCCGTAGCTCGGTACGGGCTTTTGTTAAAGTTTCGAGAACATACCTTCACCGAGGAGTCAAGCAGTATATTGCTCCCTCCTACTTATATCCCGCGAAGAGACCATGAGGATAAAATCAGAGAGATTAGAGCCCACACAGAGGCATACCGTCAATCCTTCTTTCCACGAACAATACGAGTCTGGAATAGAAGGGAGAACCGATAGAGGAACTCAAGGTACCCTCCACCACACACCATCAGGTGGCTTGCGGAGTATGGATGTAGATGTAGATGTGTAGGGTTTGCTCTATAATTTGTCCCGCACGAAACATCCAGATGGTCTGATGGTCTGAACTCTGTAATTTGCTGTCGGATCAATATGGGTGTCACTCCCAAGTGGCTTTTGCTCGCTTAAAATTTTAATGGCGCTGCAAACAACCGTCAAACAACTACGAAGAGTGGGTCAGTTACCTCCGGGTTCTTAGTCGCCGTTGTGCTTTTGTATGCCCCAAAGAATCATGTGCGCATCTGAACACTGGTGTATCTACACGTGTCGCTCTAATATCTACATCTGGTTCTTGTATACTGTTGTCACGTTCTGCTTAGACGGTACCCATAGACTTGCACAGATTTTCAATTCACTATCCGCAACTTTTGAAACAATTCTTCTTGGACATACAAAAAATATTTTATCGTTGATTTAAATTGACAGCCATTAAATGGATTGTACTGGGAATATTCAAATGTGTACCAACGTAAAAAATTAATTTTTATATTGTTATCATTAGATTATTAGGATTTTATAGCGTAACACGCCTGTATATCCTGTGATACATATTCGTCTTGTTTACTCGTTTCATTATAATGTACTTGTAAGACTTACTTTATGTCGGAATCAGTCCTTTTTATGCTTATGGTACTTCGTACCAAGGTACGACTTAAATTAGTATCTACTATCAATTGTCACAACAAACTGTAATATACCATTTCCAGTGTTGCGATGGCTGTATGGGAATTTCCGAAAGCCAAAAAATAGAAAAAAAGAGAAAATGTATCATGTCGCCAATTGTACGCTGACGCTTTAATTCGGGATTTGCTTCTCCAACATTCGCCGACAAGAAAGTCCATTCACAATTGCTTAGACTTTTGAATCCACACAGGAAACCGAAATCCAGCGGGAGGCGCAGTCCACAGTGCGACGGTAAACACTTCCCGTAGGCGCAACAGGAAATCGCACGCCACCCAGGTAAACATGTTATGCCAAGCCAGCGCGAAGGCCTAGAGGCAATCGAGCAGGGCAGCAGCGCTTCAAGTGTCTCCGATCGATCTCTCTTTCCTAACTCAATTTCAGAATCTTTTCGGGATTCTCCGTCTCGAGGGAACTCCAATCCGCGTCATCTACCTTCTCGTCCTCAGTGTTTCCACCGACACCCTCGCTCCCTCTGCCTGCATCGATCCGCTACTTGCTTTTATTGTGGCGTTAGGGGTCACATTATTAGTGTGCGTCGGTCGTCCGACGCCAGAAATCGTGGGTACGCTGCGGAGTTTGATTCTCCCGTCTCGTCCCTCGCGGGATCTCGTCACAGCTATCCTACTGAAGCAGTGCATTTCAGTGAAACGTTGACTCACCCTGTTAAGGGCCAACTTTTGAAACTGGTGATAACGTCACGTGTGAATAGTGTGGAAGTCCCTTTTAAGGTGGATACTGGCACATTCTCTTCTCTTATGAATAGCGCTACCCACGTTGCGTTTTGTTCTCCTCCGCTAAAGTCTTTTCGTCGGAGAGTAACAACGTATAGCAGCCATGAAATACATGTGAAAGGTGTTTTTACTACATGTCTTTCGGTTAGATGCCTTCAAACAGTTTGGGTTTTCCAATTCGATGAACGCTTGTCTTATTTCCACTGCGAGTCCTAATCGTAGCTTTGTCGACTTAGCTGTCTCATATTCGGATCAGAGCTGAGAGGGGAGTCGAAATACGACAACTTTAGAACAGAACCTTTGGTGCCGGCCGAAGTGGCCGTGCGGTTAAAGGCGCTGCAGTCTGGAACCGCAAGACCGCTACGGTCGCAGGTTCGAATCCTGCCTCGGGCATGGATGTGTGTGATGTCCTTAGGTTAGTTAGGTTTAACTAGTTCTAAGTTCTAGGGGACTAATGACCTCAGCAGTTGAGTCCCATAGTGCTCAGAGCCATTTGAACCATTTTTTTAGAACCTTTGGTCTTGGGTGAAATCCTAATCCAGTGATTGCCTTGGAATGTCAGGAACAATAAGAACAATCAGTGTACATGCAAGAACTTAAAGACAACGTACTATTTGCTCAACAGCGTTGTACATCACAGAAGTTGTTCTAAATCGCCACCACTACATTCAATAAAAGCATAACTTCTTCGTAGAAGCTTCTGCTGCACTCTATAAAGTACACCAGACATAGCAAGAACCTCATCAGACGGCGCTAGCATCCTGTCGAGAAGCGTTTTCTTCCTCGGGAACTGGCGTCACATACACGAGGCTATATACACTCCTGGAAATTGAAATAAGAACACCGTGAATTCATTGTCCCAGGAAGGGGAAACTTTATTGACACATTCCTGGGGTCAGATACATCACATGATCACACTGACAGAACCACAGGCACATAGACACAGGCAACAGAGCATGCACAATGTCGGCATTAGTACAGTGTATATCCACCTTTCGCAGCAATGCAGGCTGCTATTCTCCCATGGAGACGATCGTAGAGATGCTGGATGTAGTCCTGTGGAACGGCTTGCCATGCCATTTCCACCTGGCGCCTCAGTTGGACCAGCGTTCGTGCTGGACGTGCAGACCGCGTGAGACGACGCTTCATCCAGTCCCAAACATGCTCAATGGGGGACAGATCCGGAGATCTTGCTGGCCAGGGTAGTTGACTTACACCTTCTAGAGCACGTTGGGTGGCACGGGATACATGCGGACGTGAACTGTCCTGTTGGAACAGCAAGTTCCCTTGCCGGTCTAGGAATGGTAGAACGATGGGTTCGATGACGATTTGGATGTACCGTGCACTATTCAGTGTTCCCTCGACGATCACCAGTGGTCTACGGCCAGTGTAGGAGATCGCTCCCCACACCATGATGCCAGGTGTTGGCCCTGTGTGCCTCGGTCGTATGCAGTCCTGATTGTGGCGCTCACCTGCACGGCGCCAAACACGCATACGACCATCATTGGCACCAAGGCAGAAGCGACTCTCATCGCTGAAGACGACACGTCTCCATTCGTCCCTCCATTCACGCCTGTCGCGACACCACTGGAGGCGGGCTGCACGATGTTGGGGCGTGAGCGGAAGACGGCCTAACGGTGTGCGGGACCGTAGCGTAGCTTCATGGAGACAGTTGCGAATGGTCCTCGCCGATACCCCAGGAGCAACAGTGTCCCTAATTTGCTGGGAAGTGGCGGTGCGGTCCCCTACGGCACTGCGTAGGATCCTACGGTCTTGGCGTGCATCCGTGCGTCACTGCGGTCCGGTCCCAGGTCGACGGGCACGTGCACCTTCCGCCGACCACTGGCGACAACATCGATGTACTGTGGAGACCTCACGCCCCACGTGTTGAGCAATTCGGCGGTACGTCCACCCGGCCTCCCGCATGCCCACTATACGCCCTCGCTCAAAGTCCGTCAACTGCACATACGGTTCACGTCCACGCTGTCGCGGCATGCTACCAGTGTTAAAGACTGCGATGGAGTTCCGTATGCCACGGCAAACTGGCTGACACTGACGGCGGCGGTGCACAAATGCTGCGCAGCTAGCGCCATTCGACGGCCAACACCGCGGTTCCTGGTGTGTCCGCTGTGCCGTGCGTGTGATCATTGCTTGTACAGCCCTCTCGCAGTGTCCGGAGCAAGTATGGTGGGTCTGACACACCGGTGTCAATGTGTTCTTTTTTCCATTTCCAGGAGTGTATATCAGCACAAATAAAAACTAGAGCCGTCAGATCAGAGGAAAGAGCTGGTCATGAAATTAGACCTCACCTTCCGATCTGCTATCTGGTATATGTGGCACTAAGTGCGTCATTTACTTGCACACAAAAGTGTGCAGGTGCTCCGTCTATTTGCATCCACATCTGACGACGCATCTGAAGTTGTACAACGTCTAACAGTTCTGAATGATCTTTTCATATGAACATCTTGTTTCTCACTATTGCTCACTCACTTCCACTTGTTCACGATTACTTCCAAGACCAGGTTGAGAGCAATACTTTGGAACACCCTGCGTTGACACACATTCATATATAATTGATGGGAGGACTTGGACTCAGTCCAAATGAGGCCAAGTGAAGAGCTACTTTACCAAGTGGTGCCGGCACAAGATCTGCTAAACCGACAACGGCCGGAGTGCGGTATACTAACCCCCAACCATCTATACCCGCACACAAATGATGCTAGTGGCATAAGATGTCACAGCATTGGTCAGCAACGACTGGCCCGTCTGTGGCCGGAACGGCGGTGGTTTGTTCAACTACTTTTTTTCTTTTATACAGAACAAATTTTCTTCAAGTATAAATAGGCGTTGGAAGCCTTGGCTAATTTTATAACCTGATTGAAAACATTATATTTGAATGCCAAATCGTGACATCTGTTTATTTTGTGCAAATATGTAAACTCGGAAAGTTGTCGATGTATATTTAATAAATGAATCATTCACGATACACACAGTGAGGCAGTTAGAACAAGCCACCCCTAGCACATCCAGGAGGAAGAAATACGCTATCTGACCATCAGTATCCGGACACTCCTATATAATGTGAAATTTACCACTAGATGCCACGAGGGGGTGGCTCGACATTATAAGTGCAGACGGGAGTATTATGTTGTCATCAGGCGAAGAATGTACACATATCATAATGATGTCCACTGATAGGTGTCCTCATGCTTTGAGTCAGATAGTGTGTACCGAGGTGCGATTTGCGCTAAGGTATAGCGGACAGTGTCCAGAATTTTCTAACGTACACACGCTAATAATTTTTAATGTTTTTAGCTTCTGGCTTATGACACCGAACTTTATCTGTGGCATAGATAAGTGGCTTCGAAGAATACTTCGACAGTATGTGAGTGAAACCTACCGAACCAGTTTGGTTTACTTATTTATATTATGCGTTTTGGACATGACCCATACCACCATCTTCAGAATGATTTTCAACATTTGTGTGTCTCTCAGTCTGACAATATTGCAACGAAATACGTGACACAAGTTTTTTTTAAATAAATCCATTAATATAAACAGAGGGTTAATAACATGAAGGATACTTACTTGCTTATATATGCTATGTATAAATACATGTCATTGTTTTACGTTGTTACCATAATTTGGAAACGTTCTTGACCGATTTACTTCACATTTTGACACGATGCATTAGTAAACTCGTACGGACGTTGGTTATATATTTTTCTAAACAGCAATATTTAGTTTTCTGTTAAAACCAACTGTGATAAAAAAAATGCCGTGGTATACTGAGCTTTGAAAATATGGTTTTCATTTCTTTAACGCAGTTAGTCTTAACTACGATAGCAGGGCATTAAATCATTAGTCAATTCACTTCGCCCATAAATATTATTTTCCCTTATATATAATTTTACACAAAAATTGTATACACAGCAACGTGTTGTTTTGATTTCTTACTCACCGTCGAGGAAACAAGGAAGTAGTATTTATGGCTAACTTTGTAATCCTATCCGAACAGTGATAAAAACAAAATGTGAAACAATGTCATTGAATCTATGTCCTCACAGGCGCAGAAGCTGAAGTGGTCTCTCTCATACCCCTTATACCAATGGTACCGAACGGTTTACACATTCATTTTAAACGACTTCACTTCTCAATCAGGGTTTCGTTTGCAGTAGCAATAAACAAGGTTCAAGGTCGAAGAGAGAGGGAAAAGGAGAAGGACAGAGATATGGAGGAGGAGATGCATAAGGAGAGCAGGGCGGAGCAGGTAGGCAAAGAGATGGAGGAGAAGGAGAGTAGGGCGTTTATGCAATTCCTATACGTATTTAGCAATTGCGAAACGTTGCATGGTTAGTTATATTACAATGGCGAAAAAAATCTTTCTTATTCCTTGTGCATCCTTATGCTATAAAATCGTCTAACGGTCTATACAGTTTAAGATCTTCTGTGGTCAAAAGAGTTTAGATGGTTGTTATTAGCGCACTGCCGCATTATTTCACAGGCTGCAGTAGTATCGTAGTTTCTCGGTAGAAAATGATGTCAACATCTACCTTACTGCCGTATTCAAATGAAGAAGATGGGATAGTGTAGAGATTCTGCTGGGATTTCCCATGAATAAATCGAGGGAGTGAAATTTTAATATAAAGTTTTTGCTGTATTTGAAACTTTGGTATGAATGGCGTGGTGGAAGATTAGGTATCACTACAGAATAGTCTCTCTTTAAATTCGTAAGACCAAAGGACTTTTCTTTTCATCGGGCACTGATTCTAGTCTTTATGGTATAGAGGAGATCGTCATGTGGCACCTCGTCCTATTTCACGAAACACATGCTCGCAGCATCCTTGTCCAGAGCGTTTGCTTCTTCGTCTCACTTTATTTTTCTGTTCATCTTAACCCAAGTCATAATGGTGCTCTTATTTAGGGGAAATCTCCTCGCCTATTCCTATAACATGATATACTAAATAATTTTTGGTCCTGTTTAGCATTTTACCAGCATCAGTGCCGATCGTGAATCTGATAAAAAAATGACTGTTTCTTCTTGAAAGCCTCTAAAACACAGTAACTTTTAAGTTTTGCAGTAAGAATGAACGCTACCTCATGGACTTGAATTTGTTCCCTCAGTTAGTCTTGCCATTTACAAAAGCACTACCTGCTTGCTCTTTATGTTTGGAATAATTTATGTAAATCCGTCATAAGGATGCCCATATTGCTAAACTATCAGCTAACATTTTGCAATTCAGCGTATTTTGGACGTAATTGCGTTACCGTAAAGCATACCGAAGGTGCTAATATTTAAATCTAAATGTCGTCTTCATGAATTAACCACACAAACCAAATTTTAACTATTTACAATATTTTACCTCTTCACTGGCAAGCCCAATTAAATATGCATTTGACTCATGTATGTGGCGACCTTATCAAGCGCAGTGAAAACAGAATAGTACAGTGTAGTGATAAACGATGTTATGTTCTCCCATGTGTTATGCACGTGTTTGTGCAATATGTACTATATGTTACTACTCGGAACCTCATTTAAGTACAACCACTAACATTAGTTACAGGCCGAATTTTGGTATGTGCATTTCGTGAGTGCAGCATTTACCCTCAGTCTACTAGATGATTACCTACCTAAAAACATCGAAAGTTAAGTAATATAATAATAAAACTCACAGCATTGGGGAACATGCAATATTTTTGTGAGTGGCAATAAAGTTAAACATAGTATAGTCTGTTGTAGATCGTGATCCCACATAACCACATGGTTGTGAGAAGAGCAAGGGAGGTTTCAGAAATACAGGCATTCTCGAACCAGATATTTTAATAACTTGTTGTATTGGAGAAATGACTCGTTTTACAAAATAGATGTGTACATTGAAGCTCATTAACGAACATCAAATTCAAAATAAACAGTACACTTTACAGGATACATAAATAATGATGGCCAAGAATCTAACTGATACGCTGCTGAATGACAGAAGGGAGAGGTAGTGTCTAGCATATCGTGGATGGCAATGGAATTCATGGATATCCCGGTCTACGTGGGCACACGACTCAAACCCTCCACAAAGAACTAAGTTCCGTTTCCTATCAGGATGCCGAGTAAAGATAACAGGTTTACAGCTCGTAGCCACGAAATACCAAAGATAAGTTCTTCCTACATGAATGCGGTCGATTAAACTTGCAATTGCTTGCTTAAGCCAAAAGCATGTGGCAATTTTACCAAATACATTTGCGACAACGAGTACTGAACCCTGCAACCGACGATCACAGGCTTACTGCAGATTTGGTCATTTTTGGGTAATGTGTGCATTCTGTATAAGAAAATGAATATCTTTCGTATGGAGAAATCTGTTAAGCACATAGCTGAAACTTCCATACAGCAAAAATCATTTATGTGCGCTTAAATGACTTTTTCTGCACTTTGTCGATAGTTTTGGTGAAATTATTTGAATAAAAACAATGCATCAAATACACTTAATGGATTTCAGCAGGAAAAGGTATGTGACATAAAGGAGATAAATTTTAATAATAGATTGGGTTATGCTCATGTTTATTAGTTTTAGCTACCAGGAAAGTGAGCTAAGGTTGGTGTAAAATATTATTACATTAGGTAAATAGTGTGACATAAATCTTACTGTCCGTTATTTAAAAGGTATCGAAGAAAAATTCTGTTAGCAGTCTGTGGTAAATCTGTGTTTAGTTTTGTTCCTAACAGTCGGCAACGGTGCTGGTGGTTCATTGTTGGCCTCTAATAATTTCACACTATCTCAGCAATGTAACATCAGTATTATTGTCGATTATTGTAGCTGACGTACATGACTAGCTAAACGCCCCTTTGCAGCAGAAGCAGTTTTGAGTTTAGTGAGTGCAGTAGTTTTATGTAAATTGCCTACAGTGAGTTTAATTCCAAAAACTGTTTGCAAGAAGCGCTCTGATTGTATCATTGGCGAAGAAGATGATTACCTACCTGAAAACATCGAAAGTTAAGTAATATAATAATAAAACTCACGGCACTGGGGAACATGCAACATTTTTGTGAATGACATGGTTGTGAGAAGAAGATAAAAGTGCACGTAAGAAATAAAATGATGCTCTAAACATGAACTTAATTCTTATGATACACTGATATTTTAAAATGCATGAAATAATTTTATTTCATATTTTTATTTTAAGGAAATGAATTTGAATCTCAAAATGCCTCTAGCGGAAGCAGAGTATACGATGAAATCACCAAACAAACAATGGCACAAGATAAACCAGAGCAGAAACTGTAACAGATGAGCCTCCAGGGAAGTGCTTTTATTGAAATGGTCAAGCATAATGCAGAAGAGAATGATTTTGACTCTAATTGTTCCGTCAAGGGTCATAACTATGGAACAGGTTCCAGTGATACAGACAGTACAGGTAACATGATAAAAGAAATCATTGCCATAAAACAGAGTAACAGTATTCAAGGATAAAGATGGAATGAAAGTGATCCAAAAAGATGGAGGAAGAATATAATTAAAAAGTATAAAACTGAATCCAAAACACTAACGCCAGTTTACAGTGAAATATGTAGATACGACTGCAACAAAAAAATTTCGGATGAAATGAGGTACTCCTTTCGTAGAAGCTTCTGGAACTGCGATTATACAAGGCAGAAAAACTTTATTCTTGGTATCACAGTGAGTCTAGCTTCAGGACGAAGACGAAATACTGATCAGCCACTGAAACAACGTAAGGGTTCTATGGTTTACTACTTTAATAATGACAATAAAAAATTCAGATTCTGTAAGAACTTCTTTATTAAAACTTTATGTATTTCGGCTCATCTTATTGGTACTGCATCAAAAAGAGAAGATGGGAGTGGAATTTTCATACGAAGTGATAAGAGAGACAAAAGAATTCCACATAATAAAACTAAACGAGAGTTACAGGACACACAGAAATGTTTCCTACAGTGGAGTCTCACTACTCAAGGAAATCTACAAAAAAATTTGGAAATTTGTGGTAAGATCTTATGGGAACAAACTGCTGAGGTCATCGGTCCCTAAGCTTACGCGCTACTTATTCCAACTTAAACTAACTTACGCTAACGACAACACACACACCCACGCCCGAGGGAGGACTCGAACCCCCAACGGGCCCGGGTTCGATTCCCGGCTGGGTCGGAGATTTTCTCCGCTCAGGGACTGGGTGTTGTGTTGTGCTAATCATCATCATTTCATCCCCATCGACGCGCAAGTCGCCGAAGTGGCGTCAAATCGAAGGACTTGCACCAGGCGAGTGGTCTACCCGACGGGAGGCCCTCATCACGCATTATTATTATGGGATTAAATGTAGAGGTCATCACCTTCAGACAGTTGTTTGAAACCGATCCTCAGTGCTGCACACTCATTCTATTTCCGTATGCTGCGATGCCCTTCACATGTTTTTTTTTTTTTTTCACCAAGAGGATAACAGTACCTCTTTGTCCGTGTGCTACTTCACAGGTCTTGTGTATGGTAACTTGCGGCTATGTGCCGGCCGCGGTGGTCTAGCGGTTCTAGGCGCGCAGTCCGGAAACGCGCGACTGCTACGGTCGCAGGTTCGAATCCTACCTCGGGCATGGATGTGTGTGACGTCCTTAGGTTAGTTAGGTTTAAGTAGTTCTAAGTTCTAGGGGACTGATGACCTCAGATGTTAAGCCCCATAGTGCTCAGAGCCATTTGAACCATTTGCGGCTATGGTCAACAATGGAATAGTTATCATGTACATGACTGGAAAATGAGGAAAGACTGCTCTTTGAATCGGAATGCTGAGACATCCTCTACCCCATCACCGTGGAAGATGAGATTATCTGTATAGGTCATCACCTTATCACCTTCAGATAGCCGTTGGAACCACTCTACAATGTGGCAAATCATCACAGTTTCCATATAATACGATGTCTTCCACATTTTTCTCAAATGACTCTGAGCACTATGGGACTCAACTGCTGTGGTCGTAAGTCCCCTAGAACTTAGAACTACTTAAACCTAACTAACCTAAGGACATCACACACATCCATGCCCGAGGCAGGACTCGAACCTGCGACCGTATCGGTCGTGCGGTTCCTTACTGTAGCGCCTTTAACCGCTCGGCCACTCCGGCCGGCCCCACATTTTTCTCAATGAGAAACATCGCCTCTGTGTTTTATTGCTACCAGCCTGTGTTGTGAGAGCTGTACATTTTACATCATGTGATGTTCAACTTTTTGTGAGAGCCAAGGTATCGAAAAGTGTTAATGTCGGTTTAGTAGCTGACACAGACCTCAAAGTCACGCTAGGAAAACAGAGTGTATGATGCTGTAAAAATCTATAGTCATACACTGCTTGGATTTGTTACAGCCAAAAAAAACAATGTATTAAACTGTTTATGAAGTACCAATACAGCAATCCCCTCTTTTGATTGATAGTCTGTTGAATATGGTGTTCCTCCAGTACAGAAAAAAATGGTTCAAATGGCTCTGAGCACTATGGGACTTAACATCTGAGGTCATCAGTCCCCCAGAACTTAGAACTACTTAAATCTAACTAACCTAAGGACAGCACACACATCCATGCCAGGGACAGGATTCGAACCTGCGACCGTAGCGGTCTTGCGGTTCCAAACTGTAGCGCCTAGAATCGCTCGGCCACTCCGGCCGGCCCAGTACAGCAGACAAAAACTTTACACACATTTATGCGCGCGACTTCGAGTACTGGCTTAGTGCTCCAATGTAGCAATACGTCTGTATGTAATATGCTCGATGACAACATGTAGACGGTATTTGCTTTTTCAATATACTAGAAGAGAGAGTTGCAGTAAAATCTTAAAGAAGTTTCTGTTACAAGGAGTGGTATAACTTTTTAAACTTTGGATGCAGATGGTTCTCTCAAAAGTGCACTGATTTTCCTCATAAAACTACTAGAAATCATCTGCATCTATTCTCACAGAATCATGGAATCGTCCTGATGGTATGTTTAAAAAATTGGTTTTACCACGCGCCCTATGTTGTTTCATACTTCATATCCTCTAATTATAAAGCAGACACCACTTCAATTACAGCTCGTTGTGTAACCTAGAAATGATAGTGTTTTTTCCCAACATGTGAGTAGATTATGTGAAACAGGTTGTATGATAGAAACTTTACAGACATGTCAGTATAGGTGAGCTATGCATCAAAAATGTCAAATGTAAGTACACAGATGGTAATGAGTTTTGATGTAACGGAAGAGACAGACACTTTTTTTCGACATTTGAGCTAATGGCGTGAAAGATTGTATTCTCTAATGTTATTTCATGTGTCTGTAATGTTCGTAATACATGTGCATGACAGTTGACTTACAGACGCTGATTTGAACGCGAGAGACGCATTCAGATCATGTAATTTGTCCATCAAGTGGAAAGAAATTGCTTAACATACATTTTTTCTTCGAAGTCTAAACTGTCGCTTTTTCTTTACTCTAATGACAGTTTGGAAATAACGAGGACATTCAGTGTGATGTCCTTAGGTTAGTTATCTTTAAGTAGTTCTAAGTTCTAGGGTACTGATGACCTCCGATGTTAAGTCCCATAGTGCTCAGAGCCATTTGAACCAAAAATGCATGACATCATTTGGGTTTGGGGGGTGGGGGGGGGCGTGGTGTGTTAGGTAATCAGTTGATCAATTTAATTAATTTCCGTATCAATTTGATATCGACTTGATATAAAAATTGCACCTGTGCAACCTTTTTCCTACTACTACTCTCTCTATGTGTTGTCAACAACAGAGGATTGTGCCGGTTAGGGTTTCAGTCAGACACAGAACTTTTTATATTATTTCAGGTTCAAACATGCCACTCCTAGCTAGTGACTGAATAGAATTTGGAAGTTAACACCTCTTCGCATGTAATCAACAACTATGGTATGTCCGGGTTTGAATCTGTCAACGCAGAACTCTTCGTCACGTTATTTGCAGTTCAGACAAATGCACATATCGCTACTAATGAAATACTCCGGTATTTAACGTTTTTTGTGGCTAGAAAACAGTAGGTGACAGATTCGAATCCCAGTAAGACAAAACTTTTTGGTCTCATCATTTCGGTCCTAATTATCCCATTAGTGGCGAAAAACTGCTATATCCGGCATTTCATTCCTTTAGACGATAGGGTCTGATTCCCATGCAGCACAAAACTTCAAGCCATGTCATTTCAAGTTAAACGTGTGTACGCTTTGGTATTTATAGCTGAAACCATAACTAAGTTCTCATGTCGTTAGTTAACAGGGAAACAAGTTGCTGGACAGGAGTCCAGGGTCTTGATCCAGTGCATATAGTTAATAGGCGCAACTTGCTTAATTATTGTAATACATTTCCGGAATGCGTAACTTCCTGTGATAGTGTGATAAAGGGGTCATTGGGCAGTGTGTTATTTGCTTATTGTCCGCTGATAAGCTGTACACATAGTCTGTACTTAGATCTCGGTTGCAGTGCATCTGAAGCTTCTCTACTGACTTGAAATCACCGTGCATTTATAAATATGTTAAAGTGGAGTCATCTATACTCAGTGAAACAACTAGACAGATGACCAGTACGCCTCCATGCAGAGCAAACAGCTGCTATAGCTTAATACACAGCAACTCGTACGCAAACAAACTGCAAAATGAACACCTCACTGGCACTAGATTATCAAGTCCACCATTACCTCTTCCTGTGCTTTCACACAAGTAGCTCTAAACATCATGTATCGTATCCCACATAACTAACTCTGACAACGAGAGCAAACATAAAAAATAACACAAATAAACTTTAGACTCATTGCATCACATCGAGCTGAGCTCCTACTGCACTACCCACCTCAAGTGCCACTGCCTCACTCACCACTCACCAAAACCCACTCTGTCACCAAAATGTAGTGTTGGGCGTGGACGAACACTTTCTGACACAACGTATTGTGTTGGAATGCGAAACGACCACATCCTAACACAAAAATTTTACAGCCTTCCCGAGCTCAGGGTTTGTAATATGTCAGAACGACCGAGATGTGTGGTTTTGGAAAGAGGGGAACTTATGCTGAAGCGTGCAGATAACCACCGGCGAGTGTGTCATTAACTTTATTGCATCGAAGGTACACATCCAGCCTTTTGCTGATCCCAGTGAAGGAGCATGCGTGGGTCAGCCCCAATGCCGGATTCTGCTGCTTCGGCCTCCGGTGGCCCAGCCTCGCGGAGGTAACACTCCTATTCACCCCACGGGTAAGTGGCCGCCGCGTGTGTTAGCTGCGCCGGTAGCCCGCGACACGGCTGACTGCTTCCTCAAGCGCAATTCGTGGACCTCATGTAGAGCGCCGAAGGGAAATAGCCGCCTGCCGTCGTTTTAAGATCTCCGGCCGTCCGCCCAGGGAACCTCAGTCAGTGCCCACAGACAGATCTGCACTTGAGAGGCCGCGATTTCGCTCCCTGTCCTCGCTCTTGCGGACGGCAGCTTGCAGTCCACAGCACGATGTCACCCAGAGAGCAGAGGCTAACATTCCTCTCGTTCCTCGCACGAGTGCAGCTCCAAGGTGCGGCTCGCCCCGCCACAGCTATGCGCGTCAGTGCGTAGAAGGTTAGTGCTGGTTTCAGCGAGCTGGTAGGCCGCCGATATTCATCAACAGAGGTCATAGTTGTTGGCCTGCTAAGTCGTCATCCTCTCTAGATCTAGACGCGGACCGAACAGCGACACCACTGCCTGATTTTAGTCTGCAGGCCTGTTTATTTATACATCTTTTCCCTATGCCTCTGACGTAGTTCCTCTGGAGCGAACAAGTGGAGAGCTCTTTAATAATTACAACGTCAGCTTTCCTCAGCCCGCTTCGGCTCCTACACCCAGGTCACTATGGAATGTTGTAACTGCAATTTATTGGTTTTTCACAGCACATCAGTATCCTGTGCTGCCCTGATTACTTCACATTTGTATACAGTGCCCGCCAGGCCGTGCCCCCTCGCCTACGAGCTTTCTCTTAAAAATGCCTCGCAGAATCGTTTTCAAAATACCAACACTGCCCGCGTCTGCCATACGATGAGCCAATCTGTCCCTTAATTACTACCTTCCAGCCATAGCTGCGCAATATTTACAAGAATTCCCCAAATCCACGCCTCTACTTATTCGTGGTGCAGCAGATTGCTTTACGTTCATGAGTTGTCAGCTATAAAAATGTCATTATCCTAGGTCCTTCCAAAGTCAAAATTATGACAAGAATAGGCCTCTATGGCTTTACAAAGAGATGTTCTGGAAAGGTTTTGTAAAAACACTGGACTTTATGTAAAATTGTATGTTATCACATCCATCCTTCCCTGATGAGGGAAACCGTTTCGAATAAAGTCACAATCAGAGAAAAGATGGCTTGCTTCACAAAAATCTGACTGTACCTTCTTAACAATAACCATAATTGGCTGCAAAGTACCAATGAAATTCCATGTTGCAAAACTCGAGTCTGTAGGCCATCAAAGTTTTTGTTAGAATTAAGCGAAAGCACTAAAATGCGTAAGTTATAGGTATTAATAAATCATTCTGGAGCCCAAACATTAATGTATACCAGTCGAATAAAGCTTCTATAATCTAGGTTAAAGAAATTACTTCATCTCCTACGTAAGGAGCTAAATACCGACTAGTCGTAGAGACTTACAAGCACAAAAACTACTTTCGTCTATCCAAGCCTTGTCAGTCTTTGTGGAAGCCTCTCTGACAAGGAAACAATACGAAATAATGTGAACACATGATAAGGTCCATCCCCGTTACAGCATCCTTCATGAGGCTAAAAAGCAGTGCTACCCTGTGATTGCCACATGTGAGGAGATTCAACTTCAAGCCTTGCTTACTCACTCATGTGAGTGATTAATGTTATATTTGTAATAAGTTTTTAATGACCTTGCAAATGATGATATAAACGCATTGGAACTTATCTATAAATGGGGATGGGATGTTTCACAGTAAATTCAGTTTAAACAAAAATTTAAAAACACCATGATTCTGATGTGAAGGTATCTCAGTCATCTTCAGTACCTATCCAACTAGTTACTCACACGAATGGGGACCTAATTGTTAGGAAAATCTTACACCATCATCTCCTCGCTATTGCAGACGAATAGGAATTAGGTTTATCCATGAAACAGATTATGTTACTAACGAAGAAATTAGTTATAACGACAGTCAAACTGAAACGTTACAAGAAACAAAAGTTGCAAGAAGAGTGAGTGATTTATCCACATAAACAACTTCTGATGACTATGGCAGATGCAGCAACACAGATAGCATCGACAATCAGATGCTACATTTGCAAGGCTACCTCAAAAAGCTACAGTGACTTGTGAAAAACAAAAGTAGTAAATATAGAAGCTCTTTAGTTTGACCTGCCTATACTCCATGCCTAACTCAGAGTTTTCGAATTTTTGTTGCGTTGATCCTATAAAATAAACAGCAACAAGTGGCAAAGCCGTACAAAAGAGCCGGCCGGTGTGGCCGTGCGGTTCTAAGCGCTTCAGTTTGGAACCGCGAGAGCGCTACGGTTGCAGGTTCGAATCCTGCCTCGGGCATGGGTGTGTGTGATGTCCTTAGGTTAGTTAGGTTTAAGTAGTTCTAAGTTCTAGGGGACTGATGACCTCAGAAGTTAAGTCCTATAGTGCTCAGAGCCATTTGAACCATTTGAACGTACAAAAGAGGAAAAGAAACTCGTTCAAGAGAGGAAAACAGACACACAAGACATGTATCGTAATCGATCGGGATTAATAGTAGGTCCTATGTCTCCCACAGTAAACAAGATTTTGATGTATGGCCCAACTGTCATTGAACATGCCCTCTTACCCACAAGCAGTTTGTCAGAAGATGTAGCTGAGGCCTGCAATAAGCACTTTTGTCTATTCTATACAGACAACAGTCCCCAACAGAAAACGACTGCTCAGATAAACACGACTGGGAGGCATCATCTGAATAACACGTATTGTTGTAGCTAAGAAATAAAGGATCAAATAAAAATACCATAATTTGGTTTTATTTCATGTTCTAAAGCATGTAAATACATTATTATCCTACAAGTACGTTCTCTAGGGTGTCACACTACAGACAATACCAAACGTTTATTTTGCCCAATTTTTTGCATGAAATACCTCTATGCGCGCCGCTAGAGAAGCTGTAACAAAATAATGCAGGACTGTTTGTTGCATCACTATCACCTCGAGAATAAGGAGCAAGACAAGCATGTGGATTTACCATCGCCGACAAACGCGAAAACACTAAGCGCCTTTTTCTTTCTGGCTGCCACACTATGTGTAGCAGAGGCAAATTCGTAAGGGGCAAACTGTTATAGCAGCATACAACGGAAATGTCCTGACGAGGCTACTGGATGCCCTCAAGACGAAGCGTTGCTGGAAACTGTGCAACAGGAAGTTTCTGCTCCTAGATACCGCCCCTGCTCATATAGCACACAACACAATCTCAAATCAGTTTGGGCTATCGCATTTTGTGTCACCCCAGTTTTCTCCTGACAAGATACCTAATGACTTCTTCGTCTTTTTTCGGATGAAAAAACACTGGATGGCCGGTGTTTTCGGAATGGCGACGAGGCGATTTTCGAGGTGGAATGTTTCCTGAGCACTGGAGACTTCTTAAACCCATCGTTCAGATAGGTCACCCACCATTGGGAAAAATATGTCACGTATGTAGAGAAAGACTGACAACTTCACCACGTTTCACGGACGCAGCTTGAGATTTTCGATGTGATAATTATATATTTATGACTGTCTATCGTACAGAATGTTTACACGGTCAACGAGTCACCATGTGTGCTTTCGACAAAATAGCGCTGAGACCGATTGACAGCTGATTGTTTGTAGTGTCCACAAGCTCGCGGGACGTGGGCGCGCAGTGGCGTCGTGCTGACCGCATATGAGATGCTGACGCCTCGCCGAATTAGCGATCGGGTGCGAGCGGGGCGTACGGCCGACACGTCAATTTTGCCGGAAATGACGCCGCACCGCTCCCACATCCACTGCGCAGCCTGACCTCTCACAACTGTCCATTCAGAGGTCTTCGAGTTTACGCCCTGCCAATGTGAACTTACCTATATACAGGTCACTGTCTCTGTGTCTCATTTGCATATGATTTTTGACTAAAAATAATCGGACAGATATTTAACAATCAGCGTAGGCCTCCATGTTAAAAACTACACTAATGAGTCACAGGACATCTACACACTAAGCTAACGCTCTCAGTTCGCCTGCCGACCGAGCAGTAAGTCCGTGACCTTTTTTGAGTTAGATCGTGTATCTGCTGCCCGTCCAAAAATTGCTTAGTATTTTGAAAGAGCAACGGATTATAGTGAAATTTGTTGCTAAACTTAGAAGGTCGGGCAGAGCGGCCAATTGTATTTAATTAAGTGTATAGTGATGAATGTCTTTTACGTACTCCAATTTTTGAGTGGTTTAAGGGCATCAAAGAGGGCCGAGAAGCGCCGGAAGACGAGTCACGCCCACGCGGAGCGTCAATTTCATCGACGGACGAAGACATTGAAAAATTTGGAGATTTAACCAGAAAATACATTCGGTTGAATTTTCGCCTTGTTGCTGATATTTTATGACTCGAGAAAAATACAGTTCGGATGGCATCACACAAACATTTTCACATTAGGAAAGTTTCTTCAGAAATGGTGCCCAAGAACTGGACGCCTGAACAAAAGGACCATAGAATGAACATTAGTGCTGACAGTCTGACAATCATCAAAAAGGTCCCACATTATCTTGAAAAGTAACAACATGTGATGATTCGTGGTTTTTCACCTACTATCGGGAAACTAAGGACCAAACAATGTACTGAAAGAGCCCCAATTCGTCGAAATTGGAGAAGATTAAAATGTAAAAATAAAAATTCCAAACCATGATGATAGTATTTTTCGCAATCCGTCGAATTGTGTACATGAATAGGGGAGCTGAAGGTCGAGCAATAAATATGGAATATCCGAGTAAGAAAAAAGTGACCAGCGTTGTGGAAAAATAAGTTAGGGTTCAGGACAACCCCCCAGCCGATGCTCCATGATGGTGATGTCTATTTTGTAAACGTGGTGACCATGTGTTGGTATATAGACCCTGTTCACCAGATATTGCTCCGTGTGACATTCCTCTAATTCCGAAAGTGAAATCTGCACTGAAAGGAACGATATTTGAGACAGATGGTAGCATATAAACTGAAGAAACTGATACAGGAATCGAAATACAACAACTGTGGAACATATTATTGTGGCAAAAAAGTAATCCTGAGCCAATCATTGCTCTGAAATTCCAGGAACAACTAGGACAATCAATGCAGACGCCTCTAAATTTAACATCATAGTATTCGATCAGCAATGTTGTACATCACAGAAGCTGTTCTAAATGGCCACCACCACATTCAGTAAAAGCATAATATCTTGGTTGAAATTTCTGGTGCAGTGTATAAAGCACACCAGACATCGCATGAACCTCATCAGTCGGCGCAAGTATCCTGTCGAGAAGTGTTTTTTTTTTTTTTTTTCGTTGGGAACTCGTGTCACATACACGTGGCTTTTAACATACGCACACGATTAACAGCAAGATGCGTCAGATCAGAGGACCGAGATTGCCATGTAGTCGGACTTTTCCTTTCGATACAGCGTCCAGTACATGTGGCACTGAGTACGTCACGTACTTTCACACAAAAGTAGACAGGTGCTCCATCTACTTGCATCCACATATGACGAACTTTTATATGAAGACTTTGTTTCTGATTTTCGATCACTCGTTTTCATTGGCTCAGCATTACTTTCAAGTTCATATATTGTTGGATTTCAACTCGTCTTCAGCTCCTTCAATTTGAGAACATCGTTTTGAAACATATTTGATTTACACTCATTCATATACTCTACATTCTTCGACATCTACGTCTGCCTCGGTAGCTCAATTTTCGGCATGGGTGACGGCTCTGTGTGGAATAACAGTTCGATTCTCGTTACTGCAAGGGATTTTTAATTGGTCGGAGGACTGCCTCCGTGATGCCAATTGAAGAGGTGCTTGTCCAAGTGGTAGTGGCACCAGATCTGATAAACCGGCGATGATCAGGAATGCAGTGTACTGTCCCCAAACACTCCATACTGCAACCAAATAATGCTATTGGCAGAGGACGACACGGCGGTTCGTCGCTCGCGATTGGCCCATCTGTTGGCCGGAACGACGGTGGCTGTACTGATCGAACTGATTTCTTATACAAAGAGCGAAATCTATTTATGTATACACAGGCGATGGATGTCTTGGCTATTTTTAAAACCTGATTAAAAACATGACATTTGAATCGTAAATTGTGACAACCCACTGACTTTGTTCAAATACGTGAACTCGAAAAGTTTTCAATGTACATTTAACAACAGAAACATTCACCATATACACAACGAGGCTGTTAGAACAGGCCACTCTCAGCACATCTAGAGCGAGTAAACACACTATCTGATCAGAAGTATCCGGACACACCTACGTAATCCTAAAATTCACCAATAGATGTCACGAGAGGATGATCCGCCAACATAGCAGCAGACTTGAGTATTCTGTTGTCAGCAGAGAACGAGTGACAGCAGAATGAGTCGGTTAGCAGTGCACAGTGACTTCCAACATGATGTAGTCATTCTATGTCACCTGAGAAACAGATCCATCAGGGACATGTCAACCTTTCAGCAGCTACCCAAGACGACTGTTCAAAAATGGCTCTGAGCACTATGGGACTTAACATCTGAGGTCATCAGTCCCATAGAACTTACAACTACTTAAACCTAACTAACCTAACGACATCACACACATCCATGCCCGAGGCAGGATTCGAACCTGCGACCGTAGCGGTCGCGCGGTTCCAGACTGAAGCGCCTACAACCGCTCGGCCACACCGGCCGGCACGACTGGTAACAATGTGAATTTGAAGTGGAAATGCAGAAGCAAGACTACAGCTAAACCAAGACCAAGCAGACATCTTGTGGTTGTCAATAATCTCATAAAATTTGCGGAAGATACCACCTGAGAGCCACAAAGTGGTATTAGCTGTGCAGTTAGCGCAATGACTGTACACAAAGAGTCAAAAAGAATGTGGTAAAATGGTCCAGCAACTCCTGATAAGTCTCACTTTTCTATAGTATTTGCCACACTAGTCTTGAGGTGCTGTAACGAGTGACCCTAGTGGACAGTGGTATGAAAGGAGTGGTATATACCATGTGTCAGTCAGATGGAACGCCTTGGGTTTGGCGAATGCCTGGAGAATGTTATCTGCCATCATGTGTAGTGCCGACAGTGAAGTATAAAGACGATGGTATTAAAGTATGTGGGCCTTTTTCGTGCTCAGGGTGTGGTCCTCTTATTGCGTTTAAGAATACGCGAAATGCAGAATGATAAGAACAAAAAATTGAAATACTCGTATGGCATTGTCGGCCGGGAGGCCCCGTCCGGGGAAGTTCGGCCGCCGTGTTACAAGTCTTATTGCATGTAACGCCACAATGGGTGATTTGCGCGTCGATGATGATGAGAGGATTTTGAGGACAACGGAACACCCAGTCCATGGACGAAGGAACTCTCCAGCACGGCCGGGAAATGAACCTGGGCCCGCTGCATGGTAGGCAAGCACGTTACCACTCATCTGCGCAGGCGGACTGACAAGATCAGATTTTACCGCACTGTGTGCTGCGTATAATAGCGGAAGAGTGCGGAGATGATGAACGTCCGTTTCAACATGACAGTACACCACATCACAAAGCAGCATATGTGAGGCAATGATTTGTGAACAACAACGTTCGTGAAATCGACTGATCGTCCACGGAGTCCCGACATGAATTCAGTAGAACACCTCTGGGATGAGTTATAACGTCAGCATAACTCCAGACCCCGTCATTCAACTTCACTATCTTCTGTGCATTTCGCTCTTGAGGAATGACGGGCTGCCAATCCTCTACAGCCATTCACGCAACTCACTGAAAGAGTCCACACGCAAAGGGTAGACACATATCATGTACGTGATAATAATTGAATTGCTGTCGCATATGTTACGCACATATATGTGGAATATTTACCGTCTGTTACAACTCTTAATCCTACTTTAGTACAAATACTAGTATCAGGTTATAGACCGAATTTTTATGTAAGTAATTCGTGAGAGGAGGTCTATTATGTGTGCTAACTGCGCTCTTGCATTTACCGCCAATCTCCTGTATAACTGATTGCCTAAAAATGCTGGAAGTGATGTAATACAATAATTAAACTCATCGGGTTGAGGCATATGCGACATTTTTGTGAATAGCAGTAAAGTTAAACATAGTGTGGCTTGTTCTAGACCGTGATCTTACATAAGCATGTGCTTATGGGAAAAACATGGGCAGTTTAGAAAAAGCGGGCATATAGATACCAGATATCTTAATAACTTGCTCTGTTGGAGAAACCACTCGTTTTGTATAATAAAAAGTGTACACTGAAGCCCATTAACCAACATAAAAACCCGAACTAAACAGATGACTTCACAGGATACATAAATAAAGATGCCAAAGAATCGAACTGACTTGCTACTGAATGAGAGGGAGAGAGGTAGTGTCTAGCATGATCATGGATAGCAATACAATGCACGGATATCCCAGTCTACGTCAGCACACGACTCAAACTCATCCACAAAGAAAGAATTTCCGTTTATTGTCAGAATGGCAAGAAGTGCAAAGCCTTTAACAATAATTCTGCACGCATGTAATTCCTGCATAATTCCAAAGGCGTTTCATTTCTTCCACCAGCGTAGCATTGGGTGGAATCAATCTGAATTCTCCAGTATAAACTCCGATGGCTTTATACAGACACTTATCTAGCTTCTCAAGGATATTTTGTGTTGCTAAACCATAGCAGATGTATCCGTAGCCTATATTTTTCTGTCCATTGCTGATAAGAGCTGGTGTGATGAACTAATAACACTCAAAACATTCACTAAGTAGATAAAAGTTGAAAATATTTATTTACACTGAGTAGAAATGAAAAGTACTTTAAACATATTTCTATTTCATGATTGTCTGTTCCGTACTGGTTCTCATACATCAGTCACCGAGTTGTCTATACCGCTGTCTCATGACTGTCACATATCGCTACGTGATATCAATTCATTTTAACAGTCAGTATGTTTTTGCGTTCTTAGGCGGTAGTCTGTGGACTGTGTGTGGGAAGATTAAAGCTGTGCATCTGGCTGGCTATCACGGGATGGACAAATGATCCTACTGTAGTACAGAGATGTCACTGGAAAATATTACCACTTCAACCACGCCCCTCTTATAAGTGGCCTAATTTTCACGTCCATTCAAACGGCCCACATCGACACCTCTTGTGTTTCCGTGAGCGGCGCTGAGGAGTCAGCAGTTGGCATTTGCACCGCTGTTCCCTGGAGATAAACGGTGCTATAACTGGAGCTCACTGTGACTGCATCTTAAAGATCGACTTCCTGCCGCCAGTAAAAGTTTTGGGATGGATTCAGTCGGTGTGACTGCATTGGTTCGTCTAGCGTAGGGTGCGCACCAACTTTAAATAAGGAATACTACAGTTTCCGTCCTAAACCAACTCCATAAAACAAATTCTGAATGGTGTTCGCAGGAGATAGGGAAATTGCTGTTTTTCCCTAATTCTTCGAAAATTTTATTGCACTTGTCGGCCGTCACGATGGCAATAGTACACATTCAGCCTCTCTACCTACACTATGTGATCAAAAGTATCAGGACGCCCCCCCCCCCCCAGATCATACGTTTTTCATATTAAGTGCACTGCGATCCCACCAGCGACCTCAGTAGGCCTTAGACATCGCGAGAGAGCAGAATGGGGCGCTCCGCGGAACTCACAGGACTTCAAATGTGGTCAGGTGATTGGTTGTCACTTGTGTCATACATCTGTACCCGAGTTTTACACACTCCTAAACATCCCTAGGTCCATTGTTTCCGATGTGATAGTGAAGTCGAAACGTGAAGGGACATGTACAACCCAAAAGCGTACAGGCCGACCTCATCTGTTGACTGACAGAGTCCGCCGACAATTGAAGAGGGTCGTAATATGTAATACGCAGACTTCTATCCAGACCACCACTCAGGAATTCCAAACCGCATCAGGATCCACTGCATGTACTATGACAGATAGGCAGGAGGTGAGAAAACTTGGATTTCATGATCTAGCGGCTGCTTATTAGCCACACATCACGCCGGTAAATGCCAAACGTCGCCTCGATTGGTGTAAGGAGCATAAACATTGGACGATTGAACAGTGTAAAAAAATTATGTGGATTGACGAATCATGGTACACAATGTGGCGATCCGATGGTAGGGTGTGGATATGGCGTATTCCCGGTGAACGTTATCTGCCAGCATGTGTTGGGCCAACAGTAAAATTCGGAGGCGCTGGTGTTACGGTGTGGTCGTGTTTTTCATGGAGGGGGCTTGCACCCCTTGTTGTTTTGCGTGGCACTACCACAGCATAGCGCTACATTGATGTTTTAAGCACCTTCTTGCTTCCCACTGTTGAAGAGCAGTTCGAGGATGGCGATTGCATTTCTTCAACTCGATCGAGCACCTGTTCATAATGCACGGCCTGTGGCGGAGTGGTTACATGACAATAACATCCCTGCAGTGGACTGACCTGGACAGAGTTCCGACCTGAATCCTGCAGATCACCTTTGCGAAGCATGGGCTTCCATTTCAAAAGAAAGCTTCCAGCACCTGATTGAACGTATGCCTGCGAAAGTGGAAGCTGTCATCAAGGCTAAGGATGGGCCAACACCATACTGAATTCCAGCATCACCGATGGAGGTCGCCATGAACTTGTAAGTCATTTTCAGCCAGGTGCCTGGATACTTTTTATCACATAGCGTACGATCTTTTGGCAGGTTAAGGGCTGCGGAGAATGTATGGGTTATTCTGAGAAGTCAGGGACGGAGTTTCCACCAGCGCGAACGCTGAACGAGAGAGTGGGAAGCTACTGACCATTTGTAGCTGACGGCAGCATTCCGCGGTCGTGAAATACAGGCGGGTCTTCGCAATTTGTAACAGTGTGATACATAATCTGAGCAGTTCGCTTTTCATGTGTCTCAACATGCAGTCTAAGTTGGTGACATAGGCCCAGTCTTAATTTAGTTTCCTTAACCTTAGATCAGCGAGCTACACAGACAGCGATATATTGGTGCCGTTGCTTTCACACAGTTTTCCTTCCATAGGCTTCCTCCAACAGAGATAACCTCATCCAGTTGCTTAAACTGATTTGAAGCTTTATTGATTTACACTACTGGCCATTAAAAATGCTACACCACGAAGATGACGTGCTACAGACGCGAAATTTAACCGACAGGTAGCAAGTCTGCAAATTTGCTCTGCCTGACAATATTAAGTTACGTAGGGTGTCAGAGAAAGATGCATCTACAAACATCTTCTTTTTTTAAAAAAAAAAAAGTGGGGAGGGGGGCGTGGAGGGGGCGAACCAGCATAACACCTGTTGCAATAAAGTTCTAGGTATCTAGACTGTAGCACTGTCTTCATTAGCGAGAAGCATCTGAGGATCCTGACGGGAGGTTTTTTTTCTTCTTTTTTCTTTCACAAGCTCCCATACAATGCAACAAAGTACTATATCGTTCCTCCAAGATTGTTCCTTTTGCGGGATATCTCGTATCGTTTTTGACATCTGGTCCGTTTCCTGTGTCATTCTATCTGAAGTGGCGCGAAAATTTTTTTTCCTATCAAGTAAAAAAATCTTTGCGTATCTGTCCTTGTATTTGGGTTTAGGTGGGTAGAGCTGCACTTCATGAGGTTTTGGAGAGTTTTGAGTGTGACATAAGAAGGGAGTATAGATTTCCTGTGGTTCTGTTTGGCTGGTACGCAGTGCAGATGTTACTTATAAGGAGACAACATAACAATGTAACATTTATAATTTTTATGGTACATGAAGTTCATAACTCAAATACAAATATGCCAAAGCCATTCGATGCAACTCTAACATTCTCCAGAAAATCGACTTTAAAGTCTTCCAACCCTATTTAACAGGCTAAAATAAGTTTGGCTTTACACCAACAGCGCAGCTCTGAGGTAGACTACTTGCTCCCCATGCGCATGATTAGGGTTCGAACCCCGGTGAAATCGAATATTTAAACAACAGTGCAAGTCGGTAGTGTCGAGGTTCTTAATGGATTAACTAAGTCTCGTCTGGGTCATTATATTTTGGCAATGTCCAGTACACTTCAAACATCCACATTATTTATATATAAAATTCATTAGATATATTCTAATTAAAAGTCTATTGCCATTTTTATGAAAAATGCACGACTTCTTATTTATAATTACATACCGCACACAAAAATCTCTTTTTATAGGAAGCATAAATTCTCTGTTGCTGATCTTATATAAAATTTGTTAATCAGTATTGTTTAAATGAAAAAAAACATTACAATTTAGTTTTTCTGTCTTTATATATTTTACGCCTCACGCATGTGTTCATCGAACATGCACCTACGTTTAAGTGTTTGGTTCCACTGGGAATCGGACCCATGTTCCCCACCTGTCAGGCAAGCACTCTGCTACAAAGCCACGTTGCTTCTTCAAAAATGTAATCTCAGCATAGTAACACTGATCGGAAAACTTGAAAAAGGTTTTCTCGAAAATTACTGAGATTCGCATCTAACAGCTTTGATGGATTGATATGCGACTACTGAACTTCACGCACCATAAACATAAAAATAAATAGAAAAATCCAATTGCCATGTGGTGTCCTTGTTAGAGTTTTTCGGCCTTCCAGCAGCTACTTACGGCGTCCTACGGTATTCCAAGGTTTTTACGATTTTGGGACGCCAGTTCTGACGAGTGAGCTCTAAGCTGTGTGTCTCTTGGGAGATGTGTCCTCCTCACTGTTATTTTCTTTTATTGTGTTCACTTTCCTAAGCCAACGTTTTTGTCGCAGTGATAACACCGGTTCCCAGGAGATCACCGAGGTTAAGCCCAGTCTGACTTGGCTAACGCCAGCCGCCGTGGGCGAGCGGTTCTAGGCGCTTCAGTCCGGAACCGCGCTGTTGCTACGGTCGCAGGTTCGAATCCTGCCTCGGGCGTAGATGTGTGTGATGTCCTTAGGTTGGTTAGGTTTAAGCAGTTCAAAGTCTAGGGGACTGATGACCTCAGATGTTAAGTCTCATCGTTCTTAGAGCCATTTGAACCATTTGAACTTGGCTAACATGGGTGACCGTCCAGTCTGCCGAGTGCTGTTGGTAAGCGGGATGCGCTCAGCACTTGTGAGGAAAATTGAAGACCTACTGATTGAGAAGTAGCGTCTCTGGTGCCGAAAGCTGACAACAACAGGGAGAGCGGTGTGTTGACCACATGCCCCTCCGCATCCGCATCCAGTGGCGCCTGTGGCCTGAGAATGTCTAAGGCACTGCAGTCATGGACTGTGCGGCTGGTCCAGGCGGAGGTTCGAGTCCTCCCTCGGACATGGTTGTGTGTGTTTGTCTTTAGGATAATTTAGGTTAAGTAGTATGTAAGCTTAGGGACTGATGACCTTAGCAGTTCAGTCCCATAGGATTTACCACGCATTTGAACACGCCTGAGAATGACACAGCGGTTGGTCGGTACTGTTGGCCCTTCAAAGTCTAAATGACCAGATAATGTTGATTATATGTAATACGCTGCACACTCTGAACTTAAGCGAGTACAACGCAAATCCCACACTCAACCAGGACATGGGCAGTTGTTGAGGACAAGACCTTTTGGGGGTAAATCGAAAGTTGAGAATGGGGACGATGAGACCTCACTAAATTCACGTCAGGAACTGACGGACTGCGCCAAAAGAGTCGGCGCGTGTACGCAGGTACCTGCTCGTAGCCACGCAGGCGCCCCGCACGCTATAGGTTCAGTGAACCCCTGGTCACTGGGGAGACCGCCGTATGGAGAAGGCTTCGCTGTGCCCGACAACTTGTAACCGAGCCATTCCTCGGAGCGAAACTAACTCCCTAATGTCAATAGGCACAGGGCTATGCATGTTCTTCTTAGTTTTCAGGCTCTCGTAAGCAGCTTTTATGGAACATATGCTGCTATTAAGTTAACTTTAAGAAAATCAACAGGTATTGACATGTCTATACACAGGTTCTGTATGGAAACATCTGTCATTATTTTATTAATCCATTTAAACGAGCCTGTCTTGCACCAGTGGTTTATTAGAAAGAAATTTCTGTAATCTTCCTTTTCTGGAGTGCAGTAGCATACTGGGAAGTTTTCATTGGGAAAAACAGTAGTAGGTTACGTGTCAGTTCCTCGCAAAAACTTTTCGTCTCATATATCTGTCCCGTTAGGAAACTTGTGATATTATTTTATTAAGTGAACCAAGAGAGCCTGTCCTGTATCCAGACTAAAGTAAAATCCTTCAGTTTTAATCCTCCACTCACGAACACAAATTCCTACCGTTAGTGGGAAACTTTCACTGACATACAAGCTACATGTAATACATCCTCGCATTATGTGTAGTAATTAAGTAACGATCTGGCGACACTATTGCTCCTTATCGTAAAGGAAGAATGTGAGAAACTGTTTTATAGGTTCAGTGACTGGATGGGTTGATAAATTTTCTGGGATGCCAGGCACATGTGACGAATAGAAACTGCAACTTGGGTCTTCTTTCTTTCCTTCCATTTTCTTTTGGGAAGTACGACAGGGTGATATGATATGACCGTCACATATCGCTATGCGATATCAAGTCATTTTTACGGACATTAGATTTTTCCCTTCTTAGCTGGTTGTGTGTATTGTGTGTGCTGGAAGAGGGAAGCTTTGCATCCGGTCTTCTGTCATGGGGTAGGCTAGGTATCCAATTGTAGCGGCAGAGAAAGCCATCGCTAAATCTTTCCACTTCAACTGCGCCCCCTTATGGGTTGCCTAACTTTGTTGTCCATCTAGACGCTCCACGCTACAGCCCTCTGTGTGCTGGCGAGTGGTGCCGAGGGCTCGGCAATCGGCGTCCACCCCACCACTCCACTGAGATAGGCTGTACGATAACCAGGACTCTATGTGTTTGCATCGTAAGAAACGACGCCCTGGCGCTAGTAAAGTCGTTGAAGCTGCGCGTTTAGTTTTTAATTCTAAGATATGGATTCAATCAGTGAGATTGCGTTGGTTCACTAGCGCAAGGTGAAGACGTACCAGCCAATCGGAGTTAACACGGTTTCAGCCTGATACCAACTTCATAAAGAATATTGGGTATTTGTACGCAGAAGGGGACAGGTTTTTTGTCTTTTATCTGATTTTTCGAAATTTTAGTGGCAGTTGTAGGCCGTCACATTGTCCATGATACACATTCAGCCTCTCCTTCTATGATATTCTTGTGACTTTGAGAGCTGCATTGCAGAAATGAATTTTTTGGAGGACTCTGGGACTGTCGTTTGAATGCAGCGGACGCTAATAGAAACGCAAGTTGTTGGTAATCGATAGCTGCCTACAGCATTCTGCTGTCTTGGAGCAGAGCTGAATTTTAGCAATCCATGGTTCTAACCCATCAGTAATATGAGCAGTCCGCTGTTAATATTTTTGAATGTGCGATCTAAGTTGCCCTTTTAACTCAAAATTTGATTTTAGTTTCTTTAATCTTGCATCAGCAAGCTGCAAACATAAGAACATATTGGTGCTATTGCTTTCATACGCTCTTCCTTGCGTATTGTTCATCCCAAAGTGGTACTGTCATCCGTTTGGTTGAACTAATTCGAAGTTCAATTGATTTATTTCTTTCGTTGTCAAAATTAGTTTAATGTTTCCTCTGTTTAAGAGCAAAATCGGGTTCTGTTAAAAACGTATTAATCATATTTTTATTGTCAAAGTTCTTTTTAATACTTCCTCAATTTAGGAACTAAATCAGGTTCTACTGTGAGCAGAGTTATTGTAATTAACGTCTCTCTCCTAGAAAGTAAGAATAAAAATTCTGTTAAATGCAGATGAATTTTTGGCTCATCTTGTTTAACTTTAGAATAAATAAATATTTAAAAAAAATGATCTGACTTACTTTACAAGACCCTTAACTTTTCCCTTACCTTTCCTAGTGTCTGTGTAGTCCTCTATGTACAGTGGCCAGATTTACCTTAAGGGCATCGTTGTTTCATTTGCTGCAGCAGAAACAGCTTAAGCATACATACTTTACCAAGAAGTTAGAGGTTTATCATAAGAAGACCCCCTTCGCAATTATGTTAACAGTTTACTAAGAGTACCAGTCACTGATCATACACACCATCATGTCATTACGTAATTATCTCACTGCTAGTCTTGCGAGACCTGGTGGTAGCTCGGAGTGCGGCGTCTTTAAATGACAAGGGGATGGAATCATTTCTCTGTATAGTGAGTAGAAGCGGAACGGCGTCCTCTGGTGGCGAACAGAGAGCCACACACAGGAAGACATCGAGCGCTGGAGAGACTGTGGCTGGTGGTGGCCCGTTAGCGACCTGATTAAATGTATCTTCTTCCAGGTAAATGTGAGCGACGTTGTGTGTGATCCACAAAGATAACGTCGCACGATAGATATTAATGCAGGAAACTGGGCCTTGGCGATCACAAATAGTTGAGGGTTTTATGATTATTTTGCTGCTCATTGTTCGGCTACTTTTGACGGGAGCACAAGGCTAGAGCTTCAGAACGAGCAGTTCACATGAGCGACTGGGATAAGCCACTGCCCCACGTGTGGTGGCGAATGCGGGTTCCTCCTTCGGAGGAGGCTGCAGTAATGTCACTGCAAGCCCCTCCAGTATAATACTGCGTGATGAATTCACCACTCTGTATGCAGATCTAAGAATGGGCCGCCACAGGACTCCTCCGCCATCACAAAAAAATCGTTGCATTTCAGTCCAAAGTTTGTTTTGAATCAACTCAGACCTGGTCGTCACCATGTTTAAGCGCGAAGGACTCGACCAATGACTGGTACATACGTACGAGCCGATGCCAGCCTGTTGGATGTCAAGGAGCAGTCTGTGAGCTGAGAATGGGAAAGTTCTGCAGGATTCCCCTATATTCAAGTAAAGAAATCGAAATTCTTGCTGGGTGCTGTCCTTCATTCCATGTAGACGTTTTCATAAAGTCGGGAGTTCGATACAGAGGAGAATAATTTCGGTCATGTGCCGTGGGGAGCCGGCCGGAGTGGCCGAGCGGTTCTAGCTGCTACAGTCTGGAACCACGCGACCTCTACGGTCGCAGGTTCGAATCCTGCCTCGGGCGTGGATGTGTGTGATGTCCTTAGGTTGGTTAGGTTTAAGTAGTTTGAAGTTCTAGGGGACTGATGACCTCAGAAGTTAAGTCCCATAGTGCTCAGAGCCATTTGAACCTTTTTTTTTTTTTTTGTCGTGGGGAAGCCGTCCGCAACACTCGTTGTCCAGAAGCTGTTAGGGGCAGCCTTTGTCTGCCGCCATCTCAGCCGTCCTTATTCAGTGCTGACTTGCAAGTACTGGCGCACGTTTGCTGAGTTTTGTGTAAGTGTCACATTTCTCATTAGTGCTATCCACTTTCTCAACAGGTCACAATTAGTACGATTTGCTACGCAAATTGAATTTACTGATTAGCTGTATTATTTGGTGGCTTTTGGACTCGTTTACTTTGCACTTGAGTAATGAAAGAAAAACGACTTTTGTAAAAGTTACGTTAAAACTAATTACGTTGTAAATTCGATCCAGATTTAATTCTTACAAGCACAGTAGATTCGTAATCAGAAGACCTGACGAATACACCGATGTAATTTTTTGTTTTATGCTGTTAAAATTCACAAAATTGTTAGATAAAATTTATACAGGTGTCAGTTTTTCATTTTGTAAGTGCTCGATTAAGCCGGTTTCGTAATAAGGTCAGTCAACAAAGACCAAAAAACGAAGAATGTGGGAAATAACCTGTGCAGTCCAAAATTTTTGTCGATTGTTAGGAGGGAGTGGCATGAACAACATATCAAAAATCCTGATGGGTGTGGGGTGGGCTGAGTGTGGGAGTGGGGTGCGTTTTAAGATAACTTTTGATTTTTCTCTTGCATACCTCAAAAATTACGGCCTCTAGAGAAAACGTATGCCGGTACAAAATTTAACTACATTATATATCCTACAAGAAGATCCTGTTCATTTTCTTCTGTAAGTTTGCGAGTAGTGAGCGACAGAATATGATAATCTTGAAAGAGATTTTCACTCTGCAGCGGAGTGTGCGCTGATATGAATCTTCCTGGCAGATTAAAACTGTGTGCCGGACCGAGACTAGAAATCGGGAGCTTTGCCTTTCGCGGCAAGTGCTCTACCAACTGAGCTACCCAAGCAAGACTCACGCGCCGTCCTCACAGCTTTACTTCAGCCCGTATCTCGTCTCCTACCTTCCAAACTTTACAGAAACTCTCCTGCGAACCTTGCAGAACGAGCACTCCTGAGAGAAAGGATATAGCGGAGACATGGCTTAGCCACAGCCTGGGGGATGTTTCCAGAATGATAATCTTGCGCGCAGTTTTTGAAGGCCAGATATAACATAGCGGGTTGCGTAAAACGATATCGACTAGGTCAGGTGACTCACAATGTATAAGAATATTTTGATCTGTGATTATCATTTGTAATTTAGGAGAACTCTACTGAACTCGTCTTAGATGTTCAAATAACTTACGGGTTTGCTGCCGGGTGTGACGTCGTCGAACACCGCCGATATTTCGACAGGAGCACACCCTGCCATTCTCAAGGCACAAATGCAAGGAAGAAGAAATGTGCAAGCAAATTTAATACCTCGATTCACAGAGGAGAAACAAGGAAGACACCACACACAGAACAAGTGTCAACACAAACAAAGATAACCAACATCAGAAATATCGTTAGTTACTATTAATCAACAGGTGAGGTAGCACTAATTCTGTCCCTCTGCTTTTTGATGAGAGAGAGCCGGATTCCAAGCAGCATTTAAACAAAAAAATGGTTCAAATGGCTCTGAGCACTATGGGACTTAACATCTGAGGTCATCAGTCCCCTAGAACTTAGAACTACTTAAACCTAACTAACCTAAGGACATCACACACATCCATGCCCGAGGCAGGATTCGAACCTGCGACCGTAGCGGTCGCGCGGTTCCAGACTGAAGCGCCTGGAACCGCTCGGCCACAACGGCCGGCCATTTAAACAAAATCCACCATCTCTGTTAATAAGGTTGCTTGATAGTCTGATTTCAACAGCTTCCTTAATAACACTATCCCAATAGCTGGACGTGCAAGCCAGAATCACAGTGTTGTTGTATTCCATCGAATGACCGGTGTCAAGGCAATGTTCTGCAATAGCGGATTTGCTCGGCTGTTGTAAGCGTATGTGACGCTTATGTTCAATACACCGTCCTGATTGTCGGACCTATATATGACATGCCACAACTGCATGGAATACGATAGATCCCAGCCTTGCACAAACCAAGATCATCTTTTACGGACGCCAACAGGGCCTTAATCATAGAAGGTGGTCGAAAAACACATTTTACATCATATTTCCGCAAAATACGGCCAATGCTGTTGGAAATGCTTCCTGCGCAAGGCAAAAAGGCCATAGACTTAGGTGCCACTTCGTTGCTACCGTCACTCACCCGTTGCACAGAAGGCTGATGGCTCAACGCACGTTTGATCCGCCTCTCACTATAACCATTCTGACGAAAGGTGACTTCGAGATGTTATAGCACAGCTGCCAAACTTTCAGGGTCTGAGATAACGTGGGCCCTGTGAACCAAGGTGCGAAGTACTCCTTCACGCTGAGCTGGATGGTGACAACTATCAGCTCGCAGATACAAGTCAGTGTGGGTAGGCTTCCTATAAACAGAATGTCCCAACGTACCATCAGTCTTCCTTTTGACCAACACATCAAAGAAGGGAAGGCATCCATTCTTTTCCACCTCCATAGTGAACTGAATATTCGGGTGGATTGAATTCAGATGTTCCAAAAACCGGTTTAAATTCTCACTAACATGAGGCCAAACAACAAAAGTATCGTCTACATTTCTGAAACAGATAAGGGCAGAATTAGTGCTACCTCACATGTTGATTAATAGTAACTAACGATATTTCTGATGTTGGTTATCTTTGTTTGTGTTGACACTTGTTCTGTGTGTGGTGTCTTCCTTGTTTCTCCTCTGTGAACCGAGGTATTAAATTTACTTGCACATTTCTTCTTCCTTGCAATTGTGCCTTGAGAATGGCAGGGTGTGCTCCTGTCGAAATATCGGCGGTGTTCGACGACGTCACCCGGCAGCAAACCCGTAAGTTATTTGGTCAATTCGCTGGGAAAAGTTAAGGTCTCACGTCTTAGATGTGTTAAACGGAGGTCCTAGAGAGATAAAGAAAACATTGGCAGCACATGTTTTATTCATGTTGATCCTTGTCCAGGATCTTTCTTCTGATACCATCTGATTTTTCGTAGTCAGAACGGCACAGTGCGGCACAAGTTACGTTGCAAATTCAGTTGTAGCGACTAATTGCGGCTCCAGTTTTGTTCGTTTTCGCATTGTAGAGGAGCTGCAGCATTAGTAGCGCGAAGTATAATTTATTTTCTTCTATGTGATATAATTTTGGAGGTTTTGATTGTGATATGTTGAATGTGAAGTTCTATGGTTCCTGAGCATGAAGATATTTCCATGCGTTTTGGGTTATTTATTTGTATGTCATGTGTGTTAACGATTGTTCTTTGAGTAGCGGATTTTTAATTGCGCTGTTTAAAATGTATAGCGCTAGTAGAGAAAATTCTAGAAGACAGGAGGATTTGACAGATCCGTTACAACTCGTGTCGGAATCTTTTGAGGGCGAGGTATTGTTAGTAGTTGCATTACCTGAAACAAGGAAGCTGCACCGATAACTGAGCAGGATGGTAGGAGCAGTGCTTGCGAAAAAGGCAGTCAAACGAAGCACAGAGTAGCTCAAGTTCAGGAAATATGGGGGACGTTCCACTCTGTCTCAAACAAATGTTAAAAGAAGTTTAGGAGAGAGATAGGAAAGCCGCAGCAGAAAGGACAGAGGAAAAGGAGGACAGGAAGCTATTTTGGAAGACAATGGCAGATTTAAACGGAATATCTGATTCAGAATTGAAATCGATGGATGGAAGGATCGTCCATGTTTTTAAAACTATGGCAGGTAGCGTGGCCAGATTGGTCCAGGCGTAATCGAGGTTGAAAAGACAGAAGAAATTAATACATGATTACGTCGAAGTGTGTAAACTCTGGAGGAGTGCACAATATCGGAGTCGGCAGAACCAGTGTAGTTAACAGAATCAGAGGAATGTGTTTAGTCGAAACACGACGTGGTACAGTTGAGAAGGGAGACTGAGCGTCCACCGGTCATGGTGCCACTAATATCAATAGCAAAGTCCGCAATGAAACAGCGCGCCTTTGTCGATACCAGATCGGGTCGTTTCGAGAGAATCAAGTGCAGTGGCGCGAGTTCTGTTTCCAGTAGCGGAGGAAGTATGGATGAAAAACACTTCTTCTCGTGGAGAAAATTTCTCACCTGTCCTATAGGCAGAGATCTACGCATCAGAAAGTGGATGGTACAGGGTGAGGCAGTGAAACGGCACGATTTCGATAGTGGTTGTCGGGCGCGGAGGGGGGTTGCGAGAGTGGGGGAAGTGACCTTGGGCGTCTAGAGTGGTGGAAGTTTCAGTAGCCATGGAGCGTTGGTCGAGTGCGCAACGTGCATATGCCGTAAAGGCATATTACAAAAACGCGGATAGTGTGGTTGGTGCTCAACGCGCCTTTCGTCGTTAATTCAACCTGCCGCCACGGGCTCCCGTGCCATCAAGGAAAGCCATTCTCCTTTGGGTTAAAACCTTTGAAGCTACTGCTAGCACAACAAAGAAAAGAGGCGGCAGCACAAAAACAATCCGGACACCCGAGAACATTAATCGTGTGCGCGAAGCGTTGGGACGAAGTCCGCGAAAATCCGCGAGACGGCACAGCGCAGAACTTGGTCTCAGCAATCGATCAGTAAGACGGATTTTGAAGAGTGACCTTCACTATCATCCATACAAAATTCAGGTAGTGCAAGCCCTTAAACCTAATGACTACAATAACCGTATACGCTTTTGCCAGTCAATGCTTAACGTTATTGAACGAAATGAAGAAAGAGTGCATAACTTATGGATGAGTGATGAAGCCCACTTTCATCTTAGTGGGTACGTAAATAAGCAAAACTTCAGATATTGGTCCTCAGATAACCCGCACGAACTTCATGAAAAACCTGTCCATTCTGAAAAAGTAACAGTCTGGTGCGCAATGTCATCTCGTGGAATCGTGGGGCCCTATTTTTTTGAAGATGAAGATGGCAACACAGTGACGGTAAACTCTGGACGTTATGCTGACATGTTGACCATTTTTGGTCTGCCTGGAATTGATCGACATGATCCAGATGCTGAAACACTCTTCCAGCAAGATGGTGCAACAAGCCATACTGCTAATGTCTCAATGGAATTGCTCAGACTTGCATTTCCACGACGTCTAATCAGCAGGAATGGCGATTTCCCCTGGCCTGCCCGTTCACCAAATCTGACGGCACCAGACTTTTTTCTTTGGGGCTACCTCAAGTGCAAAGTCTTCCAGGAAAATCCACCAAGAACAAAAGAAGACCTGAAGGAGCGAATTCGACAGGAAATTAACAACATTCCAGTACAGATGCTACGAAACGTCATGGGACAATTTCATCTCAGGCTTAGACAATGTGTGCAAAACCAAGGACGACACCTCACTGACACCATATTTAAAAAATGATTGTTTTTAAGTTAAATCTTTAATTTCCACTCTTGTACTTGAGATCCATGTTCAACTATTATGATTTTACTTGTAAATAAATCTTTGGTGGTTTTACAAAATCGTGCCGTTTCACTGCCTCACCCTGTATAATTTAACGGCAGTTTACCGAAGTACTAGCCACTCCAAAGAAAATTAGACTTTATCAGTAGTCATATGATTTGTGAAGTAATTGTGAAGGTGTGGCACAGTGTGACGGTGTGGCACAGTGATACAAACTGTGCAACGTTCTAAGAATTTGAATCAGAAAACATGAAACTGTATTGATCTGCTGCAGAGCAAAATAAGGTGCGCCTAACAGCACAAGGGCTCAGCCACTCCGTGCAACACGATGCAAATCATATATACATATTTCGAAGAGCTTTTAAAATAGAATCAGCACTTTGTTCATCCACATAATTGTGGCAAGTTGATTCAATTGGATATAAGCACAATGCCGACAGAGCGTAAGAGGTCCCTTCTTTGCTTAGAGAAGAATTTTCTGGAGACAGTCAGATGAATTTTAATTGATCTTGAAGACTATGTGCGAGAGGATAAGAGTGCAGGTGTTGCAACGGAAAGAGGTGCAGACATTTGTAGGAATATGAGTGTACGAATGGAAAGGGAAATGTGAATTTTGTGTTGATCACAAAATATTGCTCCAGAGGTTGGACCATTACGGAATACGGAGAGTAGTTCACAATTGGTCCATCTCTTACTTTAGCAACAGACGGCAAAAGGTCATTATTCACAGTGTTGAGAGTGGTTGTGATGTGGGGTCTGAGTGGGGTATGGTTAAGTGGGGGGTGCCCCATGGATCAGTGTTGGGGCCACTCCTGTTCCTTTTTTATATAAATGATATGACCTCTGTTATGGGTAACTATAAAATATTTCTGTTTGCTGATGACAGTAGCTTGGGAGTAAAGGATGTTATGTGGAACATTGGCTCGGTTTCAAATAGTGCAGTTCATGACATAAGTCGGTGGCTTGTAGAAAATAAACTAACGCTACATTGCAGTAATACTAAGTTCTTACAGTTTGTAACACACAATACAACAGAACCTGACGTTATAATTTCAAAGAATGGGCATAGCATTAGTGAAACTGAACAGTTCAAATTGCTAGGTGTTCAGATAGATAGTAAACTGTCGTGGAAAGCCCACGTCCAGGATCTTGTTTGAAGACTTAATGCTGCCATTTTTAGCATTCGAACGGTATCCGAAGTGAATGATTGTTCGACACGAAAATTAGTCTACTTTGCTTATTTTCATTCGCTTATGTAGTATGTCATTATACTTTGGTGTAACTCTTCCCATTGTAAAAGGATATTTTTGGCTCAGAAACGGGCGGTTCGGGCAATAAATGGTGTAAGTTCACGTAACTCTTGCCGACGCCTGTTCACGAGTCTGGGTATTTTGACATTGGCCTCTCAACATATCTATTCCTTACTGTCATTTCTTGTTAACAAAATTAGCTTATTCTCAAGAATAAGCAGCTTTCACTCAGCTAATACTAGCCAGAAATCAAACCTGCATTTCGATCGAACTTCCTAAACTCTTGGGCAGAAAGGTATGCAGCAGACTGCTGCATTGATTTTCAATAAGCTACCACTAGAATTCAAATATCTTAGCAGTAATCCACAAGCTTTCAAATCTAAACAGAAGAGTTTCCTCATGGGTTAGTCCTTTTAATCTGTTGAGGAGATCCTTGAGAAATTAAGCTGATTCTTTTTGTATTGTTGATTGCGTTTACTTAAACTTATAGCTTGACATTTTCGGGTTCATAAACATTTAATTTTTATCTGTTATTACTTTTATGTTCCAATTACATGTACTGACACGTTCCATGATCTTGGCGATTTGCCCCTCAATTTGGTCCTACGGAACTTGACGTATAAATAAATAAATAACACCAATGGAAGTCAGTCCCTGATTCAATCAACAAACTAAATTAATCAGAGGTTCGGACATTTCGAAGAAGGAGAACGAGAGGGGAGCAGAGTACCAGTGCAACCAGTAGAGAGAGAAAACGGTCTTTGAGAATTGCGGCATCCAGCTCCAGAACGCAGTCAACGAGCTAGACAAAAATTATTCATTTTGCAAAGCAGGATTTTCATGACTTATTTATGTTAGCAATAAGTTTTTTGTTTGGTTCCTTGCTGTATGATATTTAACGTATTGTGGTCAGTAATGTTTTGCACATGTGTGACTCTTTTGGGGGGCTGATAGTGTCAGAGGTGTATCTAAGAGTACACAGTGTTTCAATTTTGATTCACATAGGGTAAGAGTCCCGTGTAGCATGTTTCGCGAATATTCTCGACACAGATGTGCAGCTGCAACCACCATGACCGTCGGCCAGTCGAGTCCTTCTGTTTTTGTTGTTCCATTTCAGTGTCAAGAAAACCTACATAAGGTAATCCAAAATGCAATGTGCCGTTCCTCAAAATGTGTAGTGTCTTTTAGTGCTTACTGTGCTTCATCTTTTCACTGCCGTTTGGTTTCGTATATGACGTGCTATGTTTTATGTTGTGAGATGTCGAATTCAATTTTTGTAAGGTGAAATATTTTTTTCTACCGCATGTTTGAGAGTTTAGGAGGGTGTAGAATTACGCTCTGTGACGTGAGAGACGATTTTGTGTTAATGATGTAAGGAGGATTCTTGGTTATTTTTCTGTGTGTTTGTGGTACACACAACAGATGATTTTGAGAGGTCTGGAATAGGCTTACTGGCCGCTGTGATAATATGATTTTTCAAAAATGGCGCTGAGCACTATGGGACTTAACATCTATGGTCATCAGTCCCCTAGAACTTAGAACTACTTAAACCTAACTAACCTAAGAACATCACACAACACCCAGTCATCACGAGGCAGAGAAAATCCCTGACCCCGCCGGGAATCGAACCCGGGAACCCAGGCGTGGGTAGCGAGAACGCTACCGCACGACCACGAGCTGCGGACTATGATTTTTCAGTCACCACCTTTAGTCACTTGACAATTCATGAAATGTATTCGCAGTCGCAAACACGGATTTCCTGCTAATCGCGAGCGATCGTCTTACCATTTTTTATCTCATTTTGTTGTATATTGTTCGTTGAGTTTGTTCGGGGTGGACGTCCTATGACACCCACTCACGTTGTTCGTTTATTCGTTCACGCAGTTTTTTAATACAGAGGGTAGGTACCTCTCTGACCGAACACGCCGACCTACGGTGCCGGCGTACCATTGGCTAACAAAGCACGTCTGACGGCCGGACCCAAACTTCCACATGCCTTCAGTCATGTCTCTACAGCCTGGACTCGTACATCCATTATGTACATTCCCGTGCAGGGGAGACATTTTAATTGCAGGCCGTTTGCCCGGTGTCGACGGATAAATACAGTAGTGCAATACCTGTGTTCAATATAAGTACAACGCAATTTTCCGTCGAATGATCCTAAATGAGTGCATCATATTTGCGTCAAATATAAGAACTTTAGGGAATGAAGTTATTTTAAAAAATATACTACTGGTTTCTTTTCACTAGACATTTGCTTTGGAAACAATGTTTTTCTAGGCTTCGAATTAAATTGACGCTAATGATACATGGAGCAGAAAGTCATTGCTTGATTACATTTTTCACAGTTCAGCATTCGGTTGCAATGTATTAAATACTCACAAAATAATTAGTATGTTAGGATACACTTGTGGGGCTGAGAAATAATGTATTTGCTACTTGAAACGTATGAATGCTTTAGGACTACCTGTTGCGCTAGGCACACGTGACGGCAGGCTCCAGCAGCCGGAACGGAGAAGGGATTTTACTGGAACGAAACGGCTTACCGACTACTCCTTGTGCTAAGCCTAAAGGGCGCTGCTAGCACGTGCCTATTGTCACTGGCGAGACTACCACCCCAAATACTTCTGTCGGCAACATTGTCAGATGTTAGGCTTTCCGCCACAACAGCGTTCATTCATTATATGGAGGGAACTCCTACGTTACAAAATAAGTTATTTGAGCCGCATCTCTGAACGATTCTGCTGTGTGTGACGTATAATTTTATACATATAAATTTTCGGTGCCTACAGTGTCACGTCTTTCAGTGTCACACAAATTTTGATTTTTAAACGGGATCACTTAAGACCATTTCCATGGGTTCGCCCCTCAAATTTCTCCCTCATATCACAAAATTGTCGTCTGATGTAGTACAAACTGAAAAAATAAATTCCTTTTAATGCACAGTTTCGTATACAATTTATACTCAAAACCTTACACCTGTGTGACAGAACAAATCCTACATCGTGAATACTTCACACAAGTTTAAGGGAAGAAATGCTTCCGATAATTATTACGGTATTTAAAGAACATCAAAATATGAAGGGGTTGAAATGAACAAACAGTACATGAGACTATGCCTGTGAGCACTATGGGACTTAACTACTGTGGTCATCGGTCCCCTAGAACTTAGAACTACTTAAACCTAACTAACCTAAGGACATCACACACATCCATGCCCGAGGCAGGATTCGAACCTGCGACCGTAGCGGTAGCGCGGTTCCAGACTGTAGCGCCTACAGCCGTTCGGCCACTCCGGCCGGCTCATGAGACTATGTTAATCAGTTCAACTGTAAAAAGCTAAGGAGCATATTATTAGCAAAATGAGAAATATGCAAAAGTGAAATGCCAAAATGAGCACTTCTCAATTGGGAGTAAATCAAAACAATCAGAATGGCTGAAAGAGAGCATAATAACACGAGCCATAAACCAATAAGAGCTAAGAAACTAAGCAAACAAGAGAATAGGCAAAAATAAAATGGCAACAAAATGAGAGCTGGCCGAACTCCGTCGGCATTTATATACGGTTGCGCTCGTGGCGGCACCTCGCGGCCCGTACGTAACACGCGCGCCTGCGATCGCAATGCACTCTTAGCGCTCGCGGCGGCGTCTAGCGGCCCGTACGCAAATTGTGCGATTGCTGTCGCAGGTCGATCCTTAATCTATGATGTTACATGTGTTAACCCATTAACACACAATACAGTTACATGTACTATCTCACTGATTGGTTTTAAACATCTTCATCACCGTAAGAAATAATCTGCCGAAAAAAAGTGAATACATCCTTTTAGAGCTTTCCTATTCACACAAGGTTTATTGTTGCAACAGTGCATTTGAAATACATTAAATGATTACATTTACAGATCAATAGCGCAAGTGGTTCTGACGTACCAGGTATCGATAGATGTTGAAACACTCATATTAGTACGTGGTGTAGTCTCCACGGGTGGCTATGCAAGCACTGACTCTGGCGTGCAGTCGATCGTACCAATAACGAATAGTGTCCTGGGATACGTTATGCCATTCCTACCTCGATCTGTTCGTGTAGTTCTGTAAGAGTTGTTGGTTGATGAGTCGCACGAGCCACTTTTCGTCTCATCATATCCCATACGTGCTCGACTAGAGACAATTCCGGAGATCGTGCTGGCCAGGGAGGTTGCAGCACGTCTTGCAGAGCACGTTGAGTCTCATGGACGGTGTGTCGGTGAGCATTAATCTGTTGGAACAAAACAACGCCTTCCTGTTGCAAGAACGACAGAAGAACAGCTCTAACGACATTCAACATTTCTGCACGTACCGAGCGCTGGTTAGCGTCCCCTCCAGAAACACCAAAGGTCAACTAGAATTGTAGCCTATCGCACCCCGGACCATAAGGCCCATGTATCATAAACGATTGCACTCTATGAGACAGCACTCACCACATCTACGTCATATGCGCAAACGACCATCACTTGCGTGCAGGCCGAATCTGCTTCAATTGTTAAAGAGCATGGCACGCCATTCCTTCTTCCAAGTGATTCTGTAACGACATCAGTGAGCCATGCATGTTGATTTGCGACGTGAGTGGAAGACGAGTTAGAGGTGTGCGTACCAATTACAGTAGAGACTGCCCTCCTGCTTCCCGTACGACCACTGAAAACTTCACGTTTGTATCACATTTCTGTTCATTTACGTTTTAAGGCTGACTAACAAGTACACAGATTTTGTTCTACTGATTTTTGTTTATTTCAAATTATTTTTCAGCTTACTGGGCCATCTTTAGGAAACAACTGACTAGTTTGTTAAAGGAACTCTGGTTCTTACATCACTAAACATTGTGACCAAGGCACAATCCACTTGCACAGAGTGCTGTGCATCGAACTTTTTTCTTAACACTGAAATTACACGTTACATAATAGACAATATTAAGTACTGTAAATAAACTACACAATCTATATCTTCGGTGTAACGTCATAAGCGCGTGACTGCGTTTGAGATCGCTCTCCAAGTTTTTATATATTTTTAGGTTTCAGATACACATTTTAAAGGTTTTTGTGATAATATTTACTACATAGGTGACGTATTAGTGGTTTCTTCATTCACCTCTGCCTTTCTTGTGTTGTGACCTGATATTTGTGAGTGTTTCGTATCGAGCAACGTAACCTCTTACCTGTGTTTACATTCCGCGCTGACTAGTTGCAGCTGTAGCGGCGCATCGAAAGCTAAGTACTAATTAATTGTTTGTGTATAGTGGTTTATTTAGGAACTTTAGTAGTCTTCAACCGGATTTTTTTGTGTTTTCTGGTGAAATAATTTCAGAAGAACCTTTTGGGAACTGTTTTCAGCTTCGTTACTGTGTCATTAGACGTTTGATTCTCTTTCTGTATTAGTCTTTTGTTATATTCACATTTGTTGTTTATTAATACTGTTAATAATAGTAGTTACTTCCCTTGTAGGGTAAGTCTGTGATTATTGTGGTCAGGTTTTTCACATCTTCTTATTGTAGTAGCGGAACTTAGAAGAAGTAAAATTTTACCATGAGTGAAAAGTGTGGGCTTTGCCGTAGGTTCGTGAGTAGTGGATTGCTGTGTGAGACTTGTTCGAAGTATTTTCACTGGGGGGAACGCAGTAGGGAAGCCAGTGGGCATTCTGGTGAGATCCTCTCCTGGAACTGTAGGTTATGTAGCATGAGTAAGTTGATAAAGGAGCAGGAGCGTAAGATCTGTGCCCTTCAGGTGCAGTTGAAAAACGCACAGGAGGAGCTAGATAGGATGAGGAGGGAGAAGGGGGTTGGGGAATGGGAGCTGGCTGTTGGCAAGAGATCTGCTAGGAGAAGAAGATTTTCAGATAGTTTTACTATTGGTGTTTACAATAGATATGACCAACTGTCTGAGTCTAGTGGAGAGGAACCTCTAGTAGCTGTAGATGCATGCAGCAGACCTCAGTAGTTACGGTGGCTAGAACAGTTGCAAAGTCGAAGAGTAAGAAGAAGGTTCTGCTGTTAGGTAGTTCTCATGGCAGAGGTGTTGGCCAGCAGTTGCAGGAAGTGCTGGGGAGTGAGTACCAGTTCACCAGCATTGTGAAGCTTAATGCAGGATTGGCTCAGGTGACTGTTAACATAGAGGGGTTATGTAGGGATTTTACTGAAGAGGATCAGGTAGTGATTGTGGGTGGGGCTGGTAATAGTATTGATAGGGATTGGGAGTATAACATAGATGGTGACCTGTAAAAGATAGCCACTCAGACTGGCAACACAAATGTGCATTTCTTGGAACTGTTCCAGCGTCACGATCAGCCTCATCTTAATACAGCCGTCAGGCGTAATAACATGAGACTTGGGGGTGCGCTGATGACAGAAAGCATGAGTCACATTTCAGTGGTGTCGGTGGAGTCTATCAGCAGGACGGGTTTCAGTAGACATGGCCTGCACCTCAACAGGTATGGGAAGGGGAGGTTGGCAAAGCTTATAGGTGACAGCATAGGTGGGGTTGGTGGGATCACTCATGGGGAAATTCCTGCAGTAGTGGGTGTTAGAGCTGCACCTTTTTTTAGATTGAAGTCAGCTGATAGGTATTCCTGCTTAAGGGAAGTCTCTCTAACAAAGGAACCACTTTTGACAAAGCTTAGGGATCCGAGTAATGAGGGAATTAGTATATTTCATCAAAATATACAAGGTATTAGAGATAAAGTTAGTGAACTGCTTATAGATGTTGACTCTGAAATTATTGGTACATCTGAACACTTCTTAAATAAGGAGATAATTCAGAGGCTTCCTTTACCAGGATACAGGTTGGCTGGCAGCTTTTCGAGGAGCTCTTTACGGTGTGGGGGAGTAGCCATTTATGTGAAAAACGGCATCCCATTTGAGTCAATTGATGTTTCAAAGTACTGCACTGAAAAGGTGTTTGAATGTTATGCAGGTGTGGTTAAATTTAACGGAGCTAAAATTCTAACTGTTGTTACTTATAGATCCCCAGACTCCGATTTCACAACATTTTTGCTAAAGCTAGAGGAGGTTCTTGGTTCACTTTATAGGAAATACAGAAAGTTAGTTATATGTGGTGACTTCAATATTAATCGTATAAGTGATTGTGCAAGGAAGAGGATGCTGGTAGACCTCTTTAATTCATATAATCTTATGCAAACCGTATTCTTTCCAACGAGAGTGCAAGGGAACAGTAGAACAACCATAGACAACATTTTTGTTCATTCCCCATTACTAGAATGGCATTCTGTTAGCAAAAAGGTGAATGGCCTTTCAGATCATGATGCACAAATTTTAACTCTAAAAGATTTTTGTGCTGCAACACGTATTAAATATAGTCATCAGTTGTTTAGGAAAGCTGATCCAGTTGCTGTAGAGACCTTTGTAAACCTCATCAAGGAACAAGAGTGGCAAGATGTTTATAGCGCTGATACAGTAAACGATAAATAAATGCTTTTCTCAAGACTTTCCTCATGCTCTTTGAAAGTTGCTTTTCGTTAGAACGTTCAAAACAGGGTACTAGCACAAACAGGCAGCCTGAGTGGCTGACTAGAGGGATAAGAATATCTTGTAGAACAAAGTGGCAATTATATCAAAACGTTAGAAACAGTCAAAATCTAAATGCAGCAGCCCATTACAAACAGTATTTTAAGGTTCTTAAAAATGTTATTAGGAAGGCAAAAAGTATGTGGAATGCAGATAGAATAGCTAAGTCTCAGGATAAAATTAAAACCATATGGTCAGTCGTAAAGGGAGTGGCTGGTCTGCAGAGACAGGTTGAGGATATAGAATCAGTGCGTAGTGGGAATGTCCGTGTTACTGATAAGTCGCATATACGTACAGTATTTAATAATCACTTTCTGAGTATAGCAGGTGAACTAAATAGAAACCTAGTCCCAACAGGGAATCATATAGTGCTCTTAGAAAAAAGTGTTCCGAGACTGATACCTGAAATGCTCCTCCATGATACTGACAAGAGGGAGATTGAGTTAATAATTAAATCACTAAATACCAAGAACTCTCATGGATATGACGGGGTATCTAGCTGAATACTGAAGTATTGTTCTATGTATGTTAGCCCAGTACTTAGCCATATCTGTAACTTTTCCTTTAGGAGTGGTCGGTTTCCTGACCGATTAAAGTACTCCGTAGTGATGCCACTTTATAAAAAGGGAGACATTGATAATGTTGACAATTTTAGACCTATTTCTATGCCATCGGTGTTTGCTAAAGTTATCGAGAAGGTTGTATATACAAGGTTACTGGAGCATTTAAATTCACATAATTTGCTGTCAAATGTTCAGTCTGGTTTTAGAAATGGTTTAACAACTGAAAATGCTATATTCTCTTTTCTCTGTGAGGTTTTGGACGGATTAAATAAACGGTTGCGAACGCTTGCATTTCTTTGATTTAGCGAAGGCTTTTGACTGTGTTGACCACAAAATATTACTGCAGAAGTTGGACCATTATGGAGTAAGGGTAATAGCTTACAATTGGTTCGCCTCTTACTTTAAGAACAGAAAGCAGAAGGAAATTCTCCGCAATATTGAGAGTGGTAGTGATGTTCAGTCCCAATGGGGCACTGTTAAGTGGGGCGTTCCCCAAGGGTCGGTGCTGAGGCCACTGCTGTTTCTTATTTATATAAATGATATGCCTTCTAGTATTACAGGTGATTCAAAAATATTTCTGTTTGCTGATGACACCAGCTTGATAGTGAAGGATCTTGTGTGTAAAACTGAAACAGTAACAAATAATGTAGTTCATGAAATAAGTTTGTGGCTTGTGGAAAATAATTTGATGCTAAATCACAGTAAGACTCAGTTTTTACAGTTTCTAACTCACAATTCAAGAAGAACCGATATTTTGATGAGACAGAATGAGCATATTATAAGCGAGATGGAACAGTTCAAGTTCCTAGGCGTTCGGATAGATAGTAAGCTGTTGTGGAAAGCCCATGTCCAGGATCTTGTTCAGAAACTAAATGCTGCTTTATTTGCCATTAGAACAGTATCTGAAATAAGTGACAGTTCAACACGAAAAGTAGTCTACTTCGCATATTTTCATACGCTTATGGCGCTACAGTCTGGAACCGCGCGACCGCTACGGTCGCAGGTTCGAATCCTGCCTCGGGCATGGATGTGTGTGATGTCTTTAGGTTAGTTAGGTTTAAGTAGTTCTAAGTTCTAGGGGACTTATGACCACAGCAGTTGAGTCCCATAGTGCTCAGAGCCATACGCTTATGTCGTATTGTATTATTTTTTGGGGTAATTCTTCTGATTCAAAAAGGGTATTTTTGGCTCAAAAACGGGCTGTTCGAGCTATATGTGGTGTAAGTTCGAGAACCTCTCGTCGACCCCTATTGAATAGTCTGGGAATTCTGACATTGCCCTCACAGTATATATTTTCTTTAATGTCGTTTGTTGTTACCAATATTAGCCTATTCCCAAGAGTTAGCAGCTTTCACTCAGTTAATACTAGGCAGAAATCAAATCTGCATGTGGAATGCACTTCCTTGACTCTTGTGCAGAAAGGAGTGCAGTATTCTGCTGCGTACATTTTCAATAAGCTACCACAAGAACTCAAAAATCTTAGCAGTAGCCCAAACTCTTTTAAGTCTAAACTGAAGAGTTTCCTCATGGCTCACTCCTTCTATTCTGTCGAAGAGCTCCTGGAAGAGCTAAAAAATTAAGCAAATTCCAGTGTTAAACAGTGTTGATTTTCTTTAATTAAACTTACGACTTGTCACCTGAATATGTTTTTTTTATATATTTCATTTTATCTGTTTCTAATATCGTGTTATAATTCATGTATTGACTCGTTCCATGACCATGGAGACGTCTCCTTAATTTGGTCCCACGGAACAATAAATAAATAAAATAAATAAATATTACAGGTTAAATGGTTATAATGCCAAAGTTTCTTAGGTCATGACACTGGCTGAGAAACTGTTAAACTGGGTACTCTTCATTTACGTTGCGCAACAAACATGATTTTTAATATTTTAATTTAATCTTTAGGCAAAGGACAATATTTTACACAATAATTAAAATACACGATCTTATAATATTACAGCTTATATGTTTATGACGCCATAATTTGTGAGGTCGTAACAGTGGTTGAGAACTGTCTGAGTACTAGTAACTTGTATTTGTTGCACAACGTAAATGAAGATTTCTCAGTTTAAAAGTTTCTTAGCCAATCTGAGGACCTCACAGTTTTTAGCATTACAGCCATTTATTCTGTAGTATCATGTAGTTTAATGATCTATTGTACTTAATATTGTCCATTGTGTAAAGTGAAATTTCGACGTTAAGAAACAAGTTTGATGCACAACAGTCTATGCAAGTGGATTGTATCTTTGCTTATAATTTTTAGTTACGTAAGAAGCTAGTCAGTTGTTTCCTGAGCATGACGCTAAACTGGCAGCACATTCTCCCTCAGAGCCTAAAGCAGACAATGTAGTGAAATTGATCGATGGGTTCTGGAGCTAAGTTGACGATATAACTCATCCCAGAGATGTTATGTAGGATTCAGGTCGGGCTCTGGACGGGCCAGTCCATTTCACGAATTTTATTGTTCACAAACCATTGCCTCACAGATGCTGCTTTATGACAAGTGTATTGTCATGCTGTACCAAACAATCATCGTTTACACTCTGTTCCTGTATTGAACACAGAACATAGTGTTGTAAAATGTGCTCACCTCCTTCCGTATTTAGCATTTTCTTAAACGTAATAAGGTCAACTACACTCTTAGCACGAAAGATACTCTCATAGCGTAAGACAACCTCCTGCGTAATTCACTGTCGGCATTACACATGATGACAGGTAACATTCTCGAGGCATTCTCCAAACCCAAACCCTTCCATCGGACTGGCACAGTGTCTATAGTGATGCTTCACTCCAAATCACTCGTTTCCAGTTATCGACTGTCTAGTGGGGTCTGTCGTTACACCACTTCAAGAGTTGTTTGGTATAGACTCGCGAAAAGTGTGGCTTGCATTCTTTCAGACTACGTAGAGTCATTGTGGCAGCTACACACCTAATAGTACATTGTCGCTCTCAGATGACTCCTAGCGCTGATTTTACGAGATTTTTTACAATCACGTGAGGACTGTCTGGTCTTGGTGTAGCTGTAGTCTGTCCTTCAAATTTCCACTTCAGAGTCACATCATCAACAGTCGACTTGGTTGTCCATTGAAGGGTTGTCCCTGATGGATCTGTTACTCAGCTGACATACAATGACTAGTACATTTTGGAAGCCAGTGAGGTCTCCTGAGTGACCCATTCTGTTGTTACTGCTTCTATTCTGACAGCAGAATATGGCCGTTTGAATGTGCTGGGGTGGATTGTTCTAACTGTCTCACACTGTGAATGTGAATGTTTCAGTTATGAAACGTACATTGACAACTTTTCGAGTTTACATTTTTGAACAAAATAAACGGTTGTCACAACTTAGTAGTCAAGTACCATGTTTTAATCAGGTTATAAAAATATCCAAGCCATCCACCGCCTACGTATACCTGAATATAATTTGCTCTTTATAAAAAAAAAAAACAGTAGCCGAATGTAACCACTATTGTTCTAGCCACAGACGGGCCAGTCGTGGCAGTTCGACCACAGTGACATCCTCTGTCACTGGCGTCATTTGAGTGCGATATGGAGGAGTGAGGGTCAGTAGACCACACTCCCGCCCACTGTCGGTTTAGCAGATCTGGATCCTCTACCACTTACTCAATCAGCTCCTCAGGCGGTGGATGGCTTGGATATTTTTATAACCTGATTAAAATATGGTACTTGAGTACTAAGTTGTGACAACCGTTTATTTTGTTCAAAAATGTAAACTCGAAAAGTTGTCAATGTACGTTTCATAACTGAAACATTCACATTTACTGTGTGAGGATGAGTACATGCCGTTCCAGTCCTCTCACCAATTAAAAATTGCAGTATCGAGAATCTAAATTGTAACCCAAGCATCGCAGTCAGCCATGTTGACCATTGAGCTATGGAGGCAGACGTAGATGTGGAAGAATGTAGAGTATATGAATGATTGTAAATGCAGGGTGTTTCAAAATGTTGCTCTCTAAAAATGGTTCAAATGGCTCTAAGCACTATGCGACTTAACTTCTGAGGTCATCAGTCGCCTAGAACTTAGAACTAATTAAACCTAACTAACCTAAAGACATCACACACATCCATGCCCGAGGCAGGATTCGAACCTGCGACCGTAGCGGTCGCTCGGTTCCAGACTGTAGCGCCTAGAACCGTTCGGCCACTCCGGCCGGCTGTTGCTCTCAAATTGAAGAAAGTGATAGAGGAGTCGAAATACAACATATGGTGTTGAAAGTAGTCCTTAGACAGTGAAACCAAGTGAGCGATGGTTTAAAACAAGATCTTCATGTAGAATTTCATCTAGAACTGTTAGAAGATGTGCAACTTAGTATGGATCGACACATGCTGACGCAAGCAGACGGAGTACCTGCATACTTTTGTGTGCTAGTATGTGATGTACTCAGTGCCATATATGCCGGATAGTAGATAGGAAGGAGAGGTCCAGTTCCATGACAGTCTCGCTGCTCTTAACTGACGCCCCTTCATTTTAGCCGCGCGGTCTTGGGCGCCTTGTCCCAGTTCGCGCGGCTCACCCCATCGGAGGTTCAAGTCCTCCCTCGGGCATGGATGTTGTGTTGTCCTTAGCGTAAGTTAGTTTAAGTTAGACCAAGTAGTGTGTAAGCCTAGGGACCGATGACCTCAGCGTTTACCACAAATTTCCAACTTTGTTCTTCATTTTATGTGTGCGGTATATTAAAAGCCTCGTGTATGTGGCACCACTTCCCGACGAAAAAAACTCTTCTCGGGAGGATACTTGCGTCATCTGATGAGGTTTGTGCATTGCCTGATGTACTTTCTAAAGAGCAACAGAATCTTCTACGAAGATGTTATGCTTTTATTGAATGTGGTAGTGACCCCTTAGAGCACCTTCTGCGATGTACAAAATTGCTAAGCATGTAGTACGTTGTCTTTGTTTAACTTAAGGTGCATGTGCATTGATTGTCCTTGTTGCTCCTGACATTCTAAAGCAATCACTGGCTCAGAATTGCTTCCAACATCATAACATCCCCTTCCAAAGTTCTTGTACTTCAATTCATGTATCAGCTTCTTCATTTCATAAGGAGCCTTGTGAATCATCCTCTGTATGTGTGTGTGCAAGTGGAGGGTGGGAGTATTGAAGGGGTGTCAGGAAGGAGAACCCAAAGGTTTAACTAAAAATCATCATATTATGGATATAACACTCGTAAATTTTACTTCGCAACTTTTACATTATCCCCTTCAAAATACTCCCCTACATGATCCTTACAACATTCCACACGAATTTTCCACTGTTCAAAGTAGTATTTGAAGTTAACGGCTGAGAGCATGTTCATGGTCTCCATTTCTTTCACGGTTTCACCTCTCTCAGATCTCGTTTCTTTCAGTGCAGTTTTCACTTTCGGGAAAAGAAAAAGGTCACAAGGAGTAATATGGGTGAGTAGAGTGGATATTGCAGCACAGCGACCCCATGATTACAAAACCCACTTCACAGTCATGGAGCATCGGCTGTAGGGTTGTCCCGATACAGAAACTGTAACACGTTTTTCCACAATACAGGTCACTTTTTGTTACTCGTTGACGGAATTTCTGTATTTACTGTTCGGCCCACCGTCATTCTGTTCACGTACACAATCTGACAGACTTTGAAAAACACTATATCATTGCTTTTTATTTTAATTTTAGATTCGAACCTGCTCCAATTTCAACGAACTGGGACCCTTTCAGTGCATTTTTGGCGCTTAGTTTCCCAGTCACAGGCAAAAACCAGGATTCATCAAATGGTTACTTTTTCAAGATTTTTTGTGTTAATTTTGAAGACTGTCTGAGTACCATAACAAACGTTCATTCTAGAGTACTTTTGTTTAGGCGTCAAATTCTTGGGCACCATTCCTGAAGAAGTCTGTCGAACTGTTTCTTTGTCGGCTCATACAATATCAGCAATAAGAAGAATACTCAACCGAAGGTCTTTTCGGATTATATCTCCACTTTTTAAATGTTTTTCTTCCGTGGTTCACACTGAGGCTTGGTCTGAATGGGCCTCTCTGCCGGACCTTCAATGTTTCACTAAAAATTTCACAATAATCCGGCTTTCTTTCAAAATACTAAGTATTTCTTCGACAGGCATCACACACTGTCTGACACAAGCAAAAGCCACGACCTGTTGATGGTACGGCAGGTCAATGGATAGCGGGAATGGAGAGTGCAGATGTTCCGTGACTCGTCAGTGCAGTCTATGACGAGAAGACCCGCCCTGTCTGTTAAAAAAATCTCTCCGATAATTTTTTAGCCAAACATTGTATGCAAAGGAAAGCCACAGAGAGTGACCGGATGCTCTCAGCTGGCAATTTTCGCACAGGCAGGGCGTTACCGCCACGCCGGTAGATGGACAGCTGTCAGCCCTCCGGGCACGCAGTCGATGTGCGAGCAGCGCGGCGCGGCGTCATTTCCGGTGAAATTAACGCGTCGGCCGCACGTCCCGCTGAGCAGCCGATCGCTAATGCGGATAGGCGTCTGACTCCCACACGCGGTCAGCATAGCGCAACTACGCGCCCACCGTCATCGAGCTTGTGGACGCTACAAGCAATCGGCTATCAATCAGTCTCATCGCTGTTTTGTTGAATACTGTTATGGTGACTCGTTGGCCGCGTAAACATAAGAGAGGCAGTGATAGATATTCAGTTATCACGTCGAAAAATTCAGACCTTGACCGTGATATCTGGTGGAGCTTTCAGTCCTTCTCTTGATATTCAGCCTTGCATAGAATGACACATCTTTCCCGATGGTGAATGACCTCTCTGAACGATGGGTTTAAGAAGTCTGCAGTTTGGCTGCTCAGGGACGTTCCACCTCGAAATTCACCGCGTCGTTATTCCGAAAACACCTGCCACGGTATACTTTCTTCATCTGGCAGAAAACGAACAAGCAACTGGGTGCCATGTCAGTGACGCTAAATGTGATGGCCCACAGAAGCTGATTTGTGATTGTGTCCTGCGCAGTATGAGCAGGGGCGTCGTCTTGGAGCAAAAATTTCCTGTTGGACAGCATCTAGCAACGCTTCAACTTGAGGGCCTCCGGTAGCCTCGTCTGGATACTTCGGTTGTATGCCGGTATAACAGTTTGACAATCAGGAATTTAGTTTGCTAGCAAATACTATGGCAGCCATATGAAAATTCTAAGGATCATTTGTCTGATGATGGTAATGTTTTGAAGTTTATCGGCGACGGTTGTTTTGCTCCTTTATCTCGAAGTGCTAGTGATGCAACGAACATTCCTGCATTACTTTGGTATAGCTTCTCTAGCGGAGTACTACGGTACTCTGGTGCAATATTTCAATACGTACCAAAACGACAGAGGTACTGTCATGCCACGAAGTATCCGCAATACCAGAATTGCTTTCCGCCTCATTTATATGCAACCCACACAACGTAACCCTTTTGCAGGTCCTCTAACATGTTCTCCCTACAGTAGTCTGACTATACAAAGTGGTAACTGCAAGAGGTCATTAGAGAACTTTGCCCTGCATGATAAATAGCGGAGATGCAAATTAATACCACGATCATGAAAATATCAGGATGCACGTTATGTAAGATGAGACACTGTTTAGTATCTGTTAACTCAAATTTGTTACAATAAATAACATTCACTCCAGGGACATCACAGATAAGTTTTCCAACATCACAGCGAACATTAGAAAGAGGTGACTGAAAATTTTATGGACACATCAGCAGACTCCCAAATACCAGATTCACCAAGAGAATCTTCAAGTATATCCAGGGACTCAAGACACTACCCCTGGATGACCCAAGTCAAAACCGATCTGGAAAGAGCTCAGACAGGTTCAGCGGACGTCATGGACAAAGGCGTCTATAGACACAAGGTGCACAAGTGGAAAGTCACATCAGAGAAAACAGCACCTAAAGCCCAAAAGCCAAAGTGGACTGAAGAAAGGAAGAGAGCCTTCAGTGAACGAATGAAAGAATACTGGAAGAACAGAAAGAACAAGTAGTCGTCAATGTTTCGCGTGGGCTGATGAAAGGCCTGTGGCGTGTGTAATAATAACAATAACATTTCAAGAAGCATGTTTCATCTTGAAATTACATGACGAAAATTTTGTAGTGGATCTGGACCCAGAATTCCTATCTAGCATCTAGTCTCCCTGTTAACTAACCATATGTGAGCTTAACTATGATTTCAACCACAAATAACAAAGTGTGCACACGTTTAACTTGAAATAACATGGCCTAAAATTTTGTGCTGGAAGGGGAATAGAACCCATCACTTAATGAAATGTTAAGTAAGCATAATCAAATGTTAGATAACGTAATTTTTCACCAGTAACGAGATGATTGGAACTGAAATGTAGAGACGAAAAGGATTTACCTTACCGCGACTCGAATCCGGCTCCTAACGTCTTTATTTTCTAGCCAGAAACAAACGTTAAATATTGGTGTGTTCCATAAGCAGAGACATGTGCACATGTCTGAGCTGGAAATGACGTGACAAACAGTTCTATGCTGAATTTGAGTAAACCCGCTCATACCATCGTTGTTGATTACGGGCGAAGAGACGTTAAATATCAAGTTCCTTTTTGCCAGTAGTTAGGAGAGACATGTTTGAACCTGAAATGGTATGAATATTTTTTTGTCTGACAAGAGTAACTACCGGCGCCAACCACTATTGTTGTCAGCGCACGGAGACACGTCAAAAACATAATTATTCTTCATTTGTGGCTTGGTTTGCACATGCTACAGCTTGTAATGGTGTGATGGAAATATTTGTGCTAGATCAGCCAGACAAACGCCTTCCGCAGAGACCTTGAGGAGTTGTGAATGACGACGGGTGGAATTGTATCTTTCAAAAGTGGTTCAGTTCCTCGAGAGGAGGGACCTGAATTCACATCCCAGTCCAGCACCAATATTTTCATCAAGCCAAGTACAAATACAATGAGAAGTGAGAGCCCAGTGGCTTTACATTACGTTGTTTTGCTGTAAAATAAAATTTCTGGTAATTGAGTTAAGTGTGAGGTGGTACCTAATGGTTACGGCTATGTAGTTGCTCTTCTTACAGCACCCTATCAGTGCAAACCACTTGCGTCATTATTGTGGATACTATAACTTTGGGTATCTGGGCTATGCACGGCTCTGTGTAAAAAGAACAGCTCTTTGTAGTCATAGGGTCGAGGCGCAAACCTCTGCTTTCATGCCCTGAAGCTAATTAATAACCTATAGCTGTGAGCCTGCAGTCAAACAGTCTATACGTTAGCTAGAATTGAGAGTTAATAAAATATACAGAAATACAAAAAAAAGTTGAATGAATAATTAAATAACTAGGGTTCTATTCTAAAGTCTGTAAGACGAAAGAGGCTTATGTTGAATAATTTTTATTTAGGAAAGAACACCTGAAATAAACCGGAAGTGGTCTTAAGGTATTCAGTTAAAGTACAGACAGAAAATACTGTTCTCAAATACGGCATAGATACGTTGCGAACGTTACGAGAAAGGTAGCAAAACACCTAGAATAAACAGTCATCGAAGATACACGAAAACTAAGTCCATTTCGTAATCACAATACCCGAAGTATTCACAAACTCTAAACACTTCAGAGCTCAACTTGCTAATTAACAAATTAACAAACATGATACAAAGAATAGTTTCTTGTACTCTTGGTATCCGCAGTTCCGCAATACTAGTAGAAAAAGTTAGTCCTACTCTGGAGCGCATTCAGCCCTCTTGAAATACGATGAAGCGCCAAAGAGACTGGCATAGGCATGCGTACTCAAATACAGAGATCTGTAAACAGGCAGAATACGGCGCTGCGGTCGGCAACGCCTTTATAAGACAACAAGTGTCTGGCGCAGTTGTTAGATGGTTTACTGCTGCTACAATGGCAGGTCATCTAGATTTAAGTGTGTTTGGACGTGGTGTTACAGTCGCCGCACGACTGGTGGGACACAGTATCTCCGAGATAGCGATGAAGTGGGGATTTTTCTGTACGACCATTAACGAGTGTACCGTGAATATCAGGAATCCGGTAAAACATCAGATCACCGACATCGCCAAGGCCGGAAAAAGATCCTGCAACAACGGGACCAACGACGAATGAAGAGAATCGTTCAACGTGACAGAAGTGCAACCCTTCCGCAGATTGCTGCAGATTTGAATGTAGAGCCATCATCAAGTGTCACTGTGCGAACCATTCAACGAAACATCATCGATATGGGCTTTCGGAGTCGAAGACCCAGTCGTGTAACCTTGATGACTGCACCACACAAAGCTTTACGCCTCGCCTAGACCCGTCAACACCGACAATGGACTGTTGATGACTGGAAACATGTTGCCTGATCGGATGAGTCTCGTATCAAATTGTATCGAGTGGATGGACCTGTGTGGACGGGTGTGGAGACAACCTCATGGGCCCATGGACCCTGCAGGGGCCTTTTCAAGCTGGTGGAGGCTCTGTAATGGTGAGGGGCGTTTGCAGATGGTGTGATATGGGACCCCTGTTACGTCTAGATACGACTCTGAGAGGTGACATGTACGTAAGCATCCTGTCTGATCACCTGCATCCACTCATGCCCATTGTGCATTCCGACGGACCTGGGCAATTCCATCAGAGCAATGCGACACCCCACACGTCCAGAATTGCTACAAAGTGGCTCCAGGAACACTCTTCTGATTTTAAACACTTCCGCTGGCCATCAAACTCCCCAAACATGAACATTATTGAGCATATCTGGGATGCGTTGCAACGTGCTGTTGAGAAGAGCTCTCCACCCTCTCGTACTCTTACGGATTTATGGACAACCTGCAAGATTCAGGGTATCAGTTCCCTCCAGCACTACTTCAATCATTAGTCGAGTCCCTGCTTCGTCATGTTGCGGCGCTTTTGCGTGCTGACGGGGGCCCTACACGATATTACGCACATGTACCAGTATCTTTGGCTTTTCAGTGTATAAAGTCCCTTCAGAACTTATGAGATGGTAGCTGCCGTTCACCGCCCAGAGTGTAACACCTCCACGATCGATTACCACTCTTGGCCACAGGCAGATTTGCCTCCTCCAAGAACTCGCTTGAAAGTGTCCAGAATCGTTCTCTTGACCTCTTCACTCTGAAAGTCTCACTCTACACTTGACTCCCGCAGTGTTCTGCTACTGTGTGCTTTTCCATTGGCTGAAGGCCATCCCCACAAAAAATACATCGTTTTTAAGTTATACAGACGTGACATGACTCATTTTGACCACTTCCTGGACTAAACTAATGTTTTGCAACGATATTTAAATAACGAAGTTGTATAAACTTTTGAATTCACTCAGACCATTCACAACAAAAATAAATAAAGATACTCCCATAAATAAATAAGCCAGCATTCTTGTTGTGAAAGTGCACTCACGATAAATGACAACATATTGTCGTAGAATATTGTTTAAACAATTATTTACGTCTGCTTGTGAGAAGCATCTTTTGGCACTCTTTTACAAGGTTGGTGTCAGTTACCACATGCGACTGACCACTTCTTAAATTACCATGATTTTGTATAACAGCTGTAATTAATATCTGAATAAAGCTACTAGCAAAAGGTTAAAATTTTCATTAAATAAATGCACAAGTATGACAAAATGTACCATTTGCAATTTTTAACAAAGTAGTCCCTTTCTTTATTGCTGCACATTTCAGTACTAACATCATCTACTAAAAAATATTTTCCCCATTATCTACTTATACATTCTCCCAATCCACTTCTAAATCATCTGCAGATTTTAAATCGCCCTCAAAATCCTTCGTTTCATCATCCCCGTAAGCATGAAATACTTGTATACTATTGCCTTCCAGTACCTGTAGCAGTCTCACAACTAACCTCACAACTTAAAACTTCATTTCCCTTGCATAAAACCTCTCTTTTTTCCACCGAATCACTACAGTTATTATCACAATTAACTCCATTAGCATCCGCCGATAGCTGATTAGATTCATTGTTTAAAATATGCGTTGTATCCGTAGATATAAAAATCACCACTAACAACTTTCTCAACCTCCTTTGATACACCCCACAAATAACCGTGACTGCATCTCACCATATCGTCATTCACAGCATACTCGAATTCCACCAAATTCGTAACTACCACTGTCTCCGTAACCTTGTCTCTCCTCTTAGATTTTTCCAACACTTTGTAATCTGATCCACTACCTAACACATTACATCCATATTCCATCTTTCCACACCCACTCGTAATTCGTGCTATCGTTGGGAGCCATTGGTTCACTTGTATCAACGGAAACAAATACACAAACTCCTCCTCGGAGATATCTACATTAGTAGCCTCAACTTTCGTAACTTCAGTCTTTAAAATGTCACCTTTACTTCCCTCTGACAATAATATACCCACTTCCGCCGATACGTGACAAAATTCATCACCCGCTGACGAGACTATTGCTACGCCGTCTTCGCAAAAGGCTTCACACACTTCCGTCGATACACCGCAAAATTCATCTCCAGATGACGAAACTACAACTTCGTAGTCTTACAAGATAAAATAACATATTGCCTTGGATACAAAATTATCTATAATGGTTTCATCAACATTACTGTAATTGTTGCTATTGACTAGTGTCTCAACAGAACTCGTCATACATTCCACCTCCATCGAATTCAGAACCACTTCTCCGTTTCTACTGATCACAGAATTTTCCATCAACCATAAACTCATTCCTTCATTCATTTCCCTTTCACAAAACAAATTCGCCGTCTCTGTATCATCGTTATCGAATCTCCCAACACATTTTACCACCTTTCTTGCGCTCTTTTTATGGTTGCGCTGCTTAAAGTTATTCCCAATTTTATTTTTGTTTTTTGTAACCTCTATCTTCAGCATTTGTCTCTTCTGTGCCGAATTTTTAAATGAACGTGTCCTTTTCAGCGCCGATTAATTTCGTCGTCTCCAAGTCTGAGATGCGGTTATCTCTTATTAATTTCCCGACCTCGTATTCTGGTGTCGCATTTCGTGAGGCTCCTACCTCTCAAATCTTCGTTCCAGGTTTTGTTTTCCATTGTATGAAATCCAGCTTCCATTTCCCCTTTGAAATTTATTATTATGGTGCTAAGAATTTCTGTTACTACCATTAAATTATTGTAGGTATTACTATTGTTCCCGTTTGGTGCCCATTTCCTTGTCTACTGTTCCCTTTATATGGCTTAAATCTCAACGCCTGTTCAAGTATCTCAGTAAAATCTGTGGAATTTGTCGGACTTTGAACAAGATCCCATTTTTAAAATTTCGGTAGTCGTCTCTTGAGAGTCGTAATCTCAGTCAGCGCTCCCAGAGAACCATTTACATGTGTCAACTTAGCAACGCACACAAAACTCCCACATCGACCCACTTCCGTGTTTGAAACTTGGTCAATTTAGGAACTCATTCTGAATTCGTATTTTTTTTTTTTTCGCTTCACTCCAGAATTTGTTCAGGAAACAGCTCTCAAACATTTCATAGGTATTAAATGAAGCTATCATTAAATTTGCCCATGATTGTACACAGCCCTAAAGATGTCTTTAAGTGAACTTAATTTTCACCTCATCCGACATCCCTCTCACAAAACCACCTTACATTCGGCTATGATGTCAACTGGATGGTATTTTCCATATTTTACAAAAGTCTTTATCGTCCCTGAATTAAATCATGGATCATCATCACAGTATTAGCCTGATTCGATGCTAAAGAATTTAGTTCTGCCCTTATATCTTTAAACTGCTGTTAATGCTGCACAGCTTCTTTATTTAATCTTCATTCAAAATGTTCTCCTTTTGCACTTTCTACCATTCTGCCTGACAAATTATTAACAGACTTAGTAGTTCAAACTTCCTGGCAGATTAAAATTGTGTGCTGGGCTGACGTTCGAACTCGGGACCGTTGCTTTTCGGGGGCTAGGGCTCTACCGGCTGAGCTACCCAAGCACGACTCACGACCCGTTCTCACAGCTTTGCTTCCGCCTGTACATCGTCTCCTCATTCTGGAGACTTTGTGGTTACTTCCTCAAGTACATTTGGCCTCAGCACACACTTCTTAACATGCTATCCAGCTCGTCCTTTATTTCTTCCTACTTTTGCCCGAATTCCTATTCTACCGCATTGACTCTAGCGTTAACTAGACCAACATTGCCCACATCTGCCTTTATAGCTCCTCATTTCGGATCAATCATCCTTTCCACACCAAATCTAATTTTTTCCACCTTAACTTTGACATTCTCTGCTACACTTGTCTCAAGATTTTCAATTTTCGAACCTAGCTCTCTTTTGACAGAACTTAGCTCTGTACCCAAAATACTAGACTGCGTTGCTGCCACACGAGATCGCATTTCTACCAAAATAGGCTACGGTTGTGACGATATATCGTCTGAAAGCTTACTTCCCTTCTTTGATTGTGGACTATCTGTCCGACTCGTATCGTCCCTATCAACATCACCACGTTCAAATTTTGGGCTGATTGGACCACTATTCAGAACTACACATGCTGGGTGACTGCTTATTCTTTGTAAGCCCCATCACTGGCGATAACCCTACATGTTTGCATATATTAACGCTATCGACGCAAATACTTAACTTGCCAGTCATGCTGGCTGCTTCTGCTGTACCCTGGTGTCAAAAGTGTAATTGTTGCTGATGCTGATGAACTCGAAGTCGCCTCCGGTAGCCTGCCTTTCAGTGGCCACCGCCAGTCTCCGCTACTGCTGGCCACTACTAACTTGAGCTCAGCGCACCTCCGCATAGACTTCTTATTCATTCATGAAGTCCCTTACCTAACTTCCGCACATTTAACTTTTGCTACCGATTCTCATGCATGTAACTGCTGCAAAATATTATGCTCGGAGCCCTTACGCAAACTGCCTATCATGCAATAGATTTGGGACCTGGAACACAGGACATGGGAAAATCTTGCAATTACAGTTGTAATTCTAAAGAGACTAATTTCATATCCGGGACGAGAAAACCCCAATTGTGACGGTACGTAAAGTCTACTGCCAGCAGTTGCTTTTCTAAACAGCATCCCACACGAACAAACCAGCTGCATGCTGGTTATCTGTGGTTACCTGTATTTAAGGTGCGTGGGCCATAAATGGCTCTGTCGGAAAAGAATAGCTCGATGTAGTCATTAGGTCGAGCCGTGCACGTTCGCTTTCATGCCGTGCAGCTAATTCACCACAAATAATAAATAATCTGCAGTTGTAATCCTGCAGTCGAATAGTCTATGCCTAGGCTAGAACTGCAAGTTAATAAAATACACAGAAATACGAAATAAAAGTTAAGTGGATAACTTAACAACAATGTTCTATTCTAAAGCCTGTAATTAATGTAGACTACAGAGAATTATGTTGAATAATGTTTATTCAGAAACGGATATCTCAAATAAACGGAAAGTGATCCTACAACATTCAGTTAAAGTACAGACAGAAAATACCCTTATCAATGCAGCAATGTTAGGTTGAGAGCGACACGAGAATGGTAGCAAATCACTAAACAAAATGTTATCACAAATACACGTAAACTAAGTCAATTTCGCAATGACAATTCACTATGTATTCTCCACCTAAAAACAGTTCAATGTTGAGCATGATGATTTACAAAATATCATTCGTGATATAAAGAATAGTAACTCATACTCTGCCTATCCTCACACCTGTAATACAAGTGGGAAACGCACGTTCAGACCTTTCGAAATATAAAGCCTGTTCAGAAGTTAAAGTATGATAGCAGCCATTCACGGCCCAGAATCAAACACCTGCACGATGAATACCACTCGCGGCCACTGACAGGTCTGCTTCTTTCAAGAACAAATGTAAAAGTGTGCAAAAACGCTCCCTTGAACCTTGATCTCGTCAATCTAAAAGTCTGTCTCCACTCCCGTAGTGGTTTGCTACTGTCAGCTTTCCATTGTCTGAAGGCTGTCCGCATCAAAAATATGCCCTTTTTAAGTTCTAAGACATCATTTGACTTAACTTTACCTCTTGTTGGACTAAACTAACATTTTACAACACTATTTAAATAAAATAATGTTGTAAATATTCGGTCACATTCAGACCATTAACAATAATTATAAATAAAGGTTTGCCCAAATAAACAGGCCTGTATTCTTGCCACCGGTTGCTCACAATAAATGAGAATAGGCTGTCGTAAAATATTGTGTAACAATGATTGACAGAAGCGTCTGTTGGTTCTCTTTCCAATTGTGATGTTCTCTAACACATGCGATGGATTATTGTTAAATTAGCATAGTTTTTTAATATCACATGCAATCAGCATTTGAATAAAGTTCATGGCGAAATAGTAAACTGTTCATTAAATAAATACACAAGTATGACAAAATGTGAGGTTTCAGTGTAACTGTGGAGGATACTATGTTCTGACGCACATTTGCGTAATGAAAAGACATAAAAAAGTAATAAATCAAGAAATAAAGTAGATACGATACACAGCTTTCAGAGATAATAGCCATAGTGCAATGCTGTCATCTGCGAAATCATATGCTGTAATCTCACGAAGCGTTTAAATGTTTTGTGTCGTTATGACAATGTTTATTGACTCGGAAATAATAACTTCTGTAGTTTTATAGATATTGAAAAACTGTTGTACCATATATGCGCCTCATTATTCTGAGTTCCCAAGTGTATTCAGATTTGCTTTAACGTTTGACTGTAAATTATTATAGATTCTTGGAGAGCTGTAACGGTGTGTGGCTGAGGGCACTTTACGTGCCACTGTCATTGCCTCCCTTTCCTGTTCCAGTCGCGTATGGTTCGCGGGAAGAACAACTGTCGGAAAGCCTCCGTGCGATCTCGAATCTAATTTTAAATTCGTGATCTCCTCGGGAGGTATAAGTAGGGGAAAGCAGTATATTCTATACCTCATCCAGAAACGCAAGCTACACCGCGATGCAAAGCGCCTCTCTTGCAGAGTCTGCCACTTGAGTTTGCTAAACATCTCTGTAACGCTATCACCATTACCAAATAACCCCGTGACGAAACTCACCGCTCTTCTTTGGATCTTCTCTATCTCCTCTGTCAACCCGCCTGGTACGGATCCCACACTGAGCAGCAATAGTCAAGTATAGGTCGAACGAGTGTTTTGTAAGCCACCTCCTTTGCTGATGGACTACATTTTCTAAGGACTCTCCCAATGAATCTCAACCTGGCACCCGCCTTACCAACAATTAATTTTATATGATCATTCCATTTCAAATCGTTCCGTACGCATACTCTCAGATATTTTACAGAAGTAACTGCTACCAGTGTTTGTTCCGCTATCATATAATTATACAATAAAGGATCCTTCTTTCTATGCATTCGCAATACATTACATTTGCCTATGTTAAGGGTCAGTTGCCACTCCCTGCACCAAGTGCCTATCCGCTGCAGATCTTCCTGCATTTCGCTGCAATTTTCTAATGCTGCAACTTCTCTGTATACTACAGCATCATCTGCGAAAAGCCGCATGGAACAAGCCATTTTCCAGTTTGTCTCAATCCCCGCCATTGCTGGTCGTTCCGCATCCTGCTGAGCAAGGTGACCTTCGTCGGAATTCCCAGTTTTGAGATTTACCCACACCCGACCATGTCACTCCCCTCTGCACTTGGCTGGCCGGTACTGGACATGTCGAGCCGTCGAGCATGGGGACGCACACCTAGTCATCAGCCACACGAGCAAATTCACCTCCCCTCTTACCAACTCCAGGCAGCCAAATGCAGCGTCTACATACGCGGTACGCTACAAGTGCTGACGGAGATACTACTTTCCACTACTTCCACCTCTGCTATGGCCAAACCTAAACCTACTCTCCACCAATCGTTCATGAAGCGACATCATGTTTAATGTTGGTTAGGAACCACGGTGCAGACATATGTTGATCAACTGACGTTATCAGAGTTGAAAAGGTTTTGTTCTTGTTTGTGAAAAATGGTTGCGTGAAGTTTGAATCGAAAATAGCCCTTAAGCATACGAAACCAGAATCATTCCAAAAGACCACCCACCTACACAAGGGCTGAACACGATTTTGTAGTAACGAAGAATGCTTCACACTGGATGAGAAATTTGTAATCCTGTAGGTGGATTACACTGGGGTAAAAACACTCATTTTCTCGTCTGCATTGGCGTCCACCAACTGTTTTGGTTAACCAGTGTATACTTTCGACTTGATTTTGTAGTCATTGATAAAAATAACACAATGGTCATGAGCATGAATTAGGGAAACTGTTGGCTACGGAAATTTTTACATTAACTATTGCTTTCCATTTCAGCTGCCTTAGTGCTATGTGTACTAGTTGTCTGATAGCAAATATAGCGCAGTTTAAAATCAAACGGTCTTCTCAAATCAACCAGGATCGTTTGGACGCGACTTATTCTCCATACTCGAGAAGAGCAGTGGATTTGTATGACTCAAGTTTTTATGGTTTACCACAATGGTCCACCTGACAGTTAACAAATCTGATGGAGTTCGACCATTTAATCTTTGTGGGACTCTTGCCTTTAGAGCGAAATCAGTGGGAAAGAACAATGTATGATGATTTCTGTTAAACATCCCAACGTCGACGAAGTCATTAAGGACGAAGCAGACTCTATGATTTGGAAGGATGGGCAAGGAAATCGACTGAGCCCTTTCAAACGAAGTTTATCCACACCTGAACATGCCACTCCCCTCTGCTATTGGCTGGCCGGTACTGGACATGTCGAACCCTCAATTTAAGGAAATAACGGAACTCTGAAATCAGGATGGGCAGATGGGTATTTGTAACATCGTGTGTTAACTTCACAAAAACAAAATAAAGGTTGGACCTGGCAAGGAATGTCTGAACCAAAGGCCAATGTGAATCCCCATACTATAATTTTATGTATCTGGTGGTTCAAGGAAGGTGTTACAAATTGGATCACAGGGATGTGCCCTGCGGTGACCAGAAGATATGGAGTCTAAAACCTACATGAGCATTGCTGACTGTTTTAGTTAAAATGAGAGAATATATTGTTAATGATGTGTTATGATTCCTGTTGTAGTCAATAAACCAACGAAAAACGCGAACAAATATACAGTTTCCTAATGCAAAACATTAGCATGTTTACCTTACGACTATTGCCTAACTGAACAAAAGAAATGGTTTGTTTTGGAAAAACCGAAATTCACTTTGAGGAGAAGGTGACTTCCTCATTACAAGATTTTTTAAATTGTTGACGCAATAACTTTCTGATGACTTAATTAAAACCGGTTTCGGCCTACAACGCCCATCTTCGGATCCGAAGATGCCATTGTAGTCAGAAGCCAGTTATTATCGTGTCACAAAAAACTAATAGTGTCAAAAATAAATAAAAAACATACAAAAAGTAGCCGCCATACATGATTTCTCTGATAGTGAATAAAATAACTAGAGTCCCTAAAAGAATATCTTCTTTCCTCAATACAACTGTATTAGAATTTACCATCGTAAGCTTACGATTAAGACATAACTTAATAAAACAAATGGTATCAGAAATACGAGCCTCATCAAAACGTCACGTATTCGTAACATATTACAGATTTCTGAACTCGATATGGTCTTCATCTACGAGAAGTCCTGTGTCCTACCACGAAACATTCCGGGGCTCAGATGAAAATAAGCAAAACTGGAAGTGCGAGTAGCTCCAAAATGAAACCCAGTTAACAAACTGTGTAATGCGACACATAAAACAATCAAATTGTGTATTGAATAAAAATTAAAAATTATATCGGTAGAATTAGAAAACTATAAATTTTGACATGGGTGCATTCTCGAATTACTTAAATTTTTCACTTTTCCATCAAGAAACTACTAAACCAAAACTAGTAGCTCGGGAAATTACCTAGGTCTAAGCGAATTTATAGGTAGGAACTAAGGCATTTTCCCCTCTGAACCTGGCTGTCATACCACTTAATTAACCAGCTGCTACTGCGTGCAGAATGCTCTCTTTGCCATAGTGAGGTATAACACTGATGATATGCAACGTAAAATATAATATTAATTGTAGATTCTGTGTGGATACAACTTCCTGGAATCGAATCGTAAATTTGATAACCCAATATTTCACCTGAAGTGAAATCATTCAGATTATTTATCCTCAATGACAAAAAAATATCAAGTGAATTGAGCAGGATAATTCTAAACCACTCCAGGAAGTAAATCGATGGTTACATAATTGCCTGACGTGTCCTACATTGTTGCCAACTCTCCATTAGACTAGCAACAGGAAGAATACGTTTGCTCAGTGGATGTGTTTGTTGAGTTGGCTAGAATTTGGGAAGCTCGCACGTCAGGGACGCGGCGTCGCCGGTTTGTCACAACGTTGATAGGTATCTGAAATTAATAAAGTATAACCCAACGAGTTTTATTCGCATTTCTGCAACAATGATTTGGGTCTAAGGCGTAGTCCAAATGTGACGATCGCAACTCGAACATCACAGGTAAAGACGACGGTCCTCTTCAGTAGCAGTTTGAGCTACAGTTGTTAAGCGTACTACCAACTAAAAAGCTCATTTGCCGGAAGCGATTCGTGGTTTTACCGTCACCAGACGTAATGGGCAGTATGACTAAGCAACATTCATTTTAACATTATACACTTAAATATAATTTTCCTTAAGACTGCTTTCATTTTCGCCATCTCTAAACTTCTAATACATAACAACACAACAGAAAAAATTAGCACTGATTACAAATCGCGACCTTCAACAAAGGAATTTCATAAGCTGTGAATAACAGCTTCAAATTAATAAAGTAAACTGGGCTAAGAAATCTTGAGCAACACCCAAAAAAAAGCTCAAATAAGCCTTAAAGAAAATTTGATATATGAATGAGAACAGTCCAAGTTCAAGTCCAGCCTTTGATACATGAAAGGTGATAATATGTAATTGTGGTGATAATATGGAACAAGGAACACAAGACTCTGACAGTCATGGCTCCAACAGGTCATCCATAAGCTAAACCGATATGCAGTTCATAAGAACCAAAGGAACGAAGAGAATAATCTACTCATTTCGATTGTAACATAACAGATGTAGCTGCTTTATAAATAAAAGCGAAAATCACCTGATGAATGAGCTTTCAAATTTTCAGTCAGTGTAAAAGGGAGACAGAGACCAAAATAACAAGAAGAAGTTAGCGTAGGTGAGATTGGGGCGAAATTTCTGTGCATTTTCTCGCAGTTGGCACACTTTGTTCGCAGTTTACCTCTGTTTTCTTTTTATGAGTCTAGGGTATTACAATTTTCATATGAAAGTTATCTAATGTAATTGTTACAGCACACTACTACGTTAAATATCTAGTATTTGTGACCGAATCATACTGAGTGCACAACATTATTTCAAAATCATTTAATCTTGGAGACTGTTGGAAAAGCTTAATAATGCTTTCAAGATAGCCCCCCATACAACCACTTGTCACCTGAAACTGCTACCCATGGGCTCTTGCTAAATCACATTCAGGCTACTCAGTGAAAGTGTCCTCACGCGAAGGATGAACACACCTTATATTAATGTCCATTATTGGGTGCCCAGGTCCTTTGGATCCAATAGTGAATATCGAAGTGCGGTTTTTGCTAAGATATAGAGGACAAAGTCGAGAATTTTTTAATTTATTCAAGCTAATAATTTTTAACGTTTATTGCTTCTGACTTAGCCGCGTGGGATTACCCGAGAGGTTCAAGGCGCAGCAGTCAGGGACTGTGCGGCTGGTCCCGGTGGAGGTTCGAGTCCTCCCTCTGGCATGGATGTGTGTGTTTGTCCGTACGTTAAGTAGTGTGTAAGTTTAGGGACTGATAACCTTAGCAGTTAAGTACCATAAGATTTCTCACACAGAAGAAAATGTTGCCAACATCTACCTTACTGTCGTATTCACATGAAGAAGAAGGCATAATGTAGTGAAGCTGGCTTCCTCTTCCGAAGGCATGCAATTTCGGTATAAACTTTTTTCTGTGTTTGAAATATAGGTATCAACGTCATGCTGGGAGATTAGGTATCACTGCGGAATAGTCTCCCTTTAAATTTGGAAGACCGGGACGCCTTTCGTTCTATCGCGCTCTGATTCTAGCTTTATCGCGCGTGAGACGTCATATAGCACCTCACGTATTTCACTAAACAAGGGCACTGAGCATCCTTGGCCAGATCGTTTGTTTCTTCATTTCCCTTCATTCTGCTGTTCATCCTCAAGAAGATCATAATGGTACTCTTATCTTGGCAAGAAATCTCCTCATCTACTTCTATAATGTATTATACTAAATCATGTTTGTTCTTATTAACGTCATGGTACCTTACCAGGGCAAGTGCTGAGCGTGAATCTGACGAAATAATAATGGTTTCTTCTTGAACTTTTTTTGCGTATTTAAGTACCTCTAAAATATAGCAGCTGTAAGTTCTGCAATAAGTATTGATGCTACCTCAGTGAACTTGAATTTGTTCCCTCGATCAGTCTTGTCACTTTTCAAATGCACTTTCTGCTCCGTCCTTATGTTTATATCCATTTGTATAAACCTGTCTTGAGGATGCCCACGCTGCTCAACTGTCAGCTAAAATTTGGCACTTTTTATGCACTCATCTTGATTTTAAACGTCGCTAAAGTGTTACGATAACGTATATTGAAGTAGCTCAAATTTAAAGCTAAATATCGTCTTCATTAATTAACGATTCAAATCAAGTCTGAACTATTTGCTATTGTTTATAGTATTTTTCTCCGGCTTAATCAAGTAAAGAGACATTTGACTCATTTATGTGGCGACGACAGTTACCCTTCGCAACAGACTCCTGAGTGTCAGAGGATTACGATATACATGTTAATCGATGCTTTGTTCTCACATACGTTACCTGTTTCTACAATATGTATTATCTGTTAGACCCAGAAGCTTACTTATGTGCAACCACTGATATTCGGTTACAGACCGAATTTTTGTATGGGCATTTCGTGAGAGCAGGTCTGTTGTGAGTTCCGACTGCGCTGCACCATTTACTGTCAGTGTACTATATAATTACGTACCCAAAAATGTTGAAACCTACGTAATATTATAATAAAACTCATAGCATTGGGGAATATGCAACTTTTTTGTGAGTGGCAGTTAGGCCAAACCTAGCATGTTGTTTACCGTGTGTTTGCATGAGTGCTTGGTTGTCGGAAGACCAAGGCAGATTTCGGAAAAACAGTTATATGCGTACCAGAGATTTTAATAACTTTGTCTACTGGATAAATCACTCATTTTGCATAATAAGTAGATGTACAATAAAGCTCATTAATCAATGTAGAATTTCAAACTTGCAGATCACTTCACAGGATACGTAAATAATAATGCCAAGGAACTGAATTGATTTATTACTGAATGAGAGGGGGAGATGTAGAGTCTAGCATGATCATGAATAGCAGTAGAATGTCCCTGTCTACCTGGGCACACGGCTCAGACCCTTCCGCATAGAACTAAGTTTCGTTTTCTATCAGAATAGAGACTAAAAGTAATAGTTTTATAGCTCGTAGCCACGAAACTGGATAGAAAACTTCTTCCTACATGAATCCTGCGTATTAAACTTGCAATGGCGTGCTTAAGAAAAAAACATGTGACAATTTCACCAAATAAATGTATGGCAACGTGAACTGGATCGTGCAATCGACGATCGCGTAGCCGTCCAGAACCAAGCACCGCAGTTCAAAACGACTTCCCGCAGGGAGCGTCTTATTGGCTTAGCTCAACAAGGAGCCTGCCGTGAGATAAATCACGTGTCCGGTTACCTGCGATGCCACAGAGCAACGCCAGACAGTGTACCAATCGATGCCAGTTTGTGTATGTGCATGCCTCTTTGGATGAGATGGGATAGCGTCATGTTTATGTATCAGTGAAACGAGTCGGGGTGAAAAAGGCAACTAACATATTGACTCACCTTGTTCAACGTCAGAATAATCTAAATTTTGTTAACAGTAGATCTGACTTGATTACAAGACCCTTAACGTGTCCCATAGTTTCCCTAATTAGATAGGATAAAGATAACCTGGTGTACTATCTAGTTGTGTTTTGGTGTGCCAGTGTAGTTCTTTGTGATCAGTAACCAGATTTAACGTCAGGACTTTGTTGTTTCACTAGCTGCAGCAGAAGGAGCTTGATCACACATGCTCTACCAAGTGTTTAGAGTTTTAAGACGACGTCCATTCACGTCAGTCCTGATCAGGGATCGTATTTCTGGTTTCTTTTACAGACTAGCAGTAAGAACGACGTAGCGAAGAGCCTCATGTTGCGTAAATAGTTGTAGAGAGCATTGTATCACATCTTGGGTGTCATTGAACACTAGCCTGCAGCCTCTAACAAGCTCGTGCAGCGCATGAGAGTTTTGTGTAACTTACTGGAGAATGCACCTGTATTTTGGAGGTTTTGTAGAGTATTAATTTGGAAAGTGAAGATTTGATTAGTGGGTTCGTATGATAAATAATTGACTCTGTCTGAAGACATTTCACTTGTGTATAAATTAATTTGTTCGTGTTCAAGTTTGTGGTGTAGAGGAGCGAGAAAAGTTTTAGGGAAAGAGAATTCTATGGTATCAGAACAGCCCGCATCTGAATTTTCTGTGACAGAGGCGTCCATAACTTCTGCGTTGCCTGAAACCCAGTATACCAAAACCCACAGTCGAATTTAGCTGAGGCACAGGGCAGCATGAATTTTGGCAACACGGGAAATATTCCCGTACGCGTGAGCGAAAATCTGTACCTGGTGGGAGAAGACAAGAAAAAGGCAGAAGACAACAAGATAAGGCAGAAAAATGGCAGAAGAGAGAGAGGCAGGGTAGCGGAGAAGGCAGAAAAAAGGCGGCAGCAGGTAGAAAGAAAACGCAAGTGAGAAATGCAAAGCCAGAAGCAAACAAAGATTGCAAACCCAGACTCCTTAGGGAGTAATTGGCAACACGGTCCAGAAACTTTAATGAGAGAATCAAGTCTGTCGACGAAAAGGTGTCTGAGGTTTTAAAGATAGTCGAGAGCCATGCGAATGAAAAAAATAGATTAAACAAATGTCTCGTTTCCATAGTTACTTCCGAGTCTCGAAGAGGCCAATGCCTCACTCTCCTAGAAAATACACGCTCTGCAGGACCGAACGGAGTCCGGAGGTAAGGAGCCAAAATGATTCTACGAAACTGAGGAGTTTGTGTCACGAAAATAAAAGTGTCGAGAATATAAGAAAAGAAATAGAGCTGCTGCGTGTCTCTAGCAAATATCACGTCACGCACGGATAATGAGCCGGCCGGAGTGGCCGTGCGGTTCTTGGCGCTACAGTCTGGAACCGAGCGACCGCTACGGTCGTAGGTTCGAATCCTGCCTCGGACATGAATGTGTGTGATGTCCTTAGGTTAGTTAGGTTTAATTATTTCTAAGTTCTAGGCGACTGATGACCTCGGAAGTTAAGTCGCATAGTGCTCAGAGCCATTTGAACCATTTGAACGGATAATGAGTGGTACAGTTGTGTCGATTCAGTGTCCAGTGGCGTGTTGTCAGGGACGAGAGATGGAGTTATCATAAGACAGTCGTGCGATTCAACGAGATCCGTGTCCGTTAACGGACAGCACTTTGATGAGAAGCATTTTTCTCGATGAGGAATGTCCTCTACTATTCCGCAAGTAAAAATCTGGTTGGCACAGTTTGGGGACAGTCTGCCAACCTCTTGACCAACACAGACGAAATTACAGTCCATGAGTAGTCATATGTGTGGAAAGGTTATAGCTAAATTGTTAGCCATCGCAAGACAATGAACCACTTGCGCATAATTCGATGCAAAAATTGTGAAAATGTGCTGGTCGGTCTCAGAACAATACAGGATGGGTTTGGGTATAATAAAAGCCTCGCAACTGGAAGCAACACTCTCCAATCCTGCGTCCGCAGCTCGTGGTCGTGCGGTAGCGTTCTCGCTTCCCACGCCCGGGATCCCGGGTTCGATTCCCGGCGGGGTCAGGGATTTTCTCTGCCTCGTGATGACTGGGTGTTGTGTGATGTCCTTAGGTTAGTTAGGTTTAAGTAGTTCTAAGTTCTAGGGGACTGATGACCATAGATGTTAAGTCCCATAGTTCTCAGAGCCATTTGAACCAATCCAATCCTGCACTCTACATTTTGTCGAGATCTTGGAGAGGAAACAGCCCCTCAGTCGTCAATACAGTTCTGGAAATCTGATACGACTCCTCATCAGCACAATGCCAACTGAGCACGGAAAATCGTTGGTTTGCACTCAGAAGGGTGACCTGAATGCTTTGAAGCTGATCGACTTAGTTGATTACATACGTGAAGATAAGAAAATGATCCCTGTTGCCTAATGAATCGGTACGGAAACTCATCGAAGCAGCAGTGGACAAATGCGGAGGTTAGAGAAAACAATAACGCCAGCTGTCCGCGGGAACTGAATAGTAACTGAAATAATCAGAGACAAAGACACCACGAAGAAAAGACTTCCCGGTAAATGACGTGCAAAGACCAACGAAGAAGGAAAGTAACAAGGTGGTACCAATTAGTGAAATGAGGAACCCTACCACAGATTGCAGCTAACGGTCTTAGCTATTTAGTGAGCAAATCTGCAGGTGCAGGCAAGGGCTAAGTCTTCACTCTGCGTATAAGTGGTACTATTTTTGGTTAACATTAAGTATATCTCTGTTTTGTGTATACACTCCTGGAAATTGAAATAAGAACACCGTGAATTCATTGTCCCAGGAAGGGGAAACTTTATTGACACATTCCTGGGGTCAGATACATCACATGATCACACTGACAGAACCACAGGCACATAGACACAGGCAACAGAGCATGCACAATGTCGGCACTAGTACAGTGTATATCCACCTTTCGCAGCAATGCAGGCTGCTATTCTCCCATGGAGACGATCGTAGAGATGCTGGATGTAGTCCTGTGGAACGGCTTGCCATGCCATTTCCACCTGGCGCCTCAGTTGGACCAGCGTTCGTGCTGGACGTGCAGACCGCGTGAGACGACGCTTCATCCAGTCCCAAACATGCTCAATGGGGGACAGATCCGGAGATCTTGCTGGCCAGGGTAGTTGACTTACACCTTCTAGAGCACGTTGGGTGGCACGGGATACATGCGGACGTGCATTGTCCTGTTGGAACAGCAAGTTCCCTTGCCGGTCTAGGAATGATAGAACGATGGGTTCGATGACGGTTTGGATGTACCGTGCACTATTCAGTGTCCCCTCGACGATCACCAGTGGTGTACGGCCAGTGTAGGAGATCGCTCCCCACACCATGATGCCGGGTGTTGGCCCTGTGTGCCTCGGTCGTATGCAGTCCTGATTGTGGCGCTCACCTGCACGGCGCCAAACACGCCTACGACCATCATTGGCACCAAGGCAGAAGCGACTCTCATCGCTGAAGACGACACGTCTCCATTCGTCCCTCCATTCACGCCTGTCGCGACACCACTGGAGGCGGGCTGCACGATGTTGGGGCGTGAGCGGAAGACGGCCTAACGGTGTGCGGGACCGTAGCCCAGCTTCATGGAGACGGTTGCGAATGGTCCTCGCCGATACCCCAGGAGCAACAGTGTCCCTAATTTGCTGGGAAGTGGCGGTGCGGTCCCCTACGGCACTGCGTAGGATCCTACGGTCTTGGCGTGCATCCGTGCGTCGCTGCGGTCCGGTCCCAGGTCGACGGGCACGTGCACCTTCCGCCGACCACTGGCGACAACATCGATGTACTGTGGAGACCTCACGCCCCACGTGTTGAGCAAATCGGCGGTACGTCCACCCGGCCTCCCGCATGTCCACTACACGCCCTCGCTCAAAGTCCGTCAACTGCACATACGGTTCACGTCCACGCTGTCGCGGCATGCTACCAGTGTTAAAGACTGCGATGGAGCTCCGTATGCCACGGCAAACTGGCTGACACTGACGGCGGCGGTGCACAAATGCTGCGCAGCTAGCGCCATTCGACGGCCAACACCGCGGTTCCTGGTGTGTCCGCTGTGCCGTGCGTGTGATCATTGCTTGTACAGCCCTCTCGCAGTGTCCGGAGCAAGTATGGTGGGTCTGACACACCGGTGTCAATGTGTTCTTTTTTCCATTTCCAGGAGTGTATTTTACGCTTCACCCATATGCTCTTAGAATATGCATTACATTTAAATGCTTAAATCAACTGAGGATTGGTCCCAGACTCCCAAAGTATCAGGCGATCACTCTGCCATAGAGCCATGTTGCTTCTTCAAAAATATAAGCTTACTTTAGCGTACTCACGATGGTCGGAAAACTTGAAAGACGATTTTTTCAAGAGTTATTGAGATTTGCATCTAACGGCTTTGGCGGATTGATATTCGACTACTGAGCTTCACGTTCTATAAGCATACAAAACACAAAAATCTGACTTCCGTGTGGTCTCCTTGTTACAGTTTTTCGGCCTACCAAGAGCTGCTTAGATTGTCCTGCGGCATTCTGAGGAATTTACGGTTTTGGGACGCCAGTTTTCCGAGTGAGCGCTAAGCCCTATGCCCTGTGCCCTATTCATTGTCATTTTCTTTTGTGTGTGTTCACTTGCCTGAGCCAACGTCCTTACCGCAATGACAACACCGGTTCCCACCAGATCACCGAAGTTTAGCGCTGTCGGGCTTAGCTAGAACTTGGATGTGTGACCATCCGGTCCGCCGAGCGGTGTTGGCAAGTGGGGAGCTCTCAGCCCTTGTGAGGCAAATTGAGGAGCTACTTGACTGAGAAGTAGCTGACAACGGGCGGGAAAGCGGTGTACTGACCATATGTCCCTCCACACCCGCATTCATTGACGCCTGGGTCTGATGATGACACGGCCGTTGGTAGCTACTCTTAGCCCTTCAAGGCATGTCCGGAAGGAGAGTGTGTTCACTTGCCCAAGTGGCCAAGTAATGTTGATATTTGTAGTATGCTACCCGCTCTGAACTTAAAATAATACAATGCAAATCTCACATTCAGCCAGCACATGGACAGTTGTTAGCGTTAAAACCTTTTGGGGGTAAATCAAATGTTTAGAACGGGGACGAAGGGAGCTCACTTGATTCATATCTCAACTTCGAACAAAATTTTGCTATGCCAACCATGTCTGCTTTGTGTGCATTTATAATTGTGGTAATGCAAACATGCCATCGCCGCACAATTAATATCTCTTGCCGACACAGACTTAATTTGTGCTATGTCGAACAGGCTACACTGGCAGAAAATTCGTTGATGCTTTCGCCTGTAGCTGGAAGACGGGTCAAGGAGAACGGTGAGACTGGTCAGCTCCGCAGTCATTGTGGTACGGCCCGCTGCCCACCCGGAGTGTCACGGCCAGAGCCTGCGGCCGGATTGCGTCACAGGGCGACGCGAACGCAGAGAGCAGTTCGGAGCCACGTAGGCGTCCCTCTGGCTAAAGGTTAGGTGAACCCATGGTTACTGGGGCGGCCGGCATGACGAGGAAGCTTGGCCTGTCCGGTAACGTCTTGTAACCGAGCCACTGCTTGGAGGAAAACTAACTCCCAGACGTCAACGGGCAAGGGGCTATTCATGTTCTTCTCAGCAACCATGTTAGTCTTTCGTAATCTCTGTTTATAGAACGCACGATAGTATTAAGTTTTCTTTTATAAAAACAAAAGGAGTTGTCATGCCTATTCCTCTTGAAACTTTTTTTGTCTCATGCACAAGTTCTATTTGGAAACGTGTTTTATTACTTTACTAAGTCAATTAAAAGAGCGTGTCCCGCACCCACGCTTTGATAGAAAGAAACATCTGTAATCTTCCTTATAAGGAGCACAGTAGCTTGCCGGTAAGCTCTCATTGGGAAAAACAAAAGTAGTTTACATATCAGTTTCTCGTAAAACCTTTTTGTCTCGACATATGTCACATAAGGAAACATGTGACATTATTCTATTATGTGAACCAAATGAGCCACTCCTATCCCTACGCTAAAGTATCTTTTAGTTGTAATTCCCCACTCACGAACACAAATTACAGCTCTGAGTAGGAACTTTTCTAACTCACAGGCTACATGTAATATTTCCTCGCATTATGTATAGTAATTAAGTACTGATCTGGGAACGCTATGTTTTTGCGTTACCCCTCATCATAAAGAGATATTGAGGAAAACTATTTTATAGATTCATTAAAATGTGAATGTCGTGTGACTAGGGCGTCCCATCGGGTAGACCGTTCGCCGGGTGCAAGTCTTACGATTTTACGCCACTTCGGCGACTTGCGCGTCGATGGGGATGAAATGTTGATTATTAGGACAAAACACCCAGTTCCTGAGCAGAGAAAAATCTCCGACCCAGCCGGGATTCGAACACGGGCCCTTAGGATTGACATTGTTTCGCGCTGACCACTCTGCTACCGGGGGCGGACTATAGATTCAGTGACTGAATGGGTTTGTAAATTTTATGGGGTGTTACGTACATGTGACGAACAGTGACTGCCACTTAGGACTTTTCTTTCCCGATGCTTTATCGATTCATTTTTTCCAGTGAACGCATTTTTTCCTTCTTAGTTGGTGGTCTGAAGTCTGTGTGTTGGAAGAATAAAGCTTTAAAGCTTTACATCCGGCTGGCTATCACAGTGTGGGCTAGGTGTCCTATTGCAGCAACAGTGAAAGCCACGAGTGAATCTTATCGCTTCAACTGCGCCCTCCCCCCTCCCCCCTTGTGGGTGGCCTAACTTTGGCGTCCATCTGAACGCTCCACTCTACCGCCTTCTGTGTGTGGGCAGTGGTGCCTAGGGCTCGGCGATCGACGTCTGCGCCGCCACCCCTTGGTGGTACGATAACCAGGACTCTGTGTTTACATCTTGAGGATTGAAGCCCTGCTGCCAGAAGAGGATATAGGGTGGCACAGTTGGTTTTTCATTCGAAGATATGCGTTTAGCCAATGAGACTGCATTGGTACACCTAGCGTTGGGAGTGGACGAACCAGCCAGTCATGGTTAACACGGTTTCAATCTGCCACTAACTTCGTAAAGGAAATTGTGCGTGATGAATGCAGAAGGGGGCAAGTTTGTTGCCTTTTCTCCGATTTTTCGAAATTTTTGTGGCTGTCACATTGTCAGTGCTACACATTCAGCCTCTCCTTCTATGACTTTCTTGAGAAGTTAGGTGCTGCATGGGAGAAATGAAATTTTCGGAGGAGTCGGGGATGTTGATTGGAGTGGAGCGGACGTTGACTAAGGGAGATTAAAACTGTTGGCCGCCTGCAGCATTCTGCTGTCTTGGAGCAGAGGTGAGTTTTAGCAATCCATGGTAGCACGATCCATTATCTCAGTAGTTCGCTTTTAAATGCCTTTGAATACGCAGTCTAATATACTGTTTTAACACCAGTTTCAATTTAATTTTTTTTAATCGTGCATCAGGAAGCTACTCAGATAAGTGTATTTTTGTGCTATTGCTTCTGTACAGTCTTCATTCCGTATGGTTGATCCCACAGTGGTAATATCATGCATTTGGTTAAACTAATTCGAAGGTCAATTGATTTAGTTCTTTCATTGTCAAAGCTTGTTTAGTATTCTCAATTTAAGAGCAAAGTCAGTTTACGTTAAAAACGGATTAATGGCATCTTGCAATGCCAAAGTTTGTTTAACACTTGCTCAATTTAGGAGCAAAATCAGATTCTACTGAAAGTAGAATTTTATTAAAGGCAAATGAATTTTTGACTCATCTTGTTCAACTTAAGAATAATTTTTTTTTAAAAAAAAGATTTGACCTCCATTACAAGTCCCTTTACATTTCCCATAGCTTTCCTAGTTAGGTAAAATAAAGGTAATTTGGTATACTACTATGTTTCGCTTTGCTGTGTCAGTGTAGTCCTTTGTATACAATGGCCAAATTTAGCATTAGGACATTGTTGTTTCAGTAGCTGCAGCAGAAACTGCTCAAGCATATACACTTTACAAACATTTAGAGTTTTAACATAAGACGGTCCCCTTCGCAATAATATTAATCGTTTACTAACAGTACCAGCCACAATATCAATGGCATCATGCTATTTCTAGTTATCTCACTGCAAGTCTTTCGCAATCTTGCTGTGGCTCGGAGTGCGGCGTGTTAAAAAGACAACGGGCTGGATACGTTGCCCTGTAGTGAGCAGAAGCGAAGACGACTTCCGCCAGAGTTTGACGTAGAGCTACCCATAGCACGACACGGAGCACTGGAGAGACCATGGCTCGCAGTGGCACGTTAACGGCGTTATTAAATGTACGAGGGCCGTTCGGAAAGTATGGTCCGATCGGTCGTGAAATGGAAACCACCGTGAGAATCAAAAATTTCTTATTCGCAACAGATAGCCACACCTTCGAGCTATCTCTCTAAAAAGTCGTCGCTCCGACTTACACATTTGTCGTGACGTTGTACAAACTTTCCAGTAACCTTGTCACAGAAAGGAGCCGCCTGTGCTTTCCACCAATTCTCTACGCTAGTCTACCTTTCGTTGTTTGCACCGAAATGTTGTCTTCGTAGCTAGCACTTCATGTGAGCAGAAATCAACATCGGAGGAGCCAATTAAAGTCTGTATTGCGGGTAATCAAACACTTCCCGTCGAAAATGCTGCTGGAGCGTCTACATTGCCCCTGCAGAATGGGGCTGAAAATTGTCTTGAATAAAGAAACGCATGACATTCATGTTATGTGGGCTGCATAGCTTCGGGCGAAATCTCTCACCAGATCCACATACTTGGTGGGAGACACTGTTGTTTTAAGCATTTTTACGTGATCACTTTACGCTTTGAACTGAAAAGAGCGACGTGAAGCGCTCAACCGACACACTAAAGACACTGCCCAACACACCTGTGCAAAGTTCCAACGGATTTTCACAGTGATTTCCATTTCGTACCAAATCGGACCTTACTTTCCGAGTACGCCTCGTATCTCCTTCCATGTAGATGTGAATGGCGTTATGTGTTATCACAAAGATACAATTGATATCACACATAAAAAGTCTTATCAGAGGACGATGATATAAACACAGGCAGTTGGGCATACTCCGCTGCAAATATGTCACAGTGTGACTCAATTTTTAAATCGTATGCTTAATGTGGTGTGCCCATGTCAGCTTATGAGCGACGTAAAGCCATAAGAATTGGACCACCATACTGACAGGGAATATACGGCATCCCAGTCTTATACATCTTAGGCTGTTAAACCTATATGCAATATATAAGCACACAGCTAATTTATGAGACGATATATCGAGGCAGTTCTGATTCAGCCGTTGATTAAACATTCTCGTAGCGTTATTCATCTGCTGTTGACACTTGGTAAAGTATTGCTACGCATATAAATACATAAATAAATCAGATACTGTAATACTTGAACATTTGCGTGGAACCGTGAATGTAGGTCTCCTTTAAATAGATTATACAGAAATGGCAACGACGTTGAGACTTGCTGTTTCATTGTTAATTGTAATTACTGGGCTTCTGTTGTTCAACAGGCTGCATTCAGGATTCTTCGAACAGGGGAATAAATACACTATCACGTGCATTTGAAATATCTATACACAGTGATAGTAAATACTGATTTTCTCTAAACGTGTGTGGCATACAAATGAATAATGATTGCAGTGTTTCATTTGTGCCTTCCTTCCGAAAGGTGGTTTGTCCAAAATGTGGTATCCTATCATCATCAGTCACCATTTAATTTGTGTTTAATTATCTGTTCCAATATCGTATACAACAACAACAAGGGAGTGATGAGCCTATATGTAGAATCGAGTCCAGGCACTTTACCCATTTTACATATTGGAATGAATCGAGTACTCCTCAGTTCCGGTATATGGATTTGGTTGCACTATATTTTGTTTAAGACGGTGTGGTGTGACCATCAAATATCGTTGAGCGATATGTGATTATTTTTCTGATCATTTCTCTACTGCTGTTAAGGAGAGTACAATGTTGTCTAACTCAGGAGGGAGGTTTCAGATTATCTTGTTAAGGAACTAGCATTTCACATAAGCGATTGTGATAAGTCACTGCCCCTCCATTTGGTGACGAATGCGGATTCCTTCTTTGAAGGTAGATACCGTTATGCCACTGTATGTCCCTGAATTATAATTTTGCTTGATGGATTCATCACTCTGTATGCAGATCTAAGAATGGGCCTTCACAGGGCTGCTCCGGCACCGTAAGAGAAATCATTGCTTTTCTCTTCAAATATTGTTACTCAATAAACTGTGTTTTGCTCGCCACCCTGCTTAGGAGCGAAGGGTTGGCCAATAAGTCGAACATACATACCAACCGATGCCAACCTCTTTCATATCATGATACATTCTGTAAGCCAAAAATGGGACATTTCTACTGGGTTTACCTGTATTCACGCAATAGGCCGAAATTATTGCGGGTTCCGTGAAAATGGTTCCGTGTCCTTCATTCCATGTAAATTTTTGCAAAGAGTCAGGAGTCCGGTTTAGTGGAGAATAATTTCGGTTACTTGTCGTGTGGAAGTCGTCTACAGCACTCGTGGTCCAGAAGCCGTCGGGAGCAGCGTTTGCCTGTCGCCATCTCGGTCGTCATTATTCGGTGCTGACTGACAAGTACTATCGCATATTTGCTGACTTTTGTGTAAGTGTCGCATTTCTCAATCGCGCTATCCACTTTCCCAGCAGCTCACAATTTGTAGGAATTGCTGCGCAAACTGAGTTGCCTAATTAACTGTATAATTTCGTGGTTCTTAGACTCGTTTACTTTGCATATGTGTAATGAAAAAAAAACGACTTATATGTTCACTAAAAGTAATTGCTTTGACAATTCGATCCAAACTTAGTTCTTATCAGCACAGAAGTTGCTTAGTCAGGAGGCCTGGTACAAATGGTGCAAATGGCTCTAAGCACCATGGGACTTAACATCGGAGGTCATCAATCCCATAGACGTAGAACTACTTAAACCTAACTAACCTAAGAACGTCACACACATCCATGCCCGAGGCAGGATTCGAACCTGCGACCGTAGCAGCAGCGCGGTTCCGGACTGAAGCGCCTAGCACCACTTGGTCACAGCGGCCGACGAGGCCTGGCGAATACCGATGTAATTCTACCTTTTATGCTGTTAAAATTCACGAAACAGTTAGGCAAAATTTAGACAAAAATAAGTTTTACGGTTTGTAAGTTCTCGACTAAGCCGGTGGCTTAATAAGGCCACATCAAATGTGTGAAGCAATTCATATAGTCGCAAATTTTTGAACAGTAGCAGGTGGGAGTGCCTTAAACATACCATAAATCATGACGGGTGGCGGCTGAGTGTTGGGGGTACGTTTGAAGGTCACTTTTGAAAGTTTTTCTTGAATTACTCGAAAACCGCGGCCTCTAGTGAAATGGCATCCCGTGCCAAACGTAACTACATTAAATTTCTTACAAGAAAATAAGACCCCAATTTTGTACGTTTGCGCATTGTTCTTCAGCTGCAGCATTACTAGCGCGATGTGTACTTTATTTTCCTGTATGTCATTATATGCTGGTGATTTTGACTGTGATATGTTGCGTGTGAAGTTCTGTGTTTCCTGTTCAAAATGGCCCTGAGCACTATGGGACTTAACATCTGAGATCATTAGTCCCCTAGAACTTGTTGTTGTTGTTGTTGTGGTCTTCAGTCCTGAGACTGCTTTGATGCAGCTCTCCATGCTACCTTATCCTGTGCAAGCTTCTTCATCTCCCAGTACCTACTGCAGCCTACATCTTTCTGAATCTGCTTAGTGTATTCATCTCTTGGTCTCTCTCTACGATTTTTACCCTCCACGCTTCCCTCCAATACTAAATTAGTGATCCCTCGATGTCTCAGAACATGTCCTATCAACCGATCCCTTCTTCTAGTCAAGTTGTGCCACAAGTGTGGTGTCACCGCCAGACACCACACTTGCTAGGTGGTAGCCTTTAAATCTGCCGCGGTCCGTTAGTATACGTTGTCGCCACTATCAGTGATTGCAGACCGAGAGCCGCCACACGGCAGGTCTAGAGAGACTTCCTAGCACTCGCCCCAGTTGTACAACCGACTTTGCTAGCGATGGTTCACTGACAAAATACGCTCTCATTTGCCGAGACGATAGTTAGCATAGCCTTCAGCTACGTCAATTGCTACGACCTAGCAAGGCGCCATTACCAGTTACCATTGATACTGAAACATGTACCGTCAAGAGCGACGCTCATCATTAATGGATTAAAGTTAATTATTCCACCAGTTACGTCCGTTTTTCCAAAGTATAATTTCCTTGCCCTGTTCCAGACCTCACGCCAGCCTGCGTGAGTTAAAACGCGTGCCTTTCGGCTTCCTCTCATATCCGGTGTTGGCTCTCCTGCCAACCCACAACAACAAGCTCCTCTTCTCCCCAATTCTGTTCAATACCTCCTCATTAGTTATGTGATCTACCCATCTAATCTTCAGCATTCTTCTGTAGCACCACATTTCGAAAGCTTCTACTCTCTTCTTGTCTAAGCTATTTATCGTCCACGTTTCACTTCCATACATGGCTACACTCCATACAAATACTTTCAGAAACGACTTCCTGACATTTAAATCTATACTCGATGTTAACAAATTTTTCTTCTTCAGAAACGCTTTCCTTGCCATTGCCAGTCTACATTTTATATCCTCTCTACTTCGACCATCATCGTTTATTTTGCTCCCCAAATAGCAAAACTCCTTTACTACTTTAAGTGTCTCATTACCTAATCTAATTCCCTCAGCATCACCCGACTTGATTCGACTACATTCCATTATCCTCGTTTTACTTTTGTTGATGCTCATCTTATACCCTCCTTTCAAGACACTGCCCATTCCGTTCAACTGCTCTTCCAAGTCCTTTGCTGTCTCTGACAGAATTATAATGTCATCGGCGAACTTCAAAGTTTTTATTTCTTCTCCGTGGATTTTAATACCTACTCCGAACTTTTCTTTTGTTTCCTTTGTTGCTTGCTCAATATACAGATTGAATAACACCTGGGAGAGGCTACAAACATGTCTCACTCACTTTCCAACCACTGCTTCCCTTTCATACCCCTCCACTTTTATAACTGCCATCTGATCTTCCCCGAGGTCGGCTTCTATCAGTTTTTCCATTCGTCTGTAAACAATTCGCGTTAGTATTTTGCGGCTGTGACTTATTAAACTGATAGTTCGGTAGTTTTCACATCTGTCAACACCTCCTTTCTCTGGGATTGGGATTATTATATTCTTCTTGAAGTCTGAGGGTATTTCGCCTGTCTCATACATCTTGCTCACCAGATGGCAGAGTTTTGTCAGGATTGGCTCTCCCAAGGTTGTCAGTAGTTCTAATGGAGTGTTGTCTACTCCGGAGGGCTTGTTTCGACTCAGGTCTTTCAGTGCTGTGTCAAACTCTTCACGCAATATCATATCTCCCATTTCATCTTCATCTACATCCTCTTCCATTTCCATAATATTGTCCTCAAGTACATCGCCCTTGTATAGGCCCTCTATATACTCCTTCCACCTTTCTGCTTTCCCTTTTTTGCTTAGAACTGGGTTTCCATCAAAGCTCTTGATATTCATGCAAGTGGTTCTCCTTTCTCCAAAGGTCTCTTTCATTTTCCTGTGGGCAGTATCTATCATACCCCTAGTGAGATAACCCTCTACATCCTTACATTTGTCCTCTAGCCATCCCTGCTTAGCCATTTTGCACTTCCTGAAGATATCATTTTCGAGACGTTTGTATTCCTTTTTGCCTGCTTCATTTACTACGTTTTTATATTTTCTCCTTTCATCAATTAAATTCAATATTTCTTCTGTTACCCAAGGGTTTCTACTAGCCCTCGTCTTTTTACCTATTTGATCCTCTGTTGCCTTCACTATTTCATCGCTCAAAGCTACCCATTGTTCTTCTACTGTATTTCTTTCCCCCATTCCTGTCAATTGTTCCCTTATGCTCTCCCTGTACAATCTCTGGTTCTTTCAGTTTATCCAGGTCCCATCTCCTTAAATACCCACCTTTTTGCAGTTTCTTCAGTTTTAATCTACAGTTCATAACTAACAGATTGTGGTCAGAGTCCACATCTGCCCTTGGAAATGTCTTACAATTTAAAACCTGGTTCCTAAATCTCTGTCTTACCATTATATAATCTATCTGATACCTTTTAGTATCTCCAGGGTTCTTCCATGTATACAACCCCTAGAACTTAGAACTACTTAAACCTACTTAACCTAAGGGCATCACACACATCCTTGCCCGAGGTAGGATTCGAACCTGCGACCGTAGCGGTCACGCGGTTCCAGACTTAAGCGCCTAGAACCGCTCGGCCAATGCGGCCGGCTGTGTTTCCTGAGACTGAAGATTTTTTTCATACGTTTTGGATTATCTACTTGTATGTGATTTGTGTTAACGATTGTTCTTTGAGCAGTAGATTTTTAATTGCACTGTTTAAAATATATAGCGCTAGTAGAGCACGTTCTAGAGGGGCTAGAAAAATCACTAGATTCGTTATAAGTTGAGTCGGAATCTTTAGAGGGAGAGGCGTCGTTAGGAGTTACATTTCCTGAAACAAGAAAACTGCACCGATAACCAAGCAGTATGGTAGTGGCAGTGCTTGCGAAACGCAGTCCAACGTAGCACAGAGTAGCTCAAGTTCAGGAAGTATGGGAGACGTTCCACTCTGGCTCAAACAAATGTTAAAAGAAGCATAGGAGGAGAAGAAACAGCAGTCGATTTAGAAGAGATAGGGGACCCAGTATTAGAATCGGAATTTAAAAGAGCTTTGGAGGACTTACGGTCAAATAAGGCAGAAGGGATAGATAACATTCCATCAGAATTTCTAAAATCATTGGGGGAAGTGGCAACAAAACGACTATGCACGTTGGTGTGTAGAATATATGAGTCTGGCGATATACCATCTGACTTTCGGAAAAGCATCATTCACACAATTCCGAAGATGGTTGACAAGCTGACAAGTTCGAGAATTATCGCACAATCAGCTTAACAGCTCATGCATCGAAGCTGCTTACAAGAATAATATACAGAAGAATCGAAAAGAAAATTGAGAATGCGTTAGGTGACGATCAGTTTGGCTTTAGGAAAAGTAAAGGGACGAGAGAGGCAATTCTGACGTTACGGTTAATAATGGAAGCAAGGCTAAAGAAAAATCAAGACACTTTCATAGGATTTGTCGACCTGGAAAAAGCGTTCGACAATATAAAATGGTGCAAGCTGTTCGAGATTCTGAAAAAAGTAGGGGTAAGCTATAGGGAGAAACGGGTCATATACAATATGTACAACAACTAAGAGGGAATAATAAGAGTGGACGATCAAGAACGAAGTGCTCGTATTAAGAAGGGTGTAAGACAAGGCTGTAGCCTTTCGCCCCTACTCTTCAATCTGTACATCGAGGAAGCAATGATGGAAATAAAAGAAAGGTTCAGGAGTGGAGTTAAAATACAAGGTGAAAGGATATCAATGATACGATTCGCTGATGACATTGCTATCCTGAGTGAAAGTGAAGAAGAATTAAATGATCTGCTGAACGGAATGAACAGTCTAATGAGTACACAGTATGGTTTGAGAGTAAATCGGAGAAAGATGAAGGTAATTAAAAGTAGTAGAAATGAGAACAGCGAGAAACTTAACATCGGGATTGATGGTCACGAAGTACAATGAAGTTAAGGAATTCTGCTACCTAGGCAGTAACATAACCAATGGCGAACGGAGCAAGGAAGACATCAAAAGCGGACTCGCTATGGCAAAAAAGGCATTTCTGGCCAAGAGAAGTATACTAATATCAAATACCGGCCTTAATTTGAGGAAGAAATTTCTGAGGATGTACGTCTGGAGTACAGCATTGCATGGTAGTGAAACATGGACTGTGGGAAAACCGGAACAGAAGAGAATCGAAGCTTTTGAGATGTGGTGCTATAGACGAATGTTGAAAATTAGGTGGACTGATAAGGTAAGGAATGAGGAGGTTCTACGCAGAATCGGAGAGGAAAGGAATATGTGGAAAACACTGATAAGGAGAAGGGACAGGATGATAGGACATCTGCTAAGACATGAGGGAATGACTTCCATGGTACTAGAGGGAGCTGTAGAGGGCAAAAACTGTAGAGGAAGACAGAGATTGGAATACGTCAAGCAAATAATTGAGGACGTAGGTTGCAAGTGCTACTCTGAGATGAAGAGGTTAGCACAGGAAAGGAATTCGTGGCGGGCCGCATCAAACCAGTCAGTAGACTGATGACCAAAAAAAAAGGAGAGGGAGAGATAGATAGAGAGAGAGAGAGAGAGCGAGAGAGAGACAGACAGAGATGTCGAAGCAGACAGGAAAGAGGCAGACGAGGGTAGGAAGCGATTCTGGAAGTTCCTAACCCTGTGGAAAGTAGCGTGGGCAGGTTGCTCCACCAAAGTCGAGGTTAGGAAAAGTAGAAGAAATGAAAACATGATTATGGCGAAAAGTGCGAAGTCTGCAGGAGTGCGCAATATGTGAGCCGACATAACCAGTGCAGTGTGCACAATCTGAAGAATGTATCTCTGCTGAACACGATGTAGTGCAGCTGAGAAAGGAGACTGAGTGACTGCAAGCTACGCTGCCACAATTATCAGTAGCAGGGTCCACAATGAAACATCGTGCTTTTCTCGATACCAGAATGGGTCGTTTCAAGAGAATCAACTCCAGCGATGGGATCAGTTTCTAGTAAAGGATAAAAAGTTGATGACAAACACTTCTTTTCGTTGAGATGAACTACGTGTCAGAGTCTGAATGGCGCAATTTAGCAACAGTTTACTAAACTTCTAGCTAGTTCAGAGAAAATTAGAATTAATCAGTAGCCACATGAGTGCTGAAGTAAAATCGAAACTGTGGCCAGTGATACGAAACTGTGCAACGTTCGAAGAATTTGGATAAGAAACCATGAAACTGTACTGGTCTGCTACAGAGCAAAATAGGTTGCGCCTAACGCCACAATGGCTCTGCCACTATATGCTTCGACAAGATTGAATCAGCACACTGATCATCCACATAATTATGGCAAATCGGCTCAAATGTTTGGAGACACAATGCCGCAATGCATACAAGGTAGTCTACTCTCTTCTTTGCTTTAGACATTTGTTTTGGAAACTGTGTTTTTCTATGCTTTGAAAAAAAAATGGTTCAAATGGCTCTGAGCACTATGGGACTTAACATCTATGGTCATCAGTCCCCTAGAACTTAGAACTACTTAAACCTAACTAACCTAAGGACAGCACACAACACCCAGTCATCACGAGGCAGAGAAAATCCCTGACCCCGCCGCTATGCATTGAGTTAATTTAAAACTAATGATACATGAAGCATAAAATCATTGCTTGACTATATTTGTCACAGTTCTACATTTAGTTGCAATGTATTAAATGCTCACAGAACAGTTAATATCTTAGGATCTACTAGTGTGGTTGTCATGACTTGTAGAAATACTTTATTTGCTAACTGTAATGGACGAATGGAGTAGGACTAGCTGTTCCGCTAGAGAGACGTGACGGGAGGCTCCAGCAGCCGGAATGGTAGTGGGATTGTGCTGGAACGAACAGGCTGACCTATTGCTCCCTGTGCTAAGCCTAAACGGCGCTGCTACCACGTGCCTATTGTCGCTGGAGTGACTGTCGCCCCAAATACTACTATCAGCAAACATTGACAGCTGTCAGACTTTCCGCCACAATAGCGCTCATTTATTTTATGAAGGGAAGTCGTACACGACGAAATAAGTTATTTTAGCTGCATCTCAGAACTATTCTGCATTGTTAGCCATAAACACACAATTCATTTACGTGTACAGCTTCACTGATTGGTTTTCAACACATTGACCAGCATAAGAAATAAACTGCCCGAAAAAAATTAGCACACCCTTTTACAGATTTCCAGTTCACCCAAGATTAATTGTTGCAACAGTGTATTTGGAGTACATGAAATTATTACATTTACAATTCAATAGTACAAGCGATTCTGATGCACCAAGTATCGATTCTCTGACGGCACCACTGAGCCGGGCACGTTTATGCTGTGGTGTGAGTGGAAGACGGACTAGAAGTGTGTGTACCCGTAGACCCGCTGCTAATAACCGAGACGCAACAGGTTCATGTTAAGACTTCTGGGCTCACAAGTCTTCGTATGTGTGCTGTGGTAACTCTACGATCCGCCACTGCTGCCCTTATAATACGACGATCCTGGCCAGGGTCCTTTCTGTGTGGACGTTCAGAACCACGTGTACGGCTCTGAGAATGTTCACTTGACCACTGATACTAGCACCGTTCCACAACTGAGGCAGCACGTCCAACTAGCGTGGCAATTGTCTTAAAGGACCTCGGAAGGCCACAATTTGAACCGTTTCAAACACGATCAGTTGTCTGTAGGAAAAACCAGTGCGTCTCCGTGGCCTAGTTGCGTGTTTGCTTCACACGTTCGTACCACACTAAGCCTTCTGGCTGTGAGCATTCCCTATCACAGGGTAGACACAGATGCCGCTTTGGTAGCTATGCCACTACGCTATCTGTTGGCGGGTAACTTTAAAAGCATTATTAGCACATCTACCATCCTGCAAGTGGCATATGCCCTCATCGAATCAGAATCGATTTCGTCTTTCCAGATGCACTAATTTTTTTCCAGCAGTGTAAGTTATGCTACACATTGGTGTATTAAGCAGTGTAAATATAATGCGAATACCAGCTTTTAATGAAGCATCAGTTGCTCACAATTTAATGACGTGTCTGAGTGAATGAGACAGCTACAGTTTTAAATTTTGAAATAATTTCTCTTGTTTTAATCACGTTTCACTAAGATTAATATGCAAAATAACTTATGTAGTATAAGAACAAATAAACAGTCTTTTTTAGTATGAGTGACATTGATAGCTGGCGATGAACCGTTGTCTATGTGAGCTTTTGAGACACCTGCGCTGAAGATCAGCTTTTTATTGTACGACATTCCCATGTGGGACAATATCAGTTCAGTATCTGATTTCCTTTTGAAAAGATGGTCACTGACAGAAATATTTTTACTGCACATTAACGTTAAAGGAAATAAGGGAGTTCATGCAGGTGGCCCCAAAAGTGCCTAACGTAACTGTAATAAAAATTGCATAAATAAATGTCAAGACATATGACAATGGGTGTTTTAAGTGGTCTATTTTACAAGGATTATATCCATGTAAATAAGGACGTACACTATGTATCTAAATATTTCCCATATGCATACAAACTGAACATGCCATCCCACGCAAAGCTCGAACAAGCTCATGATTTCGAAAAACAAAATCAATTTGTGTCTTTAAGTTTCTGCACCATCCAGTATTCAGAGAGAAACATGTTAATCAATTAATTTTACACCAACTGAGCACTCATCATTTATGTTGTGCAACAAATATCTTTTATATTGTAAAATAAATTTTACACGAACTATACCATCATAACCATATAGCCTGTCACACTGTAAGAATGTGAACATTAATTCTTATATGAATATGGTCCATTGCCTGAAGTTCAATTTACAATGTTAAAAGATATATTTCTTGCACAACGTAAAAAAGAATGTTCATTTTGATAGTTTCTCACCCAGTGTCCAGACTTCAAAACTTTAGCATTATAACCATTTAAGGGGAGTTTGCAGGGCCTATGTGGGTAATGTTAAATTAACAAACTTTATATATCTTTATATCTGGAACCAATGAAGATAACACTCAAAAAATTTTACAGGTATCTTATCCATGTTATTTATGTCTACTGAAACAGAATTAAGAGATGTGGTGCAAAAGAAGGAGAGATACATACACACATCAAAAAATGTTTTGCATCATCTCGGTTTCGAGAGTTACGGACATGTGCAGAAAATTGGAATAGAGATCAACATAAACATCATTACCACCCTTTTTATTGCTCGTGAAAACCACACATTGTATGTTGTACCAACATATACCGAGACCTTCAGAGGTGGTGGTCCAGATTGCTGTATACACCGGTACATCTAATACCCAGTAGCACGTCCTCTTGCATTGAGGCATGCCTGTATTCGTCGTGGCATGCTATCCAAAAGTTCATAAAGACACTGTTGGTCCAGATTATCCCACTCCTCAACGGCGATTCGGTGTAGATCCCTCAGATTGGTTGGTGGGTCACATCGTCCATAAACAGCCCTTTTCAATCTCTCCCAGGCATGTTTGATAGGGTTCATGTCTTGAGAACATGCTGGCCACCCTAGTCGAGCGATGTCGTTATCCTGAAGGAAGTCACTCACAAGATGTGCACGATGGGGGAGCAAATTGTCCTCCATGAAGACGAATGCCTCGCCAATTTCTGCCGATATGGTTGCACTATCGGTAGGAGGATGGCATTCATGTATCGTATAGCCGTTACGGCGCCTACCATGACCACCAGCGGCGTACGTCGGCCCCACAAAATGCCACTCAAAAACTGTAGGGAACCTCCACCTTGCTGTATTCGCTCGACAGTGTGTCAAAGGCGTTCAGCCTGACCGGATTGCCTCCAAACATGTCTCCCACGATTGCCTGGTTGAAGGTATATGCGACAACCATTGGTGAAGAGAACATGATGCCAATCCTGAACGGTCCATCGGCATGCTGTTGGGCCCATCTGTACCGCGCTGCATGGTGTCGTGGTTGCAAAGGTGGACCTCGCCATGGACATCAGGAGTGAAGTTGCGCATCATGCAGCCTATTGCGCACAGTTTGAGTCGTAACACGACGTCCTGTGGCTGCACGAAAAGCATTGTTAAACATAGTGGCGTTGCTGTCAGGGTTCCTCCGAGCCATAATTCGTAGGTAGCGGTCATCCACTGCAGTAGTAGCCCTTGAGCGGCATGGGCGATGCTTGTCATCGACAATTCCTGTCTCTGTATCTCCTCCATGTCCGAACAACATCGCTTTGGTTCACTCCGAGACGCCTGGACACTTTCCTTGATGAGAGCCCTTCCTGGCACATAGTAACAATGTGGACGCGATCGAACCGCGCTATTGACCGTCTAGACATGGTTAAACTACAGACAACACGAGCCATTTACTTCTTTCCTGGTGGAATGACTGGAACTGATCGGCTGTCGGACCCCCTTCGTCTAATAGGCACTGCTCATGCATGGTTGTTTACATCTTTGGGCGAGTTTAGTGACATCTCTGAACAGTCGAAGGGACTGCGTCTGTGATACAATATCCACAGTCAACGTCTATCTTCAGAAGGTCTGGGAACTGGGGTGATGCAAAACTTTTTTTGATGTGTGTATGTATTTTCAATTATGATATTTTTATTACAAATAATTGTACATATAATGCCTAGCTACTCAAATTATTGCTATTGTTGTGCTTCAGTAGGTGCAGTATGTTATAATGATGTAGATGCCAAAGTTCCATACAGCTATCACAAGTAGTTTTTGATATAAAGAAACACAAAACATAAAAATGTCATTTTGAGGAAATCACACTTAAAGTTAAAAATGATAAAAATTGAGTTGTAATTTTAAATTAAGTCTCAAAAACTCCCAGCAGTATAGTCACTATCATCATCTTTTCCAGCTTCCTTCTCTTTCTTCTTTCTTCTGGCAGACCTTGCCTCTTTGGTGGTGAATTCAGATACACGCTGTGCCTTGACAAGTCTCAACTTGTCTAATAAGTTCGTGCCGTTTACAATATGGTAGCTTGGAGTCATGTTTTAGGACTCTTATTCTTCCCATTTTTCCATCATTAAATTTTAATATAGCATCACTAACTTCCAATTTTAGTGTACTGAGCCCTACCAAAACATTTTTGGGAACTCGTGCCCAGATAACGTTTTTGAATGGCTCATTAGGATTCTGTGTTCACCCATGTAGACACTTTCGGAGGAGCTCTGGGTGTGCTAGGTCCCTATAAGTTGGCTTTATTGCTTCCATAACAGCTTCAGGAATAGAGTTCTTGTGTTCAATGACACTCCTGAAACTTCAGCCTACCCAAATTTACGCCATGATTCAGATCCAGGTGGGCAGAGTGAATGAGTCGGTTCTCTGTCTGTTGAAAGTTTGTGTAAATATGAGGCCCAGACTGCTCTCCTCATACTTTCTAAATTATTTCCGTCATTTCTGATGGCCATTCCGTAATACTGCTGAAGCTGATTTATTGTTTTATCAGTCAGCCGACCTCTAAGAGGTTTGCCATCAGACAGTGTGGTGGTGCGAGGAGTTTGTTTTAGTTTTCTGAGACATCTGCCCATCCTCTTTTGCAGACGCCCAACGCATTACAAATTCTTTATCACAATATTTTCACATGGATTTGCTTCAACAACACACTTACATGCTTTAGAACCCCAATCCCCAAGGAACTGTGTGTATCGGACACCCCTTTCCTGCAGTGATCGGCTGAACATTATAATTGCGGCATCAGCTCCATTCCTCCTTCACAATTCTTCTGACATTTTTCATACTTATTTTTCTATTTTTCTCATGGGAGTTATAGCAATGTTTTGTAAGTGCCTCAAAATCAATTCTTTTGTGTGTGCCTACCGAGTTTTTCGATGTGTGGCCACGCTTTTGCCATGTCCCATCAAACGCAACTGGCATATCAATGCTGTCTTCATTCATTCCAATAGCTTCATTTGTTGTAGCCTTCATTGACAGGGATGCACAGATTCAACCGCTTCTCCTACAGCTTCAGCGTACCTCTCAATTTTCGTAGATGATGGTGGTAGATTCATTAGCGAACAGAAACACTGAGCTGCACTAAGTGCTGTTCCGATAGCTCTCATGGCATAGAAAAGTCTAACAATTACCTCATACAGATTTTCTTGCATTCATTTAACGTTAAAAATTATTTTTTTGTCATAGTCAGTACAAATAAATGCTATTGCCTTAGCAAGTCCAATTCTTGCAGAAGAATCTTCTTCGGTAATTACTTTTCGCCACAAATATTACGGCGCAATGAATCACACAACATCTGAGTTAAAATGTTCATATCACACGAAACATAACCCAGACCAGAAGTGCTATTTTCTAAATTATCCTGCAATAATCCTAGTTCCTCATATTATTTATCTATTTTAGTTTTACTTGCACTGGGTAATGTCGCAGCTCACTTGTTCTCTGGTGGCACATTGAGGTTATTTGATTTTACACTGCTTGTGGGTTACAGTTCTTGAACATTGCTCGGTTTTACATTTATAGTGTGTTGGTTACCTCCAAACTTACGTTTCTTGAAGAGACTAGGACTTCTAGGCAAGTTTATATTACGTCAAACTGCACCAGCTTTCACCGAAAGTCACTGTTTCACTCAAAACAAACAAACAATTGCCAAGCGACAGACAATACAGCAATGTTACTAACATCGAGTGCCACGTATTTTTTGTCCATAAATGAAAATCACAGCCTTCTATAAAGTGTAGTTTCCGAGATATTCACATGTAATCAGATGTACGCCCGAAATTTGGTGATTTCAGAGATACTCTTGTAAGACCAGAAAATTAAAAATAAAATACTTCTAAATGTCACACACAGATAATTTATGCACCATTTCGTGTGAGAAAGAACAAATAATTTTCTAGAGCGTGTTTTGTAAAATGTCAATATTTTCGAATTTTTGCCTGCAAACGCCCCTTAACATGTAAAATTGTGCAGTTTAATTACTTATTGTACTTCCAATTGTCCATTGTCCAAAGTGTAATTTCAACGTTAAAAAACTAGTTTGATACACAACACTTTGTAAATGAATTATATATCTGCTTATAAAGTTTTGTTGCCTAAGATCTAATTTCCATTTCAGGCGCTAGTCACTTGTTTCCTGAAGATGGTTCAATATTGACAGCCCATTCTTCCTCAAGGACCTAAAGCAGAAAATGTGGGACGATGGGATCTGGCGCTAAGTTGACGTTATAACTCATGCAAAAGATGTTCTGTTTTTTTCAGATCGGGACGCTGGACAGACTAGTCTATTTTATGAATTTTATTGTTCACGAACCGTTGTCTCACAGATGCTACTTTGTGTCAAGGTGTATTGCCATGCTGAAACAAACAGTTATCGTCTACGTTCTTTTCCTTTTATTGTATGCAGTACATAATGTAGTAAGATGTGCTCATCTCCTACTGCCTTTAGCGATTTCTTAATCGCAATAAGGGAACCACACTCTTAGCATGAAAAGCACCGTCATACCATAAGTCCACCACCTGCGTAATTCACTGTCGGCACTACACATGATGGCAGATAACATTCACCAGGCATTTTCCAAACCCAAACCCATCCATCGTATTGGTACAGAGTACATCGAAACGCATCGCTCCACATCACTCGTTTAAGTCATCCACTGTCCAGTGGGGTAGCTCGTTAAGCCACCTTAAGAGTTGCTAGGCATAACTAGAGAAACGTATGCATTATCAGGAGTTGTTGGTTCATTTTTTCACCTTTTTATAGTCTCTACGTACCTTCATGGTGCCAGCGGCACGTTACAAACTCTCAGGTGATTCCTTACGCTGATTTTATGAAATTTTTTACAATGACATGAGGTCTTCATGGTCTTGGTTTTGCTGTAGTCTTTCCTTCACGTTCCCACTTCAGAGTCACATCATCAACAGTCGGCTTGGGTAGCTGTTGAGGGATTGAAATGTCCCTGAAGGATCTGTTACTCAGGTAACATAAATGACTAATCCATGTTGGAAGCCACTGAGGACTCCTGAGTGACCCATTCTGTTGTTACTGCTTCTCTACTGACAACAAAATACTTTCGTCTACTCGTATGCTGGCTGATACACCTCTCGTGACATCTGTTGGTGGATTTTCGCTTTACATAGGTGTGTATGGATACTTTTGGTCAGATAGTGTGTTTAATCGTTCTGGATGTGTTGGGGGTGGCCTGTTCTAACTACATCACACTCTATATGATGAATGTTTCAGTTAGTAAAAGTACATTGGTAACTTTTTGAATTTACAGTTTTGAACAAAATAAACTGCTGTCACAATTTGGCATTCAAATAAAATGTTTTGAATCAAGTTATAAAAATAGTAAAGCCATCCAAGGCCTATGTGTACTTGGACCGAATTTTCTCTTTATAAACGAAAAAAAATGGATGAATAGAGCCACCGATGTTCCGGCCACATACGGACCTATCATGGTCGACTGACTGCCGTGACATTCTCAGCCAATGGTGTCATTTGGATATGGTATGGAGGGTTGGGATCAGTGAACCACACTTCCGGCGGTTGTCGTTTTAGCAGATCTGGTGCCGCTACCACTTGGTCATGCAGCTCCTCAGTTGTCATCACGGAGGTTGAATGCATGCCTTTCCAGTTCTACCACCAATTACAAATCCATTGTACTACCGAGAATCGAACTCGGGATCAATTATGGTAGTCAACAATGCCGACTACTGAGCTACATTGGCAAACGTAGATGAGGAAGAATGTATCGTATACGAATGTGTGTAAATGCTGGGTGTTTCAACATGTTTCCCTTAAGCTATAGGAGCTGACAGAGGAATCTAAATATAGCAATATATGGTCCTGTAAGTAATCCTTAGCCAGTAAAAGCGAGTGAGTGGTAGTGAGAAACAGTTTCTTTATATAAAAAGTTCGTCCGGAACTGTTAGGAGATGTCCAATTAAGCATGTGTCGTCAGATGTGGATGCAAGTAGACGGACCATCTGCACCATTTTGTGTGCAAATAGGTGGCGTGCCACGTATACTAGACGTTACATCGAACGGAGTGGTAAAATTTCCTCTGATCTGACGCCTCTTGATTTTATTTGTGTGGAAATACTAAAAGCCTCTTGTATGTGACACCACTTCTCAAGGAAAAGAATGCTATTCGGCAGAATATTTGCGCCGTATGATGATGTTCGTGCGATGCCTGGTGTACTTTATAGAGTGCACCAGAATCTTCTACGAAGATCTTTTATTCAGTGTAGTCGTGGCTACTTGGAGTAGCCTCTGGGATGTTCGACATTTCTGAGCAAATAGTACGTTGTCTTTGTTTAACTCAAGGAGTGTGTCCATTCATTGTCCTTATTGTTCCTGACATTCCAAAGAAATTGGCGGCTAAGGATTATTCCCAACTCCATAAGATCCTGTTCCAAAGATGTTGTATTTAGATTTCTCTTTCAGCTTCTTCAGTTCATACACAGTATTCTGAATAACCTTGTATGTCTGTGGGTGGGTGTGGGTGGGGTGGAGTGAGGGTACTGAACGGGTGTGAGAAGGAGGACGGAGAGAGTTGAAGGGCACAAGGATGCCAAAAACATCGTGTGCTACAAGGTTTGGCTAAAAATCATCATATTATGAATATAAAACTTCTAATTTTTACTTCTTCACAAATCTTATATTATCCCCTTCAAAATACTCCCATCCGTAATCCTTAAAGAATTTCATGCGATTTTTCCACTGTTAAAAACAGTATTTGAAGTTAGCATCTTAAACCATGTTCATGGTTTCCGACGCTGATTCTTTCAGCTGTTCAAATCTCGTTCTTTCAGAACTGATTTCACTTTCGAGACCAGAAAAAAATCACACGGGACCATATCTCTTAAGTAGGGTGGATATTCTAACATAGCGACCCCATAATTATGAAACTGACTTCACAGTCATGGAGGGTTGTCCGGATACAGAACCAGTGACTTGTATTTACACAACGCGGGTCACTCTTTTCTTACTCGTTGACGGATATTCCATATTTACTGTGCAACCTTCAGCCACCCTATTCGTGTAAACAACCGACAAACTGAAAATCACGACCATCACTTACTTCAATTTTTAATTTTACATTCGAACCTGCACCAATTTTGAAGATTTGGAGCTCTTCCATTGCATTGTTTGGCACTGAGCTTCCCGATCGCAGGTGAAAAAACACCATTAATCACATGTAACTTTTTCTAGAAATATTGTGTGCATTTTGATGATTGTCTGAGTGTCAGTACAAATATTCATTCGAGAGCCCTTTCACTCAGTTGTCAAGCTCTTGAGCACCATTTCTGGACAAACTTTCTTCGTGTGAAAATGTTGATGTGAATTCTGCCGACCTGTTTCTTTGTCGATTCATATAATATCAGCAACAAGGTGAAAACTAAATCGAAGGTATTTTCGGATTAAATCTCCATTGTTTTCAATGTTGTCGTCCGTCGTTGACATTGAGGGTCGGCCTGGAAATAGCTCATCTTCCATCCCTTCTCGTCCCATGTTGAAGCGCTAAGATCACACAACAACTGCAGCGCGTGAAAGCTATCCATCGTCGTATATTTGATTCAAGAAACATGAAAGAATTAGCCTCTCTCTGGGCCTTCCAAGTTTTACTAAAAATTTCACAATAATACGTTACCATTTTTCAAAAAAACTAATCATTTTCTCGACAGGCAGCATGTATGCACACGAAGGCCCCAGCCTGATTGTTGTGGCTTCAGCTGAACGGATAGCGGTAATGGAGAGAGCAGATGTCCCGTGACTCGTCAGTCTAGTGTCTAACATGAAGACCCGCACTGATTGTTAAGAAATCTGTCCAATTATTCTATAGCCAAACATCGTATACAAAGGAAAACCACAGAGAGTGACCGGATGCTCTCAGCTGGCAGTTGTCGCACAGGCAAAGCGTCACCGCCACGCCGCTGAATGGATAGCTGTCAGACCTCCGGCCGCTCAATCGGTGTGCCAGCGGCGCGGCGTCATTTCCGGTGAAATTAACGCGTCGGCCGCACGCTCCGCTGGGTTGGCGATCGCTAATACGGCGGGACGTCTGCCTCCCACACTCGGTCAACACAGCGCAACTACGCACCCACCGTCCGCGAGCTTGTGGACGCTACAAACAATCAGCAATCAATCAGTCTCAACGCTGTTATGATGAAAACTGACACGGTGAGTCGGCGGTCGTGTAAACATACGAGAGGCAGTCATAAATATTCAATCAGCACGTCGGAAAACTAAAGCTGCGAGCGTGAAACGTGGTGAAGGTGTCAGTCCTTCTCTACATATTTGGCCATCGATGTGACACATTTTTCCGGATGATGTCTGACTTGTCTGAACGATGGGTTTAACAAATCTGCAGTGTGGCTGCTCAGGGGACGTTCCATGTTGGAAACCGCCTCGTTGCCATTCCAAAAACACCTGCCACGCTATGCTTTCTTCATCTGACAGGAAACAAACAAGTCACTGGGTGCCATCTCAGGAGAAGATGAAGGGTGTCTCAAAATCCGATAGCCGACAAAATCGGATTTGATATTGTGTACTGTGCTGTATGAGCAGAGACGTTGTCTTAAAGCAAACACTTCCTGTTGGACAGCTTCCAGCAACGTTTCGTTTCAGAGCCTTCAGTACCCTCGTTAAGTTATTTCGGTTATATGCTGCTGTGACAGTTTGTCCTTTACGAATTTAGTCTGCTAGCAAATACTATGGCAGCTAGAAAAAAACGCTAAGCTTTACCTTGACCGATGAAGGTAGTCAGTATCGTAGCCTTTATCGGCGATGGTGAATCCACAAGCCTGTTTGCTCCTTTATCTCGAGATGATATTAATGCAACCAATATTACCAAAATACCTGCCGCAGGATTTCAATACCTAAAGAACGACAGAGATGTACTGTTTTGCTGAAAGGTATCTGAGCGACCTGAATTGCGTTCAGCCTGATTTGTATACATCACATATAACGTAACTATCTTGCAGATTCTTTAACCTCCTATCGGTAGAGTCGTTTTACTATACAAAATGGCCATTACAAAAGACCATTAGAGAACTTTGCACTGTATGGTAAACAGTGCAGATGCAAATTAATACCACGATAATGAAAATGTCAGGAAGCATGTTATTTGAGGCGAGGCAGCCTTTAGCACCTTTAAAAAGAATTTTTTTTTACAATAAATAACTTTTCAGAAAGCAAGTTTCAACTTGAAATTCCGCAACGAAAATTTTGAAGTGTATCATGCCACGGTATTCCTATCCAGCAACTAGTCTCCCTGGTAATTAACCACATGTGATCGTAGCTGTCGTTTAAATCAAAAATAACAAAATGTGCATATGTTTAACTTGAAACAATATGGCGATCTTTCTTACTGGGATTAGAATCCAACTACTACCGCCTTTTTTTTCTAGCCACAAACCAACGTTAAATACCGGTGAGTTTCATCAGTAAATAGTGTGACGAATAGTTCTGTGCTGAGTGTGAGTCAAATCGCTCATATCGTCGTTGTTGTTTACGTGCTAAGAGACGTTAACTATGAAATTATTTTTCGCCAGTGGCTAGGAGTGGCATGTTTGAACCATGAATGGTATAAACCGTTTTGTGTCTGACTAGGAATCGCAACTGGCACCAACCGCTATTGCTGACAGCACACGGACACACGTAAAAAATTATAATTATTTTTCACTTATGGTTTGGTGTATCCATGCAACAGCTTGTAATGCTGTGATGAAAATATTTGTGCAGGACCAGGACACGAACCCGTGGAGACCTTGAGGAGTTGTGAATTATGGCGGGACAACTCTACAAAAGAGCTGTATCTTCCAAAAGTGGCCCAGTTCCGAGAGAGGAGAGATCTGAGTTCACACCCCAGTCCAGCATCAATATTTTCAAGAGATCAAGTGAAAATACAATAAGAAATAGGTGCCCTCTGACTTTAAATAACGACTGGTTTATTGTAGACTAAAATTTCTGGAGTAAGTGAGCTAAGTGCGCGACGATACCTAACGGTTTCTGGTGTGTAGTTGCTCTTCATAACAACATCCCATATGAGCAAAGCAATTTCGTCATTTCCTGCAACTATTCGAACTTTACGTGCTTGGGCTATGCACGTCTCCGTTGAAAGAGAATAGCTCGTTGTAGTCGTAGCAGCGCACGTCTGCTTTCATGCCCCGTAGCTAATACGCTGCAAATAATAACTTGTAGCTGTGATCCTGCTGTCAAATACACTCCTGGAAATGGAAAAAAGAACACATTGACACCGGTGTGTCAGACCCACCATACTTGCTCCGGACACTGCGAGAGGGCTGTACAAGCAATGATCACACGCACGGCACAGCGGACACACCAGGAACCGCGGTGTTGGCCGTCGAATGGCGCTAGCTGCGCAGCATTTGTGCACCGCCGCCGTCAGTGTCAGCCAGTTTGCCGTGGCATACGGAGCTCCATCGCAGTCTTTAACACTGGTAGCATGCCGCGACAGCGTGGACGTGAACCGTATGTGCAGTTGACGGACTTTGAGCGAGGGCGTGTAGTGGACATGCGGGAGGCCGGGTGGACGTACCGCCGATTTGCTCAACACGTGGGGCGTGAGGTCTCCACAGTACATCGATGTTGTCGCCAGTGGTCGGCGGAAGGTGCACGTGCCCGTCGACCTGGGACCGGACCGCAGCGACGCACGGATGCACGCCAAGACCGTAGGATCCTACGCAGTGCCGTAGGGGACCGCACCGCCACTGTTGCTCCTGGGGTATCGGCGAGGACCATTCGCAACCGTCTCCATGAAGCTGGGCTACGGTCCCGCACACCGTTAGGCCGTCTTCCGCTCACGCCCCAACATCGTGCAGCCCGCCTCCAGTGGTGTCGCGACAGGCGTGAATGGAGGGACGAATGGAGACGTGTCGTCTTCAGCGATGAGAGTCGCTTCTGCCTTGGTGCCAATGATGGTCGTAGGCGTGTTTGGCGCCGTGCAGGTGAGCGCCACAATCAGGACTGCATACGACCGAGGCACACAGGGCCAACACCCGGCATCATGGTGTGGGGAGCGATCTCCTACACTGGCCGTACACCACTGGTGATCGTCGAGGGGACACTGAATAGTGCACGGTACATCCAAACCGTCATCGAACCCATCGTTCTACCATTCCTAGACCGGCAAGGGAACTTGCTGTTCCAACAGGACAATGCACGTCCGCATGTATCCCGTGCCACCCAACGTGCTCTAGAAGGTGTAAGTCAACTACCCTGGCCAGCAAGATCTCCGGAACTGTCCCCCATTGAGCATGTTTGGGACTGGATGAAGCGTCGTCTCACGCGGTCTGCACGTCCAGCACGAACGCTGGTCCAACTGAGGCGCCAGGTGGAAATGGCATGGCAAGCCGTTCCACAGGACTACATCCAGCATCTCTACGATCGTCTCCATGGGAGAATAGCAGCCTGCATTGCTGCGAAAGGTGGATATACACTGTACTAGTGCCGACATTGTGCATGCTCTGTTGCCTGTGTCTATGTGCCTGTGGTTCTGTCAGTGTGATCATGTGATGTATCTGACCCCAGGAATGTGTCAATAAAGTTTCCCCTTCCTGGGACAATGAATTCACGGTGTTCTTATTTCAATTTCCAGGAGTGTAGTCTATGCATTGGCTAGAATTGGGTATTAATAACATAGGCAGAAATACAAAAATAAAAGTTAAACGAATAAATTAATGACAAGGGTTCTATTCTAACGTCTGAAGTTAATGTAGACGACAGAGAATTACGTTGAATAATTTTCATTCAAGAAAGGACATCTCAAATAAACGGGAAGTCGTCCTATGATATTCATTTAAAATACAGACAGAAATACGTATATCACATTCGGTATAGCCCCATTGAAAGCGATATGAGAATGCTAGCAAAATTTACAAATTAAATAGTCATCAATGATACATGAAAACTAAATCAATTTCGTAATCACAATACTCGAAACATTGACCAGCTTAAAACCGTTTAGAGTTCAACATGATGATTTATAGATTAACACACGCGGTTCAAAGAACAGTAACTCATACTCTGTCTGTCCTCAGTTCCGTAATACAAGCGGAAAAAGTTAGTCCTACTCGAGAGAACATTCAGAACTCTCGAGCTATAAAGTCCATTCAGAAGTTAAAGAATGGTAGCGGCATTTCACCGCCCACAATCAAACACTTCCACTCCCATAGTCTTCTGCTAATGTCTGCTCTTCCATTAACTGAAGGCCGTTCCAACCAAAAATACATCGTTTTTAAATTCTACAAACAAGATTTGACTCATCTTCACAACTTTCCAGATTAAACTAATATATTACAACAATATTTAAATAAAGAAATGTTACAAGCATTCGCTCATACCCAGACCTTTCACAAGAAATACAAATACAGGTTTGGCCATAAGTAAATTTGCCAGTATTCTTGCGCAAGTGCACTAACGATAAATGGACAACAGACTGCCCTAAAATATTGTTTAAACAACTATTTAGTCCTGCTTGTCAGAAGCATCTTTTTGGCACACTTTCAGAAAAGTGCTGTCAAGTAATACACGCAATTGACCACTTCTTAAATTACCATTATTTTATATTGTCAATTGCAATTAATATTTGAATGAAGTTATTCACACAGTAGTAAGTTATTCATTAAATGAATACACAACTATGACATAATGTGAGGTATTCATGCTGTTTTCTTTTGCCGTCTAACTATGGATGGTTCGATGTTCCGACAAATATTTGCATAATGAAAAAAATATAAAAAATGTAATAAATTAGGAAATAAAACAAATATAGATACGTAGCTTTCAGAGATGATGGCTACAGTTGTATACTATCATCTGAGAGATCATACGTTGAAATTGGAGAAAGCGTATAAAAGTTGTTAATTCAGAAGTACATTGCGAAAATGTTTACTCACTGAGAAATATTAACTTCTGTAGTTTTAAAGATATTGAAATATTGTTATGTCATTGGATGCTCCTCATTTTTCTGAGAACGCAAATGTATTCAGATTTCCAGAATGAGATTTTCACTCTGCAGCGGAGTGTGCGCTGATATGAATCTTCCTGGCAGATTAAAACTGTGTGCCCGACCGAGACTCGAACTCGGGACCTTTGCCTTTCGCGGGCAAGTGCTCTACCATCTGAGCTACCGAAGCACGACTCACGCCCGGTACTCACAGCTTCACTTCTGCCGGTATCTCGTCTCCTACCTTCCAAACTTGACAGAAGCTCTCCTGCGAACCTTGCAGAACTAGCACTCCTGAAAGAAAGGATATAGCGGAGACATGGTTTCTGGAAACATCCCCCAGTCTGTGGCTAAGCCATGTCTCCGCTATATCCTTTCTTTCAGGAGTGCTAGTTCTGCAAGGTTCGCAGGAGAGCTTCTGTCAAGTTTGGAAGGTAGGAGACGAGATACTGGCAGAAGTGAAGCTGTGAGTACCGGGCGTGAGTCGTGCTTCGGTAACTCAGATGGTAGAGCACTTGCCCGCGAAAGGCAAAGGTCCCGAGTTCGAGTCTCGGTCGGGCACACAGATTTAATCTGCCAGGAAGTTTCGGATTCAGATTTGCTTTAACTCTTGACTATGAATTCTTAGAGATTGTGAAATAGCTTTAAGAAGCCATCTTATAATTTGTCTCAAACCGCGCCATTGCTATTAGTTACTCATTCTGCTAAACAAGGTGACCGTCTTCGAAATTCCCACCTTTTGGACTTACCCACATCCGACCATGGTACTCCTCTCTGCAGCCGGTTGGCAGGTATTGGACACGTTGTGCCCTCAGGCACAGTGCCGCACACCTAGTTCTCAGCCACAAAAGAAAATCCATGTCCCCTCATACCAACTCAAGGCTGCCAAAATGCGAGCCTACATACGCGTAACGTTGCAAGTGGTGATAGAGATGCTACTTTTCACTACTTCCGCCCCTTCCATGGTCTGACCTAAACCGACTCTCTACTAATCGGTCATAAAGAAATCAAGGTGCAAACCTACGCTGACCAATTGTTCTTGTTCGTGAAAAATGATTGCCTGAAGTGTGAATCAAAGACAGCCCTTAAGCATGCCAAGTCAGAATCATTCCAAAAGACCACCCATCTACATACAGGGCTGCATATGAAGGTACTTCACACTGAGTTAGCAATTTGTCTCCCTGGATGAGGATTACAGTGGGGTAAGAAACATGTTTTTCTCCTGCATTGATATCCAAAATCACTTTTGGTTAAATAATAAATACTTTCGATCTGATTTTGTAGTCAGTGATAAAAATGACATAATGACCATCAGCACAAACTAGCGAAACTGTAGGATGCGTAAATTTTTACATCAACTGCAACTTTCCATTTGAGCTGCTATAGTGCTGCACATACTTGTAGTCTAGTAGCACATGTGGTGCAGTGTTTACTCAAACGGTCTTCTCAATTCAAGAAGGACCGTTTGGACCTAATTTATTTTCCACATTCAAGAAGGGCAATGGTTTTGGATGAATCACGTTTTTGCGGTTACCACCCTCACTGTTGGTAAATATGATGCACTGCGATCATTTAATCTTGGTGAGACACTTGCATTTAGAAGGCAATCAATGCGAAAGAACTGGAGGTGATGATTAGTGACAGCCGGATTTTGTGGCAGAGCGGTTCTAGGCGCTTCAGTCTGGAACCGCGCGACCGCTACGGTTGCAGGTTTGAATGCTGCCTCGGGAATTGATGTGTGTGATGTCCTTAGGTTAGTTAGGTTTAAGTAGTTCTAGGTTCTCGGGGACTGATGACCTCAGACGTTAAGTCCCATAGTGCTCAGAGCCATTTGAACCATTTGATTAGTGACAAACACCGGACTGACAATGAGGTCATTAAAGACGAAACAACATCTGTGAGCGAGAAGATTGAGGAAGCAACCTGACAGTGCCGTTTCAAATGAAATACACCAACATTTTCCTTAATCGATTTAAGGGAATAATGGCAATATGGAATCAGAATGGGCAGACAGGTATTTGAGACATCGTGTGTTGTCTTCATAAAAAGAAAGTAATGGTTGACTGTAACAAGACCTATCTGAAGCAAAGGACAATGTGAGTCCCCAAAATACAATTTTATGCGTCTTATGGCATGAAGAAGGTGTTACGAACTGCATCCCAGGGCTGAGTCCACGGTAGTTGGCATCTTATGCCAAGAAGTGTAATGTCCTGCGGTCTCCAGAAGATTTCTACAGGTGTGGAGTCTAAAACATGCCTGAGAATTGCTATCAGACGGTTTTAGTTAAAATGAGAGAATATATTGTTAATTATGTATTATGATTGCTACTATAGTCAATAAACCAACGAGAAGCGCTAACAAATATACAGTTTTTCTAACGCGAATGAATTACAATTCACCATGTTTACCTTACGATTAATGTCTAATTTAATAAAAGAAATAGTTTCTTTTCGGAAAACCGTCATTCCTTTTGTAAAGAAGGTGATTTACTTCCTACAAGATCTTTTTTATTTTTGACGCGATCGCTTTCTTATGACATAATCAAAACCGGTTTCGGCCTACAATTGCCGTCTTCAAATCGTCAGCTTCTGAAGATGGCAGTTGTAGGCCGGGAGCGGTTATTATCATGTCAAAAAAAAAACAATAGTGCCAAAAATAAATAAAATGAACTTACAAATAGAGGCCGCAGTGCCCGATTCCTGTTATAGTCAATAAAATAACGAGAAACACTAAATCACATAGTCTTTTCTTATACACATGAATTACAATTTAGCATCATAACCTTAGGACTAAAGCCTAATTTAATAAATCAAATGGTACCCATAATACCAACCTGCCCTAAACTTCACACATTCGTAACGTAAATATTATAGACTTCTCAACTCGATACGATCTCCGTCTACGTGAAGTCCTGTATCCTATCCGCGAAGTATTTGGGAACTGCCACGAGAAAATGTGAATCTGGAAGTGTGAGTAGTCCCATAATGAAACCCAGTTAACAGACTGTGTAATGCCACACATACATCAATCAAATTGTGTATTAATTAAAAATTATATCGGTATAAGAAGAAAAATATAAATTTTTACATGTGTGAATTGTTATAATTGCTTAAAATTTTCACTTCGATCAAGAGAGTGCTAATTCAGAACTGAAAGAAGACTTAAGTTGGAAGAATTAAGATTTCTTAAATTATTTTCGAACTGGCTACTTGTAGCCTGGTAAATTACCTAGGTCTAAAGCGAGTTTGGAACTAGAAGGTAAGGCATTTTCCCCCTCCGAAACCGGCATCCATACCACTTACCTAGCGAGATGCTATTACCTGCAGTATGCTCTCATTGCCGTAATGAGTTATAATACAGATAATTCGCATAGTAAAATATGAGATTAGTTGTAGATACTGCATGAAAAAAAAATCCAGGAATCAAATCATAAATTTCATAGCCCAATATTACACATTAAGTGTGAATCATTCATATTATTTATTCGAAATGACAAGGAAATATCAAATGAATTGAGCAGGATTATTCTGAACCACACCAGGAAGTAAATCGATGGTCATATAGTTGCCAAACGTAACCTACAGTGTTGCCAACTCTCCATTAGACTAGCAACAGGTAGAACACATTTGTTCAGCGCATGTGTTTGCTGACCTGGCACTTTGGAAACTCGCAGATCAGAAATGCGGGGTCCCCACTTTGCCACAACATTGATAGCTAGCTGAAATTCCTAAAGTATAGCCCAACGAGTTTCATTCGCATTTCTGTAATAATGATTTGGGTCTAAAGTGTTGTGCAGATGTGACAATTGCAACTCGATTATCGTAGAGAAAGTGCAGGGGAAACTACATGTGCGGCGGTCCATTTCTGTAGCGGTCGTAGCTAATGAAAAGTTAATTCACTGGAAACGATTCGCTGTTTTAGTATTACCAGACGTAATGAACATTATGAATAAGTGACATTCAGTTTTATGTTATACAGAACTTTAATATAATATTCCTTAAGACTGCTTTCACTGTCACCACTTGTACACCTCTAACACATAAAATCACAATTGAAAGAATTACTGTTGATTACTGACTTCAACAAAGGAATTTCATAAGCTGCGAATAACAGTTTCAAATTAATAAAGTAAACTGTGCAGAGAAATCTTTGGCAACAATGGAAAAATAACACAAAAAGTTATGAGGAAATTTGTAAATGAAAACAGTCTAAGCTGAATTCCAGCCTTTGATAACATGAAAAGAGAAGCAGTTATCATAACAATATGCAACAAGGAACACAAGACTCTGACAGCAATGCCTCGAATATGTCATCCTTAAGCAAAACGTCACACAGTCTATAAGAACCAAAGGAACGAAGAGTATCATCTACTGGCAAAGATTATAATACAACTCCTGCTTATGCTTTATCAATAAAAGCGAAAAACGCCTGATGAATGTGCTTTTCAAGTTTCAGACTGTTTTAGGGAGAGAGAAACAAAAATAACGGGAATAAGTTCGCGCAGGTGAGAATTGTGTCAAATTTCTGTGCATTTTCTCGCAAGTGGCACATTTTGTTGGCTGTCCATTTCTGGTTTCTTTTATCACACTTACAATGAGTCTAGGCTATCAGAATATTCATATGAGATTTGTCTAACGTGATTGTTAGAACGAACTGCTACGTTAAATACTCCAGTACTTGTGACCAATTCCTACTCAGTGCACAACACTAATTTAAAATGATCGAATCTTAGAGACTATTGGACAAGCTTAATAAAACATTCAAGGTAGCCCCTGTGCACACCGACTTGTCTCCTGACACCGTTTGTTTCCCATAGCCTCTTGCTAAGCCACATTCACGCAACTCATTGAAACTCTCCTCAGGCGAAGAATGGACATACCTTATATTAATGTCCATTAATAGGAGTCCAGATGTTTTGGTTCAGATAGTGAATATCGAGGTGCGCTTTACGTTAAGATATAGCAGACAATGTCAGGAATGCATGAATATTAACAATTTTTAATGTTTATTGCTTCAGTCTTATGACATAGAATTTTTGTCAGTAGAGCTATATAATATTTCCTGTGGCATAAGAAACAGGCTTCGAAGAACACTTCAAACAAACATGTGTGGAACTTGATGGAGTAGTTTGGTTTATTTATTAAATTATTTTATAGGTTTCGGACATCAATAATACAACCAGCTTCAGAATGATTTGCAACATTTATGTGTCTGTCAGCCAGAAAACACTGAAACGAACCACATGATACAAGTTCCATTATAAGAAAAATTAACAGTTACATTCAATTTTACCTAAAATTAAGCCTCTGATCTAAGAAAATTAAAATAAATTCATTAATATAAAAGGGGTATTGATAACATGAAGCATACTTATTCGCTTATCTAAGTAACTATATAAAGAAAAGCCACAGTTTGAAGTTATCAAGAAAATTTCGTTTTCTATCAGAATACAGGGTAAAAATGATAGGTTTATAGCTCGCAGCCACGAAATTGGAAAGAAAATTCTTCCTACATGAATTCTGACGATTAAACTTGCAATACCATGCTTAAGGAAAATCATGTGACGATTTCACCAAATAAATTTGAGTCAACGTGAACTGATCCCTGCAACCGACCACTGCGCAGACGTCCAGAATCAAGAAAGAAACAAGGATAACTAGGCTCACATCACACCGCAGTTCAAAACGACTTCTCCCGGCAATCGTCTGATTGGACTAGCTCAACAAAGAGCCTGCTGTGAGATATGTCACATGTCCAGTTACCTGCGAGGCCAAAGAGCGACGCGAAACAGTGTACCATCGACGACAGTTTGTCTATGTGCATGCCTCTTCGGATGAGACGGGATAGCGTCATGTTAATGTTAAAATGAAACGAGTCGCGGCGAAAAACAGACACATTTCAAAATCTAGCAAAGCAGCCGGGTAGTTACTCAAAGGAAAACCTTGTTGTAAAAACCTGCTAATGGCGATAGATTACTGTTAAAACAAAACCTTTCTGTATAGCACACACACATGAATTCTCCAATCTTTGCATATACTGTCTTGTCAGAGGTGTAAAAGTTTCAATGATAATTTTGCACTCATTAATTCCAATATACTTCCAATGGCGTTACATTTCTTCCACCAGCGTAGCATCAGTTGGAGTCGATTTGAATGCTCCAGTATAGCTTTATAGACATTCATCTAATGAATCTGTAGCCTATATTTTTCTGGCCATAGCTGATACGAGGTGGAGTGGTGAACAAAGGACACTCAAAAAATGTGATGTCCTGAGGTTAGCTAGGTTTAAGCAGTTCTAGGGAACTGATGACCTCAAATGTTAAGTCCCATAGTGCTCAGAGCCATTTGAACCATGATTGTCTGTTCCACACTGGTTTTCATATTTCACCGACACATCGCTATGTGATATAGATTCATTTTTATGATCAGTATATGTTTCCGTTATTAGTTGGCGATCTGTGGACTTGTTGTTGGAATATTAAAGCTCTCCATCTGGCTGGCTGTCAAATGGTGGGTCAAGGATCCTACTGTAGCGGCAGAGAAGGCTACTGGTAAATATTACTGCATCAGCTACAACCCTCTCTGTCTGCGGCCTAACTTTGACGTCCGTCTTAACGCCCCACACTACCTCCTGTTGTGTGTTCGTGAGCGCCGCTTAGGAGGTAGCAGTCGGCATCTAGCCCGCTACCCCTGGAGATAAGTGGTACGATAACCAGTGCTCTCGGGGCTTGCATATTGAGGATCAACGCCCTGGCTGCAGTAAAAGCGTTGGGGTGGCGCCTCGTGCTCTTCGCTCCAAAATTAGAATTCAGCCAGTGAGATTGCATGTGTTCGCCTAGCGTAGGGTGTGGACGATATTGCCAGTGGGGGATAACACAGTTTCAGTCTGATACGAACTTCGTAAAGGAAATTGTGCATGGTGTACGCAGAAGATGGGAATTTTGCTGCATTTCTCTGACTCTTTGAAAATTTCATCTTAATTGTCAGCCATCACGTTGACAATGGTACACATTCAGGCCATCTACCTACGATTTTTTTTTTTTTTGAGAGCTTAAGCGCTGCGGAATAGGAATATATTTTTCGAATGAGTCAGGAACAGAGGTTCGAGTGGTTCGACACTGGACGCTGACCGAGAGACACGTAAAGGCTGACCATATGTGGCTACATGCAGGTTCTTCTGCCTTGGAGTGGAGGTGAGTTTTCTCAAACCGTTGTAGTGTTATCGATAATCTGAACAGTTCGTTGTTCATATGCTTCAATATGCAGTCTAAGTCGTTGACTTAACCCCAATTTGAGTTTAGATTTTAATCTTGCACCAGCTAGCTGCTCACGTAACGGTGTTTTAGTGCTGTTGCTTCCATACAGTCTTCCTTGCATAGGATTTGTCCCGCTGTGTTAATCTTATCCCGTTGGTTAACCTAATTAGAAGGTAAAATGATTTATTTGTTTCGTTTGTGAAAGTTTGTTTAATATTTGCTCAATTTAAGCACAAAGTAAAATTTTGCGGAAAGCAGATCAATGAAATCTTTCATTATGAAAGTTTGTTTAATACACTCCTGGAAATGGAAAAAAGAACACATTGACACCGGTGTGTCAGACCCACCATACTTGCTCCGGACACTGCGAGAGGGCTGTACAAGCAATGATCACACGCACGGCACAGCGGACACACCAGGAACCGCGGTGTTGACCGTCGAATGGCGCTAGCTGCGCAGCATTTGTGCACCGCCGCCGTCAGTGTCAGCCAGTTTGCCGTGGCATACGGAGCTCCATCGCAGTCTTTAACACTGGTAGCATGCCGCGACAGAATGGACGTGAACCGTATGTGCAGTTGACGGACTTTGAGCGAGGGCGTATAGTGGGCATGCGGGAGGCCGGGTGGACGTACCGCCGAATTGCTCAACACGTGGGGCGTGAGGTCTCCACAGTACATCGATGTTGTCGCCAGTGGTCGGCGGAAGGTGCACGTGCCCGTCGACCTGGGACCGGACCGCAGCGACGCACGGATGCACGCCAAGACCGTAGGATCCTACGCAGTGCCGTAGGGGACCGCACCGCCACTGTTGCTCCTGGGGTATCGGCGAGGACCATTCGCAACCGTCTCCATGAAGCTGGGCTACGGTCCCGCACACCGTTAGGCCGTCTTCCGCTCACGCCCCAACATCGTGCAGCCCGCCTCCAGTGGTGTCGCGACAGGTGTGAATGGAGGGACGAATGGAGACGTGTCGTCTTCAGCGATGAGAGTCGCTTCTGCCTTGGTGCCAATGATGGTCGTATGCGTGTTTGGCGCCGTGCAGGTGAGCGCTACAATCAGGACAGCATACGACCGAGGCACACAGGGCCAACACCCGGCATCATGGTGTGGGGAGCGATCTCCTACACTGGCCGTACACCACTGGTGATCGTCGAGAGGACACTGAATAGTGCACGGTACATCCAAACCGTCATCGAACCCATCGTTCTACCATTCCTAGACCGGCAAGGGAACTTGCTGATCCAACAGGACAATGCACGTCCGCATGTATCCCGTGCCACCCAACGTGCTCTAGAAGGTGTAAGTCAACTACCCTGGCCAGCAAGATCTCCGGATCTGTCCCCCATTGAGCATGTTTGGGACTGGATGAAGCGTCGTCTCACGCGGTCTGCACGTCCAGCACGAACGCTGGTCCAACTGAGGCGCCAGGTGGAAATGGCATGGCAAGCCGTTCCACAGGACTACATCCAGCATCTCTACGATCGTCTCCATGGGAGAATAGCAGCCTGCATTGCTGCGAAAGGTGGATATACACTGTACTAGTGCCGACATTGTGCATGCTCTGTTGCCTGTGTCTATGTGCCTGTGGTTCTGTCAGTGTGATCATGTGATGTATCTGACCCCAGGAATGTGTCAATAAAGTTTCCCCTTCCTGGGACAATGAATTCACGGTGTTCTTATTTCAATTTCCAGGAGTGTATTTTCTCAATGTAATAGCAACATCAGATTCTAGTGAGAGCAGAGTTGTTGTGATTAACCTGTAAAACCAAAAATTCTCTTAAAGGCCAACAGCTTTTTGACTCCTCTTGTTCAACTTTCAATAATATTTGTTCGTTTAAAAATCAAGTCTGACTTCCATTACAACATCCTAAACTATTCCCATTGCTTTTCTTGGTAGGTAGGATAAACATAATCCGGTGTACTATCAAGTTGTGCTTTGCTGTGTCGGTGTAGTTCTTAGAGGCCAAATTTAACGTTAGGACGTTGTTGTTTCACTCTATACAGCAGAAGCTGCTTGATAACACATATTGTACCAGACATTGAGAGTTTTAATTTAGGACGACCTCCGTTCATGGTTGCACTGACCCAGGGCGTTATTTCTGGTTTCTTTTAGCAACTAGTACTCAGAATAGCACAGCTAAGCACCTCTTGCGGTACAAATAGTTGTAGAGATCGTTGTATCACATCTTGTGTGACACTGAGCAATAGTGTGCAGCATCTGAACGAGCTCTTACAGCGCAAGCGTATTTTGTTTTTTGTGGGAGGTACTAATGTATGCACCCATATTTTTGAGGTCTGTATGCACATTAATTCGTAAAGTGAAAATTTTATTTGTATTTCTTGGGATGAATCATAGCTTTGCGTGTGAACACAATTCTCTTGTGTACACGTTCATTTGTTCATGATGAAGTTTATGCTGAAACTTTTCTGTTAATCTGTATCTTGTATACATGGATAAGGCCAGTCAGGCGCGTTCTAGAGAAGCGAAACAGGTTTTAGGGACAAGAGGAGTCTATGGTATCAGAATAGTCCGCATCGGGATTTTCTGTGGAAGAGGTGTTCTAACATCTGCGAAATCTACTAACAAGGAACCCCTTTGGTTCGAGGTCACTAGAGGCCAATAATATTTACGGCATTCGACGCCCAACCTATTGTCTACCAGGCAGCATGAGGCTAGGGAGCGTAACTGAAGAAGTGCAGTGGTATTAAAACATGTGTCGAGCCATGTAGTTTATCTTCCTTGTCGGACAGAGTACCACAAATCCCGCCTGCAGTGAAAACGTAGCAAAGAACAAACGTTGTCCAAGGAGTGAGTACTAAACGTAATTAAGTACATGAAAGCAATAAAAAAAAAAGTTTGGAACACATTACGAAAAAGTCCACCGCAATGTGACCTTGTAGCATATGCAGGATATATTCTGGGCTTCTGATGTTGATTTCGCCCTCCGGCAGGAAGTTCGCTTGGCCCGTCTCCCGACTCCACGAGTGATCCTATGGGCCATGAAGTGGCCATCTGCACTATTTCATCGAAAGTATTGAGACACCTGGCTGAAAATGACTTACAAGTTCGTGGCGCCCTCCATCGGTAATACTGGAATTCAATAACGTGTTGGCCTACTCTTAGCCTTGATGACAGCTTCCACTCTCCCAGGCATACGTTCAATCAGGTGTTGGAAGGTTTTTTGGGGATTGGCAGACCATTCCTCACGGCGTGCTGCGCTGAGGTGAGTTATCGATATCGATCGGTGAGGCCTCCCACGAAGTCGGCGTTCCAAACCATCCCAAAGCTGTTCTATAGGATTCAGGTCAGGACTCTGTGCAGGCCAGCCTATTACAGGGATGTTACTGTAACCACTCCACTACAGGCTGTGCATTATGAGCAGGTGCTCGATCGTGTTGAAAGATGCAATCGCCATCCCGAATTGCTCATCAACAGTGGGAAGCAAGAAGGTGCTTCAAACATCAATGTAGGCCTGTGTTGTGATAGTGGCACGCAAAACAACAAGGGATGCAGACCCCCTCCATGAAATACACGACCACACCATAACACCACCACCTCAGAATTTGCCTGTTGGCACTACACACGCTGGTAGATGACGTTCACTGGGCATTCGCCATACCCACACTCTGCCATCGGGTCATCACATTGTTTACCGTGATTCGTCATTCCACACAACGTTTTTTCCATTGTTCAGTCGTGCAATGTTACGCTCCTTACACCAAGCGAAGCGTCGTTTGGTATTTACCGGCGTGATGTGTGGCTAATGAGCAAACGCTCGACCATGAAATCCTGGTTTTCTCACCTCCCCCCTAACTGTCGTAGCACTTGTAGTGAATCCTGATGCAGTTTGTAATTCCTGTGTGATAGTCTGCCTATTGCACATTACGACCCCCTCAACTGTCGGCGATCTGTGTCGGCCAACAGTCGAGGTCGGCCTGTGCGCTTTTGTGCTGTAGGTGCCCCTTCACGTTTCGACTTCACTATCACATCGGAAACAGTGGACCTAGAGATGTTTAGGAGTGCGGAAATCTCGGGTACAGAAGTATGACACAAGTGACACCCAATCACCTGACCACGTTTGAAGTCCGTGAGTTCCGCGGAGCGCCCCCTTCTGCTCTCTCGCGATGTCTAACGCCTACTGAGGTCGCTGATACCGAGTACCTGGCAGTAGGTGGCAGCACAACGCACCTAATATGGAAAAGTATGTTTTTGGGGGTGTCCGGATACTTTTGATCACATAGTACACGTCGGCCACGGGATTTCTGTCACCGACGTCGCCTTCCTTCCATCAGCTCGGGGCATGGCACTCACTGCCATGGGGACACGCTTCATTGATGTCTACGCTCCTTCAGGCACCGACCAACGGTATGATTAAGCCCAGATCGCCCCCCTGTTTTTAGGGCAATACGACCACTGCCTACTAGGAGGTGATTTTAACTGCGTTCTGCATCCCAAAGATTAGGTTCCACTTCTAACAACCCTACCACAACAAAGGTCAGCATTTAATAACGATTGTGGTGTTGCTCACGGTGCTAAATACTGCATTTTCGGGCAACAACAGTTATATTATGTGGCAGGTGTCATTTGAGCACAGTTAATAAAGTCATTTAATGTAATAATCAAAAAACTCGGCACTCATCTTTTTGTGTTTCCCACGCTGGTCTCGTCGTAAAATCATGGCTCAATCGTTGAAAATCTAGGTGTTATGATACCAAGCTCGGATGCAAAGAGGCCTAGGTTTTATTCTGCTATATTCAAAAGCTTTGTATATGCGCTTCACAAACCATTCTTGGAGATTACACTTTTGCTGGACAATGGTGATGTAAAAAAATAATCAGCACTCCGAAATTAAGTTACACTTCCTTTTAATTGCTTTTATTGCAATATCACGTAAACACAAAACATCACTTCACAATACAAAACATACTTGAAAACATCTTCCTCACAGTCACTGTTAAAGTTCACATTTTACAAGCTGACTAAGTTATGCGTCTTTCCAACATGACGTCCAACACTTGACTTTCTCAACGTCCAACTCTCTAACAACTCAACAAACAACTAATTATCGCTTAAGCGTCCAAAAATCAGAGTTACAAGTACGTCAAAGATCATAGTGACAAAAGGAAGAATACACATAAGAATAATATCATTGCAATATAAACATATCGATGTATCAAAAGTGAAATAAAATCTGAATGTTGTCTCAGAAATATATTAAGTAGTTAACAGAAATACAGTAGAATATTACTGATATCGAGAGGTTCAGGTGAGCTGCCGTAATGGTTACGTAATTCAAGTACCATTACACACTCTATACCACATGCCGGGAACTACATATAGTGGTGCGGGACCCCCTGCTTCACGATACCTGGGAAGTCCAATATGGCGACCGTTCTGGCCATACCTTCATTGCTAGTCATTCAGCAAGCCGTCTAGACAGGATATATGCCTCACAGGCTATTATATTTGCGATACGGGGTGCCGAATGCTGGCCACTGGCCTTTTCCGACCACTACGCTTACATCTGCACGGTCCTCCTTTCACCGCAATCTGTATGGCGCAGCCTAGCACCATGGAAACTAAATACTTCTCATTTGCATGACCTGACTTGTCGCCAGAAAGTCACTGAGACATTGACAGCCTGCGGACGACGCATTCCCCGCTACCGCTCGACATTGGCATAGTGGATGGATTGCGCCAAACCAGCGATCCAGAGGACACTGATGAGATACGGAAAGGACTTGGTCGACTGGCATCGTAACACTGTTGACATCTACTATGCGATTCTCTGAGATCCGGACACTCAGCTGCCGACCCAAGACAACCAGTTGGAACGGTAAAGAACTAAGGCGAGGATAATTGCGCTGGCACGCAGGAAATTGCATTAGACGAGGCTTCCAGGAAGGCGAAGTGGCACCCCTTGTCGCTTGTGAGTACGTTCCGGGTCCTGGGCATTACCTTTACCCCCGCGGTCTCACGCACAGCAGCAACGAATTTCCGTCGCCTCTTACACGTCCTCTGCTACGACATCCGCCAGAACCTCCTGCGCCGCTAGGACATACTTTAACGCGTTGAGTTTCTTAATTGTTGTGTAGCATCAAAATTGGTTCACATCGCACAAGTTCTCCCTCTGTCGGCGGCGATTGGGCTCAACCTTTAGGCGGCCTTTCGCTATTATCTCACAGCTGGTTCCATGTTTAAAGTCCGTTATGATACACTCACCCTGCGTCCACGGGATGGTGGGCTCGGGCTCGTCAATGTCCATATGCGAGCTACGGTCTTGTATATGAGTACCAGAGAAGACAGTGGACTGGACGGGGCACATCTCTAACACACAGCTTGCTTGAGGTCCTCCTGCCTGCTTCCACCTCACCACCAGTGTCTGTCGGCCACATCGTGATTCATTTGTTTTACATTTCGACCTTTCTCGTCGACTACAATTACACACATACCAGTCTCCCAGATACAGCCTACTACTGCGCCGTTTTCTCCGGAATGTGATGGAGACCAAATAATCCACCATCCAGTGGCCCATAGTGTGGACTACCATCCACCAGTCCTTCCTCCCTACGGATGTCCAGGCACTGTGGTATCACATCGTCAACAAGAAATTTGCCACGAAACAGCTTCTGCACAACATTGGTTTGTCAGACTCCCCTCTTTGTCTCCTTTGCCAGCAACTCGACACTGATGACCACCGTCTGACATGCGCCTCTTTGCAAGATGTCTGGTGCTTCGTGCAACAAATCATGCCTGCTATCTCCGAGTGTCACCAGACACAATCGAACAGCGAATGTTTCTATACCCGAAGGTCAAACATTTTCCCTCCGCCAAATGTCATGCAATTACGTGGGTCAAGGGGTGAGCGGTCGCTTATCTCTTTCATGAGGGACCTAAATCCCGCCTCGACTTTTGGACCTATTTATGAGCAGCCCATACAGTTCTCGAAAACACTCCACGTTAACGAACATTATTTGCTAACTATCTTCAAGGGGTCTTTGTTAGACCTCCACTAATTTGGGGGGGGGGGTGCCTGGAGCAGAGGGCACCTACCCCTACCCCCCCCCACCCCCACCCCAACGGCGGTGTCCCAGTTTAAGCCACCTATGATCGATGCTACCTCTGACCTCCGCGGATGGGAGAGCCGTCGTAGACTACGCGGATTTCACTTCTTTTTTTCTTTTTCTTTTCTTTTCTTTGCCCAGCAATTATTTTTTTCTCTGTCACTGATGTATGTTCCACATAATTTCATAATAATAGTGAATATTACGAAAACAAAACACAAATAAATAAACAACAAAAATGCCTTCCACTTCTGTTGATTCTTGTGTCTCCCACTTTGCTGTACTCTACAGGCTGGGTGTTGGTGAGGGGGACACTGTGACCAGGCCTCGGGTTTCGACCCCTGCCCACTTTGCTCCTAAGCCCCTATCGGTCCACTATAAAAAAAAGTGGATGGACGCTGTAGTTCAGGCCAGAGGCGTTTCTGTAAGGTTTTTGGGGTGTTTCTCCTTCCGGTACTTGAGTCCAATCATTGAGGTCATGGTAAGCATGAACTAGGATGTCTATTTGAGCATTTACCATGACCGAGTGTTGCTCTTTCTTCTACATCTTCGTATTGAGTTAGTTCTAGACATTCCCATCTTACAAGATGACAACAGCCGTGTTCAGCAGACTGCACATCTATTAGGTCACTAAATCTCGCGGGTTTGATCCCACAGACAATGTCTGTGACTATTTGGAATTATAGCAATAAACAGCCCTACGGGTTCTAATCATGGTCAAGTGTCTTCGGGTGGATACGGCATCCTTCAAAAAACTTGTGGACTTTCTTCCTGACCGATATGAAACCACCATCAACACTAGAGGCGGTATTAACGATTTTAGTGCGATGTCTCGTGGGGGTGACTAATTTTTTGTGCACTGTGCTTATGGAGGATGATCTGGGTTCGTAGCCACGTCCATGACAAGGTAATAAAGATATACATGAAACGTAATTTATAACGGCTGTACTCGCCATAGTGTCTTTTCCTTCGGACACGCATGCACGTCCCGAAGAACGTTGCATCGTACTTATGAACAACACAGACACTGCAATATCGTAGATACTTACGACTCTGAATAGAAGCATCGTTTCGACAAGGTCTGGAAAGGATTTGTGACGCATCGTTCTCAATGGTACAATGGAGGTATTCGACTTTATCGATGTAGGGAAACCACCGAATATCTAAAATTTGGCAGGTACACTGGAGTTCGAGCACCCCTGCTTATGTGTGAGACCACTGCCTCAGCTACTGCTCCACTTCTCTCGGTTTGAAGTATATAATCTTTAAAGTTCCTATTTTTAAAGGAGTCATGTTTTTGGTGTGTTTCGCACAATCTAGAACGTTACTGTGGCGTGGATGTGTAACCTGTCTTCGGTCACAAATATTTTCCCCGGTGCCCTCTGTTCCTTTAACGATGTAAATCATGTGGCCATGTCCACGCTTTCAATTCCTGTGAGCGATGTGGCAGAAGATTAAAGTAAATGAGAAACACGGATAGTTAATTTACGGCTTCAAAGGCGTCACTAATGGCCCCCTCTAGGTTTTGCTCTTAGCGCTTCACAGGGAAGTTGCAGAATGGCAGGTTTGTTAACACACTTTGCTGTGCCACCTTCTCCACATGAGGCCGTGGAGTTCAAAGTGAATAATGAAATCCACCGACACCAGCCCTCCCGCCTCAGGAAAGCGAGTGAGATGGAAAGCGGATGCAACTAGCGCTACGGCGGCGCCACAGTTGTGGGCACATTTTTTTTCCTATTATCCCATCCTGTAAATGTAGCCCTGGGAATTAAGTGGACACTTAAATGTAAAATTTCTTTTCTATTAATAAAGGAAATAAATTTCCTAAATGCTCTGAGGTCGATGTGGATTTTTTTGAATTAAGTTGCTTAGATTGCTTTATGTATTTTATAACAACTATCGGCTACTGCCATAATCAGGTCTGTAAACAAGATTTGAGGAACATAAAAGCAAGTGATGTTACTTACGTATTACCAAACGTCAAAACTTAAGAAATGAGAATGGTAAAAATTTACTAACTAAAACTTGTGACTTGTAAAACTGAGATCACAGTCACTTGAAATAAAACCTATAGCTAAGTGGGGTGTCAACTGCCAACTCGATTAAAAAGTTGAGAGAAATAAAAGTGCTACAGAGAGATGGTGTTAGTAGCGAAATCGTTGTCTAAATCGTTTAGATCATATACATATAAATGATAGGCTGTAAAAATAAAATTCTCTAATTTAAATCACAAAACTCAATTTAAATGCGAAAAATTTCACAATGATTTCAGATCATAGCGAAGAACATATGCTGAGTTAACATAAACATTACAAACATTAATTATATCAGCCTTATAACACATCAGTTACCTGAAATTTTAGTTTGATCTTCAGACTGTATTGTGTCTTGATATAGTGCTGTTATTGTAGATATCTATTAGGTCACTGCTGTTGTAAGTACGAGTACACAACACATGCTCATTCGCACTAAAATTTGTACAAATAATAAACTAAAACGTGTGAATTTTTAAAACAGATTACATGTGGCGAGCTATGATTCCCTGTTGAGAACTACCATTCTTCCTTGGAAGAGGAATTTCTGTGTGTGATTGGATTTTACCTGAAATTTTGCTCGTCAGATTTTGACTAGAAATCAAACACACAACGCTGAAAAGCAGTTCCCTTTACGAGAAACTAAAGTTTATTATGACTTAGTAGACTTGTTGACTGTGTTCTAATTAAATTTAAGTAGCTGCAGTTAGATCTGAACAACGAAACTGGGCAACCAGCAAACACTTGTTTAAATTGTTTTTATTTATTTAATAGCGGCAGTTCATCAATTGCGTCAATTACGTCAGTCACTTCAGATGTTAGCCAATGTACCAGACAGACTGTCTCGCTCACAATTTGCTAGAAACTGGTCTAACTGCTCCTGAGTCTGACCACTCTTCCCAAAACAACTTTACTCCTTGGAGCTAATGCCACTGGAGTTAATTCTTTCATATTTCACGACGAGATAAATCCAGTCAAAGTTCGAACCTCTGAGACTCCAACCACATGGATATGTTCTGGATCTCAGTACATTCTCGATAAAAAAGGGAAGTTCAGAACTAACATAATTCATGGAGCATAGCTCCTTCTAGCGCCAATACGTCTGGATTCTCGTGAGTCCCAGCTGAAGTCCCCAAATACAAACGAAACGGAACAGCCAGGAAAAGTCTGGACTCCGTGGAATCCCAGACTGAAATCTCTTCATCCACTCAACACCAGTTTCCAGCTAAACTTTGAACATCCCCTGTACGTCTTTTAGTTCGTCTGCTAATGTTTGACTGCGCCTGTGCCTCTTCCACAATATTATTTCACCGTAGTGTCACTTAATAAGATACAAAGTTATAAATCAGTGAACCATTTGGTGAAACTTAACAGTTGTAACAAAACCAAATTTATATTCTAAATCGCGCTTAAACACTGATTTTAATGATACCAGGCACCATGTATTTACCATCTCTGATCTCTGATAAAACTTACGTTACTTTGATCATTGTATTACCATTTATCAATTCTGTCATAGAATCTACCACCGGGTGGTTACAATTAAAGTGCAGCACTTAAGTGCCTGTTGTGGACCTGTACTGATGTGAAACTTCCTCAAAGATTACAGCTGCGTACCGGACAGAGACTGGAACTCAGGACTCTTGTCTTTCTCAGGCAAGTTCTCTACAGACGACAGACGAGGAGGGCAGGAGGGCGAAGTCGGCAGGGGTTGCAATCCCTCTCCCCACTACGGAGAATGAGACGGGAAAAGAGTTAGATCAACGGAACTTACAACAGTGGTTTCTTATTTATATTTTTTTTATTTTATTTTATTTTTAATTTGTTGTACTTATATGTTGGGCCTTTCCTAGGAAGGGAAGGGGGGAGGCGGAGAGCCGTACAAGGCGAGGCCCGAGAGCCCGCGACATGACAAGCAGACAAATACAGGAACTAAAATTTATATTTAGAAAAAAATTAAAAAATAAGCGTTCGACTATGCAGGTAGTCAGGTCACCGGCTTGGACATGCTGGTGCGCCTCACCGTTCCAGAATGATCATACACAAGTCAAGAACGTAGGGGTTTGAGTTCTCCCCAACTTCCGGGGGCCGGGGGGCGGCGGGAGGGAGGGAATTGTTTATCACGCTGCGCAAATAGTTAGGAAAGGTCCGAGGATATGTCGCGGAACGTTCGAGAGTACTGTGAGCTTCCAGCTTATAGCACCAAATGTCAAGTGTGGAGTGTGGGGAACCACGGAAAAGGTAGGCGATAGCCTGGGGCGGCGCGGATGTGGCAGGCCAGTAAACATTGAGTTAAGAATCAGACCTCCAGTTTCGTAGTACATGTGAAGGAGTGCTCGAAGGTGTCCTCTCATAGGCAACTTGTGCAACCTGCGACGCAGCAAGACCGATAGGGTGCCGTCGACAATGTGGTACCAAGACGCATTGATCTTGGACGGAAGGAAAGGCGCATGGCGGTCTTCCACACAGTTTATCACGTAACTGACAAGGGGAGGCCACGACGATGGGATCACAGATTTACTTCAAATTTTGTACTACTTTAGTAGGCCATTAAAACAATATGATACGCATATAGTAAAGTGCACTTCTCTGACAATTCCGAGAAAATCGCAAGAGAAGTTTTACGCGTCTATTACGTGGCTTATGTGTCCGTGCGTATAGGCCGGACGTTAGACTTCATGGTGTTCAAATAACTAGCGTCCGAGCTCCGTAAGACGAACGCGTATGAGGCGGCATCGACTCCCGCTCTAATTTAATTATCGATATATTTTTTTCATCACTGGTCATATAATTTAATTTATATGACATTTGAGAGGTAGTGTAATGAAAAAACAAGTGTATTTCCATAATGTTTCAGTTTATATTTTCCATGTCAGTAGGACAAATATCATCCTGCAACGTGTGATGTTGAGAGCACATCCGACAAGTAATTGTACATTACTCATGTGCTCTAGCACATTGTGGCTTACTATATTACTGATTGCGAATAACGTCATTCTCATCATTATTTATCGAGGTTTGACTTGGGCTTTCCGAGCCTGTCCCTCGTCCTTGAAAATTTAATTACAAATTGTAAATAGTCAAATAACATATGAAATCTGTAGTGGCGTGGCAAGACAGCCAAGCCAATCGGAGGTAGCCGAAAGGCACGCGTTAAGCTCGCGCAGATTGGCGTGAGGTCTGGAACAGTTAAGGGAATGTATACGAGGGCAGTTCAATAAGTAATGCAACACATTTTTTTTCTGAAACAGGGGTTGTTTTATCCAGCATTGAAATACACCAGGTTATTCCCCAATCTTTTAGCTACACAACACTATTTTTCAACGTAATCTCCATTCAATGCTACGGCCTTACACCACCTTGAAATGAGGGCCTGTATGCCTGCACGGTACCATTCCACTGGTCGATGTCGGAGCCAACGTCGTACTGCATCAATAACTTCTTCATCATCCGCGTAGTGCCTCCCACGGATTGCGTCCTTCATTGGGCCAAACATATGGAAATCCGACGGTGCGAGATCGGGGCTGTAAGGTGCATGAGGAAGAACAGTACACTGAAGTTTTGTGAGCTCCTCTCGGGTGCGAAGACTTGTGTGAGGTCTTGCGTTGTCATGAAGAAGGAGAAGTTCGTTCAGATTTTTGTGCCTACGAACACGCTGAAGTCGTTTCTTCAATTTCTGAAGAGTAGCACAATACACTTCAGAGTTGATCGTTTGACCATGGGGAAGGACATCGAACAGAATAACCCCTTCAGCGTCCCAGAAGACTGTAACCATGACTTTACTGGCTGAGGGTATGGCTTTAAACTTTTTCTTGGTAGGGGAGTGGGTGTGGCGCCACTCCATTGATTGCCGTTTTGTTTCAGGTTCGAAGTGATGAACCCATGTTTCATCGCCTGTAACAATTTTTGACAAGAAATTGTCACCCTCAGCCACATGACGAGCAAGCAATTCCGCACAGATGGTTCTCCTTTGCTCTTTATGGTGTTCGGTTAGACAACGAGGGACCCAGCGGGAACAAACCTTTGAATATCCCAACTGGTGAACAATTATGACAGCACTACCAACAGAGATGTCAAGTTGAGCACTGAGTTGTTTGATGGTGATCCGTCGATCATCTCGAACGAGTGTGTTCGCACGCTCCGCCATTGCAGGAGTCACAGCTGTGCACGGCCGGCCCGCACGCGGGAGATCAGACAGTCTTGCTTGACCTTGCGGCGATGATGACACACGCTTTGCCCAACGACTCACCGTGCTTTTGTCCACTGCCAGATCACCGTAGACATTCTGCAAGCGCCTATGAATATCTGAGATGCCCTGGTTTTCCGCCAAAAGAAACTCGATCACTGCCCGTTGTTTGCAACGCACATCCGTTACAGACGCCATTTTAACAGCTCCGTACAGCGCTGCCACCTGTCGGAAGTCAATGAAACTATACGAGACGAAGCGGGAATGTTTGAAAATATTCCACAAGAAATTTCCGGTTTTTTCAATCAAAATTGGCCGAGAAAAAAAATGTGTTGCATTACTTATTGAACTGCCCTCGTAGTAGCAAATAAAGTACGTAGTGGATGTAATACTTAATTTTAATCCACAATTGTAGAACATCTCTCGTTACTGTACATGCTACACAATATTAATTATCAAATGCTATGGCGCCTTGCTAGGTCGTAGCAAATGACGTAGCTGAAGGCTATGCTAACTATCGTCTCAGCAAATGGGAGCGTAATTGTCAGTGAACCATTGCTATGAACGTCGGCTGTACAACTGGGGCGAGTGCCAAGACGTCTCTCTAGACCTGCCGTGTGGTGGCGCTCGGTCTGCAATCACTGACAGTGGCGACACGCGGGTCCGACGTATACTAACGGACCGCGGCCGATTTAAAGGCTACCACCTAGCAAGTGTGGTGTCTGGCGGTGACACCACATTCCTCCCCCGCAAATCGGCGAACGGTTGTGTTATAAGGCTTCCGCCCGCCGTGGGGAGGACCCCATGTTGGCTTATGCGACGAGGTGGGGAGCCTAACAACAGGCGAGGCTGTGCCACCCGCACCCTGCCATTCGGTCCGAGGGGAGCTAGGAAACGCCTGAAAACCTAGTCCAGGGTGCACGCCAACATGCAACATGCGGTGTATGCGCCCGTAAAGAGACAGGAGGGGCCGTAGGGTCGACCTCCATCGCGTCGGGGCACCCGACGGGCGAAGACGACATCTGGTCCGGAGCGGGCAAGAGTTCCATGTCGGAGGACAGCTGGTCACGGGAAGCAATCGGCGGCGCGTGACCCAGGGAGGCGCTTGGCGGCTGCATCGAAGCGTCCACTGCGGGCGTCGCCGGCGGGAGAACAGGCGGCGGCGGCGGCGGCGCGTCGCCATGGGGCAAAATGGAAGGTAGCGTCGGTAACACCTGGGGATGAGACGAGCCAGTAGATGGGTCCCCAGGGCGCTGACCGCACGGCACCGTCGCTGAAAGCAGACGGGGAGTGGCAGAACCCGTGCGACGACAGAGGCGCAGCTGATTGAGATGCCGACGCACCTCACCAGAGGCCCCCAAAACCAGATACATAGCGCGGCCGAGGCAGCGAAGAATGCGCCCTGCGAGCCAACGCCGTGAACCTCGATAGTTGCGATAATATACAACGTCGCCTGGAGCAAAAGCAGGTGGCTGCCGCTGCACAGGAACCTGATGCGGCGGATGTAGCAAAGACATCAAGGTTCGAGGAGGACGACCGTGGAGCAACTCAGCCGGCGAGCGACCATCTCGGGGCTGAGAGCGATACGAGTACAAAAAGAGCAATAACGCGTCCTCCCGAGAATGCGACTCTTTCAACTTCAACATCTGTGACTTGAAAGTCCGGACCAGTCGTTCAGCGGCACCGTTTGACTGAGGCGAAAACGGCGCGGATGTCAGATGTTGAATACCATTGGCCTTGCAGAATGACTGATATTCTGCGGACAAGAACTGTGGGCCATTGTCGGAAACAATAGTCTGTGGAAGACCTTCAATACAAAAGATAGCAGATAACGCTTGGATGGTGGCAGATGACGTCGTGGAAGACATCCGGACAACAAAAGAAAATTACTGAAAGAATCGACCACAACCAACCATCGAGCATTCCAGAATGGACCAGCAAAATCGATGTGTAAGCGTTGCCAAGGCGAAGTGGCTTTCGGCCATGCAAAGAATTTCCGCGGCGGTGCGGATTGTTGTTCGGCACACGCCATGCAAGAAGAGCACATATTCGTAATCGCAGCATCGATTCCGAACCAAGTACAGTGCTGACGAGCAAGTTGTTTCGTTCGCACTATACCCCAATGTCCTTGGTGGAGAAGCCGTAAGACAGAGGACTGTAACGAACGTGGGACCACGACCCTGGACTGATCATTATCAGAACGCAACAGCAAAACACCACGTCGAACAAAAAGCCTCTCCTCGTGAGCAAAAAATCGACGAACCAACGGATCCGCGATCCGTGACTTTGACAAGGGCCATTGCGTAGCAACAAAACGCAGAACGGTAGCAAGGACAGGGTCAGCAGCTGTGGCTGTAGCTACACGATGAAAATCAATCGGAAACGATTCGACCACGTCATCGGTTTCCGAATCAAGGAACATGCAAGCAAGTTCGGAAGAATCGAATGCTCTATCCTCAGCAACAGGCAAACGGGACAACGCATCAGCGTTTCCGTGCTTAGCAGTGGACCGATACAAGATATCGTAGAGGTACTGCGAGAGGAAAATAGACCGGCGAATGAATTTCTGCGCTGTACGCGGAGGTACAGGCATGTTCGGATGAAAAAGCGATGTCAAAGGTTTGTGGTCTGTGATGATGGTAATGTGACGACCATACAAGAAATCATGAAACTTTGTAACACCAAAGACGAGAGCCAAAGCGTCTTTCTCTATCTGTGAATAGTTTCTTTGCGCAGACGAGAGCAATTTGGACGCAAAGGAAATAGGGTGATCATGCGATCCATCTTTGTGCGCAAGCACAGCTCCGATCCCGAAATCCGATGCATCTACCATCAACAAAAGGGGTTTCTGGGGATCGAATGGCGTAAGGCAAGTATTGGAAAGCAACGCCGATTTCAACTGGCGAAAGGCGCGTTCGCATTCCGTCGTCCAGACGAACGGAACACCTTTACGGCGTAAGCGATGAAGCGGAGCTGAAATGGAAGAGGCTTTGCGCACATATTTATTATTGTAATTTATTTTTCCCAGCACACTCTGTAGTTGCTTCAAATTCTGCGGCGAAGGCAAGTCCTGTATGGCACGGAGGTGCTCGGGACTGGGATGTATGCCTTGGGCATTGATTACATGTCCCAAATAGGGTAAGTCATGAGCAAAAAACACACATTTGTCCATCCGCAAGCGAAGGCCATTATGTCGCAAGACCTGAAATAATGTTCTGAGATTGGCTAAATGTTCTTCTTCCGTCATTCCGGAGATCACAATACCGTCCAGATAGTTTGCTGCAGTAGGGACCGACGCACAAACAGTTTGCAGATATTGCTGAAACAATGCAGGGGCGGATGCACACCCGAATGGCAGTCTTTTGAAGCGATACAAACCAAGATGCGTGCTAACCACCAAAACGCGCTGTGATTCGTCGTCCACTGGTATTTCCAAGTACGCATCTGCTAGGTCCAACTTCGAAAAATATTTACCCGGGCACAGTTTGTCAAAAAGATCTTCCGGGCGGGGTAAAGGATAAGTTTCAGTCACTAATTGTGGATTCACTGTTGCCTTGATCTCCACACAAAGTCTCAATTTTCCGGAAGGTTTTGGCAAAATGACTAAGGGTGATGCCCAGAGAGAAGCCTGCACACGTTCAATTACACCTTGTGATTCCAAATTGTTTAACGTTCTTGCGACCTCATCACGCAATGCGTGGGGAACATTGCGCGCTCTGAAAAATTTCGGTTGCGCGTTGACTTTCAGTTCCAAATGTGCTTCATAGTTCTTAGCGCAACCAAGGCCCGGTGCAAAAATGTCTGCAAACTCTTCACGTAGACGAGAAACACTGGCGGAAGGCACAGTCTGGTTCACTGATAGGACCTGATTGACTATAGACAAGTTAAACAACTGAAATAAATCTAAACCAAACAAGCTCACAGCAGAAGAAGAACGAAGTACGTAAAATGACACAAGTTTTGTTTGTCCCTCGTATGTTGCAAGAAGGCTGCATTGTCCTAACACAGGGATCGTGTGACCTGAATATGTAGTTAGCTTAACATTTGCAGCACGCAACGGCGGTGTGCCCAGTTGTTTGTACGTGTCTTTATTGATCAAGGAAACTGCAGCTCCGGTATCGAGCTGGAATGGTATCACGTGGCCATGAATGTCCAAATCTACAAAAAGTTTATTGTCCTGCTGACGACAAGAGCGACTGTCTCGTGCATCGTGAACTGACACTGGTATAGAATCACATGCGACTTGACGGGATTTCCGTCGACTTCGACGCAAACTATTTGTGAGATGAACACAGTCACCCTTAGAGAGAGTGGCACTGGGCGGAGTGGAATTAACCACATGAATTTCCATGGGCGAAGGTTCACGAGCCTGAGTATTCTTGGTTCGACTCCGATTCCGGTGTGAAGCAAAGGGCCTGGAATGGTTGTTAGTGTCCGATCTGAGCTTTTTCTGGCAAACACTTTGAACATGTCCTTTTCTATTACAGAAAAATCAAATAGCTTGGCGTGACGGGCAATTCTCACGCGAATGTCTAGTAGCACACGGCGAGCATGATTTTAGCACTGCATTTGTCTGCTTGCGCGGCACACTTAGCGGAGAGCTTGGCGGCAGCTGCGCGACGGGCGCGAGGGCTGTTTACTGTTCCGTGCAGCTCGCCCGGCGGGCCGGTTAACGTGACACACAGCTGGCAAAGTTCCAAATGGTGCCTGAGCAAAGTCAAGTGTGTCTTGCCGATCCAATATGTCTATCACTCGTTGAAGGGAGGGATTGACTAGTTATAAAATTTGCTCCCATATACGAACATCAGAAACGTTCTGTGCAATTGCATCACGTACCATAGTATCTGAATAAGGGAGTCCACATTCACACTCAAAAGCACAATCCCTAGTAAGGCCTTGCAAGGTTGCAACCCACTCCCGATTAGTTTGACCGGCCGTACGTTTTGTACGAAAGAACGTATACCTTTCTGCAACGACATTGACTGATTCCTTGAAATATGCATCTAATGCAGACAAAATTTCGTCGTAGGACAGAGTTGCTACGTCGCGTCGGGGAAATAATTTCACTATCACTCGGTACATGTGCACCCCGACGGATGCTAACAAAAAAGGCTGCCGCTCGTTACCTTGAATTCAGTAGGCAGCGAGATGGAATCCAAATTGGCGTGATTACTCCGTCCAGCTTTCCAGTGCCGCATCAAAAGAACGAAAAGGTGGTGCAACTGCATGTTGTGGCTGCGGTAGCGGTGGAGCGGCGGCGGCCGCATCGTTTTGCATTGCACGTTGACCCTGGACGAGCTGTCCAAGGGCATCCAATAAGGCCTGCGTCTGCTGATTCTGCAAGCGATAAAATTCGGACAGTACATCTGGAGATTGTGGCGAAGCCATGACACAAGTAAATTAAGGCAAGATCAATTGGTACAACTGTAGTGGCGTGGCAAGACAGCCAAGCCACTCGGAGGTAGCCGAAAGGCACGCGTTAAGCTCACGTAGATTGGCGTGAGGTCTGGAACAGTTAAGGGAATGTATAGTAGCAAATAAAGTACGTAGTGGATGTAATACTTAACTTTAATCCACAATTGTAGAACATCTCTCGTTACTGTACATGCTTCACAATATTAATTATCAAATGCTATGGCGCCTTGCTAGGTCGTAGCAAATGACGTAGCTGAAGGCTATGCTAACTATCGTCGCAGCAAATGAGAGCGTAATTGTCAGTGAACCATTGCTATGAACGTCGGCTGTACAACTGGGGCGAGTGCCAAGACGTCTCTCTAGACCTGCCGTGTGGTGGCGCTCGGTCTGCAATCACTGACAGTGGCGACACGCGGGTCCGACGTATACTAACGGACCGCGGCCGATTTAAAGGCTACCACCTAGCAAGTGTGGTGTCTGGCGGTGACACCACAAAATCCACTGCAATTTCATGAAAACGTACGTGTTGTTTTTTCATTATATTACCTCTCAGTTGTCATTTAAATTAAAAATGTGGCCAGTGATGAAAAAAATAGAGATAGAAAAATAAGTATTACAGGTATTCGAACCGTCCCCTCGTCTACGTCCCTCGTGCTCAGCGCTGACGCTAATCACTTGCCCACAACGGCTTCTTACAGCAAGTACATAACAGACGAGTAAAACTTCTCTTGCGATTTTCTTGGAATTGCCATTTAAGTGAACCTTACTACTTGCACATTATGCTGTGTTAATGGTCTATCATAGGTGTAAAAAGTCTGAAGTAAATCCGTGATTCCAACGTCGTGCGCCACCCTCTCCCCTCGTCCCTTGTAAGTTCTCCGAAATAAATCGAAATGTGGGACAACGCTGGAGCATTTTGCTCCACGGTGAGTGGGGGACAATTGAGTCCGGCATTTGGATTCCCAAAACGCATTGTGTAAGGAATGGATAATGTTCCCACCAACGGTGGCTCTAGCCCGAACATGGACAAGTCGGGTGAGCTACCCAAGCACACCTCCCGACCTCTTCTCACAGACCAACTTACGTCAGCACCTCGTCTTCTGCCTCCCAAATTTCAGAGAAATGAAAAACACGGAGGAAGTTACATATCAGCGCACACTACACTGCAGAGTGAAATTTTCACTGTGGAAATATCTCCCAGGCTGTAGCTAAGCTACGTCTGTGCAATATCCTTTCTTCCATGAATGCCAGTCCAGTTTCTCAAGAGAACTTCTGTGAAGTTTGGTAAGTATGAGATGAGGTACTGACGGAAGTATGATTGTAAGGAGGGGTCGTGAGCCATACTTTGGTTGCTGAGTTAGCAGAGAACTTGCCCACGGAAGGCAAAGGTCCTGCGTTCGAGTTTCGGCCTGGCACACAGTTATAATCTGCCAGGAAGTTTCATTATATAGTATATTTTTCAAAAATGATTGCAAGAAATACACGCATATCCCACATTAAACAATAAACACACTGCAGCAAACAATTCGACTTGTTGAAACCTGCCCTGCCCTGTCACGTTACAAGCGAGTACGCGATTGAAGCATTCAGAATTTGTATCCTAAAGAGGCCCACTAGAGCGGAAGGGCACCTGATACCCTGGCAGCAGCGTCTCTGATCCAAGGAGAGAAAGAGGTGGTGAAGTACCACCCCTGGCCACACGTCACGGACTCAGAAACTCAGACACTGGAAAAGATCAAGCCCTGAAATGTCACCTGGTGTGCGGGAGCGCGAGACAAGAAGCTGCACCGGCATGCTGACTCCATGCTATTGCGCATACTCATGACAACTACCGTAAAGTGGCACTTAATGATTATTATAGTTTTTTCGAGTACCTGAAGAGAACAGTTGCGGAGAACCAATTAATTAAAAACTATTCACAGTAATAATAGACGTAGAAGACCTAGTATCTATTTGAAATTTAACAATATGTCCAGCAATGTCCAAATCCACAAAGATCGTATCACCAAACTGCACAAGAACCGAGGCCATATTATTTTGAATCAGGTGATCAGGAGCACTAATAGTTTTTCGTTATCCAGATAATGTGTGATAGAGTTTACAGCAGAACAAATATTGTGAGCAGTATTATCCTGAGAACTTGTATTGGGTCTGTTAATATAGTGTAAATCCTCTAAACGATCGTATCGATAAGCATCTGACTATATCCAAGAACATTTAAACAGACACCAGTTCATATATTGTGCAACGGTACATTCTGTCATTCCATTCTAGATGTTTCGCTGTGGCTCAGTCAATAAACAATCTCTGTAGCCACTAACGGCAAGTTCCTAACCTTACATATGCAATAAAGCAAAGTAATCCAAATACTGAATATCGTAATCGTCACATCGTCACTCTACTACACGGTTCATTGTGAAACCTAATCAGTCAGACTGTCTCTAGATAAACACCAAGCCATGAGGAGAAAACAGTAGCACCTTATCTCGGACTGCTGAGTAGAATAAAATAGAGAGGGGTGACATATGCTTGTCGGAATCAGTTCAGATATATTGCTTGCACTCTCAAGATCAACAGTGCAGCCATTATCAATAGAAATTGCAAACTTATACACTCCTTCTCTTCAACTGAGTGTCAATAGAATCATCACACAGCATCTTATTATCTCACCACAGATTGTCTGATACAAACAACCTACAAACTGCCTCTTCTGGCTCAACTCTGCCTGTCCGCGCAAACTCACGATAACATCCACTACACACGTGAAGCTGCTCAGCGCCGACTAACTCACAATAACCTACACAGCACTCCCTGGAAAGCCCATATTGAATCGCTCACGTCTAACCACAACAGTCTGACTGCCTTAGTACAATTACCCCTTTACAACTGAAACATTACAATTGCATTTACTTCCTTTATTCACATTTAACGTACTCATGTGGCACGACCATTTCCAGCTCGTTCACTGGCCGAACTACTCGATCTAAAGATCACAAGTGCAACATAAATACTTTCCAGGCAGCAGAGGAATCTCGAAACCTGCCAACGAGGGAACGGAAAATATAACGAAGAGCTTTCTCGTAATCGATACAAAAATACGTAATCAAAATTAAGCGTGGCTGAATCAACAGACACCTTTCAGACTTCGTAACTGAACATGGAACACTTCAATTTCAAATTCATTTCGTAAGTATCAGTTTCTCAAACCTGAGGAGACGACCCGCACAGATGCACTAGGTCGCCTCTAACACCGGAATGATCGGTACAGCGCACTTTTTTAAACATACTTCAGCTTCATATTCCTGTTTCGTGGCAAAAGAGGTAGTGCTGATGTTTGAAGGCACAAGACAGCCTGTCGTAGAGGCTGACACTCTGGATAAAACGTTAGACAGGCGACAACCTGAGTATCTTGAGGTAGCAAGTCCTGGTCCGTGGCGCTGAGCTTGTTCAACAGAAATCACTACTGGTATATATTTAGTTAAAGAGGAGATGTTCAGACGAAGGAAGTTGTTGCAGAGCCCTGAGTCCGGAGCGTGGACAAGTAACATTATACTGACTACAGAATCTGCATAACACAGGACACAATTCGGATTTTCACATCTAAGCTATTAAACACGAGTTAGGCCTTGCAAGGAGGAAATCCATTCAGTATATGAGTATCTAGATTGTTTATGCATACGATAAACTTATGACGTTCTCCTGCCACAGGAAGGTTTCCTTGAACACATTCTCTTAATTTACGTGTTGAAACGTCCCCCTTCCCGTGTTGGAGCGCGAGTGTCCTCTGAAATATGTAATTCTTGTATTACTTGTGCCAACTGGTCTTGTACTTCCCGGATTTCTCTTTAGTGTTGCGTATTAATTTGATTTTGATTTTGTTTGAATTTCCTAATTTGTTCATACTCTTCTGTGTCATTAAATGTGTCATTCAGATTATCATCTACCTTCGTAGATAAGTTACTGAACTGATCCGAAAGTTCGGCTACTTTCTCCGATAATGAACTGATTTCCTCAGTGTGTTTTTCTGAACCAAGTTTCAGAGTGTCCATTTGTGTTGAAAACGTATTTACTGTGTCCTTTAAGTTTTCCTGAGTTTTTGTAAGTTGCGTAACCGAATCGGTAGATGCAACTAAGTCAATTTTAGCTTGCAAGGAGTTGTGTTTTTCATGAAAAATTGTTTGCAGTTCCTTTATGATTGCTTCGTGATTTTGTAATGCATTTTCATGACGCGAAAAAATAGGTTGGAAATGGTCACAAATTTGTGTCTTTACGTCATTACATACTTTTTGACTTTTCGATTAGATTTTAAGTAACTCATCAGTTAAATCTTCACGTGTTTGTTCACGCGTGGTGTCTAACTTTTGAAGCTGTTGCTGTGTTTGTCTCTGGTATTGTTCCATTGTGTCTAACTTTTCAAGATTTTGTTCCATTGTGACTAACTTTTGAAGCTTTTGTCCCATTTGTTGCATTAATTGTAATAACAATGCACTGGTGTCTGAAACATGTTCCTCAGTGCTATTCTGCAGTGCATTTGAACCGGCAATATTCGCATTTTGAAAAGCAGAAAATGTGTCTTGACTTATTTGAGAAAACGGTGAGGACGCAAAACCTGAATCTACAGTATTTGCAAGATTGTGTCCTGTCATTTCGGAATCCTGAGGCGAGCTGTTGCCGACCGATCGATCGATAATGCTTCCCTGTTCACTAATTGTTTCACTATCTACACCATTATTTGCCGCCCACGCCATTTCCCTGTGCACAATTACCAAATTACTACTTTGAATGTCTGTTAATTCATTACACTGTGGTGCTGATAAGCTACGCTCGCCGTCACTATCATTTTTCAATTTACTTTGGAGCCTAGTATTACGTTTTTCGGTGTCATGTCTGCATAACTCACTTCGCTTGGTTGCTTATCTGGAAAAAGTTGCTTGACAAGTTCAAACACAGGAGAACCAGTGGTGAACAAGAAAAGGCCAACTTGGTTGCCTCACAATAAGGTCCATAAGTAGCAAAGTCATGATGCAAGCAGCCCTCGTAGCAGGGCCACTGATCCCGCACTGAGGTGAAGTGGAGGGTACAGAGTGGCTCTATGTCGAAAGTTTAGGCTGTACTCCGACCTGTCATCCTAGTGCTGTAGCAAGTAGCCCTGAGCAGCTCCCAAAGTGTCCAGCTTAATCTGGAGAGACTGGAGGAGGGGAAACATCGGAACAGAGATCTTCCCAGGTTCCGTCATCTGCTATAATACAGACACAGCTCATGGAACGTTCAACCAACATCTCACGACGATCGATTTACTGTCCAGAGTTCTATTACAAATTCATGAAGGAAATGGGGCAACGAATTACAAAACACCCAGAGATCAGAGCAAGAGCACTGCATCAAAACCAACATTGAAAAAGAAACAGGAAGTACCGTAACAGAGACGGCCACAAGGTCCACGCAGCGCACTGGAAAACAGCCAAAATAAATAAAAAATAAAGAAAAATATGTTCCCTACTTGAGCGACGCAGAAGAAGCAGGAGGTAAACACCACAATACCGAGGAGTTGCAAAATGTATAGGCTGCGAATGAAAACCGACTGCGCTACTGTTGAGACGTCGCTACCTGTCCAGTATCACGTCACCAAAATATAACTGCAATATTGTCATTTCGGAGACAACTACACAAATAAATAATCCATGTACAATGGCTGTGTTTATTACAGTACCAACAGAAAATAGAAGTCTAGTATAAGTGAACAGAAATAGCAATTCTTCGAACAGGTAACTTCCAATAACAAAGTTCGCAACTTGACATGCAGCATTAGTCTGATTGTTCATCTTGTAAGTTCGTATCTGTCAAGTTATATTCCGAGATGACTTCCTGGACGTCCACTGTACTGGCAGCAATACCGCTCACAGATAGCTGCCGAAGACGATAGGCGCTAGCTTCTTACTGTGGCCTCAAACTGTGGACAGGACATGCCGTGCAATCACTGTGGGTTGAGCATAGAGTACCCGTAGGGCCCAACGTTGCTTATTAAATTATCACGCGGATGAGTACACTTAATCAGCGTGATTGGACGCCGCGGGCCATGATGACAAGCTGCCTGCTCATTGGCTCTTCGCGTAATGTGATGCCATCCGGCGAGTGATCGGCATCTGTGGATGGCGTAGCAATACAGTTCCGTCGGCTGCGTGCCCTCTTGAGGTTGCCATCCTATCAGCTGTGCAGAATCGCGTACGCCTGCTGATTATGCAACCGGTGACACAATGCCGTAAAAAGGGAGTCGTCAGTTGAGCGCCAGAGGAGAAATTTTTGCTGTCTTTCGTCTGTAACTTTTTTTTGTATATAACGTGATACTTCCTTGCGTTTTTTAGTATTCTCGGCGGGTTATGGATGTGGAACGCTTGAAAATGGTGGTAAATATTACATTGCATATTCTGCACAAATGGCCATAAGAAACATTCACCTATCCCATGTTAAACATATAACACACTGCAACAAATACGTAGCATGTATACATAAGAATGTGACGTATTTTTAGACTTCTGCTAGTACTCTCGTTAGTAAACGACGGAGAAAAATCAAAAATTTGCAGTGTAAAAAACAATTACCCCTACAAGCATAGGATGAGAGCAGCATTGACAAGCAATTTATTTCAACATATTTAAGAAATTGGAGATCCAAACGTAACCGTCCACTCTCTACTTACCAGGCGACAGGCTGGGAAGACACTCCCGCAGTCGCTTATTAGCTCACCAGCCACCAATTTCCAGCCTATACGTAGAAATTTTTGCTGTCTTTCGTCTGTAACTTTTTTTTTGTATATAACGTGATACTTCCTTGCCTTTTTTAGTATTCTCGGCGGGTTATGGATGTGGAACGCTTGAAAATGGTGGTAAATATTACATTGCATATTCTGCACAAATGGCCATAAGAAACATTCACTTATCCCATGTTAAACATATAACACACTGCAACAAATACGTAGCATGTATACATAAGAATGTGACGTATTTTTAGACTTCTGCTAGTACTCTCGTTAGTAAACGACGGAGAAAAATCAAAAATTTGCAGTGTAAAAAACAATTACCCCTACAAGCATAGGATGAGAGCAGCATTGACAAGCAATTTATTTCAACATATTTAAGAAATTGGAGATCCAAACGTAACCGTCCACTCTCTACTTACCAGGCGACAGGCTGGGAAGACACTCCCGCAGTCGCTTATTAGCTCACCAGCCACCAATTTCCAGCCTATACGTAGAAATTTTTGCTGTCTTTCGTCTGTAACTTTTTTTTTTGTATATAACGTGATACTTCCTTGCCTTTTTTAGTATTCTCGGCGGGTTATGGATGTGGAACGCTTGAAAATGGTGGTAAATATTACATTGCATATTCTGCACAAATGGCCATAAGAAACATTCACCTATCCCATGTTAAACATATAACACACTGCAACAAATACGTAGCATGTATACATAAGAATGTGACGTATTTTTAGACTTCTGCTGGTACTCTCGTAAGTAAACGACGGAGAAAAATCAAAAATTTGCAGTGTAAAAAACTATTACCCCTACAAGCATAGGATGAAAGCAGGATTGACAAGCAATTTATTTCAACATATTTAAGAAATTGGAGATCCAAACGTAACCGTCCACTCTCTACTTACCAGGTGACAGGCTGGGAAGACACTCCCGCAGTCGCTTATTAGCTCACCAATCAAGGGATCACCAATTCAGTATTGGAGGGCAGCGTGGAGGGTAAAAATCGTAGAGGGAGACTAAGAGATGAATACACTAAGCAGATTCAGAAGGATGTAGGTTGCAGTAGGTTCTGGAAGATGAAAAAGCTTGCACAGGATAGAGTAGCATGGAGAGCTGCATCAAACCAGTCTCAGGACTGATGACCACAACAACAACAACAACGTCAAAAATGGTTCAAATGGCTCTGAGCACTATGCGACTTAACTTCTGAGGTCATCAGTCGCCTAGAACTTAGAACTAATTAAACCTAACTAACCTAAGGACATCACACACATCCATGCCCGAGGCAGGATTCGAACCTGCGACCGTAGCGGTCACGCGGTTCCAGACTGAAGCGCCTTTAACCGCACGGCCACACCGGCCGGCCCAACAACGTCCTACAGTGTCCGACCCAGAAGGGAACCGGAGCGTTCGGTGTTCAGTCCCCTGCTTCAGCGTCCATTTCGGACCACCTGACAGGAAGCAGCTAAGAGACACTAGCAGTTTTTCGTCTTCTCAAATCAGTCAGCAGAGGACATACACCACGCAGTCCATCCAAAAAATAATATTATATGTCTCTCTCTAAATACCAAGAATATTTTCAGTCCTTAGGTGCTGTTTACGATCTGCGTAATAGAAAAGTTCCCTTCTATAGCAGACATTTCATTAAAGTCGGCTTTCCTGGAAAAAAACATTTGTTTAGCCGGCACGTCTGGTTGGCAAGCGCCTTGGAGGCTATAAAACTTTTTCACATAAACATACATTAATTTCCAAATGCTTTCGGTGCATAGGATGTGTCAGCCATAATTCAGTGCGGGAAAAAGCTTTTTATTTGGTGGCGGAAGGGTGATTTCGGGATAAAATCATGTATACACTGATGATCCAAAACATTATGACCACCTGCTTAATAGCTTGTTTGTCTGTCTTTGGAACGAAATACGTCACTGATTCTGTGTAGCAGGGATCGGACAGTTTGTTGGTACGTTTGTGGAGGTATGTGGCATTAGACGTCTAGGGGAACAGATCACGTAAATAACGAGCCGTTGATTTGCGTACGCGCTGATGACGCCCGATAGCTACCCAGATGGGTTCCATAGGATTTACATCAGGCGAATCTGGTCGTCTGACATCAATGTGTGTTCACTATAATACTCCTCAAACCATTGTATCACGGTTTTGGCTGCAAGACACGGCCTATTATGTTGCTGAAAGATGACGGCTCTTTCGGGGAAGACATCAAGCATGAAGGGATGCAGCTGGTTCCCAGCTGTCATCGTGTCTTCTATTGCTACGACAGGTCCCATGCAAGCGCAGGAGAACGTTTATGAAGACGACCAGCGACCTACTGTAGCAAAAATGTGACTCACCCGAAGATTCGACAAGAAGAGAATACAAACTTTCGAAATGTGGTGCTACAGAAGAATGCTGAAGATTAGATGGGTAGATCACATAACTAATGATGGAGGTATTGAATAGAATCGGGGGGAAGAGCAGTTTGTGGCACAACTTGACTAGAAGAAGGGATTGGTTGGTAGGACATATTCTGAGGCACCAAGTGATCACCAATTTAATGTTGGAGGGAAGCGTGGAGGGTAAAAATCGTAGAGGGAGACCAAGAGATGAATACACTAAGCAGATTCAAAAAGATGTAGGTTGCAGTAGGTACTGGGAGATGAAGAAGCTTGCACAGGATAGAGTAGCATGGAGAGCTGCATCAAACCAGTCTCTGGGCTGAAGACCACAACTACAACAACAACAACATAAAAGACAATATAATAAAATACGTCATAATTTTCCAGACTTGAATTACTGTCCATTTTATTGATTGTGTCAGAATATTTGCACATTAAAAAAATAGTTTTCTCAAATAATTTAACTATGATTTTTTCATATTTTTTGTGCATTAACAGGATAACTGACCGTCGTCTGGCTTACAGATGTGGGCACATGAAGCATCATTCTTTTGGTTGCCTTCCAGTTGCCTCAATCTTTGCCCGTTGGCTGTAGCTTGTAGAACTTTATTTTGGAGGCTTGGCTTCTTGATTCTCCTCTCCGTAACAGGAAAGTTCTGTTTTTATCAAAACTACCATCCATGTAGTTTGGATGTTACTGTGAAAATAGGCGGAAGCTATTGATCATTACGGAATAGTATTGTTTTTATGCCATTCATCGACAGTGGTGCTATTTTCCAGAGACTTAGCAACATCACACATTTGTTCTTTTTGGCCGCACACCGCAGAGTCGTCAGGGTCCTGGAAGCCTTCATTTCGAGTGTATTTTACTTTTTTTTGTACACTACTGTAGGGAAGCAGCCTACTCACGCTGTAGTAAATTCACATCAGTTTCCATTATGTGCCAGCCAGTCTGCTGTAACTAGCTCTGACGTCATAAATGTTGCGCAATACCTTAAAAATTAAGCAAATGAACTAAAACTTTTCTAGCATGTCAGAAATAATACTAAATTAATGTGTGTTAAATATCAGTTCGATAACTTCAGCCATTTCCGAGATTTGGACGTTTTTCTGGAAAAATCATTGGCGCAACAGAAAAGAGCTAGAGACTTCAAAATTTATATTTAGATTCATCTTTCATAATGATTTAATAAAAACAGTACTTTGGATTTCACATATTAAGATTTTAGTGGAAATTCATGATTTTGTGGTTTTCGTATCAAAACTGAAGGAAGCAAGATAGATTAAGTAGGCTAGTAAATAAGGCTAGGATGTTTAGATTTAAATAGGTTGGAGGTCCGCTATGATTATGAAGATGTGTAAAGTTTCTTTTTAATACCTATAAAATTATAGCGATAGCGGATCTCAACAGGGCCAGTTCAGAGCTCATCTAGTGCGTGCAGGGCAATTAAATTAATTCTCTCGCCTAAAGTATTTAACTTAGCCACGTCAAAATTTTATTATCAATACTTACCTGCGTGCTGAATGCACGTTTAAAATAAGAAAATAAGAGCTTCTTCGGCCATCAGCCAAAGAAGCTATAAATTATTATGTAACTTGAAGTGGTGCGTTACTAGCCCAGCGGCTAGTCGGGAGAGCGGAATTGATAAGGGGTTCCCTCAGCCGTCCGCACCGCGGCTTTATATATAAGAACACTGCGCGAGGAAGCAAGGCCCCAGTTCTCTCCAGACGCTGAATGACACGCCATCTGTGTCGGTAGTCGCGTCGCATCAGTGTATCTGCTACAAACAGCCTCGGGTGCCGTATTAAGTTACTAGAGATACGCGGAACCATGGAGACATTTTATGTGAAGTGTTAATTCTGGGATGATTTTCATTAACTAGCTTCAGTTTGCGTATTGTCGTATTTTTCACGTGCCGTCGCGGGACAGTCATTCTACCAAATATTTAGCGTGGCGTTTGATGAAATATTTTCATCAAATTTTGGCGAGCATTCTTTTTAACATTTGATTCGGACATTTATAGTTGCATCAGCGCATTAGACTCTGAACTGTTCTGTTAGTTAGGTTGTAGGGATACTTGTGGTTTTTATTAGTGAATTTCAGAATATACTCAACTATTTTGGAAAACCGTTTTTGATTAGAAATCCCGGACAATCTCCTAATTCCTCAGAGCTATAAGCTGCAGCTATAAGAACATTCTCAGGTAAAGTGGGCACTAGGATATCTATTTACTGGCTCCAAGTTTTATTAAATCACTTTCTGGGGGTCACGGAGTAAATAGAGAGCCAGTGTTGAGAACGGCAAAAGACAGCAATAACAACATTCTAAAAGCTAGAACTAATTCAACACGCAAGCGTTTATCCAGCAATAGATTTACTATTACGACAAACTAAAAATATCCGCCGCCCCACATATGGTGCATCGGCCGGGAAACTCAACTAAGTGAAAGTGATTTTTAACTTTTCGGATTCGCGAGTGAAATGCGACACGCAACTGAGTATAGAACAGTGAATGTGTTACGTGAGCATATGGACGACGCAATTGGATTAACAACGCATCTGGATTGACGGAGCTGGCACTGAGTCTAGCGGTGCTGCCGGCATCGCGAGAAGCAAGTCTCGCCGCACCGCAGTCGTCCCCTGGAGCAGCCGGCGCAGAGCCTGCAATTGCGGGCCACGCAAACACACAACAGCCGTCGGAGAGCCGTCTGCAGTTCAACGTGCCACGTCGCATCAGGAATCCTGGTACGCCGCGCCGGCAACGCCATACGTCGTGCAGAAGGAACTAAGTTAAGTGAAAAGCTGTTAAAAATTTTACTAACCTGTACTAAAAGACTGTCGGCAATGGAACCGCCAAAAGAAACTGAGGTTAAACTTAAATCAGAACCTATGTCTGTTGAGGGAACTGTAAATACAGACAACGGTTCAAGTGTAAATATGTTTGAAAGTAGTAATGTTAAGGTGAAATATGAAGTATTGTCTCCTGACAGTAGTGTGAGAAGGGGCAATGATTCAATAATAGAGACTCCTGTAGTAAAGCGGAAAGTAGAAATGGTAAATTTATTGGATGATAGTTTCTCTGATGAATTAAAAATAAAACAGTCATCAGAGATGGTAGAGTTTAAGAAGGAGCAGTTAGATATGACTGATCAATCAGAAGTTTCATTTAGTTTTGATGATTCTGGTATTGGAGCTAGTTTTTCGTCACCTGAGTGTGATAAAAAGCCAGCTAGTGAGCAACCCAAAGATGCTGGGGCTGTTGATCTAAATGTTATATTACAAGCAATAGCTGCCAGTAATGCTAGAATGACAGCTGATTTAAAATCTGATATAATTGAAGTAAATAACAGGATTGTGGCCAGCCAAACAAATTTTAATATGCGGTTTGAGGCAATGAACAATAAATTAGAATCCAATAATGCTGAAATGTCAGCCAGTAATGCTAGAATGAATGCTGAATTAAAGGCTGAAATAAGTGAACAGGTCAAAATCAGTAATGCTGAAATGTCAGCCAGTAATGCTAGAATGAACGCTGAATTAAAGTCTGAAATTTTGGCCAGCCAAACAAATTTTAATAAACGATTGGAGGTAATGGACGATACCTTCAAGGCTGGTTGCAATAAGTTGAAAGAGGATCTAGACAGTTTGAATTATAAAATTGATTGCAATCATGAGGATATTAAGAAAAAGGTTGCTCAACAGTTTTCTGAAATGTATAAAACAGTTAAATCCGAAGTTGCTGAGGTTCGCAAAGACTTCCAAATGGAAGATGCGAAGCTGGAGCACAAGTTAACAGAAAAGATCGAGGCGGAATCTGAACTGTGCTCAGATAGATTTAAAGATGTTAATATAAAAGTAAACATATGTCAAGCAGAAGTAGAAGCAATCAAAACTGACACTACTCATATTGTGCAAAGAGTAGATAATGTTGAAATGAAAGTAGAAAATATAAGTACTAACATTGCTAACATTGAGAGTAAAGTAGCTTCAGTAACTTCTGGTAATGGTAATGTACAACAAGTTGTAGCTGCAAACGCCGCTTTTATCGGGTGTCGGCAGTTCTCGCGGTTCGATCCAGATAAAAATATCCACCCGCTAGATTTCTGGAACGATTTTGAAGATGTGATTCCACCAACTTGGTCTGAGCGAGAGAAAATCTCATTTATTAGAAGCCATTTAGCAGGTGACGCCATGCGTTGGTCAGCTGATGTTATGTTGAAATGTAAAACATTAGCGGAATTTAAAACAGCTTTTATTAATGAATATTGGTCTAGCAATAAGCAAAATGAAGTGTTGAGAGAATTTTGGAGTGGGAAACGCTTCAATGCAGGCAAGGAATCTATTAAAGAGTTTGCTAGGTCATGGATTTCACGTTTGTCACATTTGGCGGAAAAGCTAAAACCAGAAATGATTATACTAGGTCTTGAAGCCAAACTGCCATGGTATTGGCAAACTAGAATTATATCTGCCCCTAGAGACAATCTTGATCGTTTCATTGAGTATTTGGAACGTGTAGAACGTGTTGCTGACAATGAGGAGCAAGCACGTAATAACCGTAATGCCAATAATAATAATAGTAATTTTAGGAACGAGCAAAATGGCAATGTAAACATTAGAACAGTAGGTGTTCGTCATCCTAAGAGAGATAGGAATTGGGGAAATAATTATCAGAACCAACAATGGCGTCCAAGGGATAATAATTTTGTTCCAAACAGAAATATGCATGTAAACAACAGTACGGAAAGTAAGGCTATGCCAGCTAACTATAATGAAACTAAAGGAAACAGTAGTATGCCGAGGCAGGAAAACTAGTTCCCGTCTATGAGGACACTGGCGCTCACCAGGCGGTTACTTTTCCTAAGCCAGTAGTTAAGGGAATTAGTAAGACAGATCAGAATACTCAAACTGAACATGTGAATGAAGAGTCGGTAGCACCTAAGGATACAACAGAAATATTAGATCACTCACAGTATTTGATAGATACCGTGTTAGAGACGCTTTCTAAGTGGGAAGAGAAAGAGAAGGCGCAGCAGTGTAACAGTAGGGATGAGCTACAAAATACTGAATTGACAGGTGAAGAAGCAGAAGAAATTCATGCTTATATTTACGATGAGGATGATGTGCTCTTATCTAAAGTGCCTGTGCAGGATGTTGATAATGTACTAATAGATTTAGGACAGGAAATAAGTGGGAATGTAGAGGGTAGGCTGTTTGGGGTCGATGAACCCAGTAGCTGTGACCAGTTGTCACTTGAGAAGGAAACCGACGATAATGGTGAAAGTGGTTTAGCTGTAACTAGTGTTATGCCCGGTCTGGAGACGCAGAATCGCTCAGACTACAGTAATTTGGGTCATGTTCAGCAAATTAAATGTAATGAAGTCGTGCGGTGTTTCGATTTAAAATTAATAGACCGACTGGAAAAGGCAGCTGAAAATGTAATTCAGGAAACCCCTACACACTGTGAGCTAAATGTAATGAAGACAGATGTCGATCACTTTAGTTGGAGACAAATCCAAAAGGAACTATTAGATGAATTTGAGGAACCACCTGTACAACCTAGAATAAACCACCCTATAATAATAGTGAATATGTTGGGTATCAATGTACGTTGTCTCTTAGACAGTGGAAGTGAGGTGAGTGCAATATCTCAGTCCTTCTTTGATGCATTACCTGGTAAAGATAAGCTTACAGTAATGAGGGTATCAGGACTAAGAATAATTGGTGCTACTGGCAAGGTTTCAAAAACGGTAAAGCAAGAAGCTTTACTACCCTTTAACATTAATGGTAATTTAATTGATCATCCATGTTTAATTGTAAACAATCTCAGTATTGAGGTTTTAATTGGCATAGATTTCTTGTCGAAATATCAGAGTGTTGTTGATTTTGAAAGAAGCCAGTTAAAAATGGTCTTGCCAATAACCGGAGTAATTATAGTACCTTTTAGTGATAAACATGTAGTAACTGATCATGAAACTTGGGAGCTGCCTATACGAGTTCTGAAAAACAGGAGATATTGGGACGAAGGTGTTAATCGTAATGACAATAAGCTGAACACAGAAGAAGAAGAAGAAGCAATTATTTTAGACAAAATAGAAGCTAAATTGCAGGAAATCGATAGGATTTCAGACAATCAAAAGGAAGAACTGAGACAGGTTCTAAAAAGGCATCATAAGGTATTTTCGGATCGACCTGGCATAGTCAAGGGTTATGAATGTCAATTACAAGTGAAACCCGGCCAAGTGTTTTTCAGGAAGCCATACCAAATACATGTAGCTAGGAAGGAGGCAGTTCGGAAGGAGATACAGAGAATGCTAGAGTGGGGTGTGATTGAAAAAGCGGTCAGTGAGTACAATAATCCTCTTGTTGTTGTACCAAAAAGAGACGGGAGTGTCAGATTGGTCTTGGACGCTCGTTGGTTGAATGAAATAGTGGTTAGGGAAAGTGATAGACCGCAGAACATGGACGAGTTACTGCAAAAATTCCGGGGAGTAAAATTCTTAACGTCCATGGACATCACGTGTGGGTATTGGAATTTGCCACTGGCGGAAAGTTCAAGGAAGTACACAGCTTTCTTGTACGAAGGAGTTTGTTACCAATACCGTGTGGTACCTTTCGGACTTAATATCTCTGTTTGTGCCTTCGTACGTGTGATGTGCCATGTTTTAGGACCAGCTTTAAGCAATAAAATAACAGTTTACGTAGATGATCTATTAATAGCAACTCCTACCTGGGAAGAACACATAGCTTTATTAGGGGAAGTGTTAGAGGCTATTGAGAGAGGTGGCATGAAACTAAAGATTGAAAAGACAGAGTGCGTTAAAGAGGAAATAGGTTTCTTGGGATATAGGATAAGTGGAAAAGGTATTCTGCCTGACCCAGGCAAGCTAGCAGTAATTGAAAAATTTGAGGCTCCCAGAAACAAGAAGCAGTTGAGATCAATGTTCGGTCTTTTCGGCTTCTATAGGCGTTTTGTTAGTGATCAGGCTTTTAATGCTCCCTGTCTTCACCTCCTGCTAAAAAAGAATACCCCTTGGGTTTGGACAGCAGAATGTCAACAGGCGTTTGAGGTACTTAAACAATCTTTAATTAATAGTCCAATTTTGCATCATCCTGACTTTGAAAAACCATTCTGTATGTCTGTTGATGCTAGTGGCTATGGTATAGCTGTGGAGATATTCCAAGTAGAAATAGAGAACGAACGAGAAGTGCACAAGACCATAGCTTTCGCAAGTCGATCTTTACAGGCAGCAGAGAGAAATTATGGCATCTCAGAACTAGAAGCGTTGGCAATTGTATTTGGGGTACAGAAGTTTGAGCAGTATCTATTAGGTCACAAGATAATAGTTTACAGTGACCATAAGGCTTTGACCTTTTTAAAGACCTGTAAGTTGAGGAATTCTCGTTTGGTAAGATGGTCATTGTATCTCCAGCAGTTTGACCTTGAGGTTAGATATATTCAAGGGAAAGACAATCTGGTAGCTGATGGGTTATCTAGAAGTGCGGAGCTCTGTGATGACGCGGGAATTACAGCAACAGACCTAAATGAAATTCGAATGTTTGCATTGCACGAAGTAAAGGAAGAAAGTGCATTAAAGAGAGTGATTAAGAACTTGAGACGTGAGCAGAATGCAGATGACCAACTGAAATTAGTGAAGAGCTATTTAGGAAATGCGAGCTATCCTAAGGTTTCGCAATACTATTGTTTGCATAAAGGTATTCTGTTTAGAAGGAAGAAGGTAGGTGTTTCTGAGTGGAAGCTGTGCTTTCCCTCACAACATGTAAACTTACTAATCGACTATGTACACCTGAGGTATGGGCACTACGGTGCAAAGAAGTGCATTGCAAAATTACAAGAGAAGGTTGTATTTGACAACATGTACCGCCGTGTGGCCAAGCGTCTAGCATCGTGTGTAGTGTGCCAGAAAGTCCGTGCTGCCAACACCAGAATACAAGGGGATATGCATTCAGTAGAACCAACTGAAACCCTAGAATTACTGGCTTGTGATTTGTTTGGCCCTCTTCCTGTTTCGAGAGGTGGTTGCACCCATGTTTTTGTTGTGGTGGATGGATTCAGTAAATATGTTAAACTATACCCAATTAAAAGAGCAAATGCAAAAACATTGGTTGAAAAGTTGGAAAAAGATTTCTTTGTGAACGTTGGCGTGCCGAAGAATTTGCTGTCAGACAATGGCCCTCAATTTACTTCTGATAGATTTAAGGAATGTCTAGATAAGGCCGGCGTGAAACATCTGAAAATATCTGCGTATTTCCCCCAAGGAAATATGAGTGAACGTATTATGAGGGAATTGAATAGGCTTTGCAGAACTTATTGTGCTCGGAAACACTCAAGTTGGGCAGAGCACATTAAGTATTTTGAGAATGCAATTAACAACTTAAAACATGATGCAACTGGTTTTGCACCTTGCGAATTGATGTTTGGCCAAGAACCGCACAATGTGATTGCAGATATGGTAGAATTCCCTTTTCTAACGCAAATATCCACAGACGAGAAGAAACTAAAAGCTAGGGCTAATATGAGAAAAAGAGCGTTGGAAAGGAAGAAGCGTCATGACGCAAAAGCTGTACCTATTAGATTTGAAATAGGTCAATTAGTCCTTGTCAAAACCAAAGAAAAATCAAAGAAAGTAAATGCAGAAACAAAGAAATTCATGTTCGTATACCAAGGACCTTTCAGGATAATAGGAAAACCACATGCCAATGCATATAGGCTGGAGTACCCAAAAAGTAAGAAGCTATTAGGTCTCAGGAACGTGATCGACCTAAAGAAATTCATAGGTAGTGAATGAATGCTGTAGGGAGGAGGTTGTTCTTTAACCTCTACACAGTGTGGCAGCTGTGCAGTCCCAGCTGTGTGAGATCTTCTTTCCCATTTCAGGTCTCACTCAATCTTCATCTTTCCTATCTACAAAAATTTCGACATCTTCTTACAACACATAAAATTTTCCGTTATAACTCTTCTTTACAGCATTAAACCAATGAATGCTGTAGGGAGGAGGTTGTTCTGTAACCTCTACACAGTGTGGCAGCTGTGCAGTCCCAGCTGTGTGAGATCTTCTTTCCATTTCAGATCTCACTCAATCTTCCTCTTTCCTATCCTCAAAAATTTCGACCTATTCTTTCCAGACATGAAAATTTTCTGTCATGGCTATCAAGCCACGAATTATGTAACCATTCTATCTACCGATTAGTGAAGAAAAATACCTAATGTGACATACCTAATAGTGACAAGCAATAGAGAAGTATGACGTAATTAAGATATAAAATGTATTTGAGTAACAATTATGTATAGTACCCTGGTAATGTAGTAACTACAAAGTGTTGTTTTGTTGGAAATGGTCCACCAACAGTAATTTAAAAGGATATATGAATTCATGTACAAGCAGGATCTGAAGTGGTAGTGAAACCTAGTGTATGCATTAGAGCTAACTAATAAATAGTAAGAAAGAGATTGCTTAGTGGTATGAAAAATATGCAGATAAGTTGTAAGATTAAACTCACCTGATGTAGCAAGGAAAGGCAGTGTAATAGAATTGAGCAGTGTTTGTGGTTGAGACGTGAAGGACACGTCCCTGAAGTATTTGTAAGGTTGGAGCTGGCTATTATTTTAGTGTAGTGTGTGACAGGATACACCTACACGTATTGAGGTTATGAGTTGGAGGCGTGAATGCGACCATAGGTACCCTTACGTTAGATGAGACAGAGTAGCTCATGGTGTCCTGTAGGTTTAAGGAATTTAGCATTACGCTCGTCCATAATTAATTGATGCACTTTAGTGGTAGATCTGAGAGAGACTACCTGAGGTTTCAGCGTCCGATCGAGTGGAAATGGATTGCCACGTGAGCAAACTAATCAGCTGCAATACACTATGAATATGAAATAAATGTGCTATCCTATGCTTTAAATATTAATAGAGTGAGTGTTAAATAAGTACATACACTAGCAAAATAAATAAATAACATACTGACAGACGTGAAACATTATTTTAGCTCAGCATAAATACACTTCAAAGTAAGTAAGTACCTAATTGCAGATGTGGAACTGACAATAGCAGAGGACCAATAAGTGGATTTTGTAGTCAACTAAACGTAGTGTGTTTTGAACACTCACAACTGTACTATTACCAAAAGTTAATCACATGTACAAAGAAGCTGAGAAAACAACCACTAATCATACTCATACTATCTCTAAGAATAAGGTAATCAAAGATGAGTCAGTTAAGTGCTTAAAATATAAATGTATCAGGAATGTACCGAGCATTGGTTCAGTGTTCCGGCCCAGAAATAAGAAATTCAGATTTAATATGATTTATGATTGTATGCCTTAGGAGCATAAATTTTCTCTAATACATGACTAAAGGCGTTTTGAGCCATTTGTTTAACGATTTTATGACAGTTAAGTAACCGTAGAGTAAAATTAAAAAGGTTCTGTTAACTTTGTTCCAGCAACATATTGAAGGATAAAATGTATATATCCCCATTTCATTGTGACCCACCCTTAGATAATAAGTGAACAGAGTCTGAGGCACTCTTTTTGTTTGTTCTACAGGACAAACCAGATAATGGCAGCCTGGTAGCTGCGTGAAAGCGTGGAGTGACTTGGACACAACTCACAGTGACCCCTCCCCTTTCCCCCATGTAATGTAGAGAGAACGTGAAGGACGCACACCATAGCAACTTCCCCTCCTCTACCCTTGTGAATGGAAGTGTAGGACGCCAGCCAAAGCGGCTACAACCACGTGTGTAAAAATTATTTGTGAACTTTTTCTTTCAGGTTTAGAAAAGACTGCTAAGAGATAATCATCTGTTTATGTATCATGTTATTTTCTTTGAATTTGTGTATGTAAAAATGTATTTAATGGATCTAAGATTTTCATAAATTTTTTAATTTATATGTGTTTGTTTGTCTAAGGCAATATGTATGCGAAAATATTTCATTGACTTTGCTTAAAATTTTGAGTAATGACATTGTTTAAAAAGGCAGTTAACATGCCTACAATTTAAATAATTAATGTAGGTAATCAGTTTTCTTTAATGTTTCTACAGGTTTATATTTCAATTTTGATTTTTCATAGGGAGTTAAACTGTACTCTTGCTTCCCTTTTTGTAATTAAATTTTTTTTCATTCATTAACATTCATAAACAAAAAATTTAAGTAGAGGGTGATGTAGGGAAGCAGCCTACTCACGCTGTAGTAAATTCACATCAGTTTCCATTATGTGCCAGCCAGTCTGCTGTAACTAGCTCTGACGTCATAAATGTTGCGCAATACCTTAAAAATTAAGCAAATGAACTAAAACTTTTCTAGCATGTCAGAAATAATACTAAATTAATGTGTGTTAAATATCAGTTCGATAACTTCAGCCATTTCCGAGATTTGGACGTTTTTCTGGAAAAATCATTGGCGCAACAGAAAAGAGCTAGAGACTTCAAAATTTATATTTAGATTCATCTTTCATAATGATTTAATAAAAACAGTACTTTGGATTTCACATATTAAGATTTTAGTGGAAATTCATGATTTTGTGGTTTTCGTATCAAAACTGAAGGAAGCAAGATAGATTAAGTAGGCTAGTAAATAAGGCTAGGATGTTTAGATTTAAATAGGTTGGAGGTCCGCTATGATTATGAAGATGTGTAAAGTTTCTTTTTAATACCTATAAAATTATAGCGATAGCGGATCTCAACAGGGCCAGTTCAGAGCTCATCTAGTGCGTGCAGGGCAATTAAATTAATTCTCTCGCCTAAAGTATTTAACTTAGCCACGTCAAAATTTTATTATCAATACTTACCTGCGTGCTGAATGCACGTTTAAAATAAGAAAATAAGAGCTTCTTCGGCCATCAGCCAAAGAAGCTATAAATTATTATGTAACTTGAAGTGGTGCGTTACTAGCCCAGCGGCTAGTCGGGAGAGCGGAATTGATAAGGGGTTCCCTCAGCCGTCCGCACCGCGGCTTTATATATAAGAACACTGCGCGAGGAAGCAAGGCCCCAGTTCTCTCCAGACGCTGAATGACACGCCATCTGTGTCGGTAGTCGCGTCGCATCAGTGTATCTGCTACAAACAGCCTCGGGTGCCGTATTAAGTTACTAGAGATACGCGGAACCATGGAGACATTTTATGTGAAGTGTTAATTCTGGGATGATTTTCATTAACTAGCTTCAGTTTGCGTATTGTCGTATTTTTCACGTGCCGTCGCGGGACAGTCATTCTACCAAATATTTAGCGTGGCGTTTGATGAAATATTTTCATCAAATTTTGGCGAGCATTCTTTTTAACATTTGATTCGGACATTTATAGTTGCATCAGCGCATTAGACTCTGAACTGTTCTGTTAGTTAGGTTGTAGGGATACTTGTGGTTTTTATTAGTGAATTTCAGAATATACTCAACTATTTTGGAAAACCGTTTTTGATTAGAAATCCCGGACAATCTCCTAATTCCTCAGAGCTATAAGCTGCAGCTATAAGAACATTCTCAGGTAAAGTGGGCACTAGGATATCTATTTACTGGCTCCAAGTTTTATTAAATCACTTTCTGGGGGTCACGGAGTAAATAGAGAGCCAGTGTTGAGAACGGCAAAAGACAGCAATAACAACATTCTAAAAGCTAGAACTAATTCAACACGCAAGCGTTTATCCAGCAATAGATTTACTATTACGACAAACTAAAAATATCCGCCGCCCCACACTACCTCTTACTGGAAAAGGTGGAATTTTCATGATATTGTGTAATAGTATTCTGCTCGTTGGTGACAGCTGTTTACTCCGTTGAGTTCCATCATGACCGATAGTGAAGTCGGCAATTTTTTAGTCTGTATATCTAATTCTTCACTGCTTCTTTCACCTGAGACGCTAGAATACGTGGGTTCATTATGCCGATGACCGTCAGTGTTTAAATCTCAGCTCTCTTCTTCATTAGAGTTTCATCTTCAAGTCTTTCAGTAACAAATATTTAAAGATCCGATCACTTGTGCTGACTTCATATGTTGGTCTGTCTTTACAGGCATTGTGGTGTATAATTAGGTTTTAACCAAAGTATAATACTAACTTAAATATTTATTATGTTTATGACACAAAACGTACGTCCATCTGACAGTGTTTTGGCATTGGGAACTACACTTACATTCAACTGAGTACTGGGCTGAAGCTTTTACAGAGCTTCTGACCTCTCAGTAAAGAGTATAGTTGTGCTAGACGGATAACTCTTATCAGTAACGTAGCTACTTCGCCCGCCCGGTTGGCCGTGGGAAGGAGCGCCTGGTCACCGGCACGAATCTGCCCGGCGGGCTTCTGTCGAGGTCTGGTGAGCCGGCAATGGCAAAAGAGGCGTTTTATAAGAAAAGGAGAATTTTCTGCAGCGGTCTGGACAGAAAACTCAGGAAGAGACTCATAAAATGGCTTGTATGGAGTGTTCTTTTATATGGCGCTGAAACATGGACTATGAGGAAGAAAGACAGAGAAAGGCTGGAGGCTTTTGAGATCTGGTCATGGCGCAGGATGGAAAGAATAAGTTTGATGGTCAGAGTAAAAAATGAAGAGATACTGAGAAGAGTGGGAGAGAAAAGACAGCTACTCGATGTAATAAAGAGAAGAAAAAGAAATTAGATTAGGCATATATTAAGAAAGAATGACGGACTGATAAAAACAACTTTAGAAGGTTATGTAGAAGGGAAAATGAAGCGAGGAAGGAAGAGATTCCAGATACAGGATGATATGATGGATGGTACAAGCCGGGCGGGGTGGCCGAGCGGTTCTAGTCGCTACAGTCTGGAACAGCGCGACCGCTACGGTCGCAGGTTCGAATCCTGCCTCGGGCATGGATGTGTGTCATGTCCGTAGGTTAGTTAGGTTTAAGTAGTTCTAAGTTCTAGGGGACTGATAACCTCAGCAGTTAAGTCCCATAGTGCTCAGAGCCATTTGAACCATTTGATGGTACAACATACAACACCCTTAAGAAGGAAGCAATGGATCGCAGAAAATGGAGAGGCAAAGGACCTCTGTGATTTTTTCATATTTTTTGTGCATTAACAGGATAACTGACCGTCTCCTGGCTTACAGATGTGGGCACATGAAGCACCCTTCTTTTGGTTGTCTTCCAGTTGCCTCAATATTTGTCCGTTGGCTGTAGCTTGTAGAACTTTATTTTGGAGGCGTGGCTTCTTGATTCTCCTCTCCGTAACAAGAAAGTTCTGTTTTTATCAAAACTACCATCCATGTAGTTGAGATGTTACTGTGAAAATAGGTGGAAGCTATTGATCATTACGGAATAGTATTGTTTTTATGTCCTTCATCGACAGTGGTGCTATTTTCCAGAGACTTAGCAACATCACACATTTGTTCTTTTTGGTCGCCATTGCTATCCTTGTTTTAATTTCCGTGGTGTACTCCCAGTCGGCGTCTATCATCTAATTCTTCGCTGCTTCTTTCCCCGCCGCAGCCGCAGTGGTCCACAACCACACGACGACTACCGCAGTCCACTTCACCCCTCTGCCGCCCCACACCGAACCCAGGGTTATTGTCCCCCCCTCCCTCCTCAGGGAAGTCACACACCACACGAGTGTAACCCCTATGTTTGCGTGGTAGAGTAACGGTGGAGTACGCGTACATGGAGAACTTGCTTGCGCAGCAATCGCCAACATAGTGTAGCTGAGGCGGAATAAGGGGAACCAGCCCGCATTCGCCGTGGCAGATAGAAAACCGCCTATAAACCATCCACAGTCTGGCCGACCACACACCGCACAGTCGTCATGGCCCTGGAAGCCTTCATTTCGAGTGTATTTTACTTTCTTCTTTTTTCTATACTATATCTTTCTGGAACAGATGGAATTTTCATGATATTCTGTAATAGTATTCTGCTCGTTGGTGACAGTTGTTTACTCCGTTGAGTTCCATCATGACCGATAGTGAAGTCGGCAATTTTTTAGACTGTATCATCTAGTTCACCTGAGAGCTGCAGCAGCAAGTCGTATACTCCTAGCTCACTCATTTGTTACATAGTTTAATTCTTAATTTCTTTGCGTGTTTTTGGTACTTGCATTGTTTAATTCATAAATTTCGGGCGTATTATAGTATTTGAGAGTTGTAGCATCGCGTTTTGGTACCTGAATAGTGTAAATTCGCGTAGTCGTTTGTCTTCTGTTTTTGTTTTGAACGGCCAGTGTCGGTTGGTCACAGTCAGTGTGCTCCCTGCCGTCGTTGGATAAGCAGCTGCAGCAACAAGTCGTATACTCCTAGCTCACTCATTTGTTACATAGTTTAGTTCTTAATTTCTTTGCGTGTTTTTGGTACTTGCATTGTTTAATTCATAAATTTCGGGCGTATTATAGTATTTGAGAGTTGTAGCATCGCGTTTTAGTACCTGAATAGTGCAAAATCGCGTAGTCTCCTTCCGCCGCCAAGCAGTGTGTCAGCAGTGCGCAAGTAGCAGCATTACTGCATTTACTAGGCAATCTTGTGTTTTAATAACCGTTTAAATTTTGTGTCGATTTGTTTGCGCTCTCTGTAGATTAGTTCAGACGTTCTTTGCACAACAGTTTTTAGCATGGATAGGGACTTCGACTGCTGTGTTCGGATGCAGGCTGAGTTGGCATCCCTCCGCTCCCAGCTTCAGGCAGTGTTGGCTATGGTCACACAGCTTGAGGCTGTTGCCAATGGGCATCACTGTGGGGTTCCGGATGGGGGTTTGTCGGGGACGGCCAGCTCGTCCCACGTATACACCGATCGGACTACGACTGTGGTTGCCCGGGATACTGCCCGCATTGAGGCTGATCCCTCACCTGTGGTAGAGTGGGAGGTCATCTCAAGGTGTGGCAGGGGGCGAAAGACATTCCGGAGGGCTGAACGGAAGGCCTCTCCAGTTTGTCTGACGAACCGGTTTCAGGCTCTGTCTCAGGCCGATACTGATCTTCGGCATGACATGGCTGCTTGTCCTATTCCAGAGGTTGCCCCTCAGTCTGCAAGATCCGGGCGGTCGCAGAGGGTGGGCTTACTGGTAGTTGGGAGCTCCAACGTCAGGCGCGTAGTGGGGCCCCTTAGGGATATGGCAGCAAGAGAGGGGAAGGAAACCAATGTGCACTCCGTGAGCATACCGGAGCGAGTCATTCCAGATGTGGAAAACGGTCCTTCCAGATGCCATGAAGGGTACAGGGTGCACCCATCTGCAGGTGGTCGCTCATGTCGGCACCAATGATATGTGTCGCTATGGATCCGAGGAAATCCTCTCTGGCTTCCAGCGGCTATCTGATTTGTTGAAGACTGCCAGTCTCGCTAGCGGGATGAAAGCAGAGCTCACCATCTGCAGCATCGTCGACAGGACTGACTGCGGACCTTTGGTACAGAGCCGAGTGGAGAGTCTGAATCAGAGGCTGAGACGGTTCTGCGACCGTGTGAGCTGCAGATTCCTCGACTTGCGCCATAGGGTGGTGGGGTTTCGGGTTCCGCTGGATAGGTCAGGAGTCCACTACACGCAACAAGCGGCTACACGGGTAGCAGGGGTTGTGTGGCGTGGGCTGGGCGGTTTTTTAGGTTAGATGGCCTTGGGCAAGTACAGAAAGGGCAACAGCCTCAACGGGTGCAGGGCAAAGTCAGGACATGCGGGGACCAAGCAGCAATCGGTATTGTAATTGTAAACTGTCGAAGCTGCGTTGGTAAAGTACCGGAACTTCAAGCGCTGATAGAAAGCACCGAAGCCGAAATCGTTACAGGTACAGAAAGCTGGTTGAAGATAGAGATAAATTCTGCCGAAATTTTTACAAAGGTACAGACGGTGTTTAGAAAGGATAGATTGCATGCAACCGGTGGTGGAGTGTTCGTCGCTGTTAGTAGTAGTTTATCCTGTAGTGAAATAGAAGTGGATAGTTCCTGTGAATTATTATGGGTGGAGGTTACACTCAACAACCGAGCTAGGTTAATAATTGGCTCCTTTTACCGACCTCCCGACTCAGCAGCATTAGTGGCAGAACAACTGAGAGAAAATTTGGAATACATTTCACATAAATTTTCTCAGCATGTTATAGTCTTAGGTGGAGATTTCAATTTACCAGATATAGACAGGGCACCCAGATGTTTAAGACGGGTGGTAGGGAGGGTGCATCAAGTGACATTATACTGAGTGCACTATCCGAAAATTACCTCGAGCAATTAAACAGAGAACTGACTCGTGGAGATAACATCTTGGACCTACAGATAACAAACAGACCCGAACTTTTCGACTCTGTATGTACAGAACAGGGAATCAGTGATCATAAGGCCGTTGCAGCATCCTTGTATATGGAAGTTAGTAGGAATATAAAAAAAGCGAGGAAGGTTTATCTGTTTAGTAAGAGTAATAGAAGGCAGATTACAGACTACCTAACAGATCAAAACGAAAATTTCTGTTCCGACACTGACAATGTTGAGTGTCCAAGGCAATCGTAAAATGCGTTTTAGACAGGTACGTGCCGAGTAAAACTGTGAGGGACGGGAAAAACCCACCGTGGTACAACAACAAAGTTAGGAAACTACTGCGAAAGCAAAGGGAGCTTCACTCTAAGTTAAAACGCAGCCAAAACCTCTCAGACAAACAGAAGCTAAACGATGTCAAAGTTAGCGTAAGGAGGGCTATGCGTGAAGCGTTCAGTGAATTCGAAAGTCAAATTCTATGTACCGACTTGACAGAAAATCCTAGGAAGTTCTGGTCTTACGTTAAATCAGTAAGTGGCTCGAAACAGCATATCCAGACACTCCTGGATTATGATGGCATTGAAACAGAGGATGACACGCGTAAAGCTGAAATACTAAACACCTCTTTCCAAAGCTGTTTCACAGAGGAAGACCGCACTGCAGTTCCTTCTCTAAATCCTCGCACAAACGAAACAATCGCTGACATCGAAATAAGTGTCCAAGGAATAGGAAAGCAACTGGAATCACTCAACAGAGGAAAGTCCACTGGACCTGACGGGATACCAATTCGATTCTACACAGAGTACGCGAAAGAACTTGCCCCCCTTCTGACAGCCGTGTACCGCAAGTCTCTAGAGGAACGGAAGGTTCCAAATGATTGGAAAAGAGCACAGGTAGTCCCAGTCTTCAAGAAGGGTCGTCGAGCAGATGCGCAAAACTATAGACCTATATCTCTGACGTCGATCTGTTGTAGAATTTTAGAACATGTTTTTTGCTCGAATATCATGTCGTTTTTGGAAACCCAGAATCTACTATGGAGGAATCAACATGGATTCCGGAAACAGCGATCGTGTGAGACCCAACTCGCTTTATTTGTTCATGAGACCCAGAAAATATTAGATACAGGCTCCCAGGTAGATGCTATTTTTCTTGACTTCCGGAAGGCGTTCGATACAGTTCCGCACTGTCGCCTGATAAACAAAGTAAGAACCTACGGAATATCAGACCAGCTGTGTGGCTGGATTGAAGAGTTTTTAGCAAACAGAACACAGCATGTTGTTATCAATGGAGAGACGTCTACAGACGTTAAAGTAACCTCTGGCGTGCCACAGGGGAGTGTTATGGGACCATTGCTTTTCACAATATATATAAATGACCTAGTAGATAGTGTTGGAAGTCCCATGCGGATTTTCGCGGATAATGCTGTAGTATACAGAGAAGTTGCAGCATTAGAAAATTGTAGCGAAATGCAGGAAGATCTGCAGCGGATAGGCACTTGGTGCAGGGAGTGGCAACTGACCCTTAACATAGACAAATGTAATCTATTGCGAATACATAGAAAGAAGGATCCTTTACTGTATGATTATATGATAGTGGAACAAACACTGGTAGCAGTTACTTCTGTAAAATATCTGGGAGTATGCGTGCGGAACGATTTGAAGTGGAATGATCATATAAAATTAATTGTTGGTAAGGCGGGTACCAGGTTGAGATTCATTTTGAGAGTCCTTAGAAAATGTAGTCCATCAACAAAGGAGGTAGCTTACAAAACACTCGTTCGACCTATACTTGAGTATTGCTCATCAGTGTGGGATCCGTACCAGATCGGGTTGACGAAGGAGATAGAGAAGATCCAAAGAAGAGCGGCGCGTTTTGTCACAGGGTTATTTGGTAACCGTGATAGCGTTACGGAGATGTTTAACGAACTCAAGTGGCAGACTCTGTAAGAGAGGCGCTCTGCATCGCGGTGTAGCTTGCTCGCCAGGTTTCGAGAGGGTGCGTTTCTGGATGAGGTATCGAATATATTGCTTCCCCCTACTTATACCTCCCGAGGAGATCACGAATGTAAAATTAGAGAGATTAGAGCGCGCACGGAGGCTTTCAGACAGTCGTTCTTCCCGCGAACCATACGCGACTGGAACAGGAAAGGGAGGTAATGACAGTGGCACGTAAAGTGCCCTCCGTCACACACCGTTGCGTGGCTTGTGGAGTATAAATGTAGATGTAGATGTAGAAGTAGACGCTAGAATACGTGGGTTCATTATGCCGATGACCGTCAGTGCTTAAATCTCAGATCTCTTCTTCATTAGAGTCTCCTACCTCGTAAATTGTGGTAATATGTGCAGTCATTTTCTAAATCTGCTGCGGATAGTCTCCTCACTTCAGCACACGGACTTCAAATCACGATATTCGTTTAACTGACATTATAATAAAATTAATTTTTTATTATTAATTATAACAAATACCCGCACTCTGATCCTATGACTACAGAGCACGGACCTCAAATGATCCCTATTGGCCAACAGCAGTGGGGACTGTTGGCTGCTGTACAAGAACAACAGCCATGATTTAAAAAATAATTCAGATCGCTTGGAGGCTTTTGAGCACAGTCCAGATGAAGCTGCATTGCGGTTGATTCTTACCCGGGAGCAGTGCCCCCCCCCCCCCCCTCCTACACCTCATCATCCACCTGGTCCCACCAACTCCCACCGTAGCGACTAGCTGAGAGCAACAGCGCATGGTGACGTTGAATGTTTGACATAACGAAATAGGGCAAAGTGAGGAAGGGGTAAGGGTGAGTGATATTTAATATAACAAAGACAAGTGCCTCAGTATTCCGGAAGCGCAATTCGAGGAACACGGTCACCAGAATGGTCTTGCCAGAACTCTCCTTGTTCTCCTGCATTCTTCTACTCGATATTCCGAATTCCTGTTGGATTCCTTTGTTTTTCCATTCTCTCCATTCTTCTACATCCAAATTGTACGCATCGTGTCAACCAGAAACATATGTATTGGCAGCTCTTAAGCATCCTAGAATAGTTGTGATTTAATATATCTGTTGAGTAGGGATAGATAATTAAACCAAGACATCTACTTCATGTATGACACTGAAATACTTATTCGCTTCTATATACTGTACCAATGACACCAAGAAAACCCAATAAGACACACATTTCAAAACAGAACAGATGTAATGATACAGAATTATAGTACAGCACTTACTGCGTTGTCAGACGATCCCTTCGAATTATTAGCTGGTTCTTGTGGCGATCTCCTCCCTTGAATAACTTGCTTGTACAAGGTCAAGAGATATTCAACTTCCTTGAAACATAAATTCTACAAAGGCTCTCCTCTCAGGGCTCCTAATTTTTCGATTCCCAGCGACTAAAGGAGCAGAACATTTCGTCTGCCATACTACATTTACTCTTAACCCTCTGCACTCCTTTGGCGCATCTCACGCCTTTCAGGCAACTGTAAAACAGAGAATCCTCTTTGCTCTTTCGCAGCTGGTAAGCTACGACGTTCTCACAGTGCAAAAGCCTCAATAAACCACTGCGCTCTCACGGTGCAAAATGCTTAATAAATATGGTAATTATAGAGCTACTCGTCGCTACCTTTCTCCATGGAGTGCCTATACTAAATGGTGACCTTGCCACTACACTAATCTACAAAAACGGTCATTTTATGAAAATATTACAACAAGAACAACAAACATGACAGAATTACAATTTTAGAATTTTGTGGGAAAGCAATACAACGCATTCTCTTATCCATTAAGCAATTTTAAATTCGACTCATGCTGCAAACTACGTGACCTTCTGGTGAGCAGGCTTTCAATTTCCTTGGTGCTTGGATGTACAACTCTCCTAACTCAAAATGGTCCAACATACATATTGAAAAACTTGTGGCACAAAACCTTATGTTTCCTTTACAGTCTGTCTGATTTCATAAGGACCTTATCCCCTACTTTATACAGTCCTTGTTTACGCTTATAACTATCGCCGCCAACAAATATGATTAGCAAATGAACCCTAGTCGTGACTGTAGCTTGACGATCTCAGTTCTTACCGTAGACTGTCCTGTCAACATTCGTTTCCTGCAATGAGAGTACTGGGCAATATCCATAACTGCAGCAGTCCTTAAACACATCATTTCTCAAGACGGAGATTTGACTGCCTGGGTCAAGGTTACATGGAATTGCAAAAATACCCATAGTTATATTAACTACAGGACTCCTATTGGACTTCACTGCCTCTCTGTCTTCAGTCTCTCTCTCTCTCTCTCCTGTCGACGGGACGTTAGACACTAATCTCCTCCTCCTCTCTCTCTCTCTCTCTCTCTCTCTCTCTCTCTCTCTACCGATCTATCTATCTATCTGTCTTTCTCTCTCTCTATTTCTCGATCTTCGTTACTGCGTGCGTATGTAGGTATGCCAACTGCACCTCCACTATATGTGAGGGCAGTCGTTGGGCAGTGCATCTCCATTGAAATGCTGCCGATCATCGTTATATAAATGCGGACTACACGAATTATAGCCTCAGTTTCTACGCCATTGTGTATTATTCCCCGACTTCACGAAATTCACCGATCCCAATTCCTTCTATAACCATTACCTCGATTCCGAGGAGAATTTTCCCCTGACTATTCTGCATTTTTATCTCTCTCTGACCTACGTTCATATCCTAATTCTCGTAACGAGTTCTGAAAAGAGTGAACGTCTTCATACTTCTACATGATATAAAAGTTTCATGTCGCAACCACTGTGGCAACCTGGTAAGACAAATATGGATCAGCTCTGCCACGTCATAAGGGTTACGGAAGTATTTTCCTCACTTCACCATTCTTTGATATACACGACCAGATCGAGTTAGTTCGTGTAGACACAGTTTTCCGTCATGAAAATTCCTAATGTCACGTGATCCTGCTGCCTCTTGGACCAGAATGCATTGGTTTGTTGATCTGGGGGAAGGGACCAAACTGCGAGGTCATCGGTGCCATCGGATTAGGGAAGAATGGCGAATGAAGTCGGCCGTGCTCTTTCAAAGGAACGATCCCGGCAGTTATCTGAAGCGATTTAGGGAAATCACGGAAAACCTAAATCAGGATGGCCGGACGCGTGTTTGAACCTCCCAAATGCGAGTCCAGTGTACTCAGCACTGCGCTATCTTGCTCGGTCCAGAATGCGTTCAGTAAAGCTCTGCAGAGTTCGGCATATGTTTTGCAGCGACTCAGTAAAACTTGCATTCTGGGAGTTACATCATCTCTTAAATGGCCTCTAGAAAAGCGGTAACGAATTTTCGAATTTCTCCAACCGTACCTGCGGTTGTTGGTCATTGGTGGCACCAGGGAATACCGGATAATTTAGTACTATAGCCTTTGGCATCATCGTTAGCGTCAAATGGTTCAAATGGCTCTGAGCACTATGGGACTTAACATCTGAGGTCATCAGTCCCCTGGAACTTAGAACTACTTAAACCTAACTAACCTAAGGACATCACACACATCCATGCCCGAGGCAGGATTCGAACCTGCGACCGTAGCGGTCGCGCGGTTCCATACTGAACCGCCTAGAACCGCTCGGCCACACCGGCCGGAATCGTTACCATCAATTGTTTCCTTTCGAACAAGTGACCCACAGATTCGGAACAACGTCGAGTAACTCACATCCTTTTCTTGGGATCTTCGATGTTGTGTAACTCACCCCATTTACTCTTATGTTTCCCACTTATATGGTAATCAACAAGACTGTGCGCCGTTCACCCCCATGTGTTTCCATTTGTTGCGTACGGTCTAATGCCTCCCAATTCCATTTGTTAATCGCAGACTGGTTTCGTAATAAACATAGGGAAAACACTCCTTTGCTCTTGCCTATCGTCACAGCCTGTGTTCCATCTGCATCCTCTTCGTTAGTTAACTATAGTGTTCAATTTTCGTCGCCAAGCCGTATACTTTTCTGGTCACCTTGCAAGCCTCAGTCTCACGTTTTTCTGACAAGGTCTCTTATTGGGTGACCTGTTAGCACACTAATTGAAGAGTCTCCAAGTTTACGCCACAAAACTCTGCAGCGACCGCTCTGCTCTTATCGCTGTTTTGAGACGTCTCATCGAACATTGCTGCCCGTTCATTTTCTATCGCTGATACACGCCTTTCAGTGCATTCTGACAGCTCCTGTTGGTTCCCTTGAACCTCATCAACTTTTCCTAATATTGATTATTTCTATTGGGTGGTAACATTAAGCGCGCATGGATTCGGCGATGGACTTAATTTACGCAACTGCTCAGTCAAATCTAATTTCTAGTTCCGCAAGGTTTTCATCCAGTTTATCCAGCAGCTATCGTCTCTCATTGAAGGATTCGTTTCGAACATCAATGTTTATATCTAATGCTTGGTGCCTCTATCTGGGTAAATCCACATTTGGGAGTGAAAAAGGCCTCTTCACCTTGTCTTACGCTTGTGGTCACCACTGTGCCGAGTTTGCCTTCTACCAATTGTCCTGGTGTATGGCCGGTCCCTTCTCTACCTGTAACTCATCAACACTCCCCTTGATCTGCTCAGAATGACCCGCATCACTTTCTCCCCTTTGCAACAAGGAATGCTGCCTTAGACTACAGCTGGTTGTTCACCATTGACTGTGTTCAAAACTTTAGCTTTCGGTCGTGTAGCCATGTTTATTCCTACTGTTCCCTTGATGCGACCTTCAAGTCTAACGCACTCCCTCAAAAATACTGAACAGCAAAACACAAAATAAAGAAAGAGTTTATTTTACAAAAACCGTTATGTTTATTATCTTGGCAGAAGGTTACCAAATGGATGTTAACGACTAAGTTATTATTCTTAAAGTTTTTAATCGCGTTCCTCACACCCTCTGAGTTTGGTGGTCCGACTTCGTGGTCCTCCGCTTGTAATTCTGATCCCAGTTCCAAATCCAATTCCTCCTCTTACTTATTCAAGGCTGCATTTGTGTTGCCTCTTCGCTTTTCATGGAGTAATTCAGTAAAATGCTTTTGCCATCTTCCCGAAGCTTTACTTTTATATCTAATTGAGTTTCAGTATTTATCCTCATAGAAGGCTGTTCTCGGCTGGCCATCTCTATTCAGTTCTTCAGATCCTTTAGAGAACTTTCGTATCTCATTAACGTCTCTCATTTCGTCCAACTACTCTATCGTTACCTTTCATAGTGCCACTTCTTCACTCTGTATAACTTATCTGCTGTTTTGCTCTTCTCTCTGTACCCTTCCGCTACGTCTTGTTTGCCTTCGCAGATCCTTTGCCTCACGTCATTCTCTCTTGCTTTACTAGTGAAAACAGTTCTTTTATGTTCTACCCTTCGCGGTATTTCCTCTGCGGCTATACTGATGGTTATATTCAGTATCTCCCATTTAGTTTCTACATCCACTTCCTTTCCTGTGTTCTTTCTTGTCTGTAAAATCTCTTCTAAGTTCTTCTTGTATTCTTCGTAATTTTCTTTAATTTGGAGATTTTATGTATTGTGTTTCGCTTTTCTCCTGATCTTTTTGTTTTTTGTAGCATCTATTTTCCGTCTATATCCGATGCGAACTAAGTAACGATCTGTGTCTCGATCTGCCCTTGCACAGTTACTAAGTTCCTTAAAATCTGATGTATAAAGTTTATTTATAATTACATGGTCTATTTGGTTTCTTGTAACTCCGTCTGGTGATGCCTAAGTGCACTGCTTAACATCTTTCCTTGGATGTCATATGTTTCTTATCATCATCTCCTTCCCACTGGGCGCGGGAATAGCCGAGCGGTCTATGGCGCTGCAGTCATGGACTGTGCGGCTGGTCATGGCGGAGGTTCGAGTCCTCCCTCGGGCACGGGTGTGTGTGTGTGTTTGTCCTGAGGATAATTTAGTTTAAGTAGTGTGTAAGCTTAGGGACTGATGACCTTAGCAGTTAAGTCCCATAAGATTTCACACACATTTGAACATTTCTTTCCTTCCCACTGGCCGGCCGGAGTGGCCATGCGGTTCTAGGTGCTACAGTCTGGAGCCGAGCGACCACAACGGTCGCAGGTTCGAATCCTGCCTCGGGCATGGGTGTGTGTGATGTCCTTAGGTTAATTAGGTTTAATTAGTTCTAAGTTCTAGGCGACTGATGACCTCAGAAGTTAAGTCGCATAGTGCTCAGAACCATTTTTGAACCTTCCCACTGGCGAAGTCTATCAGCATTAGTATATTGTCATTACTGACTTCCTGCAGGCCTTTTTCCTATTATGTTTCTATACGCTTTCGTTTCCCCATTTTTTCATTCAGATTCAGAAGGATCATTATCGCATTCTGGGTTTAACTTTGCTGACTTCTAGTTTGGAGTGAAATGCATGCTTCTGAACTTCAGCTTCATCCTCCATAGGGACACACTATCGTAACATTAAAAAACCTTGCCCTAATTCTTAAATAACACAACTTATCACTAACTGCTGTGAAACTAATTACATTTATCTTCACTGACATATGTATAAGAAAACCGGTACCGTGATGGCCTATACTCCCTCCACTATACACCAGTATATGTTTCCCCAATGTTATCATTCCTTGTCGTTTACACCAAATTTATTACAGTGCCGCTATTTTCATTCTGTACTTATCCATTTCTTCTCTAATTTTTTACTATTTCACAGGTCTCTTAAGTGTCCTCACAATTTCTGTTTTCCTTCTCGTCAACTTTTTTCGTAGGCGGATCGTCATCCTGCAATCTTTGTCCTTCCGAGGCCGATGTTTGGCATCCCCAACATTTCCATTCTTCAAGATGGGGTTGTTTGCCTCACGTAATAGGATTTTCCCTTGGAGTTTACTCCGGTAGTGGGGGGGGGGGCTGGTTTCCCTACGGCTATAGAGCCCCCCTGTGGTATTTGAGGCATGATTCGTCTGTCAGCTCTGTCGAGGCCTGTCCGGCTTTGGTGACTCTGCCACTAGCTGTGCTAACACCGGCACAGCCCTCAACTTCACAGAGCAACCAAAATATCTCCCTCGCCCCTGAAGGTGCCATCGGTAAGTCTGTCTTTCGTGGGAGACTGAAGATTAACGTAGTTGAGACAAAGACTGAATACAAAGCTAAATTCCTGGTAACGCATCGGTTCCTCTATTTCCTCTTTGATTCGAAGTAGAATGAGTTGACAAAATTCATTCATTTTTACGAAATCGGTTGGAATTAATTATATTCGAAAAGGTTAACTCCACTTACATCTGTCATACGAAATACGTGGGAAAGCCTGTGACTGGATAAATATATGGTTATTTCTCACAAGGAAACAAAATTGCTGTTACCAGTCACTTTATGAATGTTGATTCATTTTGAACGCATGGCATTTCGAGATTCTGTTTTCAATTTCAATAGCTTCGCATGACATTTCCACATTCTATTTTCCATTTCAATACCTTCTTCTCAGAATCTGTTTTTCTGCAAAAGAGGCTACTACCATCATAGACTATTTCTCAAATGTGTGGGGCCGCTACCAAGTTGGATTAATGGGGGATATGGAATGTATACGAAGAAGCACACCACAGATGATCACAGGATTGCTCGATTCACATGAGAGCGTCGTAGAAATATTGAAAAACCTGAATTGGCCGACGCTTGAGAACAGACGTCAATTATTCCACGAAGCCTACTTACAAAGTTTCTGGAACCAGTATTGCGTGAAGAACCTAGGTATGTGGTTCAGTCCCCTAACTATCGCTCTTGTAGAGACCTTAAAGACAAGATTAGATTAATTACAGCCCGTACAGAGGCAATGAAGCAGTCATTCTTTCGGCGCTCACACGTGAATGGAACTTTAGGAAACAGCAAGTGATACCTTACTAAGTATCCTCTGCCATGTACTTAACAGTGGTTTGAAGAATATATATTTACATGTTAATTTAGACATATATGGCCTACCAGTCTGCGTTTTCCGGGAAAAGTGCTGAATTGCGTGTTTTGCTTCGTCTCTCCCTTTACTGCAAAGCGAACAACAAACCGAAGTTCACTATTTACAATCACGTAAGTCTAGAACTGACGTGTGGTAGCCTTTAGGTATTGTGTATGCGAAATGCAGACAGAGAAATCGATAGCTAATGGCTGCACAGACTACCGCCAGACGGCGTAGGAAGGTCGTTACGTGGACAGAACCGCTGTCGTCACGCGGCTATTATAACTTGCCTTTCATCACTTCAGACCGTGCTGTGTTTCGTAGAAAACTAACACCGCGGTACATATACCTGACTGTGAATTTGTACTCTCACCGTGATTATTATTTCGGACTGTTTTGCTTGTCGGCTGACAGGACTGTGGCAGGACTACGGACTTTCTTGGAGGAGCATATTGATGCTGACTATTTATGATTTTTACGACGCCAAGGCATGGACTTGTTTTGTGAACCTTCTGTGTAGTTTGTGTTGTATGAAGAAGCAGTTTTGTTACACCGACACCTGGTGCTATTCTGGTGACAGGGGTTTGAATTTACAAGGGAAATACGTGACCTCGAACGCTTAGCACCGCACGAAAATGTGCTTTTGAATATAAATCGATCATCCCAGAGACAGTGGTATTAGCCATTCGCATGGAAAACTGCGCGTTTTACCACGAGAGACATGAATGAAGACATATTCATGGTCTAAGTGAAGAACTTCGGTAGCACGAAGAAACAAAATACCAATATAACAGGACCAAAAACACACATGCTTCAATGTCGTGACTTATTGCTATTTTACCCTCTGCTTAAAATAATTACGCTCCCTGCATTTTTTTTAAATGACCTGATAGTACTGCACAGCCAGTCAGTCTTCAAAGTGCATTTGGGAAATTTCAATGACGTGGTCCAAGAAAAATTCAACAGAACGATATGCACATCCGACTAAAGCCACGTGTTCATATTCAGCATCACTTTTGCATTCAAGCCATTCAGTATCAAACGCCACAATAACTACATTTCAAAAATATGATACTGGTGCGTCAGGGTCATAATCTGTCTTTTGCCAAGCATATTGTAACATAGGCTTGTACTTCAGCGCAGGAAGTTGACTGCATGGCACATTTTTCTTCGACAACTTCACTGAAATTCCACAACTGCACGTTGAAGACTGAATTGCAGTACAAAACCTTGAGGTCTGTGAAAAAGTTTAAGACACCGTTATTATTTTAAGCGGGGGAAAATATAGATCTAAATGACGACATTGAACTATGTGTGTTTTTGGTCCTATTACGTCGATATTTGCTTTCTTCATATTACCATATATCCTCTCTTAGATTGAAATGGCTCACGTAGTACAACGCACACTTTTGCTTGCAAATGACTCATCCCATTAAGTTTGAACGAGTGATTTATATTCTAAGCAAGTATTCGAGCCGTTTTGAATGTCCGAGGCGCCGTATTCCTCTTTTTAATGTCCAGTTAATACGGATCGGAATTCTACACTATGACCGCAACATGTGAATCCTCAATCGCAACAGCAAGCAGAACAGCGTACTTAGCTGCAGGCCGCCCTGGAACAAGAAGTCAAGTCGGCTGCTCAGCAGTAGCTCGCATCATTTGATCCAGAAGATGAACACTAGGCTCCATATTTAAAACGCCTACAGCTTCATTCCACGAGATGTTGCTCTACAGTGATCCTTTTTTCTTAGCTTATATCCTGCAGTTAATGTCTGCTAAACAAATTGCGTCCTCTCATTAAAACTGAGTTCATGAAACTATAGGAAAACCATAGTCTGCTCTCTTTGTATTAGAAGCAGCAAACTTATGCCGTAGCAGCCGGATTCGCATTCTTTCGTTGTAAGAAATCATATCACCCCTATGCTGCATGGGCATCTGATCTCTTTTTTATTTATTTTTACGCCTCCAAAGAGTGTACTCTATTTAGCCATCCAAAACACATGGTTACAATGTACACTGAATTGTATAAAGAGAATATTAAACGCTTATTTACAGAGCTCAAGCCCTCAAAATTTTGCTCGCAATAAATTGTTAAGAAATAGGTTTAGAAGTAATTTAGACAGGTTTTATTTATAAATTCACACTGTTTACGAAATTTCATCACAAGCAAGTAAGAAAATGAAAAATTTATCCCACTGAAGCCTACAGGTTATTAGAACATAAAGTGAACGTGGAGGCCAGAGAAAGAAAAGGAAAGGAACTGATTAGATCAGCTGCATCGGGATTTCATGCGGAACCAGCGGCGACGAGTGAAAATATGTTCCAGATCGAGATTCGAACCCCGGATATCTTGTTTACGAGGCAGCTGCATTAATCCCCAGAAGAGTGTTAATCGCAAATGCGCTAACTACTTCGGCACACTCCTCGGCCGACTGTAGCTCCCACGTAGCACTACCTCCCATTCGCACTGTTCATCCATGTCCTCCGTCCTCACTAATTTTTAGATTTCAGCAGGGGGGCGATGTGCATCTGCACTTATGGTTGTGGATTCATATCCCATAGAGGCACATCAATTACATGAATGCGTGGCGTCTGTTTTTTCGGCCATGTCCGAAAGGGCAGACACCATTCATTCATGTAATACTAAAGATTTTTCCCAGTACACTTAATGATATTAATAATCACTTCGTAAAGGCGAATTTCCGCAGTAAACAAAGCTGAAGTGGCTGTTCCTGGGAGGTGGTATTCCATATTCACCAACCTTTTCAAAAAATCACAGTCTAATTTGGGACACGAAAACAATACCTGATTTACATCAGCTTCCGTTGCAAAAGCACCCTCAAACGCTTTAAATGTCGATTCGATGTCGATGGAGAGAAAGAGAGGTGTAGTTGAAGCGGAGTCGAATGATGATGGAAATCGTTGAATGGTGCAAACGTGTCCTCGTCTTTGTAGGTTCAAATGGGTCAGATGGCTCTAACCAGTACGGGACTTAACATCTGAGGTCATCAGTCCCCTAAACTTAGAAATACTTAAACCTAACTAACCTAAAGACATCACACATGTGGTGTCACCGCCAGACACCACACTTATTAGGTGGTAGCCTTTAAATCGGCCGCGGTCCGTTAGTATACGTCGGACCCGCATGTCGCCACTATCAGTTATTGCAGACCGAGCGCCGCCACACGGCAGGTCTAGTCTAGAGAGACTCCTTAGCACTCGCCCCAGTTGTACAGCCGACTTTGCTAGTGATGGCTCACTGCCTACATACGCTCTCATTTGCAGAGACGACAGTTTAGCATAGCCTTCAGCTACGTCATTTTCTACGACCTAGCAAGGCCCCATATTCAGTTACTATTCTGAACAGATAATATTGTGAATCATGTACCGACAAGAGCGACGTTCATCATTAATGGATTAAAGTTAAGTATCAAACTAATTACGTCTGCTTTCTGAATTTTAATTCCTTGTCATGTTCCTGCGTGAACTAAAACGCGTGCATTTCGGACTCCCCTCGTAAAACGGTGTTGGCTCTTCTGCCAACACAACAACACACATGCAAGCCCAAGGCAGGATTCAAACCTGCGACCGTAGCAGCAGCGCGGTTCCGGACTGAAGCGCCTAGAACCGCTCGGCCACAGCGGCCGACAGGCTTTGCAAAAGTTCGGGTTGTAGCACTGCATAATAACAATTTTCGTTCGGTAAAAGAGATGTGTTTCACAATATCGAAGATGAGGAAGAGCTCATAGCTCTTAAGGTATGCATTTTAGAGCCTATGTTTTCTGCACTTTTTAGCTTCAAATTACTGTTCCTGTCATACCCCTGAACAGTCAGCATTCCTCCTGGGACACCCTGCATAATTAGGTCACTGAGCTGCAATGAGACGATTTAGGCTCCAATTTACATCCCCGATCTAGTCCTATTAAAGTAATAGACTGGAATCTGGCAGTTGAGTTTATCGAGAACATATTAAAACAAAAGTAAATTTGAAGAACATTGCATAGCACATGTGACAGGACATCAAGTGTCAAAGCTAGTATAGACGGCCGGAAATAATTTCGTTTGTAAGAGGCAGTCCATAATTGGTAAATGCACTCTTCACGGTTATAGACAGAATTATCTAAGAAGGCCATGTCTTAAATATAAAATTTATTAGGCAATATCTAACCCTCAAAGGCATCTCCTCTGCTTCCACTGAAAGGGCATTTGTGGTTGCCGAACACATGACTCCAAGACTGGTACAAACGGCCCTGTTTTGAAGAGTATCTAATTTGGAGAGATAGACCTTAGGCGTATTGTGATACAGCAGACAGTCGTAAACTGGTCGAGACAGAATAATCCTTTGTTACATGGTGAGTACGGTACTCTGATTCGCTCCCTACTACACAAGGGTGAGCGAGCGAATTGCGTTTAAACCCGAGGCACCCAGCTTAACCGAGAGTCAAATATCATTTCTAGGAATCGAGATGAGATTTTATCTCGAAAGTGTACTTTTCACACGTGGAGTGAGTATCAACGCGAGTAGCATTCGATTTATATATGGGAACGATCACCGATTTCTCAGCCGAAATCTCTAGCCCGTCAGTAGACAGTCATTCATCAATGTCTGCTTTGGTAGTGAATAGCGCTGTTTTGGCCTGGAAATACGACTCAGCAGTGGAATAAACACGTACATCGTCTATATGCTGCAATATTTTTGTGGGAGGAGTGATTGTGCTTCTAAATCATTGGTATACAGGGTATACAAGAGATAACTTCAAATTGCATCTCTGCCAAACTTTGAGAGACAAGAAGAGATCCGTGCATGTTGCCTTTGAATCTGGCACAGACTGTTCTTTAAGTGATAACGGTATTGACATCACAAATCATCTTTGTAGGAATTCCGAATCCCGGCAGCTTGTTCAAGAGAATCTGTGTATGAACATTATCATATGCTCCCTTAATGTCGAGAAAAACGGCGACGACTGTTTGTTTCGTTTGAAATTCTGACCAGATATCCGTAGCAAGCGAATGCACATTGTCCATAGTCCCTTTGCTGTATCCGGAACCGTACTGTCTGCCAAGCATCAAATAGCTTTTTACAAGCCAAAATTCCAGTCTCATTTTTACCATGCACCCCAGTGATTTTGCAGCTTATGATGACAACGCGATCGGCTAATAGTAAGAGAACTTATTTGCATCTTTCCCATTTTTAAGAACTGGAGTTATTACTTGCGTCTTCCGTGTTACAATCAGGTCTTGTTGCATCCAATACTGATTAAAAATGCACGAAAGCAAATCTTTCGTTTCTATGGACAGGTTAGCAAGCATAGAGTAACGAATAAAATCAATTCCGCGACAGCTTATTACTCGATGATTTAATAGTATCATTGAGTTGTCTTTTAGAGAAACGACGAAGCAGGACATTATGTCAGTCATACTCAACAAGAGACGGATGATTTAGGAATAGAGACGAGAAAGGAGCGAGCGTACAGACAAATTCCTCTAACCAGGCAGAGGTAGTAGGAAGAGGGGAAGACAATCGGCTGATTCTAAAGGCTTGATTTATTGAGCGAGGACAAAATTTTGTATAATTTACCTTTTTTGTTTATTGTTTTTTCGGGAATTTGCTAACATACGCTTTTACTTTTCGCGGTCCCAAGATGTTATCCAAGTTAAAAGTCTGGTGACAGGTTTTGAAAGCTACTCTACGTTTTACAACTTCTCGAGAGCATTCTGGATTCTACCAAGGAGGGAATATTGCTTCAGAACTGTAACCTCTTTTGCCTCAGAAATGCTGTGAATTCTATAGCATGGGTTAAATATTGATATGCGTCCTCTTTCCGTAAGTCTTGTCGCATGTTCTCAAGTGTCAGTGTAACTGTGTCCTTATATTTGAGGTGACACGCAAAGACGAACATGTCCACTAAGTGCGGTTTTTCAAAATTAACATAAAATTCGTTTCAGGCGTACTACACAGAAACGCCAAAGAAACTGGTATAGACATCCCTATTCAAATACAGGCAGAATACGGCGCTGCGGTCGACAAGAAAATAAATGTCTGACGCAGTTGTTAGATTGGTTACTGCTCCTACAGTGGCAAGTTATCAAGATTTAAGTCAGTTTGAATGTGGTCTTACAGTCCGCGCACGAGCGATGGGACACAGGATCTTCCAGGTCGCGATGAAGTGGGGATTTTCCCGTACGACCATTTCACTAGTGTACCGTGAATATCAGGAATCCGATAAAACATCAAATCTCCGACATCGCTGCGGCCGGTCCTGCAACAACGGGACCAACAACGACTGAAGAGAATCGTTCAATGTGACAGAAGTGCAACCCTTCTGCAGACTGCTACAGATTTCAATGCTCGGCCATCAACAAGTGTCTGCGTGTGAACCACTCAATGAAACATCATCGATATGGGCTTCCAGAGCGGAAGGCAAAATCATGTACTCTCTATGATTGCATGACACAAAGCTTTACGCCTCGCCTGGGCCCGTCAACACCGACATTGTACTGTTGATGACTGGAAACGTTTTGTCTGGTCGGAAGAGTCTCGTTTCAAATTGTATTAAGTGGATGGACGTTTACGGGTATGGAGACAACCTCATGAATCCATGGACCCTGCATGTCAGCAGGGGAGAGTGTTCATGCTGGTGGAGGCCCTGTAATGGTGTGGGGCGTGTGCAGTTCGAGTGATATGGGACCCCCGATAAGTCTAGATACGACTCTCACAGGTGACACGTAGGTAAGCATCCTGTCTTATCACCTGCATTCATTCATGTCCATTGTGCATTCCGACGGACCTGGGCAATTCCATCAGAGCAACGCGACACTCCACACGTCCAGAATTGCTACAGAGTGGCTCCAGGAACACTCTTCTGATTTTAAACACTTCCGCTGGCCACCAAACTCCCCAGAGATGAACATTAATGAACATATCTGGGGTGCCTTGCTGTTCAGAAGGGATCTCCACCTCTCATACTCTTACGGATTTATGGACACCCCGCAGGATTCATGGTGTCAGTTCCCTTTAGAACTACTTCAGACATTGGTCGAGTCCATACCATGACGTGTTGCGGCACTTCTGCGTGCTCCTGGGGCCCTACACGATATTAGGCAGGTGTACCAGTTTCTTTGGCTCTTCAGAGTATACTGCAATGCAACCACCTTTACTTTTGTGCCAAAGTGTAGTCCATATCTGTAAATCAAATTTACAATGAAGACATTCCTTTGAAACGTACATTTAAATATGGACGAGTTCTCATTTGCATGAACCATTTGGACATGATCGGTTTTGAATGATTTTAAAACAAAACTATTTTTCAACGTAATTTACATCTTATTCACCGTTTATTTAAACTTTCGAGGCCTTCAGTACTCTCAATAACCCCACAGCGAACAATAGCCACGATAAGTCATTCAGTAAAACGACTTAAGTTATCATCCTTTATATGGTTCAAATGGCTCTGAGCACTATGGGACTTAACATCTGAGTTCATCAGTCCCATAGAACTTAGAACTACTTAAACCTAACTAACCTAAGGACATCACACACATCCATGCCCGAAGAAGGATTCGAACCTGCGACCGTAGCGGTCGCGTGGTTCCAGACTGAAGTGCCTAGAACCGCTCGGCCACACAGGCCGGCTCATCAACATTGGTCTCGTTGTTTTCTAGGACAGGATGGCTGAGAAGTACTTAAGCTCGCGATTGAGAAAAAGAGTTTCTTAATGGTCCATCCGCGTTTCATAAGAGAATTCCGCTTTTGTACATCTTGCTGGGACCTATAGAATTCAGTTGCCTCCAAATCAATATGGGTTTTTCTCATACCTTGTTTATGAAAATTTGCTTCATTTTACTTATATGATGTAAATTTCGTAAGCCTTTAGAGAGGTATGTCTCGTCCGTCACTTTCCAGTCTCCACCAAGATTTCTTGCTCCACTCACTGACTACTAGACCTCACTTCATTTCTCTTTTGTTGCAGCTGTTGGCCTTTTTAGCAGATATTCCTGTACTCTAGCGGAAACGCGATCAGCAGGAAAGTAACGAAACAGAACAGTAATGTATTCCAAGAAAATACATGTGGGTACAAGGCGCGCAATTGTTCTTGTTTTATTAACCATACCCATCACAAAAAAGTTTTACTACAGTCTTATTGTTAAAATCAACAGATTTTAAAAACTCAAAACGGCTGCAGCCACTTCTGCTTAGTATTGTGCAATATTATCACGAGGGAGTACAGAAGCATAAACTGATGCCAACAGCTGCTCTGCGCGGGAACGTCTGCCCGTAATTGGAATGGAAATCACATTATTTGAATCAGCGCCTCCTATTGGTCGTAATGCACTAGTTGTTCTTTGCCCTCCCGCAAGACGTGCGTAAGGCCATAGATAATACTCCCTCCATCACCCTGCTAGAGAGAACGGCCATTTAAGTTTTTCGACGTCACACTTCCCCGCCGGATAAGCCACATGCTCTTCTCCTGTCAGTAAAAGTTTGTTTACAAACAGTGCGTGCGCTTGTGTCGCACAGAACCACATTCTAGATGTGAACTTTTTCGTATTTTGTGAACTGATTAAAAACTCATTGCATTTTTTCCCTTCATTTATATGAAGTTTTATGAATAAGACGAAAATATTTTTAGCTGTTAAGTCACTATGGACACACCTTTTAATTCCCTTTTGTATAGTTTTGCCTGTGTGTTCTCCATGACTGTAACTTTGTTTTACAAGCTTATTTTATGCCATATGGCAGTCCCCTAATTTCATCCTTAATTCCAATGTTTTACCAGGATAAGAAAAGGCTTTTTACTATGTATTTTAACGTGGGCTAATACAGATAAGGTTTGTATCACATGTGTTTTATGGTACCCCATCTCTTAGACTTTGTACTTCAATCCTCCATTCTACTTAAATGTGTAAATATTTCATAGCCTGAGCAACTTTGTGCAACTACTACCCTCAGAAATAGTCAGATGACGTGGTAAGATTTTACTAAGGTTAAAATGTACTTAATCCAATTCTAACCAAGCTAGGTGTTAATGTTCTGCAGTAAGTCAATTTATTATGTTTTTTACCCAAATATTTTGATTACCATAGAATTAAGTATTTTGTTACAATAGCAGATTTTTCCTTCAAACTAACAGAAACCGCCGGACGGAGTGGCCGAGCAGATCTAGGCGCTACAGTCTGGAACCGCGCGACCGCTACGGTCGCAGGTTCGAATCCTGCCTCGGGCATGGATGTGTGTGATGTCTTAAGTTAGTTAGGTTTAAGTAGTTCTAAGTTCTAGGGGACTGATGACCTCAGAAGTTAAGTCCCATAGTGCTCAGAGCCATTTAAACCATTTTTTAAACAGAAACCATGATAGTTCATTGCTGTTTCGTGACGTTTTATGGCATCATTTTAACTAAGTTTGTCTTAAGACCTGGTTATATGGACAATGATGATTTCGATTTTTACAGGAGATATTGTACTGTAATTTGAACAAGTTAATATTTTACTATTTTCTTAACTCATGAAATTTGATAAACTTGACTACATGTTGAAACACGTATGTAACGCAGCAGCGATGGCGAGGCATTGCAGCGTCTCTGACCAGAGAGCCTGCGCTTGACCGCGCGAGTGTTGCGAGCGGTTTTCAGTCGGTAGCTCGATTTAGTTACGAGCAGTTCGCTAGTAGTAGTCGTGCAGTGCAGTACGCTAGTAGTCGTCATGCAGAGCGGTCGGTCAGTGGTAGCAGCCCAGTGCGGTTGTGTGATGTAGTCTGTCGGCAACACTGGTCAAGATGCTGAATGAGGTATATTGTAAATTAAGGTAATCGACAGATAATGTAAAGTTTATTTATTGTAATTAATCTCCAACAAATGCCCCAATAATAATTTTTATTTCAAAAGCATTTTTCAAAAAAATTTTACTTTTTATTGAACTAACGATTTCGTTGCACTTCCCATTTCATTCCACTTCTTTTAAAGAAAATTTCAGTAAAATCACAAAAAAAAGGAATATTATTATTTGCAATGCAGTTCCTCCAAGCCGTGCGCACGAATAAGAGCAGAAATTTGACATCCAGTTATTCTGAGGTAAGACTTTAATTCTGATTGTTTTGCACAGGGCCAAAGACCGATATTTCGGTTTAATTGTATTTTCTTATCACTGAATTCACTTTAAAATGTTTACGAGGAATTTATATTTGAGTTAGATTGCTAATTTTTGTTTAATTGTCATTGTCAGTAGATTTCATTGTGGCGAGGTTACACTTAGCGCAATGTCCATTACCATTTCTAATTAGATATTGTCCATCTTCTAAAAATTTTGTGGGGAGGTTACACTCGGCTCCCATTTGCATTAAGTATTGTCTTTTTCTTTTAAATTACGGTGGGGAGGTTACACTTGGCGACACCCAGTCCAGGATCGAATTTCGTTGAGAGTCTTTTGAGCAACAGTCAGATGTCTGCTCTTATTTGCTTAGATATAATTAGGATTTGGCGCAACGCTTTTATTAACTTGTGACTTTCTTTCTACAGGTCAACGGCAATTCGTTGCTCTGTTGTATTTGTGTGTTGCTTTTGCATTGTGCTTATTTATTTTGTGAATAATTGTGACTTTAGCAAAAATGCCGCGAAAGACTGTGAATAGTGTATCGCGAGGTATTATGAACGAAATTACCGACTCAAACAACGTTACCGATAGGACATGTGACACGCAGTGTAATGATGACAATCCTGTGTTCACTAACAATCAGTGCATTCCAAGCATTAATGATGACTTTTATCTTAACGATGAACAAACGAACTCAATTGTCTCTTCTGTTAATTTGACGACAATTGATGACGCGGGACGCCCTATTGTAATGAGCGCTACCCAGCTTAACACACCCGGTTTGGAAAATTCAAGTAACGTTCAGACAAATATTTCTAATGAAAATGGACAGTGTACTGAAAGTACGACGGATTTATTTAATTCCGAAATAATGTCTGACAGTGTACATCCGACTGACAAACCTTTTTCTAAATCTCAGAATAACCAAATGGTCACAGTAAGCGAGACAATTCCAGATCCAGCACTAAACAGCACAGAGAATATAAACGCTAGTTTTGACTTGGTACGAATTATGAGAAGTTTGCTACAAGAGCAAAGTGAGAAAACAGACAACAATTTCAGACAACTTAAAGAACAGAACAAACAAGATAACGAAAATCTCAAACAACAATTTAATGAACAGGACAAAAAATTTAATAAAATTGATGAAAATTTTAGACAACTTAGTGAGCAGAACAAACGGTTTAATGAAAAATTAGACGACAATTCCAGACAGCTCAGTGAACAAATTAGAGCCGTTGCCGCGCAGTGCCATGACACTAAGGAACAGTTGCGCATGGAAATTGAGGCTTGCTCACGAAAAAATAGCGAAGAAATAAAGTCTGTTGCGCAAGAATTAAGGGAAATGCAAACAGCCGCAACAGAAACACTCAGAGACGAAATTAGCGGAGTCGCTAAACAATGCTCTGAAAAAGCTACACAATTACGCGACGAGTTTAAAGCAATGACAGCAGAACTTTCGCGCACAGTGGACGCAAAGATAGACGCGAAATTCGAACAGCAGAACACTCAGATTAACGAGCGCTTTAATCAGCACATACAGAACAGTGAGACGCGTTTCCGTAAATTTATTCAGGATCAAAACAAAGTAAAACGACAAGTCATGGAAACAATCACGGCTCAGAGACAAGAAGACAAACGTAAAATGTTCGCGAAAGCGAAGACATACGTGGACAACAATATTGCCACAGTGTCCGACGAAATTAATACCATCAAACAGTCCAACACAGAATTACGTGACGAAATTTCTGATCTTAAAACAAAAACAGATACACACACAGTAAATATTCAAACAGTGACAGACAGACTCGAACAATTAGAACTAACACAGGATTCAGATGTTGTCAAAACTGACGTTAAAAAACTGAACGAAACTACGCGTAAGTTGCAAAAACAGATTAATGCGTCTGATTCTAAAACCGATGAACAAGCAAAAATACTGACTGAAAAATATGATGAATTAGCCAGTCGTATTGATGCTATTGAAAGTAATAATGATAATAAATCAGACGATACTGCACCGATTTCATTTAACCAAACACCTGAATTTCAAAATTTACAGCAGACAATTAATGAGATCGATTCGTCTAATAACACGTTGCGTAGAAAATTGTCGAGTTTACAACAAGAAGTAACAGAGATGAAAAACATTTCAGTTAATAATAACATACAACAGACGCCACTTTATGAACATTTGTCAGACTCGCGCAACGCGTATAATTTGAGTAATCTACAGAGAGTACGGGACTTGGATTCCGAACAACCACAGTTCAATAGATACTCTTACGATCCTGAACATGTTCCATCACACAGAGACGATAATTTCGACTACAAACATTTTCTGTCAGTGAGAAAGTTTATGGTTTATAAAAACGATAGAACGCAGATTCACCCACTGGATTGGATTCAACAATTTAGCTTTGCTCTTCCACCGACTTGGCCTGTAACGCATAAACTTGAATTTATTTGCAGTTTTTTGGAAGGCGAACCGGCAACTCGTATGAGACCGATCGCGAGACAGTGTTACTCGGTAGAGGAATTTCAGAATGCTTTTCTGTCGGCGTACTGGTCGAAGACGACACAGCGCGGAATTAAAGATCAGTTGATTAGTTTGCCGAATTACGAGAACTCCAATTTTCCCAGTGTGACGCAATTTTTTGAGCACATGGTACAACAAAACCAGTACCTAAGTGAACCGTACAGTGAATCCGCACTTATACAATTATGCATCTCTAAATTACCACGGTCATTACGAGTGTCACTTCTAACGGGCCAGCAAAAAGAAAACATTTCAGCATTCAGAGATCTTTTACAGCTCTTGGAAGTACAGCAATCTGATTATTCTTTTGTAAACAAAAACTTTTCGTATAATAACCAAGGTCAACAAAAGTACAGCAATTATGATCAGACACGTAATTTCAATAGAAAAGATAACAGACGCTTTAGAAACGACAACTACCAAAATTCTAATAACAGCCAAAATTCTAATTATCAATATCGTCAAAATTTTCAGCAACAGGAACAACACTTTAGTAACAATAGAGGTGTTTCACAACAACAACATCAAAACCAGCCGGTTAGCATACCTAACCAACAATGGAATGCACAAGGTCAACCAGGCTTTAATGTTCCGCCGCGTGCACGTATAGTTCAAGATCCAACAAATAGTAATGCACGGCAGCAAGGAAACAACTACGTACAGAGAAGACAGTATTTCAATTCCTATCGCAATGCACCGTATAGGAATGACTTTCACGACAGACGTAAAAACAATGAGCATAATTACCAACATACGTTTAATAACAGTCGGTCTTACCAGCAACACAATAATCAACGAGAACATATTCTCATGAATGAACCCGACAGTAGGTATCATCCAGAGCGTAACACGTCTGGAAGAAGTAATAGAACAGTTCAAATAGTAGAAATGCCACAGAATCCTCCTAGTAATAATAACACGTCAAATAGAATCTGACTAGATACTGTACAGGACGCATCTTCCAATAATACAAGCACTACTTTAGACACGCAAAATGTTGTTCGTGAAAATGTAATTACTTTTGACGACATACGAGATACTCTTTTACAGGAAAGACCAGTTGTTCAGAAAACTATTTCACATCCTGTTATCGAAATTAAAATTGGTTCATCGAAATTTTCAGCAGTAATCGATTCCGGATCACCAATATCAGTAATAAATGAGGAGACTTTCAACGAGTGCAACAAAGAGAATACCTATCCGACATTACCTTTAGGCAAAACAAAAGTAAAAGGAGCAGTATCGAGTAAAGGAGTAGACGTTAAATTACAGACGCATTTATCATTTTGTATTGGAGGTCATACTTTCCACTCAAATTTTTGGATTGTTCCTTTATTGACGACAGACGTAATTTTAGGTACGAATTTTCTGGTACAACACGACGCGGTTATCGATTTTCAAAATTCTTATTTAATGTTAAAGGATGAAAATGTACAATTGGCTTTAGAATTTCAGCACTCTTTATCTGCGGAAGAACAAACAATTAACCGCACAGAGGTCATTTCCGCAACACGTAGCATAGACTGTAATCCCACATTGTTCACGGATACGTACGTACACAACTTTAATACTCCAGACGAAGCTGACTACGACGTAATGCAATTAATTTCTGATAAGGTTAAAGAGAGCAGTGCAACTACAGACGACGAACGAACGCACTTACACAAAATTCTTTTACAGCAAGCTCCAGTTTTTGACAACATTCCTGGTACTATGTCCGGTTTTATGTATGAATTTCAAGTCAAACAGCACGATACATTTAAAGCTAAACATTATCCCATTCCATATATTTACAGAGAACAGGTTAAAAAGGAATTGCAGGATATGCTTGATCAAGGAATTATTGAACCAGCAGTTAGTCCGTACATAAACCCGCTACATATTGTTAAGAAAAAAGATGGCTCACTTCGCCTTGTACTTGATTCACGTCACATTAATGACATTATTATTAATGAAACAGATCGACCACAGACACTAGAGGAACTTTTACAGAAATTTCATGGTACAGCTATTTATTCTACATTAGATTTGAAATCGGGATTTTGGCAAATTCAACTCCATCCGAACTGCAGAAAATACACAGCTTTTCTCTGTTTCGGCGACTGTTATCAATTTTGCAAATTACCGTTCGGCTTAACTATTTCTTCTGCAGCTTTTATTCGCGGTTTGAACACAATACTTCCGACAGAACTTAAAGACAGAATTACGACGTATGTAGACGACATTCTTATCGCAGAAGCTAACTGGTCTGAACACAATCTGATTCTTGAACAACTGTTGCAAACTTTTCATGCACAAGGACTTACAGTTAATCTTAGTAAATCGCACTTTGGCAAAACTTCTATAAAATTTCTTGGACACGTAATTTCAGCAGAAGGCATTGCACCTGATCCGGAAAAACTTCAAGCTCTACGTGACATTACTGTTCCTACGACGAAGAAACAACTACGCAGTTTTTTGGGCTTAATTAACTTTTTTCGCAAATTTATTCATCACTCTGCTTTAGACACACCCAGATTATGCCAATTAACAGGTAAAAACACTATTTGGTCTTGGGATAAGCAAGCACATTCTGAATTTGTGAACCTGAAACACGCTTTGTTGAATGCTCCACTGTTATCGCACCCAGATCTTACTAGAAATTTTTCCATTGCCACCGACAGTTCTAACACCGCTTTGGGCGTACACATTTTTCAGGAAATTGAAGAAGATGGCTCTACAGTAATTAAAAACATCGCATTTGCAAGTCGCATTCTGTCACCTGCTGAGCGAAATTATTCCGTTACAGAACTGGAAACATTATGTGTTGTATGGGCTTTCACGAGATTTAGGCATTTTCTTTATGGCAGACATACCACAGTTTACACAGACCACAGAGCGATACAATTTTTACTCTCGGCCAAATTCACGCACGATAGATTAAGCAGATGGAAACTATATTTACAGGAATTTAATTTTACAATAGTTCACATTCCCGGCACACAAAATGTTATAGCAGACGCACTATCGCGTTCTCTCGGCAACAATCAGCAAGACGTAGCAACCAACTTCTGCAAAGCAAATTTCAGTGTCATGTACATTCAGCAAGTTGCATTTGAAAACTTTATTTCATCGTCATTACAGGACATAGCAAAAGAGCAAAATAAAGACAACGTGTGGAAAGAAATTAAACACCTTTGGCAAGATAAGAATAATGTTACGATTAGAAACCATTACACTGTACGCAATGACATTCTGTTTCGCCGCTCACATCCTGACAGCAACAATTGGTTGTTATGCATTCCTGACGAACTGGTTAACAAATTAATTTGGTACACTCATTTAAGCTACGCACATTACGGAGCACGAAAATGTTTTCTTATACTGAGACAGAACTGTTATTTTACTAACATGGAGAAACGTATACGACGAGTTTTAGCGTCTTGTAAAATTTGCCAGAAAGCTAAATCAGACACCACTTCACATATTCGTCCATTATATCCCATTATACCTGTTAAATTAAGACACATGGCTGCAGTAGACGTTTTTGGTCCGATTCCCAGAACTAACAGAGGTTTTTGCTACATCTTTGTCGCTGTTGAGCTCACTTCAAAATTTGTTACTTTCACTCCATTACGCAAAGCTACTGCTAAAACTGTTTCAAAAGCATTTGTAAAACATTTTCTATCTCATGTAGGGCATGTGATGAAAGTAATTTCTGACAATGGATCTCAATTTCGTAGTACCATATGGACACGCATGTTACGAGCCAGAAACATTTCTCCGATCTATATATCCAAGTACCACGCTTCTTCGAACCCCTGTGAAAGATTAATGAAAGAAATTGGTAAGCTGTGCCGAATATACTGCCACAAAAGACATATTGATTGGGATACACACATACTCTCATTCCAAGATGTAATTAATTCCATTCCAAATGAATCCACTATGCTATCTCCGTCTGTTATACTGAAAAACGTTGAACCACCAAACAAAATTAAAGAATTAGTAAAATTCCCCAAATGTCGGCGACTAAGACACCACGAAATAATTGACATTGCGCTGAACAACATCAAACGTGCCGCAGAGCGCCGGAGAAGACAGCAAAAACAGGTTTGTACACGCCGCGACTTTCACGTTGGACAGAAGATATTAGTACGTACACACTATTTATCCAGTAAATTAAAAGGTAAGTGCAGTAAATTTGAACTTCTATACGCAGGTCCATATCGGATTCGCAGCATCCCTCACCCCAATGTTGTACACGTCGAAACTTTGAGAACTAGAAAATCGAAAGGCAATCACCATATCTCAAACATTAAACCGTTTATTGAGTGAAACCACTGTATGATTCAACACACTATGATGCCATTTACTAATGCAATTATTTCACCTGACTAATTACTGATGATTATCGTATTTTTCTTGGCAAGTGCCCGGCAAGGTAAGGTTAGCAGGTCGCTTTTCTTGTCGTTACACATCAGACCGTGCACATTTTCCACTTTTTTTGTGTATGATTATACTCCAGTTTTATTTGTATGTATTGTGAAATAGTTAAGATATAACACATACCAGTCGACGTTGACACTTTTTGTTGCCCTATGACATCTCAACATCGTGACTGTTTTATATTTTTGCTGCTGCATCGTATTATTCTGTGTACATTTTTGCATCTGAACACTGTCAATGTCTTTGACATATTACGTTTTCTGTCATGTTATGCTGTATGGTTAATTGTGTCACCATAAACCAGTCATTATTTAGTGGGTATATGATTTAAATGCAAGACATTAATCTTTGTTCATGAATTTCAGAAAGAAATGATGCGTGTAAGAGATAAATTCAACAGAAATGGGAATTTCACCTACGGAATAAACGAAAGAAGGTGCAATAACTTTATGAGGAAGAGTAAATGGATCAGGATTGGCAGGCATTAACAAGAATATACAATACTCATCATAGAATAGCAGTCTTAACTAATTTTTTTCTTTCAGAATACAAGGTGATTGATGCAGGCTGTCAGACAGAACTACACATCTTAGTTTTTAGTGATGAAATATGCTAGAGATAAGGAATAGTTGTATAATGAGGAATGAAGTGATTTTTTGCAGATGATAATGAATGCTGATGAATAATGATGAAGGATATGGTATTATGAATAATGAAGTTTTTCTTTACAGGTGATGATAATAGTGAAGTTATGATGATATGGATAATGAAGTTTTCTTTACAGATGAGGATAATGTTGAAGTTATGTATTTATGCTACGTAGTTATTTAAGTATTTGTTGCAGTTTGCTTTGACAGCAGGTGTTACATTGCATAGTAGGATGACGGAAAGTTTTGGAAAGGACAGCTATGGAACACATTTTATACACATTTCACTACCTGTTAATTCGAAGTTCACTACTTTTCAGCATAGTGTGCGTTTCTTCTTTCAGGTCAATAATCCATTTTGTATTTTTTCCAGGAGAAGCTTTTCATGATACTTACTAAACCTGTTAGTTATTATACCTGTTCTTGCACTTGCATTTTTATTTTTTTTACCCATTTGTGTTTATCATTTATAAATGTGATCACATATACTGCTTTGTTACACAATCTTGCTACAGCTGACTCATGACGAATGACGTTACCTATCCTCATTTGCTGCAACAGGTCAAAAGCAAATAGTGTTATGTCTCAGCAATTAATTATCGATCCCAACGCAATGCATTGCTAACAAAAAAAAAAAAAAAAAAAAAAAAAAAAGTATTACCAGTCCCAAGTAGTGATACCAGTTTGAGAAAATTCTGAATAATACTGATTAGCTCTGAATAGTATGTCACTTCAGTAATGACTTCTTAATGAGACAAAAAAAGTATATATTTAAAATAATGCTTTGTCACTAGCTAATAACTGCCACTGTTTATTGCAATGAGACTACTTATAATGCCCATGATTATTAATGCTATGACTGTAATTAACTGATTTTATTATTGACTTTGTAATGATCTGAGTAATACTGAATGATGAACTATGGCCGGCCGAAGTGGCCGTGCGGTTAAAGGCGCTGCAGTCTGGAACCGCAAGACCGCTACAGTCGCAGGTTCGAATCCTGCCTCGGGCATGGATGTTTGTGATGTCCTTAGGTTAGTTAGGTTTAACTAGTTCTAAGTTCTAGGGGACTAATGACCTCAGCAGTTGAGTCCCATAGTGCTCAGAGCCATTTGAACCATTTGATGAACTATGTTTTATTCTATTCAATACTTGCTGGCCACTGAGTGCCAATAATTAATGTCAATCAACGAATTATGTTATTAATTATGCCATTAATTAACTCTTGTTTTCAATGCTATACTTTGTAACCGGAAAAGAATATGATCCTTACTATATTGAAATGACAAATGATGCTATGCTTTGTAATTAGAAGAAGGATAATGATTCTTAATTACTGTTTAATAATGCTTTGTAATTAGAAGAAGGCTAATGATTCTTACTATATTGGAATGAGAAATGATTAATTAACTGTAATTAGGAGAGGGTTAATGATTCTTAATTATACTCTGTAACTGGAAAAGAATGTGATTGTTTCATAATGCTTTGTAATCAGGAGAAGGCTAATGATTATTACTATTGAAATGACAAATGATTAATTAACGATGCCATACTTTGTTATTGGAAATGAATGTGACTGTTTAATAATGCTTTGTAATTAGAAGAAGGCTAATGATTCTTACTAGATTGGAATGACACATAATTAATTAACTATGCTATTGTTTCATACTGCTTTGTGGTTAGGAAAAAGCTAATGATTATTACTATTGGAAGACAAATGATTAATTAATTATGCTATATTTTGTAACTGGAAAAGAATGCGATTATTTCATAATGCTTTGTAACTAGGAAAAGAAGGCTACTGATTCCATGTAAAACAATTAATGAACATTTTTCTGTAATACTACATACTTGGTACAGAAATGTTCAATAACTGGGCTATGAATGCCACAAACTACTAATTAAGTCTGTAATTGTCAATATTATGTGACTTGATGTCCTTCACCTCATGAGTTAACTACCCTGAATTACTGCAATGTCCATATGTCCTGTTTATCCCAGTGATCATGGAGCACTATATTTGGTTTTGCACTAATTCTACGTTGGGGTGCCTTGTAAGAGCGTGGTGTTGACACGACATGCTGTCCACCACCGTGAGCGATGAAGACGTTATTATGGTCCCACTGTTTGGTATACCTAATGTACTGCCAAAATGAAAACATGGAACATTACTACGACAGTTCAGTGTCTTGGCTACACTGATAAATTCTGATGGGAAAAGATCTTCAAGTTGTGTCACTTGGTGTTGTACTTCTGTGGAAAGATATGGACTTTCAGAACAGCTGTGTGCAATCTAAAGTGCTACAACCATGATGCAATCCTTCCCTTTCCTATCCTAATTCTTGTCACATAAAGAAAATCATTTTTTTTGGTAACATCATTTATGTTCGTGGGTTATACATTCTTTTTCGATTTGCTGAACTCCAGTGTGAGTACACTTATGGCACTGGTCGACATGATGTTTTGCCATTATGTTTATTTATTGCTAAAATGCTAAAGACATTTTTTTTATTTGTTCTGAAGTACAGTATATGTACACTCTTGTCTTTTATATTGTATATACATTTTTATTTTAATGATATGTTCTGAACTACAGTGCATGTGCACTTATGTTAGGTGTTAATATGTTTTCTATTGAACTTCAGTGCCTGTGCATTTTTCTCATTTTTCAATATGATTTGTACTCATTCTGTATAGTCAATACTTCAGTGCGTATGCACTTATGTCATTTGTTACTAATTGTATATACATTTCGTCAATTGCTAATATGTTCTCAACTCCAGTGCGAGTACACTCATGTCACTTATCAACACGATTTTCTGCCAGTCTGTTTATTTGTTCTGAGTATGCTAAAGAATTTTTTCAGTGCGTGTGCACTTTGTTATCTGTCAAATAATTTGTATATACATTTTTCTGATTTGCTACTATGTTTTGTCCTCATATCTTGTTTTTGTCTTATATATTTTGTACTTAGTGCGTGTGCACAACATTTAATTTATGTACTACATCTAAATATTCAGTAAATTGTAGAAGTTTGTTAATTAAAGGAAAATTTTGCCGCGATTGGCAAGTCCAAATGACTCACCATCGCTGCCAAATTTTTGCCCCCCCAGTGGAGGGTTATGAAACACGTATGTAACGCAGCAGCGATGGCGAGGCATTGCAGCGTCTCTGACCAGAGAGCCTGCGCTTGACCGCGCGAGTGTTGCGAGCGGTTCTCAGTCGGTAGCTCGATTTAGTTGCGAGCAGTTCGCTAGTAGTAGTCGTGCAGTGCAGTACGCTAGTAGTCGTCATGCAGAGCGGTCGGTCAGTGGTAGCAGCCCAGTGCGGTTGTGTGATGTAGTCTGTCGGCAACACTGGTCAAGATGCTGAATGAGGTATATTGTAAATTAAGGTAATCAACAGATAATGTAAAGTTTATTTATTGTAATTAATCTCCAACAAATGCCCCAATAATAATTTTTATTTCAAAAGCATTTTTCAAAAAAATTTTACTTTTTATTGAACTAACGATTTCGTTGCACTTCCCATTTCATTCCACTTCTTTTAAAGAAAATTTCAGTAAAATCACAAAAAAAGGAATATTATTATTTGCAATGCAGTTCCTCCAAGCCGTGCGCACGAATAAGAGCAGAAATTTGACATCCAGTTATTCTGAGGTAAGACTTTAATTCTGATTGTTTTGCACAGGGCCAAAGACCGATATTTCGGTTTAATTGTATTTTCTTATCACTGAATTCACTTTAAAATTTTTACGAGAAATTTATATTTGAGTTAGATTGCTAATTTTTGTTTAATTGTCATTGTCAGTAGATTTCATTGTGGCGAGGTTACACTTAGCGCAATGTCCATTACCATTTCTAATTAGATATTGTCCATCTTCTAAAAATTTTGTGGGGAGGTTACACTCGGCTCCCATTTGTATTAAGTATTGTCTTTTTCTTTTAAATTACGGTGGGGAGGTTACAATGTTAGTCCCTTCCCACTTACACTAAAAGAAATATTGTAACAGATGCCGCCCATCGTATTGAGGCCCCTACTAGGGCAATCGTCTTTCCGGGGAGTGACTGACGCCGTTTTGTAAACAATGTTTGTCACCACTTCTCTGGAAGGGGGAAGGGATGTACATGGTGGCAGCCAGTCAAGGAATATTTTAGATAGGTTTAAAAATTTATTTCAAAGGCCCAGTCAAATCTTTACAAATGTTATCCCCGAGTAACTCACGCCGTGTCTACGTGACACAAGTCGCTTGTCTTTCAAAACCGAGGCAGTTCTGTCCAGTTAAAGCTGCTGACAGGAGACACCCTGAGCCCTCTGCTGAAACTGCTAGCGAATTCACGCCACTGATTTTAGCCAATAGCGTGCGCGGGATACCGATCACGTGTGTGGACGCCGGAGCGTCCTGGGGTGCAGAACACACTTGCTTCTCTCTCTTGGGATCCAGACTTAGAGGAGCACAGATGTCTTCTTGGAAGGCAGAGCCTCTGGCTCTGCTCTTCACGACCGGCCACCAACTTAAGTCAACATGAACCAGTGACCCTTCCGTTGCCCATTTCATTTAATTGTTCGACCTCCTTGACTGGCCTAAACTTGCTAACTTCCGACCCTAGGCGCGCCATTTGTACTCCGTATATTGAAACATATCTTCTTTATTGTACGTAATTCTCTGTTTTGTCATTTAACGGCAGTCCTGGATGCCCACTCTCTAATCCTGACCGCTCGACCCCCTGCACCCTGTCGTCACGAGGCATATGTAACAACCGCCTTTCCCCTTTCCCAAACCCTGTAAACATTTACAATTGGTGTCACAAGTCTCCGTATGCTTTACAATACAGTTCAGTTTTGTATCTCATTTGTTTTAAACTGTGAACGTGTTTGTCTATGAATGTCACCTCCTCATTTGTCTGCAATTTACACTTAGTATTAGCGTAACATATTTGTGAAGAATGAACATTTATATTGATGTGGAATTCTACTGGGAAATGATCGGATCCTAAGGAATCTGTTTTAACGTGGCAGCTAGAAAGTTTGGTAAAAGAGGGCGTGCAAAGCTTTACATCTACTCACGAACTTCTACATAAATGTATGTTTATATACCGCAGTAGGAGCTCCATCGTTGACTATCACTATGTTATTGTCACCGATAACATTCATCAAAGCCCTGCCATTTCTGTCTTGCATATTCCTCCTAGTGCTACATCATAGGAATTCAGGTTCCACCTGTTGTAATGTGTGGCCGAAGCTGGCCTACTTAGCGCCTGTAGTCATAATCCACGATATTATATTGGGGAGCTATATACACAGAAAAAACTATAATAGTTTTGTGAGCAGTCTATATGCAAAGCAGCTAATTCGATGCCGTCGTTTCTTATGGTTGATTCGGCAGCGAATTTCCCACCAATATAGCAACGCCACCATTCCCAGCGAGACGGTCGTACCTCATTTGCAAAATAATTGTTAAAGGGAACAGTCTGCTGAGATTTAAACAATGGTCCACATTGTGACACTGAATAATGGCGTTGCTAACCTAAGAGCAACAGGCTGATAGGAATTCGGCAAAAGGCTGATAGGAATTCGGGATTCTAGGTGCAGCTGAAATGTCGCAGGCGGTGTGGCAGGCTGCTTTACTGACAAGGAAACATCACCAACTCGACCTCATATTTTAAGAAGAAAAAAGCACACGTCCAAGATATCAGCCCCAGAAATCGGTCTCTCACGAAAAATTGGACCATTATTCTGATAGTACGCAGTTACGACCTTCTGAGAGTACACCTTTTAAATACGCGTGCGCATACACTATGTGATCAAAAGTATCCGGACACCCGGCTGAAAATGAGTTACAAGTTCGTGGCGCCCTCCATCGGTAGTGCTGGAATTCAATATGGTGTTGGCCCACCCTTAGCCTTGATGACAGCTTCCACTCTCGCAGGCATACGTTCTGTCAAGTGATGGAAGGTTTCTTCCAGGAGAGGTATCGATGTCTGTCGGTGAGGCCTGCCACGAAGTCGGCGTTCCAAAACATCCCAAAGTTATTCTGTGGGATTCAGGTCAGAACTCTGTGCAGGCCAGCCCATCACAAGGGATGTTATTGTCGTGTAACCACTCCGCCACAGGCCGTGCATTATGAACAGGTGCTCGATCGTATTGAAAGATACAATCGCCATCCCCGAATTGCTCTTCAACAATGGGAAGCAAGAAGGTGCTTAAAACATCAATGTAGGCCAGTGCTGTGATAATGCCACGCAAAACAACATGGGGTGCAAGCCCACACTATGAAAAATACGAACACACCATAACACCACCGCCTCCGAATTTTACTGTTGGCACTACACACATTCGCCATACCCACACGCTGCCATCGGATCGCCACATTGTATACCGTGATTCGTCACCCCACACAATATTTTTCCACTGCTAAATCGTCCAACGTTTACGCCAAGCGAACGTCGTTTGGCATTTACCGGCGTGATGTGTGGCTTATCAGCAGCCACTCGACCGTGAAATCCAAATTTCCTCACCTCCCGCCTATCATAGTAATTACAGTGGATTCTGATGCTGTTTGAGCCGCGCGGGATTAGCCGAACAGTCTAAGGCGCTGCAGTCACGGACTGTGCGGCTGGTCGCGGCGGAGGTTCAAGTCCTCCCTCGGGCATGGGTGTGTGTGTTTGTCCTTAGGATAATTTAGGTTAAGTAGTGTGTAAATTTAGGGACTGATGACCTTAGCAGTTAAGTCCCATAAGATAAAAAAGAATAAAAAATGGATGCTGTTTGGTCTGGATAGATTTCTGCCTATTACACATTACGACCCTCTTCAACTGTCGGCGGTCTCTGTTAGTCAACAGACGAGGTCGGCCCGTACGCTTTCGTGCCGTTCTTCACGCTTCCACTTCACTATCACAGCGAAAACAATGGACCTAGCGATGTTTAGGAGTGTGGAAATCTTGAGTACGACACAAGTGACACCCAGTCACCTGACCATGTTCTAAGTCCGTGCGTTCCGTGGAGCGCCCCATTCTGCTCTCTCACGATGTCTAATGACTACTGAGGTCGCTGATATGGAGCAAATGGCAGTAGGTGACAGCACAATACACGCAATATGAAAAACCTATGTTTCGGTGGTGTCCGGATACTTTTGATCACATAGTGTAGCTTGTCTGTCTCTCGCTCCGCCCCACTGCTCCTGCTTAAAGCCCGATTACGAAGTGCTGTGTACAGCAAAGTGACGATCGTGTCCTCCGACTTCGCTTAACAGTGACAGCTTAACAATGCAAAAAAAAAAAAAACGCACAACAGCGATGTTAATGACTAGATATCGCTACGCTACTTCTTTAATGACATACTCATTCGCTTCGTCCATTTACAGCACATTTGTAAATCGCAACATAAAAATGTTCAGAACAAAGAAATGACTAAATCTCTGGCACTAGTTACATGTTAGAAGCTGCGCATATTGACCCAATGAACAAAGCACGTTACCTATATCAAAACAGTATGTCACTGCATGTTCAAACTGCTGAGGCCTGTCACTAGTGTGGCTGCTTCGTTACCAGGCTTGCTGACAGACTGGCCCAAATATTGGTACACGTACTCGTAACTGCCTGTAAAAAAGCCACTGCATTTGTGGGACGTTGTTCGCTGGCCGAAGTTCACACTGACACTCAGAAGATGTGTCGAGCTGGTAAACCTGCGGGCAAAGCCCTTGAATATGTGGAGCCTAATTTATCCAGCAATTGACAGCGTCTTGTTCCACCTGGGGGTATCGTCAACACAGAAACTGCAGTGTCTTCTTCTCTGTTCTCTGCACGCATTGACAAGCTTTTGTTCAAAAATGGCTCAAATGGCTCTGAGCACTATGGGACTTAACATCTATGGTCATCAGTCCCCTAGAACTTAGAACTACTTAAACCTAACTAACCTAAGGACATCACACAACACCCAGTCATCACGAGGCAGAGAAAATCCCTGACCCCGCCGGGAATCGAACCCGGGAACCCGGGCGAGGGAAGCAAGAACGCTACCGCACGACCACGAGCTGCGGACGACAAGCTTTTGTGGCCGAAAAATCAATAAGCTCTCAAAATTATTCTGATGTCATCTCGTACGTTCTGTAGCCACATCTGTAAACTTTCCTAGTTGACTTTTTCAAAAGATGAGGCGACTGCTGCAATACTGTCCGCACCCCCATTAAACAAACTTACTTTGACTCGAGCTCAAACGTCTCGGACGACTCCTTTAAAGCTACACACATCAGAAAAAGTTTTGCATCACCCTCTTTCCCAGAACTCCTGCAGATAGACGTTGACTGTGAATATTGTATCACAGACACAGTCCCTTTTATTGTTCAGAGATGTCACTCAACCCGCCCAAAGATGTAAACAACCAAGCATGAGCAGCGCCTATTAGACGGAGGGAGTCCGACTGCCGATCAGTTCCAGCCATTCCACCATAAAGGAGATACACGGCTCGTGTTGTCTGTAGTTCAACCATGCCCAGACGGTCAATACCGCGGTTCGATCGCGGCCGCATTGTTACTTTGTGACAGGAAGGTCTCTCAACAACGGAAGCGTCCAGACGTCTAGGATTGAACCAAAGCGATATTGTTTGGACATGGAGAGATACAGAGAGACATGAACTGTCGATGACATGCCTCGATCAGGCCACCCAAGGGCTACTACTGCAGTGGATGACCGCTACCTACGAATTATGACTCGGAGGAACCCCGACAGCAACGCCACCATGTTGAATAAAGCTTTTCGTGCAGCCACAGGACGTCGTGTTACGACTCAAACTGTTCACAGTAGGCTGCATGTTGCGTAACTTCACTCCAGACATCCATGGCGAGGTCCATCTTTGCAACCACGACACCATGCAGCGCGGTACAGAGGGGCCCAGCAAAATGCCGAACGGACCGTTCAGGATTGGCATCACGTTCTCTTCACCGATAAGTGTCACATTTGCCTTCAACCAGACAATCGTCGGAGACGTGTTTGGAGGCAACCCGGTCAGGCTGAACGCCTTAGATACACTGTCCAGCGATTACAGCAAGGTGGAGGTTCCCTACTGTTTTGAGATGGCATTATGTGGGGCCGACGTACGTCGCTGGAGGCATGGAAGGCGCCGAACGGCTGTACGATACGTGAATGCCATCCTCCGACGGACGCTGCAACCATATCGGCAGCATACTGGGGAGGCAATCGTCTTCATGGACGACAATTCGAGCCCCCATCGTGCACATCTTGTGAATGACTTCCTTCAGGATAACGACATCGCTCGACTAGAGTGGCCAGCATGTTCTCCAGACATGAACCCTATCGAACATGCCTGGGATGGACTGAAAAGGGCTGTTGATGGACGACGTGACCCACTAACCACTCTGAGGGATCTACGCCGAATCGGCGTTGAGGAGTGGGATAATATGGACCAACAATGTCTTGATGAACTTGTGGATAGCAAGCCACGACGAATACAAAAGTGGTTCAAATGGCTCTGAGCACTATGGGACTTAACTTCTGAGGTCATCAGTCCCCTAGAACTTAGAACTACTTAAACCTAACTAACCTAAGGACATCACACACATCCATGCCCGAGGCAGGATTCGAACCTGCGACCGTAGCGGTCGCGCGGTTCCAGACTGTTGCGCCTAGAACCGCTCGGCCACCCCGGCCGGCCGACGAATACAGGCATGCATCAATGCAAGAGGATGTGCTACTGGGTATTAGAGGTACCTGTGTGTACAGCAATCTGGACCACCACCTCTGATGGTCTCGCTGCATCGTGGTACAACACACAATGTGTGGTTTTCATAAGCAATAAAAAGGACGGAAATGATGTTTATGTTGATCTGTATTCCAATTTTCTGTACAGGCTCCGGAACTCTCGGAACCGAGATGATGCAAAACTTTATTTGATGTATGTATAAACAGAAGTGACAGCAAGTGTTCATCTTTAGACACCGTTGACATTAATTGTGTAACTGTGCGTCTTCTTAGCGACTGCACGACGTTTTTCGCCCCTTTTAGCAAGAACTCAACCTTACGTGATCTCTAAATTAAAACCGCTCTGGTCCATATCGTAAACATTCTGTCTACCGACCGTTACCATATCTCTTGGATTAGCTACAAACTCTTCACATGCAGTATATATGGTTGTCTCATTACCTAGCTGTTTGGCTGTAGTAACATGGGCTATCTTTCGCCGACAATACCATGTTTTTTACGTGCACCTACTCAGCAGGTGCTTTAAACATTTTACTGCCACCTCCACGGCGGCTTGAAAGCCTCATTGTTGTATATCAACATCGTGAATCGTCATCTTTTCCCTGAATGATTTATAACATTTATCTAGACATATTGTTTTGACCTTGGAAAGCTTTTGCTGATGTGCACCGTTGGCCAGCCGCACTGAAGTTGACCCCTTACTCGTGGTCGAGTGCGAGGTCGCCTCGGGGAGTGGCAGGCGCCGAAAGACACCCCAGGGGCTGTGCGTAAGGCCTCCCCATTTACTCTGACAAGCATGTTCTAGGTTCTGTCTGTGGATGACACTGTCCCTCAGCAGATGCAGTCACTTGTGTTTCAGAGGTAACCTCTCAGCCTGCTAGATTCGGGCAGTCACAGAGGGTGGAAGTGTTGGTAGTTGGGAGCTCCAATGTTAGCCACGTTATGGGGCCCCTTGGGGACATAGCTGCCAAGGAGGGGAAGAAAGATTATATGCACTCCTTGTGCATACCGGGTGGAGTCATTCTATACGTGGATAGGGTCCTTCCGGATGCCATGAAGAGCGCACAGTGCAGGCAACTGCACGTGATGGCTCACGTCAATATAAATGGTGTGTATCGCTTAATATTGGAAGAGACACACTGGTTTCGAACGGCTACAGAAGTGGTAATGCCTGCCAGTCTTGCTTGAGAGATGAAAACATAGCTCACCATTTGCAGCATAGTCGATATGACCGATTGCGAACCTCTGGTACAGATCCGTGTGGAGCGTCTAGATCACAGGCTCAGACGGTTCTGTGACCGTGTACGCTGGAGATTCCTCAACTTGCGCCAAAGGGCGGTGGGGTTTCTGGTTCCGCTGAGTAGGTCAGGACTCCAGTACACGCAGGAGGCGCCTACACCGGTATCAGGGGCTGTGTGGCGTGGACTGAGCGGCTTTTTAGGTTAAAGGATCTCGGGGAAACACAAAGAGGGCTTCAGTCTCAAAGGGTGCAGGTCGAACACAGGAAGTGCATAGATCCAGCAACCATCGGTATAACAGTTGTAAATTGTCGCAGCTGTCTTCGGAAAGTACCAGAGCTCCAAGCGCTAATAGATACCACTGATGCTCAAATCGTTATAGGCACTGAAAGCTGGCTAGAGCCGGAGATAAGTTCATCCAAAATTTTTGCGAAGAATCGAATGGTGTTCAGAAAGGATAGGCTAAACGTTGTTGGTGGTGGCGCGTTTGTTGCTGTTAGTAGTTTATCTTGTATTGAAATTTAAATAGATAATTCCTGTGAGTCGTATAGGCAGAGGTCATTAGGTCATTCTTAGCAACCAGAATAAAATAATAATTGGATTCTGTTAACGACTTCACAATTCAGATGATACCATTGCTGAAAGGATCAAAGGTAACTTGAGTTTAATTTCAAACACGTACCTGACTTACACAATTATACACTCCCGGAAATTGAAATAAGAACACCGTGAATTCATTGTCCCAGGAAGGGGAAACTTTATTGACACATTCCTGGGGTCAGATACATCACATGATCACACTGACAGAACCACAGGCACATAGACACAGGCAACAGAGCATGCACAATGTCGGCACTAGTACAGTGTATATCCACCTTTTGCAGCAATGCAGGCTGCTATTCTCCCATGGAGACGATCGTAGAGATGCTGGATGTAGTCCTGTGGAACGGCTTGCCATGCCATTTCCACCTGGCGCCTCAGTTGGACCAGCGTTCGTGCTGGACGTGCAGACCGCGTGAGACGACGCTTCATCCAGTCCCAAACATGCTCAATGGGGGACAGATCCGGAGATCTTGCTGGCCAGGGTAGTTGACTTACACCTTCTACAGCACGTTGGGTGGCACGGGATACATGCGGACGTGCATTGTCCTGTTGGAACAACAAGTTCCCTTGCCGGTCTAGGAATGGTAGAACGATGGGTTCGATGACGGTTTGGATGTACCGTGCACTATTCAGTGTCCCCTCGACGATCACCAGTGGTGTACGGCCAGTGTAGGAGATCGCTCCCCACACCATGATGCCGGGTGTTGGCCCTGTGTGCCTCGGTCGTATGCAGTCCTGATTGTGGCGCTCACCTGCACGGCGCCAAACACGCATACGACCATCATTGGCACCAAGGCAGAAGCGACTCTCATCGCTGAAGACGACACGTCTCCATTCGTCCCTCCATTCACGCCTGTCGCGACACCACTGGAGGCGGGCTGCACGATGTTGGGGCGTGAGCGGAAGACGGCCTAACGGTGTGCGGGACCGTAGCCCAGCTTCATGGAGTCGGTTGCGAATGGTCCTCGCCGATACCCCAGGAGCAACAGTGTCCCTAATTTGCTGGGAAGTGGCGGTGCGGTCCCCTACGGCACTGCGTGGGATCCTACGGTCTTGGCGTGCATCCGTGCGTCGCTGCGGTCCGGTCCCAGGTCGACGGGCACGTGCACCTTCCGCCGACCACTGGCGACAACATCGATGTACTGTGGAGACCTCACGCCCCACGTGTTGAGCAATTCGGCGGTACGTCCACCCGGCCTCCCGGATGCCCACTATACGCCCTCGCTCAAAGTCCGTCAACTGCACATACGGTTCACGTCCACGCTGTCGCGGCATGCTACCAGTGTTAAAGACTGCGATGGAGCTCCGTATGCCACGGCAAACTGGCTGACACTGACGGCGGCGGTGCACAAATGCTGCGCAGCTAGCGCCATTCGACGGCCAACACCGCGGTTCCTGGTATGTCCGCTGTGCCGTGCGTGTGATCATTGCTAGTACAGCCCTCTCGCAGTGTCCGGAGCAAGTATGGTGGGTCTGACACACCGGTGTCAATGTGTTCTTTTTTCCATTTCCAGGAGTGTAGTTGGTGGTGATTTTAAGTTACCCTCGATATGTTGGTGAAAATACATGTTTAAATCCTGAGGTGCGCATAAAACATCAGAAATGGTGCTAAAAGCATTCTCTGAAAATTATTTCGAGCAGTTAGTTCATGAGCCAATGCGAATAATAAACGGTTATGAAAACACACTTGGCCTCTTAGCAACAGATAATCCCGAGCTAATAACGAACATTACAACGGATTCAGGGACTAGTGAACACACGGTTGTCGTAGCGAGACGGAATATTGTAACCCCCAAATCCTCCAAAAATAAATGAAAATACACGTACTCAAAAAAAAAAAGATAAAAATTCACTTGACACCTTACTGATAGACGATCTCCAATCCTTCCAAATTAACAACGTAAGTGTAGACCAGAAAAAAGCTGCTTGTAGTGAAATTGTGTGCTTATGGAATATCGTCTCAGTTATGTAACTGGATACATGATTCCCTGTCAGAGAGGTCACAGTTAGAAGTAATTGACGCAAAGTCATGAAGTAAAACAGAAGTAATTTCTGGCGTTCCTCAAGGTAGTGTTATAGGCCCTCTGCTGTTCCTTACCTATATAAACGAAGTAGGAGACAATCTGAGCAGCCGTCTTAGGTTGTTTGCAAATGATGCTGTTGTTTAACGTTTAGTAAGCTCATCAGAATATCACAACAAATTGCAAAACAATTTATAAAAGATATCTGTATGGTTCGAAAATTGGCAGTTGGCCCTAAATAATGAAAAGTGTGAGGTTATCCACATGAGTGCTAGAAGAAATCGGTTAAATTTCGGTTACGCGACAAATCAGTCAAATCTAAAGGCCGCAAATTCAACTAAATACCTAGGAATTACAATTATGAACAACTTAAATTGGAAAGAACACAGAGAAAATGTTGTGGGGAAAGCGAACGTAAGACTGCGATTTATTGACAGGACACTTAGAAGACGCTACAGATCTACTAAAGACACTGCCTACGCTACGCTTGTCCGTTCTCTTCTGGAGTACTGCTGCGCGGTATGGGATCCTTACCAGATAGGATTGACGAAGTACATCGAGAAAGTTCAAATAAGAGCAGGATCTTTTGTATTATCGCGAAATAGGGGAGAGAGTGTCACGGACATCATTAAAACAAAGGCGTTTTTTGTTGCGGCGGAATCTTCTCACGAAATTTCGATCACCTACTTTCTCCCCGAATGCGAAAATATTTTATTGACGCCGATTGACATTGGGAGAAGCGATCATCATAATAAAATAAGGGAAATCAGAGCTCGTGCGGAAAGGTATAGGCGTTCGTTTTTTTCCGCGGACTGTTCGAGAACGCAATAATAGAGAGTTATTGTGAAGGTGGTTCGATGAACCCTCTGCCAGATTTGTAGAGTATTCATGTAGATGTAGATATACCCTGGGTTTCAAGGTATCTACTCCAGATAGACACATCGGTTTTTGTTTTAATAATTTAAAGTTCTTCTTGACGGTCCTGAAAGACAGGTTGCGCTTGGACATAAGTCAGGCGCAGTGGGGCGGAGAGAGTGACAAACAACCGACGTGCACGCGTATTTTTCTGTGCTTTCTGAAGGTCTTAACTGTGTACTGGCAGAATATTGGCACAAATTTTCAGGCTGGTTCGATTGCTGGGTCTCACATCTTGCACATGTGTTTCTTTCTCCTAGAATACGAGATCGAGATGGTGATGTTTCCTTCTAGGTCCACTCAGCGTGCATTACTATGTTTGCTTACTTCCGCCCGCCGCTGTAAAGGCCGGTAAGCGGTGTTTGTCTGCAGAGACACATCCACACAGTGAGTTCCCTCCCTACTTCCACACTGTTTACCTTCCATGCTTGTGGCAGGCAGCGGGTGAGAAAAGTTGTCTGTTTTGCAATCCTGGAGCACTGAAGTTTGCTAAAGCAGCAATAACCGGCGCAGGCAAGATATCATGTTGACCGCCAAGTTGTCATACCAGTAATGTTCAACACATACCTGAACTCAATATTATTTATGGTAGTTCGCACTTGAACTCGTTGCTGTATGCGAAGTATGTGAGAAAAGTAATGATACTGACAACTTTGCGAGCGGTCTGGCAACGCTGTGTTGTTTTACTTGTGTAGAACGGTGTGTTCATCCCTTCAAGATGCTCAGTCCAAATTTCAGATCCGTACAGCCATCACGAGATTTTTGGGAGCGCCATCAATGAAGTTGCGTTTTTGTTGTGTGCTACGAAAATGGAACAGCGGAATTTAGAGCAACGTTATGCTATCAAGTTCTGAGTTGAACTTGGGGAATCCGCGAGTGTGGCATTCGAAAAGTTCAAATGGGACTACGGGGAACATTCCTTGTCAAGAGCAAAAGTTTTTCGCTGGCACAAGTCATTTTTGAAATACTGAGAACACGTTGAAGATGAACATCGCTCAGGCAGACCTTCAACAAAAACCGACGAAAACGTCGAACGTGTCCTTTCTCTTGTGAGATCATACGACATTTAACGATGAGGATGATGGCTGACCTGTTAAACATTTTCATCGCACATCAGATTTTGACCGCAGTTTTGCAACGCGAAAAGTTTGTACCAAAATTGTTGGATGATTTGAGGGAGGAGACCAAACAGCGAAGTCATCAGTTCCATCGGATTAGGGAAGGACGTCGGCCGTGCCCTTTCAAAGGAACCATGCGGCATTTGCCTGAAGCGATTTACGGAAATCACGGAAAAACTGAATCAGGATGGCCAGACACAGGTTTGAACCATCGTCCTCCAGAATGCGAGTCCAGTGTGCTAACCACTGTGCCACCTCTTTGGTTTGTGCCAAAATGGTGGCGAAAAACCTCACAACTGAGCAGAAGGATAACCGAAGAAATGTACGCGTTGGTCTTCTTGAGGGGATTGCCAGTGACCAAAAATGGTTCAAATGGCGCTGAGCACTATGGGACTTAACATCTTAGGTCATCAGTCCCCTAGAACTTAGAACTACTTAAACCTAACTAACTTAAGGACATCACACACATCCATGGCCGAGGCAGGATTCGAACCTGCGACCGTAGCAGTCCCGCGGTTCCAGACTGCAGCGCCTAGAACCGCACGGCCACCACGGCCGGCGACCACAAATGGTTCAGTCGTATGATCACAGGTGATGAGTCCTGGATTTTGGGGTACGATCCTCAGACGAAGCTGCAAACTGAGGAGTGGCATATTGAGAAATCTCCTCGGCCGGAAAAAAGCTCGAATAAGCACGTCAAAGATCAAAGCAATGCTGATTTGCTTTTTTAACAATAGAGATGTCGTACATAAAGAATTTGTTGGTCCAGGACAAAGTGTCTAGTGTTTTACAAAGATGTCCTTGAAAGGCTCAGGAAAAGGGTGATTGGAGTGAGCATATTTTCTTCAAAGGACGTCATAATTTACAGGTTACGCACTAGTTAATTATAAGGTCTCCAGGGGTATGTCCCATACATGATTAGTACTAAATTTTCCTATTTTACACCCTATACTGACGTTACCTAATTGGCGGGAACCGTGAATTGGTACCAACTGCAACTGTAAATTGTACGAGGGTTTAATAATCAACGGTTAAAGCACTGCCTGACAGTTGGTACATTAAGATCTGTAGGATATCTAGTTCCATTAATAGATACAGCTACCAGTAAATTTTAAGAGTCGAAAGTTAACAACTAAGTCTGCAGTTAGACAATTTGTTCCTTGCCATATCTATTTGCAAACCTACAAGCACCTACAACGGAGTACAATGTTTGCGTGACCTACAGAATCTCCGCTTCTTCAAAGTCTGTATCTATTTTTCCGAATACTCTCAATTTGTGGGGAGCAAAAGAAAGAATGTGAGCTTATATGTTTCTAGACTCTACAATTTTACTCTTTATTAAGAAATGAACCTTGTCTGGAGTTTTCAGTTCGACCTTCGCTTTCGTTTTCCCACGGTTGAGATGCATGATGTCTAGCTAAAGAGTATCTGATTTGAAAATTAAATATCTTGAAGACTAAGATAGGCAGACGCTTACAACAGAAGGTATGTATTTTGTGAAACCTGTGTAAGTTTTCTGAAGAAGTTTTGAAATAGTTGGAAAAGCTGCTAACACATGGCGCCTTATAATGGTCAGCTAGTACAGTATCAGCGTGCATAATTAAACTGATCCTCGGCAAGCAGTCATTGCAATCACATCACAATATTTTTGAAATGCCCATCGCTAGTACCATGTAGGTGGCGCAAACGAACAGTGAACTTTGCCATACATCCTGTAGTCTGTAGTGTCTCTACAAAAATGGATTCAGATGCCACACAAATCGCCGATTCAAGCTCTTCCTGGGTGGTGGCGTGCTAAACAGTGTCTTTCAATTATCCCCACATAAGTAGTCACAGGAAGTGAGATCGAGCGACTATGGAGGCCAGTCCATCCCTGAGCCAGTAAGTTTGCAATGTTTCGACGATATGACTCTATTAGCGCAGGAGAGACGAGAGGAGAGGAGAGCCTTGATGTGCTGGTACTGCTAACCGCTGACAGCAAGGGTAAACTACAGCCGTAATTTTTCCCGAGGACAAGCAGCTCTACTGTGTGGTTAAATTGTGATGGCGTCCTCTTAGGTAAAATATTCCGGAGGTAAAATAGTCCTCCATACGGATCTCCGGGCGGAGACTACTCAGAAGGATGTCGTCACTGGGAGAAACAAAACGCTTTCTACGGATTAGTGTGTGGAATGTTGGATCCCTTAACCGGGCGATGCAGACAGCCATACTGTAAGTACAACCGAAACGGAGGGGTATATATTGAGACACGAGACAAACGCGTGGTTAAAAAGGGAAATGGATAGGTTGAAGTTAGATGTAGTGGGAATTAGAGAATTTCGGTGCACGAGATAAAGGACTTCCGGGACAGGTGTATATAGGGTTATAAATACAAACTCTAGTAGGATAATGCAGGAGTAGGTTTAATAACGAATAAGAAAATAGGAATGCGGGTAAGCTACTATGAACAGCATGGTGGGCGCATTATCGTAGGCAAGATAGACACGAAGCCCACGCCTACAACACTAGTACAAGTTAACACGCCACCTAGCTCCGGAGATTATGAGGAGATTGAAGAAATGTGCGACCAGATGAAAGAAGTTATTCATATAGTTAAAGGAGATGAAAATTTAATCGTGATGGGAGACTCGAATTCGATAGTAGGAAAAGGAAGAGAAGGGAAAATAGTAGGTAAATATGGAATGGAGGAAAGCAATGAAAGAGGAAGCTGCCTGGTGTAATTTTGCATACAGCATAATTTAGTCATTGTTTAACACTTGGTTTAAGAATGATAAAAGAATTGTGTATACGTGGAACAGACCCGGAGACAATGAAATGTTTGAGGTGGAATATAGATTGGTTTGACAGAGATTTAGGACCTGATTTTAAATTGTTTGACACTTCCAGGAGCAGATGTGGGCTCTGAACACAATTTATTGGTTATAAACTGTAGATTAAAACTGAAGAAATTGAAAAACGACAGGAAATTAAGGATATGCGACCTACATAAGTTGAAAGAACCAGACGTTACTCGGAGCTTCACAGGGAGCATTATACAGGGTGATTCAAAAAGAATACCACAACTTTAGGAATTTAAAACACTGCAACGACAAAAGGCAGAGCTAAGCACTATCTGTCGGCGAATTAAGGGAGCTATAAAGTTTCATTTGGTTGTACATTTGTTCGCTTGAGGCGCTGTTGACTAGGCGTCAGCGTCAGTTGATGCTAAGATGGCGACCGCTCAACAGAAAGCTTTTTGTGTTATTGAGTACGGCAGAAGGGAATCGACGACAGTTGTTCAGCGTGCATTTCGAACGAAGTATGGAAACAACTCAGTATGAACGTGACTCGCCTAAGGTGAACGTTTTCTGTGCCATTTCAGACAATAAAGTTTTTGGTCCCTTTTTCTTCGAAGGTGCTACTGTAACTGGACTACAGTATCTGGAGATTAGAGAATTGGCTGTTCGCTCAGCTCGAACAAGAAGCACAACAATTCATATTTCAGCAGGATGGTGCACCACCACATTGGCACTTATCTGTCCGTAACTACCTGAGCATCAACTACCCGAGGTGATGGATCGGCCACCAGGCAGCCCGTGACAGAGCACTTCATCACTGGCCTCCAAGAAGCCCTGATCTTACCCCCTGCGATTTTTTCTTATAGGGGTATGTTAAGGATATGGTGTTTCGGCCACCTCTCCCAGCCACCATTGATGATTTGAAACGAGAAATAACAGCAGCTATCCAAACTGTTACGCCTGATATGCTACAGAGAGTGTGGAACGAGTTGGAGTATCGGGTTGATATTGCTCGTGTGTCTGGAGGGGGCCATATTGAACATCTCTGAACTTGTTTTTGAGTGAAAAAAAACCTTTTTAAATACTCTTTCTAATGATGTATAACAGAAGGTTATATTATGTTTCTTTCATTAAATACACATTTTTAAAGTTGTGATATTCTTTTCGAATCACCCTGTATAATGCTTGACTAGAAAATGGGTAAGGGATACAGTAGAAGACGAAGCTTTAACAGACGAAATAGTGAAGGCAGCAGAGGATAAAACCGGTAAAAGACAAGCTCTTGTAGCAGACCTAGGATAACACAGGAGATATTAAATTTAATTGATCAAAGGAGAAAATTTTAAAACGTAGCAAATGAAGCAAGTGAAAGAAAATACGAACGTTTAAGAAATCAGATTCACAGCAACTGCAGAATTGCTAAGCAGAAATGGCTTGAGGACAAATCTAGGGATTTAGAGGAATATTTCACTAGGGGAAAGATAGATATTGTCTACAGCAAAATTAAAGGGGCCTTTGGGGAAAAGAGAAGCAGCTGTATGAATATCAGGGGCTCAGATGGTAACCAGTTTTAAGCAAGGAAGGGAAAGCCGAAATCTGGAAGGGGTATGCAGAGGGAATATTATAGAAGGGGAAGTGGGCGTAGCTGAAGATGAGATGGGAGATATGATACTGCGAAAAATTTGACACAGCTTTGAAAATCGAAATCGAAACAAGTCCCCGGGAGGAGACGAAATTCCGTCATAACTAGTGATAGCCGTGGGGGGTCAGCCATAAAAACTCTTCCATCTGGTGTGCAAGATATGTGAGACAGGCGAAATACCCCCAGACTTAAAGAAAGAACTAGTAATTCCAAATCCAAAGAAAGCAGCTCGTGACATGTGAAAATTTTACCGAACTGTCGGTTTAATAAGTCATGGTTCAAAGTACTATCACGAATTCTTTACAGAAGAATCGAAAAACTGGTGGAAGCAGACCTCAGGGAAGATCACTTTGGATTCCGGAGAAATGTAGGCACTCGCGAGGCAATACTGACACTACGACTTATCTTATGACGTAGATTAAGGAAAGGCAAACCTACGTTTGTAGCATTTGTGGACCTAGAGAAAGCTTTTGACGATGTTGACTGGAATACTCTCTTTGAAATTCTGAAGGCAGCAAGGGTAAAATACAGGGAGGAAAAGACTAGCTACAGTTTGTACAGAAACCAGACAGCAGTTACAAGAGTCTTGGGGCATCAAAGGGAAGCAGAGGTTGAGAAGGGCGTGAGACAGGGTTGTGGCCTATCCCCGAAGTTATTTAATATGTACATTGAACAAGCAGTAGAGGAAACCAAAGAAAAATTTGGAGTTAGGATTAAAGTTCAGGGAGAAGAAATAAAAACTTTTACGTTTCCCAATGACATTGTAATTCTGTCAGAGACAGCAAAGGACGTGGAAGAGCAGCTGACGGGAATGGTCAGTGTCTAGGAAGGAGGACATAAGATGAATACCAACAAAAACAAAACAAAGATAATGTAATGTACTAGTATTAAGTCAGGTGATGCTAAGGGAATTAGATTAGACAAGAGACACTTAAACTAGCAGATGAGGTTTGCTATTTGTGAAGCAAAATAACTGATGATGGCCGAAGTAGAGAGGATATAAAATGTAGACTGGCAATGGCATTTCAGAAGAAGATAAATTTGTTAACATAGCCGGCCGTTGTGGCCGAGCGGTTCTATGCGCTTCAGTCCGGAACCGCGTTGCTGCTACGGTTTCAGGTTCGAATCCTGCCTCGGGCATGGATGTGTGTGATGTCCTTAGGTTAGTTATGTTAAAGTAGTTCTAAGTCTAAGGGACTGATGACCTCAGATGTTAAGTCCCATAGCGCTCAGAACCATTTTTCGTTAACGTAGAATATATATTTAAGTGTTAGGAAGTCTTTTATGAAGGTATTTGTCTGGAATGTAGCTCTGTCTGGAAGTGAAACATGGGCAAGAAACAGTTTAGACAATAAGAGAACAGAAGCTTTCGAAATGTGATACTACAGAAGAATGCTGAAGATTAGATGGTTTGATCTTGTAACTAATGAGGAGATACTGAATAGAACTGGTAAGACAAGAAATTTGTGGCACAGCTTGACCAAAAGATGGGATCAGTTCACATGACACATTCTGAAACCGTTCAATGGATAACCAATTTAGAATTGTAGGGAAGTGGGGGTGGTAGAAAAAGTAGAGGTAGACCAAGAGATGAATACAGTAAGTTCTGTCAGACCTCCAACTGAAACGCCGATCAGTTTGTCCTCAGATTCACAACCCAAGTGACAATAGCGGCCGAATCAAAATCAGAGGTCTTGACCCAGTTCCTGACCTCATGCTGATATTAGAAACTGGCAGCAGTAGTGTAACGAATATTAAACTCGGCATGCAAATTTTCATAGATATCGAAGATGTTCCTTCAAGTGCTGTGTTCTACACAAGTAAACAGTAGTGTTTTTCACAGTAGTGGTATTTTCTGTGCTCCACCAATACCTACAGTGGATGAAGCGATAAAAGGGAAAGCTAGCAACAGTGTATTCTGCAGCAGAGCAGCAGCGTATGTTGCGGCCTAGCCGCTGCCGGAAGGGGAGGTCTGTGTCCCAGGTTTAACAGAACAGATCGGCTCCAAGATAAATATCAGCCTTCACGACGAGGAAATTCTCGATCAGACTTCATCCCCGAAACAGATGCAGCGAAGACAGCAGACATTGTAAAATATATGAAATTGATGCTAGTAGTACTGCAGAAATTAGGTCTCGTTGCTGAGAAAGAGACGAAATTTCAAAGTGAATCTCTTTGCTACAACTAACAAACTATAACAGTAACAACGGAAAAATAGCCTGCAGCTGCTAGGTATAGCAGGAAATGAGGTGGAAGATACAGATTACCTTTCCACACAGGTTCTTCGTGATCTATTAGGTGTGGAAGTAAGTGGTGCAGAAAGGTTATTATGAGCCCAATCAAAGGTCAAGATCTGAGGTCAAGATGTAAAGTCAAACTCTAAGGTCAGGGTCATGTGTCACTATCCTGACACAGTTATCCTTCAAGGACGCAGGTCTGTGTCCTCCTTGAGACAAGGAGTCCATATTTTTTCCTTTTCTCAAATTAAAATATGTGAATTACAATTAATTATTACTTATCACCATAATTTATTATTTCAATAATGCCATATCAATTATCACCATTATTAATGATATGTCACTTTCATCATCATCATCATCATCATTATCATCATCAATGACCTATCATCATCATTTAATACCTATTAATAATGATTTATCACTAAGAAATAATCATTTTTCCCTCACATGTCCAACCATCAGACAGACTCACCATTTGCATTCTGTAAGTCATAGTGAGAGCATCAGACTGACTCATCACTAGTGTTCTGTCTACCTACACGCCTGAAATATGCCTCAACCTTTTATGCCATTTCGTTGTTTGTATTTTGCTGTGGAGTATCGTGCTCAATGACGTTTCTGGGCACACTCCATTTTATAAAATTCTTCCTCCTACGCTGCCTGGGGCTATTTGTTACAATTTTGCTGATTTTTCTGAAAAAATACAGTTTTCGAGCTCATGAATCTCCCACTTTAAATGTTTAACATGTACCACAGCGCATTATTAAAGTAATTGACAGGTTTAAACAATTTATAGCGTGTTATGGTCTTGGAAATTAATAACTAACATCTAACAGATCAGAACTAATCTCGTTTTTATGTGTGTGTTAAAAACAGTGGCCCATATGTCATCAGATCGTCTAAGAGAAGACCGACATCACGACACTGTATACTCGTAAGTAGTGATGGAAATTAGCAACTTTTCTATAGCTATGTCATACACGCAATAAATCGCTGTTACGTCTAGGATAGGGATGAAGGAGGACGAGGAAGAGGAGGAGGAATCCACTCTATGCAAAGTCCTTTATTATATGATATACATTTACACAATGTTTCACTGTGACATAAAAAGGATTAAAAACTTTTATTATGATGATCCACACTGGCCAGCACCCAATACACGTCCGCAGGCAGTGACAGAGTGAGCGCAAGCACCATATGCCACTGAAGGCTTCCACCAGAGCAGAAAGCTGTTTGCCCTCAATTAACGTCCAGCTGCGAGATGAGCTTTGTCTCTGCGCTGCCCGCTAGGAGTGTCATGAGTGTGGCATCCTGCAGCCACTCCACGCTCCCTGGGCACCCTGGTGCAGTTGTATATGAAGTCATCAGAGGCGTGCCACAGCCACCAAAGCCTCCTATGGTCACCCAGCACAGCTTGCTTCGCTACAATAAATTGAAGTTGTTATCACGAGATTACGTGAGCTAAGGTCATCCCTTCCACCTCTGCCCAAAGTTAGAACATTGTTGTTACTCGTCCTTCTAACTGTCAGTTTAACTAGAGAACTTATTCGAGTATAGCGCATTCTCTTAGCGATGTGTAATCTATATTTTGCATACGTAACCTGATTAAGGGGGGTAGGACGTCAAACGGGCTGACTTGGAGCAGGAGAGGCACCACTGAACATTTTAATTTCCGCTGTCTATACTTTTACAAATAAATTCATAAAACTTTGTCTGCATGACCAGGAAGGATTCAGAATTCACACTCTTAGCAGTGGAAGTTCGAAAACATACTAAATAATTCTTTTTTTGCATGTGAAATTTCTTAATTTTTTTTCACTTACTAATGGTAGCATTTGTTGCTGTAGGTACACTTTTCTTCATAAATAATAGAGATTCTCCGATGAGTTTTTCACAGTATACAAACCATACTTAAAGGTGTATGAAACTCTAGAATTTTCCAAATCTATTAAAAATTGTGGTGAAAATTGAGGTAATTAACTGTAAAATTTGTGTTTTTTCTAAACATGAAGTTTAAAATATAATAGTTCATTCGTTTTTTCATCAATTAAATAAATTCTTGAGTTTCATACACCTGTGAGTATGGTATGTATGCTGTGCAAAATTCATCGAAGAATCTCTCTAACTTTTGAAGAAAAGTGTACCTATAGCAACAAATGCAGCCATTAGAAAGTGAAAAAATGATGAAATTTCGCATGGACAAAAATTTATTTTGTTATGTTTTCGAACTTCCACTGCAATGGGTGTGGATCCTGACTCCTTCCTGATGATGCTGACAAAGTTTGATGATTTTTTTTGTAAAAGTATAGACACTGGAAATTAAAATGTCCTGTGATGCCTCTCCTGCTTCAAGTCGACCCGTTTGACGTCCTACCCCCCCTTAAAAGTATCTCACCTCACACCATGCACGGGCCCTGATCCCAGACGCACCGAGTTCATCTACATCTACATGTACATCATACTCCGCAAGCCACCTAGTGGTGTGGCGGAGGGTACTTTCGGTACCATTATCTGATCCCTCCAACCCTATTCCACTTGCGAATAGTGCGTGGGAAGAATGATTGTCGGTAATCTTCTGTACTGGCTCTAATTTCTCGAATTTCCTCTTCGTGGTCAATATGCGAGACGTATGTGGGGGGAAGTAATATGTTGTCTGACTCCTCCTGAAAAGTGCTGTCCCGAAATTTCAATAGTAAATCTCTCCGTGATGCACAACGCCTCTCTTGCAACGTCTATCAGTCGAGTTTGTTTAGCATTTCCATAACGCTCTCTCGCCAGCTAAGTGATCCCGTGACGAAATGCGCCGCTCTTCGTTGGATCTTCTCTATCTCCTCTATCAGTCCTACCTGATAGGGATCCCAGATACATGAAGAATACTTAAGAATTGAGGAACAAGAGCCATATAAGCAACTTCTTTCGTGGATGAATTACATTCTCTCAAGATTCTTCCGATGAATCTGAGTCTGGTGTCTGATTTTCCCACTATCTGTTTTATATGGTCGTTTCACTTAAGGTCGCTCTGGATAGTTGCGTCTAGATATTTTACGCCAGACGCTGTCTCCAGCTGTTTGTCATCAATAGTGTAGCTGTACAGTAGTGGATTTCTTTTCCTAGGTATGCGCAATACGTCCCATTTATTTACGTTCAGGGTCAACTGCCAGAGTCTGCACCATTCATCAATTCTCTGCAGGTCGTTCTGCAAATTCTTACTACCTTCTGGCGTTGCTACTTTGTTATAAACAACTGCATCATCTGCGAATAGCCTTAAAGAGCATCTGACGCTTTCTACTAGATCAATTATATATATTGTAAACAGCAACGGTCCTATCACACTTCCCTGTGGTACACCGGATATTACCTTTACATTTGTTGATTTAGTTCCGTTAAGAACGACGTGTTGAGTTATATCTGCAAGAAAGTCTTGAATCCAATCGCAGGTCTGCTCCGATACTCCGTAAGCTTGCAGTTTTTTCATTAAACGGCAATGCGGGACGGTGTCAAATGCCTTGCTGAAATCAAGGAACACGGCATCAACCTAAGTGTCGTTGTCCATTGCGCTGTTGATCTCATGGAGGAACAGAGCGAGCTATGTTTCGCAGGATCTCTGTTTGCGGTATCCATGTTGATTCTCATAGAGGAGATGTTCATTTTCCAAGAACGTCATAATTCTTGAGCATAAAACATGTTCCATAATTCTACAACAGATTGACGTAAACGATATAGTCTATAATTGTGTGGATCTGTCTGACGGCTTTTCTTAAAAACGGGAATGACCTGCGCTTTTTTCCAGTCGTTAGGTACCTTTCGTTGCTCAAGCGATGTACGACATATTACTGCTAGAAGGGAAGCAAGTTCTTTCGCATAATATTTATAGAATCTTATAGGTATATCATTTGGTCCTGAAGCCTTTCCACAACTAAGCGATTGTAGCTGCTTTTCAATTCCACGATCGGTTATCTCAATATCTGCCATTTCGACGTTCGCACGACGATTGAAAGGAAGGACAGTGTTACGATCTTCCACGGTGAAACAACTTCGGAAGACCGAATTCAGTATTTCGGCCTTTTCTCTGTTATCTTCCGTTTTGGTGCCGGTGTGGTCGCTGAGAGAATGAATAGATGATTTTGACCCACTTACTGATTTTACATACGACCAAAATCTGTTTGGGTTTTTACTCTGGTCAGTTGACAACGTGTTACTTTCAAAATCATTGAACGCTTCTCTCATTGCTCTCCTTACGCTCATTTCCGCTTCGTCCAGCTTTTGTTTGTCAGCTAGGTTTTTACTTCTCTTGACTCTGAGATGAAGTGCTCTTTGTTTACGTAGCGCTTTTCTAACACGGCTATTAAATCATGGTGGATCTTTCCCATTCCTTAAAACCGTACTCGGAACGTACTTTTCTTGAGCATATTGAACGATGCCTTTGAATTTTTCCCATTTGTTCTCCATGTCTTTGTCCTCATCACCTAATATTTGATGCTGAGTGCTGAGATATTCTGAAATTTGTATCCTGTCACCCTTGCTGAGAAAATATGTCTTCCTACCTTTCTTAACATTCCTTGTAGGACCCGTCGTCATAGATGCTGCCACAGCCTTATGATCACTGATACCGTCCTCTACGTTAACTGGCTCGGTAAGCTCAGGTCTGTTTGTTGCCAGGAGGTCTAAGACGTTACCTTCAAGAGTTGGTTCTCTAACTATCAGCTCAAGGTAATTTTCGAACAAGACATTCAGAACAATGCCACACGATTCCCTGACCCTGGCACCTGTTTCTGCGGCATAACACTCCCAATCTATATCTGGCAAGTTGAAGTCACCCCCTATTACAGAGGCATGATCAGGAAAATTACTAATGATAATCTGCAAGTTCTGTCCGAAGCGCTCTACAGCTACAGATCCCGACCCAGGTGGTCTATAAAAGCACCCGATCACCATTTTTGGACGTTCTTTGATACTCAGTTTCACCCAGTTTAATTCACATTCGGAATCCGTGATAACCTTCCTAGATTTTATCGAATTTTTACTGCTATAAACACACCGCCACCATTGGCGACTAATCTATCATTACGATAAACATTCCAGTCTGAACTTAGAATTTCGTTGTCATTGACGTCTGGCTTCAACCAGATTTCTGTTCCCAATACTATCTGTGCATTGTAACCTTCAGTAAGCGATACTAATTCTGGGACCTTTCCTTGGATGCTACTGCAGTTTACTAAAATCATATTAATCTTTGCTATCTCTGATCTGCGAAGACCGAGATTCTCTGAGGTCGGTGTGGTTGATTTAACAGGCAAATCGTCTTTATTCCCAAAGGAAGGGTCCTAAAACAATCCCCATGTGCACGCCACACGTACTCCGCTACCCTAGTAGCCGCTTCCTGCGTGTAGTGCACACCTAACCTAATAAGGGGAACCCTACAATTCTGCACCCGATAGCGCAGGTCGAGAAATTCGCAACCGATAATGTCGCAGAACCGTCTGAGCCTCCGGTTTAGTCATTCCACTCTACTCCAAACCACGGGACAGCGATCAACCCCGGGTATGATGCTACATATAGACAGCTTAGCCTGCACCCCGCGTGCGTTGCTAGTTGCCTTAACCAAATCAGCCAGCCGCCGAAAGGAGCCGAGGATGGCCTCACAACCCAAACGGCAGGCGTCATTCGTGCCGACATGTGCCACTACATGCAACCGGTTGCACCCAGTGCACTCAATATCCGTCGGCAGGGCCTCCTCCACATCACGGATGAGACCTCCCGGCAAACATACAGAATGCACACTGGAATTATTTCCCGCCTTGCTATCTCCCTGAGGGGCTCCATCACGCGCCTAACATTGGAGCTCCCAAAGACTAGCATACCCACCTACTGTACTGGGCAGAAAAATCGACCGCTGGCCCAACAGGAGAGGCATCCCGTGCTGGTTGGTTGGTTTGGGGAAGGAGACCAGACAGCGAGGTCATCGGTCTCATCGGATTAGGGAAGGATGGGGAAGGAAGTCGGCCGTGCCCTTTCAGAGGAACCATTCCGGCATTTGCCTGGAGTGATTTAGGGAAATCACGGAAAACCTAAATCAGGATGGCCGGACGCGGGATTGAACCGTCGTCCTTCCGAATGCGCATCCCGTGCTGGCTCAGAGTTATCATCAACACTGGGGAGCACCTCGTACCTGTTGCTAGGGCCCGCCACACACATTCCGGTATACCTGTCAGGTAAACCGGTACAGGTCACCTGTACAGGTAAACCGGAGCGGGTTTGCCAGTCGGTTCAGGCCAAACTGTACAGGCATAGCGACCTGCGCAGGCGACCGGAGAAGAATCAAAATTCAGTTCTTTCTACCTGCACTGGCATGTAGACCTGAGCCTGTGTATGAGTCACTCCGACACGCCTGTACATGTGTATGGTTAGCTGGGGCTAGCTCCTTGATTAGAGAGCTCCCGTTGTCTTTCTATTTACTTGCACAACAGTGTTAACTAGTGACTACATGCGCGGTACTGCTCAACTCTTCTACTCAACATTTCAAATCGGAAACGGAACCGAAGGAGTAAGAACCCGACGCTCCAAAGCAATCTTAGTGAAAAGAATAAATAATTTAATAAGTAATGTACGTAAAGAAAAGAACAAACGTTATGTGTCAATGAAATCTGGAGCTTCAACAGACAGCATTTACATATCAAAATTGTTGTACTTAGATTTGTTCGACTTTCTTGGCGATCAAGATACTCCTTGTGCGTCTGTGTCAATCTTGGGTGACGAGGATGGATGTGAGATCGATGAAGTACTCAAATTATTTATAACACTCATACAATTTATTTAATTAAACTACATTTTGTATTTACAAATGGAAAGGTTATATTTATAGTCCACATTTTTTATTAATATTAATGGAAAATGTTTTTACTGTATGAATTAATAACATACTGCGGCCAAACTTCTTCTTTTAGTCTATTTTTTGTTTCGATGAACCCTATTATCTTGCCATGGAACTTTGCCTTCATTCATGAAGTATGAAGTGAACCCATTTCTAAGCTGTTTAGCAGCAGACGTTATGTTCCCGTGGTTCTGACGTTTCAGTGCGATCATATTTGTTTCCGAGGTATCCAAACATGTAATGGCAGTAGTTCCATCGTACGTCTCCTGATAGGTACTGTTTGGAGGAGCGCAAATGCCTGGATGTTGTTCCATCAAAAAATTATGCAACGCACAAGTTGCCATCACCACTTTCATTATGTTCTCTCGTTCCAAATTAATTTGAGTATGTAATATACGAAATCTGGATGCAAGTATTCCAAAGCAGTTTTCGACAACGTGTCTTGCTCCTGAAATGCGGTAGTTGTAAATTTCTTTACTAGCTGAATCTAGTTGCGCTTGTCGAAAAGGCTTCATAATATTAAGTGTAAGAGGAAAGGCGTCATCAGCTACAAAAACATAAGGTACATTTTCGAAATTTTCTGTAACATTGCATGGCTCTGTAAGTTTGAGCTCATTACTCTCTAACTTTTCATAAAATTTAGTATTCTGAAGAATGCCTCCATCAGAAACCCCTCCATTAGTTCCAAAATTCACGAGAAGAAACAGATTGTTAGCATCCACTATTGCAAGAAGTACCATACTGTGTCTGCTTTTGTAGATAAAGTAAAAAGATCCGGAATTCGCTGGGGGAACTATGTCTATATGTTTACCGTCCATGGCACCAAAACAATGTGGGAAATTCCATCTGTCTTCAAATGTTTTAGCAATAACTTTCCATTTCTCAGCCGAGTCAGGAAACTGAAACAACAGCAAATTAACAATATTTTTTTTTTACAATGTGGATGTATAGCGGTGTTGATTGCAACAGGCTTTATAAATTTACTGTTATAAGCAAAATGAAAATAACATTTAAAATAACAAAAAAACCAATGCTTGTTTAAAAAGTTTGGTTATAAATAAAATAAAAACAGAATTTTAAAATACTACAGTGAAACTATCTGTTTAATAGTTTTTAAAGAAGGTTTGTGTTGCTTTTATCTTATAGTTTTGTCTTATTTTAAATTATATTCCTGATACGAAAAATAAAACCAGAGTAAATGACTTTTAGGGTCTAATAGTATGCTTCTTTCAGGATGGAATCGATAATGTTGCTCCACAGACACCCAGCAGTGAAGAACCCTCTGAGATAAACGAGAGTCCTCAAAATTCCAAAGAACTCCCGATATTACGACCAAATTTGGCAAAAAAGAGGAAAAGTGTGGAACTGACCAATGACCGTTCTGCTATCAGTGAGAGATCATTTTAAAAAGCCTTCGCTCCAAGATAATAGGTACGATCTACTGGGAAAATCTATTACAATGAGAATGAGGACACTGGAAAAACTCCAGCGTCTGGTTGTGGAAAAAAGAATCAATGATCTCCTATATGAAGCTGAAATGGGAATGCTTAACGAGCCAACAAGTTCATACAGCTCCGAATATCTAACCAGTCCCAGCCCAAGTACGAGCTCATCAACTCCTACCGCAGCTACTTCATATGATCAGTTTACGAAACAAACAGCGCCTGCAGAATTCGTAACCAATCAAGAGCTTCCACTTCCACACTTAGCAGCTACTTACTTAGCTACCTATAATAATATTTAATTTTTGGGCATTTTTAATTTTTCTATGGTTTTAATTGACGAATAATACCAAATTTTCAATTATTTTCGAATTTCATGTGTTATTCATTATTATGCTCCAGTTGAAATTTTGTCTTTGAATTGTAAAAATATTTACTAAGAATAAAAGAATTAAAAATGTGTGTATTTGTTATACATACCTGAAGATACACTCCTTTCAGCTGAAAGGTATGTGCTGAGATTCGATCAGGATAGAGCCAGTGAAAAATGTCAATAGTTCCCAACCGCAAGGTTGGACGAGTAGTACATCTTCGAGTAGTAAGATCTTTGACAGCTAACAGAGCTAGGTGCACGCGGTAAAAGTTTGAGTAGTGGCGAGGAGATGCACAGAGACAGCAGACGTGTTTCGAGTCGGAGCTAGATGCCTGCAGGAGGCAGGGTCGTGACAGCATCAAAGTAAGAATTGGCGCTACGCACATAATAAGCTATATATTGAGCGAAACTCGGCACATACCTGGGGAAACTAGAAAGAATAATTAATAAAATAGGTTTTCTTTGGTTAAATAATGTCTGAAAGCTAGATAGAAATCCCATTGTTGATGCAATAAGCGTTTTGTGAAACTTTCTCGTAAATCCATGCTATAGAAGTTTTTTTTAGTTTTTCACATGTGCCTTAAAAGTTTGAACAATAAATATTTTTTAGATAAAATTAGATTTTCGTCTCACACCTTATGTCGTTCTCCGCATCCTGTGCTTGCATTGAACCAAAAGGTACATTAAAGTAAAGTTCCCATTAGTAAAGCTAATAATTTCATTTATCAGAGTAAAATAATCTATATGCCATTGCACAGTTGGCAAATTATTCAGATCAGGACAGATTTTTTATTAAGTAACAAACAGGGCCAAAATGAGTAAAGTTAATCTAGAATGACAATTTTATGCCATTGCACTACGGCTGAATTGAATATATGTTTTACTATCGGCTAAACGGGAAGGAGTGCACGAGCTAAGTCCACAGACGCAGTCAGATGCAGGTTGATGACTTTCATTTATTTTTACCACTAAACTTTCATGCAGTCAGATGCGTATTTTGAGCATTAATTTTCCAATAATATTTTCATGCAGTCAGATAAAGTTCAGCTCAGTTAAATACGCAGTCAGATACAAGTTTTATTAAAGACTAAAGCAGTCACATGCAGTTCAGTCTAGTTTAAATAGAGAAGTTTTACTAACAACACTTTCACAGCACATTGTAGATGGCAACACATGTCTCTGGAATTATTTTGCCAAGAGCTTGGGGTGATATTATAGTAGAAAATTTGAGACATTCATACGATCGACCCGTTGCAAGAAACCTCATAGTAGCTGTCAGTCTTTCATGGGCAGAAATAGAAGTTCTCATAGCTGTATTTTTCCTTTGTATTAAAGGAGTCACAAGCGACAATAGTTTTTGGTAGACGTCTTCAGTCATCCACAAATAATTACGATAATCTGAAGGTTCTGAACATAACTCTTTTACTAATTTCGTATGAGTGTATTCATTTCTCTTTGTAAACAACTCTTTACACCACGTTTTTCGCTTTTGCTTCCTTTTACACTTCGTGGCCACTAACAAACCGACTAAAGCGATCGCCATTTCTCGACCGACTGAGTTAAAATCCTCCGGTTCACCGTAGTGTGTGTGTGCTCCAGTCTGCACAGGTATACCTTTCCGGTATACCTGTGCAGGTACCTTGGGCAAAGAACCGCCTGAAAACTCCTCGCACAGTATACAGCCCAGCTCAGCTCAGTAATCAAAGTACCCCGAGATGCTCTCTTTAGATGTCCCCAGTGAAGTCACAGAGCTAAATTACACTATATTATGTGGTTATTGAAATATTTGTGGTTTTTCTGTGTCCAGGACAGTGCAATACAATTATTTTCAAAGTCAAATATATCTACAACATATATACAGGATTTTATACACGTCAAATTGGTTTTGAGGCACAGAAATTGGCAGTCCTCATTGCTGGAACATTTTCTGCGACGAGGTCATCAAGTGTTAAGGATTCAGGATACTACGGGCAGACCAAGAGGTGTGCATCATCTTGAGATTCTCCGAATTCGCAGGCTGCATCTCCAGAAATGTAGCCCCATCGTTTAAAGTTTTGTTTGCACCGCTTCACTCCACTCCGTAGTCTATTCAGAGTGTTCCACGTCTGATAGGATAGTTGGAAATCAGCAGCAGGCCCTTCCTTCAGGTTTTGGCTATTATTTACAAATATTTTGTCCCGCGAGTGGCGAGTGGAAGGTAAAGATGATATAACTGCTCCAGTTGTTTGCAGGAAACTCTTTCTGGACTTCAGCCTTGAACACGGTGCTTCCCTTCCAAACATGGGGTGCCTGGGATCGTTTTCCTGTTTGTTTATTTTCAACTTCTGCCGCTGTTCTTCGTCTTATCTTCGGGGGTGCTATGCCTGCCAGCTGGTAGATTTGTCGACTGGAGTTGGTCGTAGGCAACTTGTTATGATGCGGCCTCCCTTTTTGAGAGCGGTATCAAAATGCTTGGTGTGTGCAGAGTTCTGCCAGACTGATGCTGCATATTCAGCTGCGGAAAGACATAAAGCTAGGGCAGATGTGCGTAGCTCCCGATCAGCTTGCGTATTGTGTTACGTGGGCAGCTGAACTTTGTTTCCTCGCAGTGGTCTTTGAAATTGACCAGGTATTTATATTTAGGGGTGTATGTATGTTGTCCTCCCCCCCCCCCCCCCCAATGGGCCTTGCCGTTGGTAGGGAGGCTTGCGTGCCTCAGCGATACAGATAGCCGTACCCTAGGTGCAACCACAACGGAGGGGTATCTGTTGAGAGGCCAGACAAACGTGTGGTTTCTGAAGAGGGGCAGCAGCCTTTTCAGTAGTTGCAGGGGCAACACTCTGAATGATTGACTAATCTGGCCTTGTAACACTAACCAAAGCTGGTACTGCGAACGGCTGAAAGCAAGGGGAAACTACAGCCGTTATTTTTCCCGAGGGCATGCAGCTTTACTGTATGGTTAAATGATGATGGCGTCCTCTTGGGTAAAATATTCCGGAGGTAAAACAGTCCCCCATTCGGATCTCCAGGCGGTGATTACTCAGGAGGACGTTGTTATCAGGAGAAAGAAAACTGGTGTTCTACGGATCGGAGTGTGATTGGCAATGGCAAGGAAAGCGTTTCTTAAGAAGAGAAATTTGTTAACATTGAGTATAGATTTAAGAGTCAGGAAGTCATTTCTGAAAGTATTTGTATGGAGTGTAGCCATGTATGGAAGTGAAACATGGACTATATATAGTTTAGACAAGAAGAGAATAGAAGCTTTCGCAATTTGGTGCTGCAGAAGAATGCTGAAGATTAGATTGGTAGATCACATAACTAATGAATAACTATTGAATAGAATTGGAGAGAAGAGAAATTTGTGGCGCAACTTGACTAGAAGAAGGGATCGGTTGTAGGGCATATTCTGAGGCATCAGGGGATCGCAATTTAGTATTGGTGGGCAGCGTGGAGGGTAAAAATCGTAGAGGAAGGCCAAGAGATGAATACACTAAATAGATTCAGAAGGATGTAGGTTGCACTAGGTACTGGGAGATGAAGAAGCTTGCACAGGATAGAGTAGTATGGAGAGCTGCATCAAGCCAATCTCTGATCTGAAGACCACAACAACATGTATGTTGTGATTGCATTCCCCTCTAAGTTATATCCAGTTTTCTTCTAGCTTGTCTATTTCTCAAGTGAAACGCACACAGCTGTGTTTTGGATGGTTTAGGCTTTAGGTGAATGTTGTCATAGAATTTTGTCAGGTGTTCGAGGGCTGCAGTCAATTTCATTTCCATCTCTTCAAATGCACGTCCTTGGGTTGGAACTGCTGTATCGTCGGCATAGATGAAATATCTTGTATCTGTCCCGACAGGCTGGTCATTGGCGTAGATATTGTACAGTAGCGGTGCCAGCACACTGCCTTGGGGTAAACCATTCTTCTCTATTCTCCATCGATTTCTCTTGCTGTTCAGGATGACAAAGAACTGCCTGTTTTGAAGTAAGCATTGAGTGAACTGCATTAATCGATAGTCTTTGTGGTTGTATAAATCTTCCTTATGAGTTGGTTGTGATTTACTGTATCGTACGCTGCTGTTAGGTACACTAATGGCACACCTGTAATTTGCCCTCTCTCGATCCGTTTTCTATGGGCTGAAATAAGGTTCAGGATCTGGCCACAACTTGATTTTCCTGGCCGAAATCCTGCCTGTTGTTTGATTAGGCTCCGGTCTACATAACCTGATATGAAGTTCAAGGTCATTCTTTCCAACATTTTGTTTAGATGACACAGAAAGTCCTTGGGATCCGCCGAATCTTTCCCAGGTTTCAGTAAGGCTACCACTTTCGCCTTACGCCAGATTCTGGGCATCTGTAGTGTAGAAATGCAGTTGTTAACTAGATTTAAAATCCATCTTTTAGATCCTGGTCCGAACCTCTTTATTTCTTCTACTCGTAGATCACCTATTCCTGGATCTTTGTTATTCTTCATGCAACGCATGGCGTCCTCTAGTTCCGCTAAAGTAAAAGGGCAGGCAATAAAGTAATTTTCTTCGGCTTTTACTTGTAATTTGATCATGACATACGTTCTTTTCGTTTTGTCATTTAATAGAAGATGGTGAGCTACCTGATCGGGAGTTACATTGGCCATTTCAGCCGGAGCTTTAGTGTAGTTACAGTTGAGGTTTTTGAAGAGTTCCCAGGCTTTATGACTGCTATGCTTCATGCCCAACTGTGTCACTAGATTACACCGCTTTTCCCTTCTGGAGGCAGATATGCCAGACATCAGCTGTTCATCTGTTTCAATTGTTTCTTCAGAATAGTGGTCCTCATTGTTCATATTTTTTCAGCAGTGCTTTTGAATCTTTGTTAAGTCCTGGAACGTACAGGGTGTTTCAAAAATGACCGGTATATTTGAAACGGCAATAAAAACTAAACGAGCAGCGATAGAAATACACCGTTTGTTGCAATATGCTTGGGACAACAGTACATTTTCAGGCGGACAAACTTTCGAAATTACAGTAGTTACAATTTTCAACAACAGATGGCGCTGCAAGTGATGTGAAAGATATAGAAGACAACGCAGTCTGTGGGTGCGCCATTCTGTACGTCGTCCTTCTGCTGTAAGCGTGTGCTGTTCACAACGTGCAAGTGTGCTGTAGACAACATGGTTTATTCCTTAGAACAGAGGATTTTTCTGGTGTTGGAATTCCACCGCCTAGAACACAGTGTTGTTGCAACAAGACGAAGTTTTCAACGGAGGTTTAATGTAACCAAAGGACCGAAAAGCGATACAATAAAGGATCTGTTTGAAAAATTTCAACGGACTGGGAACGTGACGGATGAACGTGCTGGAAAGGTAGGGCGACCACGTACGACAACCACAGAGGGCTAGTGCAGCAGGTGATCCAACAGCTGCCTCGGGTTTCCGTTCGCCCTGTTGCAGCTGCGGTCCAAATGACGCCAACGTCCACGTATCGTCTCATGCGCCAGAGTTTACACCTCTATCCATACAAAATTCAAACGCGGCAACCCCTCAGCGCCGCCACCATTGCTGCACGAGAGACATTCGCTAACGATATAGTGCACAGGATTGATGACGGCGATATGCATGTGGGCAGCATTTGGTTTACTGACGAAGCTTATTTTTACCTGGACGGCTTCGTCAATAAACAGAACTGGCGCATATGGGGAACCGGAAAGCCCCATGTTGCAGTCCCATCGTCCCTGCACCCTCAAAAAGTACTGGTCTGGGCCGCCATTTCTTCCAAAGAAATCATTGGCCCATTTTTCAGATCCGAAACGATTACTGCATCACGCTATCTGGACATTCTTCGTGAATTTGTGGCGGTACAAACTGCCTTAGACGACACTGCGAACACCTCGTGGTTTATACAAGATGGTGCTCGGCCACATCGCACGGCCGACGTCTTTAATTTCCTGAATAAATATTTCGATGATCGTGTGATTGCTTTGGGCTATCCGAAACATACAGGAGGCGGCGTGGATTGGCCTCCCTATTCGCCAGACATGAACCCCTGTGACTTCTTTCTGTGGGGACACTTGAAAGACCAGGTGTACCGCCAGAATCCAGAAACAATTGAACAGCTGAAGCAGTACATCTCATCTGCATGTGAAGCCATTCCGCCAGACACGTTGTCAAAGGTTTCGGGTAATTTCATTCAGAGACTACGCCATATTATTGCTACGCATGGTGGATATGTGGAAAATATCGTACTATAGAGTTTCCCAGACCGCAGCGCCATCTGTTGTTGAAAATTGTAGTTACTGTAATTTCGAAAGTTTGTCTGCCTGAAAATGTACTGTTGTGCCAAGCATATTGCAACAAACGGTGTATTTCTATCGCTGCTCGTTTAGTTTTTATTGCCGTTTGAAATATACTGGTCATTTTTGAAACACCCTGTATGTAGTTCTGCATCCTCTAGAGATATGTCTTCGTGATATCATTTTCACTAGGTGGACAAACTAGTCATACATTTCTAGGATGGGTTCCACATTTTCCACTTTCTTATCCAGATCTTCAGCGAAATTGCTCCACTGCGCTCTCTTAAAATTAAATCGTCTCTTTCTGACACCACAGGTGCATTCACAAAACAGATTATAGGTCGATACTGAGAATGTGGGATTCGTTCCATAACATCTTTCTTCGACTGGTGTGCTATATATTTGTGGTGAACAGCTTCCTGAATCACAGGTTTGTTGAACTGCAAGTGTTTTTATCTTAAATATCTCTCACACTTTTTCCCAAAAATATTTTATTTATTTAAATTGAGCTCATCTCATGACTCAATAATAGGAGAACACGCTCTGACGACCACATTGCCCTGCGACCTAAATATAAAACATCATCAATTTTATGATTATTATCTGCGTTCGACCAGTTTCATCAAACAGGTCTTATTTAAGTTAATATGTTTGCCAGTACGCTGCGCTTTTCGATGTGTCCTGCACATTTTTAATAAACTTCGCCATTCAGATATTGGTCAACGCACCGAATTCTTCACACGCTTCTTGCACATTCTATTCATTATTGCTTTATGAGATTATGTAGCTAAGGAACGTGTATGAATCAGGGAAACAGTGGCAGGTGTTACGATTAATTGAAGCAGTCCGTCTAGGGTTGCTCTAGACTTACATACACGTATGCTGATTGATACCAGAACATATAAAATGTAAGGAGTGTAATAAGTAATTAGCAATTAGATGGTTTGTAATTTATTTGCGTGTGAACAATTTACAATGTGTTCCTCGAAATAGATCAGTGACATATTTTGCCTTAGTTTACGTATGAGGGGACTTAAAAAGGCAAGTTACACAAGTCGTCCCACACTAAGACTATTGCACAACGAGAATTGGCGCGTTGTTGGAAGAGTATACATGTTCCGGGGTTCCTGCATACACAGTTCTCCTGTGGTGGTGATAAAAGATGCATCACAGAGTGGGATTCGAACCTGCGACCGTAGCGGTCGCGCGGTTCCAGACTGTAGCGCCTAGAACCACTCGGCCACTCCGGCCGGCTGACAGAATAGGAGTGACCCATGAGGAAACACCTCAGTTTAGATATGAAAGTGCGTGCATTACTGTTAACATTTTTAAATTCTTGTGGTAGCTTATTGAAAATGGATGCAACAGAATATTGCAAGCCTTCCCGCACAAGACTCAAGTGGGTGCGATCCAAATGTAGATTTAATTTCTGCCTTCTGTTAACTGAGGAAAGCTGCTAATTCTTGGAAATAAGGTGATATTTCTAAAATGAAACAACATTGAAGTATATCCACATTGAGAGCCCAGTGTCAGAATATCCAGACTAATTAACAGGGGTCGACAAGAGGTTTGCGAAGTTGCACCACTTATTGCCCCAACCGCCCGTTTCTGAGTCAAAAACACCCTTTGAGAATGGGAAGAGTTACCCCAAAATATAATACTACACGTCGTAAGCGAATGAAACTAAGCAAAGTAGACTACTTTTCGAGTCGAACTCTCACTCATAATAACGTACTGACTCTAAAATTGTAATCTGTAACCGTCAAGGCAGTTATCAGTAACCAGCAGACAACGGCAAAAACATAAATAAATGTACACTCTACTCAGTGCTTTAATTTTCTAAATGTAAGTAGTTTCATGAACAAGAAGGTAAGACATACTTAAGGACAAATAAGTTAAAACTGACAACGCGTTCCATCTTAAAGATAATATTACATTAAAAGAATAGGAAGAGAAACAGCGGAGACGCAGGCAGAAGGCAGATGAGCCGCTGCGAGCAGCTGACTTCCTCTCTCTCTTTCCCCGTCCTCCTTCTCTCCACCCATCCATCCCCCTGCCCCCCACTCTTCACCCGCCGACCGAGGGCTGAGTGGAAGCGGAGGCACGTCTGATTGGCGCTCACAATCTCGCCTTCTTTCTGCCGGACGTAATTCCGGCCCATTAGCGCCCTATTCTGTTCCCTGAGTGCCAGTGGATGACCTTTAGCGGCCATAATAGACAGCGAGAGCTGTGAGACGTGCCAAGCCTGCGCCCGTCTCCACAGCTCCATAACGGAAAACCATTGTTATCCCATTCTCTACAATTATTTCTTTCTTTCTCAATTTTCAGACTCCACTGACGGTGGTAGTCGCTTACCACTAAATCGCTCTTAAACACGTAATACGTGACTTAACGTAGGCTACCCAAAAGTGTGTACGTTTTATTCTTTTATTATTCGCTGTCGCATTACTATCGGGCATATGCAAATCATCACCGGGGTCTACATTACAGGATAGAAACTACTTCTTGCAATAAGTTTATCTCTAGCTTACAGCGTCTTGTATGAGCTAATGTGACTGCTATAATTCCACACATCATAATTTTACAGCCCACATACACACTGCGCACCACAAAGGGTCACTTTTTCTAAGACGCGTAATTGTTTCCCACTAAGACCTAAAGTTTGAAATATGGCTGAACGTTGCCTACAACCTTCCTTCGTGAAGCTCCAAAAGCGTCGCCCCTGCGACGTCAATCCGGGCTTGGTGACTCTTGAAACATCATCCTGTCGACACATGCGAAAAAGAGGACGGAGTTCGACAGTTCGTATGAGTGTAGAGTGGGTTAATGCTGCCACATTGCCACGAAATTTCACCACTACTCTGCCTAATGCCACCATCGATTAGTCACACGATGGTAAGGTCGTCACACCACCTCTTACCCCACTTTCACCTCATGTTTTGACGGCTTGCAGTAGAGGTCAAAACCACGACAACCAATGTTGAAATCACGCGGTTTTCTTGTGGGTGGCCTAGTGTAACATATATATGTAAGTACTTTCAGGCAGAGCTATACTACATGACCTAGAAATTGGTCACTGACGTTCTTTCGAAGACATGTATGAAATCATCGATGACTTTGAAATGATGATAAGTGGCCTCATCATATTTATCAGTGGGAGCTCACGCCCCGCCCCCTCCTCTCCCCTCCTCCTCCCTCTGCTTATCACCAGCCAACCATAACGAAGTATTTAAAATCCAAGATAGCTGAAAAAGTCCAACTGCGTTAGTGAAAAATTAACCTTATCAGTCGGAAGGACATGTTCTGAGGCGTCAAGGGATCACCAATTTAGTATTGGAGGGCAGCGTGGAGCGTAAAAATCGTAGAGGGAGACGAAGAGATGAATACACTAAGCAGATTCAGAAGGATGTAGGTTGCTGTAGGTACTGGGAGATGAAGAAGCTTGCACAGGATAGAGTAGCATGGAGAGCTACATCAAACCAGTCTCAGGTCTGAAGACCACAACAACAATAGTCGGAAGCCACACCTCGTTCGATGCTCTCTCCTTATATCCAGCCCACCGTAATGCAGTATGTGGTGGAAATAGTACAAATTCATTAGTGGAAAATTAAAAACGACGTCCTCCTCTCGCTATATACAACCAATCAAACATTGCAGTACTCCTTATCTCCATCCAGTCTTACGGAGGAATTAAAAGTCGTAGGTGGGGCTCAGTCACGTAATAGAGAACCTAGTGATCTGGTTGTCGCTGCGTCTTCCGAAGCGTAACGTCTAACCTGACTGTCATTACTCTAGAGTCAGTGACGGACAATGGTGGGTTCGCTTGTCACTGAGCGGAAGGCGAAAGAGGCTGCACGGCTTGCTCCTTACGTCTTAGGAACAGGTAAAAGGTGCTACCCAGTGTTGATAATATTCGTGAGCCCGCAAGGGATGCCTCTCCTGTTGGGCTAGAAGCCAATTTTCCTGCACTGTCTGGGCAAATGCAGAGAATGGGTATGCTAGTGATTGGGAGCTCAAACGTTAAGCATGTGATGGAGTCCCTCAAGGAAATAGCGTACAGGGCGGAAAATAATGCCAGTGTGTACTCGGTATGTTTGCTGGGCGGTCACGTTCGAGACGTGGATGAGGCCCTGCTGGCGACTATCGAGCGCACTGGCTCAACCGGCTGCAAATTGTCGCATATGTCGGCCCGAATGACACTTGCCACTTGGACTCTGAAGCCATCCTGAGTTCCTTTCGGCGGATGGCTCATTTATAGAAGGCAAGGCGCGCACTTGAGTGTTTCTTTATGTTTACGAAATCCCTCTTGCGGTCAGAGACGAGCTACTTGCCAACATCAAGCTACATTAGCTACAGTGTTCTCTGAGAATGCTCGTCCTCGTGGACAGGATACAGAAAATACTGATATGATACTAGAAAACTTCAGGAACATCCAAGGAAAGGTCCCAGCATTAGTATCGCTTATTGAAGGTTATAACTCACAGATAGAGCTAGGAACAGAAAATTGGTTGAAACCAGAAGTGAATAACAAAGAAATCGTACGATCAGATTGGAATATTTACCCTAAGGATTGGATAGTAGCCAATGATAGCAGTGTATTTATTACAGTAAAGAACTAAATAATATCTAGTGAGGTGATCACGGATCCTGAATATGACTTAATGTGGATGAAGTGAAGAAATGATAATCCGATGCTTTTATAGAACGCCTGGGCCAGGAGCTGTTGTGATAGACGCTTCAACGTAAACCCACAGGATATCGTTAGTAATTTTCCTGATCATGCTATTGTAATTGGTCGTGACTTCAACTTGCCAGGTATAGATTGGGAGCGTTATGCTATCAAAATTGGAGCCAGAGAAAGGGATTCGTGTGAAGTTATTCTGAATTTCTTCTCCGAAAATTTCTTTGCGCATATAGTTAGGGAACCAACTAGAGAAGGTAACGTCTTAGACCTCCTGGCAATAAACAGACCTTAACTTATCGAATCAGTTATCGTAGAGGGAGGTATCAGTGATCATAACGCTGTGATAGCATCAATGACTACGTCTTTTACAAGGGACGTTTTTGTTAAGCAAGAGTGATAGGATACAAACTGCAGAGTATCTGAGTAGTCAGCATCAAGTATTCGGTGCCGAGGACGACGACGCGGAGCACAAATAGAGAAAATTCGAAAGTATCGTTCAGTATACCTAGACAAGTATATTCCGAACAAGGTGTTATGGGATGGGAAAGACCCGCCGTTGTTTAATGAAAGTGTTAGAAAATTGCTACGTGAACAAACAGAGCTCAACATCAGGCTCAAGAGAAGTCAAAACCTATCTAACAAAAGATGAATGAATCAAAAAGTATCACAAAGAGATCAACGAGAAAAGCGTTCAATGACTTTGAAAGTAAACTTTTGTGGACCGATCTGAGTAAAAACCCCAAGAGGTATTATGTAAAATTAGTAAGTGGTTCAAAAAACCTATTGATTCACTCAGAGACCATACTGGCACCGAAACGGAAAATGACAGAGAGAAGGCCGAAATACTGAATTCGGTCTTCCGAAATTATTTCATCACGGAAGATCGTAACACATTCCCTCCTTTCAATCCTCGCACAAATGTCGAAACGGTATAATTGAGATAACCGATGGCAGAATAGAAATAAAATCGCTTAGTACTGGAAATAAATCATGACGAAATGAGATACCTATAAGATTCTACAAGGATAATGCGAAAGAACTTGCTCCACTTGCAGCAGCAGTTTATGGCAGATCATTGCAGGAACCAACGGTGCCAAGTGACTGGAGGAAAGCGCAGCTCATTCCTGTGTCCAAGAAGGGCGGCAGGACAGATGCACACAATTATAGACATACATCGTGACGTCAATCTGTTGTAGAATTGTGGAACATGTTTTATGCTCAAGAATTATGATGATTTTGGAGAACCAAAATCTCCTCTATAAATGTCCCTATAGGTTCCACAAACAGAGCTTTTGCGAAATTCAGCTCGCTCTGTTCTTCCATCCATATCACTGCAGACAAAGGCGCTCAGGTTGATGCTGTGTTCCTTGACTTCAGAAAGGCTTTGACGCCGTCCAGCACTGCCGTTTAGTGAAAACAAAATACCAGCTAATCGATTATCGGACCAGATTCGTGACTGGATTTACGACTTTCTTGCAGACAGAACTCAACATGTCACTTTTAACGAACAATATTGAGAAATGTAAGGATAATTTCAGAAGTACCCCAAGGAAGTGTGATATGACCGTTATTGTCGACAATGTATAGAAATGATCTGGCAGAAAGTGTCGGAACCTCTTCAAGACAGTTCGCTGATGATGTGGTCGTCTATGACAAAGCAGGAACACGAGAAGGCAGCATATATTTGCAAAATGATCTGCAGAGGATTGACGAATGGTGCAGGCTCAGCAGTTGTAGCTAACACAGGCGCATACATAAGAAAAGAAAATCTTTACTGTACAACTACATTATCGATGATAACCTTCTGGAAACATTACCTACCGCAAAATATCTATGAGTAACCATCCAGAGCGACATTTTGTGCAATGACCACATAAAACAAACAGTAGGAAATATGATGTCGGACAGATTCATAGGAAGAATGTTGAGGAAATGTAACTCATCCACGAAGGCAGCGGCTTATAAGGCACTTGCTCGTTTGATTCTTCAGTATTGTTCATTAATACTTGGTCCATACCAGGTAGGACCGACAGACGAGATAGAAAAGATCCAACGAAGAGAGATGCGTTTCGTTACGGGATCGTTTAGTCTGAGCGATAGCGTTACCGAGACTATCAGCAAACTCATTTGGCAGGAATTACAACAGAGGCGTTGTGCATCACGGAGAGGTTTAATCTCGAGGTTTCGAGGAAGCACTTTCTAGGAAGTGTCGAACAACATACTACTTCATCCCACATACTTCTCGCGTAATGAGCACCACGATAAATTTGAGCAAATATACAGGCTTGCAGACAATCACTCTTCCCAACCGCCGTTCGTGAATGGAACCGGATGGAGGGGATCGTTAGTGGTATCACAATTAGATGGCTTGCAACGTATGATGTAGATGTTAAAAACCCTAGCGCTTTCCTCCCCCCTCTCACCATATCTCCAACGAGTCATAATGCAGTATTCAAAAACCAAGAGTGTGGAAATAACGAATTTCCTGGTTTATATCCCCTTATCCTCCTTTTTCCAGTCAATCATAGGGCAGAATTTAAATGAGGTGTAAAATGGAGGCAGATCTGAAGTAAAAATTTATGTAACCACCAAGGTCAAAGATATTCATTATTTCCTTGAAATTCAAAGGTAGTGTAGTTGAAAGTCATATTATTTACTTGAAAATCTAAGATATTTATTATTTTTAGCATCAAAATAGTGTCATATTAGTTACGAACAGAGTTATTGTGTGCCTTATAATCCCCCCTCCTCTTTCTAGTGCGGTATTAAAAAAATCGAAGATGGAAACAGACCAATTCTGCGCTCACTCAAGTAACTGCTAAACGTTAAATGCCGAATACTGAACAGTGAATGCTGAATGCTAAGCTATGAACGGTGAACGCCGAACAGTGAACAGTGAATATTAAAGGCTAAATGCTAAATGGTAAAAGCTTAATTCTAAACGGTTAACACTAAATGCTAAACGGTAAACGCTTAATACTAATGTCATAACATCTATTGATTACTGACCATCAGTGATTAGTGACCCCTTCTGATCACTTGATAAAAGGGAAAAAAGTTGTAAAAACGGAAAAACAAACAACATGTAATAAAATTAGTCTCAGGTGACTATTACGCTTTATACTCTCACACGCAGTGGAAACATACAAATCTTATGCACATTCTACATCATCCACCACACTTCTTACAACACTACCTATTAAAAATAGTAGCTTCTTGCGATTTGGATACAAAATATTCGGAATCGGTAAAGCACTCTCTTTGAAACGACTATGTATTATTCGCTCATTGACTTCTGTAAGGGCTTTTTATATGTGAGAGCTAAACACTTGCGAATCAAACAAGGAGTCATAACAGTCTTCTTTTAGAAATTTAATATTCTTGTAGTGCATGATACTTTGTGAACAGAAACTAACAGTTTCATACACACAAGTAATTACGTAACAATAATTTCAAAGTCGATTGTGTCTGTGTTATTCTCTCTTCCACAATATATGATGCACACTTCATCGCTGTTAAAGAAGTCGAGTTCGGTGGGACTGATGGTCGAGGATCTAGATGGTACAAGTATCTTTCAGTCCTTCATATGAACTAGCACCGTTGTTCCAAATTTGGTGGAGACGCTGTTTGTGCTCAAAATCGGATTGTGCCGCTCTTTTTCCAGCTCCAACAGGCTCTCAGTGCGAACCGCACTCACCATACCCTTGAAGTTCTGTAACATGAAATGGCTACTTTCACATGTTACAGCTAGTAATTGGAAATCAAAACATATATTTATTGATTTTTAGTATAACGTTCTTTGTAATTAATTTTTTCCGAAAAGAGGGACTGCGATGTTGACTCTTCAAAAGTTCAGCCTCAACTGAAAGATTCCTAGCAATTTTTTTTCCCGGCTTTTCTTCCGAGCTGCTCTCCCCCAGCCGGCCTCGATCCATTACATGGATGGAAATTCTCTCTCGGCAACAGAAATAAATACTGAAGTGGTACGCGCCGCCTGTGGTTCTCTAGAGCTTTGAAATTGGGGAGAGAAGAAGAAGCTAAGTGCGATAAGCCTTCGCAGGTTTCAGCTCGCTTTTCTTGTCTTTCTCTCGAAGAAAAACAATTGCCTCACAATGGTATTTTTATCTGTTTCTTCATGCTTGGTGTTTGTGGGAAAATGGTGTTTCCAGTAAGTTTATTGCACAATCCCGGGTTCAGTACGTGAGATAAGAAATTTCTGATAACTCAGCATAGAGGCATATTATAAAAGTCCAGAAAACGTGCTTGAAAGCTATCAGTTGATGCCAGACCATTTAAGAGTCAACATTACAGTCGATGTGCTCGGGAAAAACGTTAAGTATAAAGATTGACTGAAATAAACATATATAAATATACATTTTGCTTATCAGTTACTAGCTGTAACACATGAAAGCATGGATTAGATGCTGCAGAGTCTGGGGAGTACAGCTAGCACTGTAAGCCCGTCGGTGCCATCAGATATTGAGTGCAAAACGCGTCACCACCAAATCTGGAGCAACTGTGCTGGTTCATGTGAAGGACTGTAAGATGTTTCTACCACCAATGTTCTCGACCATCAGTCCTGCCGAATTTGATTTCCTCAACAGTGGCGAAGTGTTCAAAAAATGGTTCAAATGGCTCTGAGCACTATGGGACTTAACATCTGTGGTCATCAGTCCCCTAGAACTTAGAACTACTTAAACCTAACTAACCTAAGGACATCACACACATCCATGCCCGAGGCAGGATTCGAACCTGCGACCATAGCAGTCGTGCGGTTCCGGACTGAGCGCCTAGAACCGCTAGACCACCGCGGCCGGCATGGCGAAGTGTGCGTAGTTGATCTTGGAAGAGACAACAACTCAGACACATTCCACTTGGAAATTATTGATACGTAATGTTTTGTGTGTACAAAAATGTCAGTTTCTATTCACAAAGTATCACATAGTGGAAGAATAAGAGATGTTAATATCAGATCTTAAAAGAAGAATGCTGTGATTTCTTGTTTTATTAGCTAGAGTGCTTAGCTCTCACACATAAAGTCAATGGAGACATACTAGCTTTTATAGAAGTCAATAAGCGAGTAATACAGTCGCATCATACAGAATGCTTTACCGATTTGAAGACTGTTATTTTTGAAGTGTATGATGGACGTGAGTATATTTATTACACAGAACTGTTTTTGTTCCAGAATAACAAGCTGGTACATCGCTACACTACATATATTTTATTCATAATTTACACCGTTTGCCCACAAAATACTATAGTGACATTTTGATTGCATGAATGCAAATACATCAGTGAAATCTTGGTTGTCTAATGAGCTGTTTCAAATATCTACTCAAACTGCAAGACGCTACTGTTTGCAATAGACGATGCGGTAAAAACTGTGGAGTATGACGTAGAATGTGCATTAAATTCTTATATTCCGATGCATGTGACAGTACAAAATATAGCAGTCCACTGTGAAAATTTTTATATAATAGAATTTTTATAAATTGTTTATTTTTCACTTTTATTTCTGAGAATTACATTAAAATAATAAGGTAATTTTGATGCAGTTATGTGTGTGTATTAGACAAGAAATGTTTGCTAGCTACACAGGTATGTACAATAGCTTTGATGTAAGAAATACAGAGAAATGGGAAGGGAAGTGTGTGTGTGTGTAGATGTATAACTGACACACAATGCCTTTGGAATCTTCCCCCCCCCCCCCCCTCCCTTCCATCTCTCTCTCTCTCTCTCTCTCTCTCTCTCTCTCTCTCTCTCTCTCAAGATACACCAGAGGTATGCTTATGCACATAATTTCGCAGAAATAATTTGAACCCATCATGGATATTCATAGAGATCTGTAATTATACTTACAGTGATCACTGTTGGTCAGTGATCAATGATGGCCAGCAAATCCCAGGTGTTTTGCCACAGGCATTTAGCGTTTACCATGTTGCGTTCAGTGTTAACCGTTTAGTGTCAATGGTTTACCACCCACCGTTTAATATAGGGACTGCGGCCTATAAAGCACACAACTGGTCTGTTTCCATCTACTTATATCTGGAAAGAGGAGCAGGGATTATAAGCACACAGTTGGTCTGTACGTAAGAAAGGTATCTTGGCACCATTTTTATGCCACAAGTAATGAATATTTTTGACCTTCAAGTGGAGGTTGCATCATTTCTTACTTAATATCATTTACTGTCTGACTGGTTGGAAAAAAGGAGAGGAGAGAGGATTTCCGCCAGCTTAGATTTTTAATACTGCATTACTGTGGACTGGAGATATAGAAATGGTAGGGGGTGGCTTGTGGCTTCTCACTGTTAAGGTTAATTTCCAATAATGCAGTTGGACTATCTCAGCCGTCTTTGACTTTCAGTACTTCATTATGACTGGCTGGAGATAAGGAGAAGGGAGGGGAGGAGCATGGCCTCCTACTGATAACGATGATGTTGTCACTGACTATGTCATCAGTTCAATACATGTGTTTTGTTACTAACTAAAATCACATCGTACATACCTCAATGGTGTCTATTCTGTCAGACATGTGTTAAAGGGATCAGCTGTCTCCTAACTTGGTTTTCTCCATTTTGTTGCTTTTTGGTACCATATAGACTATTCAGATGAGTCCAAGTACTGCACGAAGGATTATGATGGACGTACCAATCTGTGGAGACTCAGAGGAGAACAAGTGTTGCCAGATTGCATTTTTAATCATCATACAGGTCCAGCATCTAGCAACACAGTCACCTCCGTTTCCATAGCTCGTAGTTTGGACAGCAGATGTCACATTTCAAATGTGGTAAGGTGTGTGGCTGTGTCTTATCTGCGATGTCAAGAAGTTAATTGAAGATCACATGTTGTCCATTTGGTCTGGACCAATATTGATAAGGATGATGCTTCACTGTTGCCGTGGTCAGCTCGTCCATGTGATTTCCCACACTTGAATACATCTTCTCATGAGTTCCCAAAGTTGGCACACCGCCATTTGCCGGCCACTTTGATGGATGAACTGTGGTGTAGAGTTGAATCACGATGGACTGATGTACCCTAATGTGACATCTAAGCTCAGTTCACTAAGGTACAGCCAGGTTACAGACAGTTTTGCAGCAGAAGTGGCAGTTTCACGCTCCATATACCCTTAAATCACCAACAAAAGTACTCATGTGTTCTGCCTGTTATAGCTCAACAAGTAAACTACATCATTTGCTCTTATTCCTGATGCAGTTCTACTGGCGAAAAGTGTACATGAATGAGTCTATTGAAATAATTTTTGAACTATTTGAATAAATATGCTTCGAATTAGACTATATTGTTGAATTTATGGGCATGGTCTGATGCAGGGTGGTGGACCAGGATGAGTCAGAAGCCTCTCAGAAGCTCAATGAACTACCCAGTAGTTCATATTACAGCTCACGCCCACACCTGGCAGTGCTGGAAGGCTGTTTTGGTTTCTTTTGAGACACAAAACTAGCTAAGGTCATACGCGCCGATGTTAGAACCTTAAAACACTAATACGAAAAGGAATTAAAAGCGACTACACAATAAGCCCAATATGTGGAAGCAGAGAGAGTTAAGAACAAGAAGTTCCTCTTGGAGAAAAGTCCACAAAATACGTCGTAGAGACAACGGAGGTCCCAAACTAAAGATTAAATGTCCTTCGCCGTATTGCTACAACGGATAAAAATTAAAACGCGGTCGACAGCCCTCGCGTCATTCGATAAAACGTCCGATAACTCAGACGGCAAACATACATTACAACGTTAAGTTGTTAAAAAGTGAAGGGAAGACCAGTGGTGATACCAAAGTGACACCACCTGCTGACAGACGGCAACACACGGATCATCAGAAGGAATGGAAGAACTAGCGGGCCGTGGTAGGAAGACTGCAGCCTTGACAATAGCGTCAGCAGCCTCATTTTCCGTCAGACCGACGTGACCAGGGCCCCACATAAACATCACAGTGGCTCCCTCGAAAGTGAGCAAGTGGAATCTTTCTTGGACCCGTTGCACTAAGGGATGGACTGTGTACAGTGCACAGAGGCTCTGAAGGGCACGGAGAATCGGAGCAGATGACACATTTGAAAAGCCTGTGTTGCAGATGTACTGCGTGGCCTGACACGGGGCAAAGAGCTCTGCTGTAAATACTGAGTAATATTCCAGATGCCGATAGCGAAAATCGTCGGTGCCAATGACGAACCACGGCCAGGCCGAGAGCCACCAGTGTATAGAAAGCTACTGACGCCAAGATCATGCCAAGGTGAAGAAACACAGAGATAGATCGAAGCAGTAATTTCCTCAGGAAGCAAATGAAGCCCAATGTAAACACAGGCCGCCGCACGAAGCCAAGGTGGTGAAGGGTTCACACCCATCAGGAAAGTGGCAGGTTGCGTGAAGTTAAGCTGCCAGAGCAATAGCTGAAAACGAACTCCAGGAGGTAACAGAGAAGAGGGACGAGCCCCATATAGGCTGTTAAAGGAGTCATCGAAGAAGGAGGTAGAGACACATAGGATGAGTGGCCGCGCATGGCGGACAAACGGCATGTGTAACCGCTGAGTAAAACAACACGTCAGTATGACAGTGGTAGGTCGCCAGCTTCTGCATAGAGACTCTCAACCGAGCTAGTGTAAAAGGGGTCAGTGGCTACACAGATTCCACGATAGTGGATCGTATTTTGACGGCGTAAGATGTACATACATGTAGATGCATAATCTAAACACCCGTAGTCTAGTTTCGAACAGACAAGGGATCAGTACAAATGGAAGAAGGTGATCCGATCCGCTCCCCAGGAAGTACCGCTTCGGACAAGTAGGACATTGAAGGACCAGCTGCAGCAGGTAGCCAGGTAAAACATGTGGGAGGACCAAAGAAGTTTTCTATCTAGCACGAGCCCCAGGAATTTTGTAGTTTCAGTGAATGGAAGAGCAACAGGCCCAAGATCTAAAGATGGTGAAAGAAACCCATTGTCCTGCCAGAAATTCATACAAACGGCAAGCAAACGCTGTTGTCGATGCTCCAAGAGTAAAGACGATCGAGACATCGTTGAAAACGCCGCTCGAGGAGACAAGTCAGCGGAGAACTGCAATAGGTCGCAAAATCTTCGACGAAACGGGAGACAGAAATGTCCAGCAGGAGACAGGCCGTAATAAGGTTAATGGCTATAGCAAAGAGGACAACACTCAGGACGGAACCCTGAGGCACCCCGTTTTACTGAATAAAGGTGTCTGATAAAGCAGAACACACACGTATCTTGAAAACCCTGTCTTAAAAATTCCTGAAGGAAATGGGGCAGGCGGCCTCAGAATCCCCACGTGTAGAGAGTACAGAGGGTACAGCAAGTGTCATTGGCTTTCTACAAATCAAAAATCCTGGCCACAGCCTGGTAGTTCGGCAGAGAACCGTTGATGACATGGGTTGACAAAGTGAGGAGGCGGTCAACTGCAGAACAACGCACTCAAAATCCACACTGTGCAGTGGTTAGTAAATTGTGAGACTCGAGCCACTATACCAGCTGGGCATGAATCAAATGTTGCATAATCTTGCAAATACAGCTGCTGACAGAAATGGGGCGGTAACTAGAAGGAAGGTGTTTCTCCTTATCGGGCTCAGGTATTGGTATGACAGTGGCTTCACACCAGCGCCAAGGAAACGTGTCATCCGTCCAAATGCGACTGTACATATGAAGGAGAAAGTGCTTGCTTGCAAGAGGAATGTACTGCAACATCTGAATATGAACATCGTCCGATTCTGGGGTAGAAGACTGGGATGAAATGAGAGCATAATCTTGCTCCCTCATTGTAAAGGCGGCATTATAGCATTGAGAGGAGAAGGGTATCACCTAAGATGCCTCCATACGTTTCCCATGGAGGAAGGCAGAGTAATAGAGGGTTGAACTCTGAATCTCCGAAAAGTTGCGGCTTAAGGTGTTTTAGATAGCAATGTGGTCCACAATGACTTGATCTGCTATGTTCAGGCTGTAAATTGTAGAATTAACCTTTGTCCCAAAGAACCGTCGGAGGGTGGCCCACACGACAGAAGAGGTAGCGAAAGTTTTAAAAGAAATAGTAAATGAACTCTAACTAGCTTTTTGCTATCCCAAATAATGTGACGACACTGTGGACGCAACTGTTTGTAACGAATACAGTTCGCCATCGTAGGATTACGGTTAAAGACGCAGAGAGAACGTCTCTATGCTCGAATTGCGTCGTGGAGTGCCTCAGTCCACTAAAGGACTAGGACACGGCGCGGTAAAGATGAAGTGCGAGGTATGGAATATTCTGCGGCGATAAGAATAACGTTTGTAAGGTACTCTGCCTGATCATCACGACTGGGGAAATGTTGTTCGTCGAAGATCGCCAGGGAAGAGTAAAGCCTACAGTTGGCCTTAGAAAGCTGCCAATTGGGTTTACACATACGTGGGGTAGGAGTCAGCAATCACATAGCACACGGGAAATGGTCATTCAAGTATGTGTCAGAGAGAACGGACTACTCGAGCTGACAGGGAAGCTGGCAATGCACATCAAGGGTCCAAATGGGAACAGGTGAGTTTTTTGCCTGAAAGGAACTTGAATGCTCCAGTGTTAAGGCAGGTGAGGTTGCGTTGATTGAGAAGGTCAGCCAAGAGGGCACCCTTTGGACAGGTTCTGGAAGAGCCCCAAAGGGGATGGTGTGCATTAAAGTCACCGAGCAGCAAAAGGTTCAAATGGCTCTGAGCACTATGGGACTTAACATCTATGGTCATCTGTCCCCTAGAACTTAGAACTACTTAAACCTAACTAACCTAAGGACATCACACAACACCCAGCCATCACGAGGCAGAGAAAATCCCTGACCCCGCCGGGAATCGAACCCGGGAACCCGGGCGTGGGAAGCGAGAACGCTACCGCACGACCACGAGATGCGGGCAGCAGCAAAAGGGAGTGAGGGGGCTGCCCAATGAGCTTGGGAAAGTCTACATCTACATCTACAACTACATCTGCATGGATACACAGCAAATCACATTTAAGTGCCTGGCAGAGGGTTCATCAAACCACCTTCACAATTCTCTATTGTTCCAATCTTGTACACCGTGCAGAAAGAACGAACACCCATATATTTCCATACGAGTTCTGCTTTTCCTTATTTTATCATAGTGATCATTTCTCCCTATGTAGGTTAGTCTCAACAAAATATTTTCCCGTTCGGAGGAGAACGTTAGTAATTAGAATTTCGTAGAAGATTCTGCCGCAACGAAAAATGCCTTTGTTTTAATGACGTCCACTCCAAATCCTATATCATTTCAGTGACACCGAATAACAGAGGGCTGTAAACATTACGAAGAGAAAAGGTAAAGCGAGGAAGGAAAATGCGGACTGCAACAGCTTGCAGCTGGGTGATCAGTGAGAAGGTGTGACTATGAGTTGAAGACTCAGTGCTACAGTGTGCAGAGGCCGGAGGATCCTGTTCCATGAAATCAGCAGAGGTGTTACAGTCTCTCTGGGTCAGTCTGTGGATTACAGGGCAGAAAAACGGTTCACGGTGCGCACTGGAGAAACGGAGGTCAGGTGGGTGAGCTCCCATGTTTGTTGGCTGGAGGGACGTGAAAAGGCGTCACTGGAGTATTTATTCTGTCCATTTCGGCCTGGCAGTTGTGTAGCTGGTGATTTCGCCACTGAAGGCGAAGATTTTGTGTCTTGTTTCACAGCTGGAGGAGGAGACAGGGATCCTACCTTGACATTGAGCGATTTGACAGCTGAAGTGCTGAATTTGAGGTCGCAAGTCTGTGTTGCCATGTCCTTTGTGGAGCGAGGCGTAGCAAGAACGGTACTGTAAGTGCCAGATGGTAAAATGCAGGGCTTTTGACTAGCTAACAACTTGCGACCGACAGGATAAGGCATTTGTCCTTCACCTGGATCTCCTGGACGGCCCACTCACCGAGATGCATGAGATATTCTCTGGATGAGGTTGCATGGTCGCCTTTGCAGGAAGAAGGAGGCGGGTAATCACCCTCGTGAGCATCCCTACCACAAGTAACATATCTGGCCGCGTTTCGACAGGACATTCGAGTGTGTTTGAAACATTGACACTGGTGACAACGCGTCGGGTTTGGAATGTATGATCAGACAGTAATGACTCCATGGCCTGCTTTGATCTTTGATGGAAGCACTACTCTACCAAACGTGAGGAAAAGAGTGCGTGTAGGCACTAAAGTTGCATCAGCCTTTTTCATTACCTGATGGACTGCAGTGACACCCTGATGGGAGAGAAAAGTTCTGATATCTCCCTTGGTCAGACCATCGAGCAGCTTAGTGTAAGTGATACCACGCAAAGAATTCTCCATTCTATGGGTCTCCTCACGAACAGGGTAGACATGGAGGAGAGAAGCTGCTAGCAGTTGTTGGGCTTGAAAATCAAAATTGGTCTCCAGAGGAGAAAACCCACTACGTAAACGAGAGCAAAATTTCATGGGGCCTGCAGCTGCATCAACATCTTTCTGAGCACTAAGCGGATTAACTGTAGCATAGTACTGACCTTTTTTGGTATGTGATACTTGAAGGAAATGAGGTGAAACTAGGAAACTCTTTGAATCTTTAGCCTCATTCCGTTTACGTTTAGTAGACGTAGTCTGGGATGGTGATTGGCTCATTGCAAGAAAATCCCCCACCATTGCCAGCGTCTCGAATGGCACGCTCCTTCCAAGTGGGGACTCCCCCTCCCCCCCAGAAGGGATGCTCACCCACCTTAGGAGAGTGTATCTCGCGTAACACCTCCTGAACTTCTGACAACGGGACCAAATAGCAATTTGGGAAGGACAAAGCTCAGGAAAATCACCCCTCCCTGGTTCTGGCCTGTCCCAGGAAGTACATACGAACCCTAGTTGTCGACCTGGGTCTGGGATTTACGTGTTACCCAGTTATTTTTTATGCGTCACATGTGTGATCTGGCCTTCAGGAGCTCAGAGGAAGGAAGAAGAAACAAAGAAGCACCTCAAATGCCGAAGTTGAGAAGGGATAGGAGAAGAGGACGAAGAAAGAAAGAAAAAACAGTGAAAGGACTGCACTGATATCAGGCTACTGGAACTTCCAAAAACATCCCCAAAACTATCCCAGGCATGTTCCCCAAGGCAGTGGAAAAAGAATATCAGGAGGATAGACATGCAGCACGGAAAGGGAAAAGGTGCTGCAAAGGCTCTGGCCCTGTGGCAGACAAGAACAAATTCATCAAAATGTAGTGAGCCCCCCGGAGGGAGTGCTGGAAGGAGGGCTTCAACACATGGTCCCTGGCAGTGTAATATTGTGAGAAGACTCTGGCCAGAGCTATGTTCTGCCTAGCCTGCTGTGGTGTGACCACGTGTAGTTGATGGTCCTGCCCACAGACGAGCAATGTCAGGGCTGACGTGGCAGGTTGACATGGCCCACTGTGTGTGGGATGCTGAGTCGTGCCTGCCCAAGGAAAGTGATGGGCGCAGGCATCCATGGAGCAAACACTAAACTGGTGGCTGGCTTTCAACGACTGGCACTGACAGCTGCCCCAGTGGCTATGAATATCCCGATTCAGCCCTCTGATCATTAGACAGTGCCTGGACTCCATGACAGGCACTCATTTAAGGATGATGCCAGAGCGGTGGTAACCTCACCATACAGGCCGACACTATGACGGTTGGTTTAGGTGATCGTCAAAGCACAGACCAGCTTGTGGATATCGAAGCTCAGCGAAAATTATGGTGCAGTGCTAGGTCAGAATTCTGTGAGTGCCCTGTTTAACAGAATCGAGTCCCTCTGTCTAGGGTCTCGTTGTTACACTCCTCCTCTCTTCAAATACTTTGTCCCATTTCATTCTCCCTGTTGCTGCACCTGGAACAAGTTAGTCTTTTTTGCTCACACCATCTATATGAGTCCATGAGCGACACAATAACAGCTAAGACAGGATATAGGAAGCTGTATCTCTAATCTTTCCACAGCTTATATGGTTCTCATCATTGACTGTCCCTGAAAACTAACACTACACATGAGAACATTGAAGACTTCGTAACTCTCTTTCAGTCTATTTAGCAGCTGTGTCAAACTATCTTGTAGGAATAGCGGTGTGGGAATTAGAGAGACAACCTACAACAGACCCCCCATTAAAATTATGAACCGGCATATCCACCCTTTTCCACGAATTATCCTTCTCGACTCGAAGCTTAGCTTATCAGCATATCACTCATGTTCACAAACCTAGTTAACCCATCTTTCATGTGACATTATCCTAACGTCCTATTGCTATTTGTCACTACGTCTTGAGAAATGAGCACACAAGTTCGGAAAGAAGGGCATAGCGAAGACCTATTTACAAAATAAATTCGCGATAAAGTCACTGCCGTCGCCTTTCTGATCATAATGACCAGGGAACTATAGCGTAAATCCTAAACTTCACCTTTCATCCCTAAGAGCCCCGTCCAGAGTATTCTGCTTTGTGATGTCTGTGACACTACTTACGTCTTTACTTCACCATAGGTATTTTTTCATGGGCCCCTTCATTCGACTCTAAAATACTCCATAATTCTCTCCTCATCGCAATTCCCTGATATGTTCCTCCACTGTACCATTCATTGCTTGGAACAGTTATCTTAGATGTATTTTCTGTTATCATGCCCACTGAACTTGGTGAGAAGTTCCTATGGGACCAAACTGCTGAGGTCATCGGTCCCTAGGCTTACACGCTATTTAATCCAACTTAAACTAATTTACGCTAAGAACAACACACACACCCATGCCCCTGGGGGGACTCGAAACTCCGACAGGGGGAGCCGCGCGAACCATGGCAAGGCACCTTAGACCTCGCAGCTACCCCACGTGACCCCATTGAACTTCGATGGACCGGGAGCAGTATATCGATGACGTCACAGTTAATGACCTTTGTCACGCCCATGGTATATCCTCACCATGCTACGCTGTTTTGATCCAATATCGCATGATGTAAAGGCGAAAAACCTAACACATAAGATACTGGTGCATCACTGTTGTTTTTTTTTTGTCTTATTTCATCAGTGCTGTACGAGTCTATGTCTTTTATCTCCATCTGAATAGACTTCTGAAGGCCCAACGGTACCGACCGATTGCCGTGCCATCCTCAGCTGACACGCATCACTAGATGAGGATACGGTGGGGCCTGTGGTCAGTGCGCCGATTTCCCGGCCGTTAATATTATGACACTACAAAACAGGATAAGCAGACAAGTGTGGCACAAAAGGAAAGAAAAGAAAAGGAAAGAAACAGCTCGACACATTACTCAGGTACTCTGTGGGTGCCAAACTACTTATCTACTTGTGTACAAACCTAAGAGCTATTACATTCATACTTTACCTAACAACACTATTTACACAACTATGCCTTCAGTCATTTACTATTTACATTGGCCAGAACAATCAAGTATTCTCCCTTCACTCCCTAGCGTAATGTTCTCTTTGCTGAAATACCCTGCATACCACCTTATGTGATTCGATGCACAGGTCCGTATGACCTGATAAGTTATACTGTGTACACACTATTAGTGCCGTTTTTTCATGCCTTGGCCCCTTCCCTGGTACCAAAAATGAACCTGCACCTTGTGGGCTTTAAAAAAAATGATGTGATGGTGTGGTGTGACCCTCAACTACGTACCCTCAGACTCAAAGTTGAAATATTTAAAGTCTTGGCTGGTTTCGTTTTCTACTGGCTGGGATACGTAGCTGCATCATTACAAGCCAAATACAGCTGAGTCTACAGTATACAAATTGAATATACAAATGAATCGAATGGTCGAAGGTTTCTATCACTCGGCAATTGCGAATGTAACGTAGAAATTTATAAATGAAAGATTGCAATTAAATAAAATCTGCAGATACTATCTTAATGACTTTAAATGATGAGTACGATAGAAGAAGTACTTTTGAGAATGTGGTATATTTCTGCAAAGCACTTATTGGTGTCGATGGTCCAGCAATTAAATAAAATATAAGTTGAATAACAGGGAAACAATAGATTCCTACTGCGCGTAATTAGTTATGAACAACAAGATAGCTCGCGAGATACTCACTTCTAAACGCACACTACGTCTTCATTGTAGAAGCCACGGAAATCTCACAAGTGCACAAGTCGGCACTACGAAGTATTCCTATCTGCCGCGACCACACGCAAACCGCTCCACACTCTCCAAGTCTATGCCTCGACCCTGCGTCCCTTGCGCCGTACTGTCCCAGACTTCCCCCGTGTCCTCTCCCGTACTCTTCTCTCACTTCCATCCAGTCTCCCCATTTACGAGCGCTGTGATCGGCTAGAGCGCTCCCACCATGTCTTCAAGCTAACGCACATTCCCAAACATAATGAAACACATTCTAAATATTGGATTTACATTTAAATAACTTGAAATTAAATAAGTATTCCTACAGCTGGACCATAAACACGCTCTAACATACGTTATTAAATACATAAACAAATTAAATAAACATATATCAAAGGAAAAGAAGCAAAAGTAGGCCAGTAGCCTAATGTCTCTGTGGTTTCTAAAACACAGTAAATATTTGACCAATTTCATCATGAATAGTGTATATCGGATATAAACAAAGATATAGATGAATAAATATATTTATAAGCATGCTGCTACCGTTTTCTCGTGTAACTGTGGGGTACTTATGGCCTGACGCAATCGATAGTAATCGGCCACTTGGACCTCCAATAACTCATCTACTATTCAAGCTACATGCCTGTAATTTATACCAATTTAGGTTTACACTAATAACTTTCTAAAGACACGTCGGTCGACGGAGTCTGATGAACCGTTTAGATTTTGGAAATTCATTTCTGGGTGTTACTTGTATAATATACAGTCAGACACTAAACTTTAAACTAATAAAGATATTGAAAATTTGATTACACCATTAGAATCGTCGTAATGTACATGTTTCTTTTTGAGGTATCATGATTCATCTGGTTACTATTAATTTCTATACGAACTGTGAAATGTCTGCCATTAAGGTTTCACGAAGTCCGCCACCTTTGGTACTCCCGACGTGTCTCCTTCATCAGCACAACGTCACCATGGAATTCCCAGCCACATGGCTGGACCACGAGCTGGGGCTACCCCTCATGCTCAGCAAACGTTCGACACCTCGTGGTTGCTGCTGGGTCGCGGCCTGCCGAGACGCCCCCACGCGGCCACGCCAACTCTGAACTTAGAATATTTCCAGGGTGCCACAACTGGCCCATTACCTCAGAACCTGACAGAATGAAAAGTACGGCAGCAGAAGGAAAACGAATCCAGCAACAATAGATACAACGACACCATGAGCGGTTATAGAATGCACATGCTGCTTGTTACTTGCACTACCCTTGCTTGCTGCCAATGTCGAACCTTCACTACAATCTTCGTCAACACTTCTGACACCACATGGAGAGGGTGTGGGTACACTGCAGTGGAGGAGAGTCAGAAGCATCTAGGGAGCTGTGTAATCCCTTCATTTACCCAGTAGTTCGCAGTACAGCTCAGGTCCACATTAGGTAGTGCTCGAAGATGTGCCTCGACCCATGGACACTGGCAGTAAAGCATTGTAGCAGGACTCTGGCCATAGCGATGTTTATTGTGGCCCTGGAATGGTTCAGCTTAGCGTGGTCTATGGTCCTGGTCATTACCGGGCGAGGTCAGTGTAGATGCAGCAGACTGACACGTCCTGCTGAGTGTAGGATACAGAGTGCCACCTGGCCTTGGAAAGTGATGGGCGCAGATGTTCAAGGAGCAAACCCTGGTCTAGCACCAGTCTGGCACTAGCACTTTCCCTAGTGGCTCTAGGTGTAAGTACGCGCAATTCTGCTAAATCAAGAAAGCGTCTTCATAAATTTCCTAGCACCGAACAAAGAAAATTATGACACAGTAATCAAATGCTTTAGATATTGTGGGCTGGGACATCCCACAAAACACTGCGACGAGACACAAACAACATGTGCCAAGCGCGGTGAGGCAGGACATAAACGAGCAAATCGCACAGCAAGGGATTCTCCAGTCGGCACCATTCTGTGCAAACAAAGAAATCAAGTTCGTAATGAAGGCGGAGAGAAGGCGGAGGACTAGACTGCCCAACCTACAGAATGCTGCACGACAGGTTAATGGCCAAATTAAATATGAATAACTCGTAAAACTAGAAAGAACTGAGAATACTCCAGCTCAATACGATGAACAGCATATTAGTAAGTAATGATCTTCCAAAAATTATGAATGAAGCCAGAATAGACATAGCAGGTACCCAAGATCCATACTCACTTACAAAAATCTAATAGGTCTTCCGAAAAACGTTATGTAGCAGCCAACAGGTGCAGCGGAAACCAGAAGAGGAAATAAAGTCTCCATAGGTAGCCTCGCTGTATGCGCACTACTCCCATGACATCGTGCCATACGCGGAATAGATCAAAACGGCAGCAGACTACGCGAGAAGGAAGAAACTGTTGATCGCAGCCGAAGTAAATAAGAGATCAATCGTTTGGCATTATAATACCACCGACGATAGAGGAACCATCATCAACGAAACTCTTGCCGGGTATGACCTCTATGTGCGAAACAAAGAAGGGCAGCCGCCAACACTCAGCAACAACAGAGCGCGAAATGATATAGGACTGCGACACATTCGAGTTACAAAACACTTGCCTCATAGTGACCATAACGCAATAATAGGAGCGCAGGGACGGTATGGAAGTGTTGATTATAATGAAAAGCATTTCAGTCACAAAAAGTGGACTGGGTCAAGTTAAGATAAATACTGGAAACAGTCAACCTTAACTGGACTAAGGTAGTGTTGAGTGTAAAGTTCATGTCCCTACACAACTATTAACAAAAGCACAGAAAGAATCTACTCCCAAATTTAAAAGCCCTTCTAAATATGAACGCCCTGGACGCACAAACTAATAGCACTGCACCGGGATTACAGGAAGAAACGCAGATTCTACCAAAGGGTTGCAACACCGCAAGAAAGGCACACCAGACTAGCGGAATACCGAAATGCAAATACTGAATACAAAGAACAACGGCTCCACTCACGATAAGAGCACTGGGATAATTACGTTAGAACACAACTGGTTGACAGTATCTGGGGCGCACCTTACACGCTGCTAATCGACAAAATTAAATCCCTCATGATAATATTACCTCTGAAACAAGAAAATGGCAACATGACGAAATGGTGGAGAAGTACTGCAGAACATCTATTCTTCAAGCTTTTGCCAGACGATGACTGGACTTCAGATCACCCAGAACACGCTTACGATATTAACGAGGCAGTAATATCTCGATTAGCCCGCCCGGTTGGCCGTGCGGTCTAACGCACGGCTTTTCCGGGCGGGAAGGAGTGCCTGGTCCCCGGCACGAATCCGCCCGGCGCATTTGTGTCGAGGTCCGGTGAACCGACCAGTCTGTGGAGGGTTTTTAAGGCGGTTTTCCATCTGCTTCGGCGAATGCGGGCTGGTTCCTCTTATTCCGCCTCAGTTACACTATGTCGGCGATTGCTGCGCAAACAAGTTCTCCACGTTCGCGTACACCACCATTACTCTATCACGCAAAAATAGGGGTTACACTCGTCTGGTGTGAGACGTTCCCTGGGGGGTCCACCGGGGGCCGAACCGCACAATAACCCTGGGTTCGATGTGGGGCGGCGGAGTGGTGAAGTGGACTGCGGTAGTCGTCGTGGGGTTGTGGACCACTGCGACTGCGGCGGGGACGGAGCCTGTCCGTCGTTTCTAGGTCCCCGGTTAATATACAATACATACAACACAATATCTCGATTCGCACTGGCGGACGCACCAGTCGCTCAGTGGTTAGGAAGATACCGATTCGGTATTCGGACCACCATGCAGTGGTTCAAATGGTTCAAATGGCTCTGAGCACTATGGGACTTAACATCTATGGTCATCAGTCCCCTAGAACTTATAACTACTTAAACCTAACTAACCTAAGGACATCACACAACACCCAGTCATCACGAGGCAGAGAAAATCCCTGACCCCGCCGGGAATCGAACCCGGGAACCCGGGCGTGGGAAGCGAGATCGCTACCGCACGACCACGAGCCCACCATGCAGTGCCTCGAGTTTCTGACAGGTATTCCTTTCAGGACGACGGCAGATCGGTGGCAAACTCACCATGGAGGCTGAAACTATGGTGATTGACAACTCGATGACCCACTGATTTCACGCATGCCCAGCCTGGACGGACGACCAGTATTTATTCGCGCCAAAACGGGTTTATTGCGCCCCAACACTATAGAACAAAACTGTCTGAACAACGAATGGAAAAGAGTGCCCGAAAACATTCAAAACCTAACCATGCAGTCCATTGTAGACGCTGCGTGGTAGGAAATGGTTAATGATACCCTATCAACCACAGAAAAAGTATATACGATATACGATCACTTGTCAGCAAACATTCTTACGTAATGATTGCCAAATAATTTACTTACGATCCCACAGATTTGTATTACAGACAAATCCGAGATATGGAAACGTGCCAGGGAAAAGGTTGCAATATCGTCGGTACGAACCAAACCGGAGTGGCATTGGCACCCAAGAGCAAGAAAAAATGTAAAGAATAGGTTTCTTTTCTTCCCGAAGAAGGTGGACTTCTGTTCTACCAAGAAATGAGTTTCGTATGACAACTCACTTCAGACCTATAAATTTAGTTACTCCATTATATGTGTTATTTCCATTTAAGAAAAGGAAAATCTCCATGTAAGAAATATTTCTATTTAAAATTCTCATTAACATAATTTGTTGTTTCATTCGAGTTATTTTTTTGAGAAGAAGCTGAGTGGCATATCAAAGTAGACGGATGACTCACTTACTGAAACTCTTCTTACAAATAAGCACTATTCTGTTTTGAAGGAAAAGACATAAGAAGAATTATTCTCCAACTCAGCGATCCTCTTCGTTTTTGGATCCCTCCAGCACAACAAGAAGATGAATACTTATTCAAGTAGAACAATTACAAATACTGCATCGAAGTTGCAGCTACAGTTCGAAATTATACTTAACAAGGATATTACTTATATTAGAAGGCCGACAAAGCCGATGACGAAGAAGACATCGAGAGCGCAATGCAGGGCTAGAAGGGGATATAAGAGGATTTAAAAAAAGAAGAGAAATGCCATGATAGAGACCCGGGATCGATTCCGACAGGGTCCGACATTTTTTCCTCTCGAATATTGGGTGTTGTGTTGTCTTCATCATTATTTCATCCTCATCGACGCGCAAGTAGTCGGTCTCAGCTAAAGACTACCAGGCGACGGGTCTACACGACCACTCGAAAGGCTTGTGATTGATGACATAAGCCATCGTCACATCGTGCTACCAGAGATAGTGTCCATGTCAGCACTGGTGGTGCGAACGTCCTCCTATGAAAGTACACAATTCAGCACATTTCTCTGTGTATTCCCAGCGTCGAGAGCTCGCTCTCGCGCACCATTAAGATTATACACTGAAGAGCCAAAGAAACTGGTACACCGGCCTAATTTCGTGTAGTGCCCTCGCGAACACGCAGAAGTGCCGCTACACGACATGGCATGGACTCGACTAATGTCTGAAGTAGTGCTGGAGGGAACTGACGCCATGAATCCTGCAGAGCTGTTCATAAATCCGTAAGCGTAGGAGGGGGTAGAGATCTCTTCTGAATAGCACGTTTCAAGGAATCCCAGATATGCTCAATAATGTGCACGTCTGGGGAGTTTGTGGCCAGCGCAAGTGTTCAAACTCAGAAGAGTGTTCCTGGGGTCACTCTATTGCAATTCTGGACGTTTGGGATGTCGCATTGTCCTGCTGGAATTGCCCAAGTCCGTCGAAATGCACAATGGACATGAATAGATGCGGGTTGTCACACAGGATGCATACGTACGTGTCAGCTGTCAGAGTCGTATCTAGACGTATCAGGGATCCCATATCACTCTAACTGCACCCGCCCCACATCATTACAGAGCCTCCACCAGCTTGAACAGCCCCTTGCTGACATGCAGGGTCCATGGATTAATGATATTGTCTCCATAGCTGTACACGTCCATCCACTCGATACAATTTGAAAGCAGACTCGTCCGACCAGGCATCAAGTGTCCAAGTGTCCAGGCATCAAGTGTCCAATATCGGGGCTGGCGGGCACAGGCGAGGCGTAAAGCTTTGTGTCGTGCTGCCATCAAGGGTACATGAGTGGACCTTCAGCTCCGAAACCCCATATCGATGATGTTTCGTTGAATGATTCTCACGATGACACGTGTTGATGGCCCAGTATTGAAATCTGCAGCAATTTGCGGAAGGGTTGCACTTCTGTCACGTTGAACGATTCTCTTCAGTAGTCGTTGGTCCCGTTCTTGCAGGCTCTTTTTCCAGCAGCAGCGATGTCGCAGATTGATGTTTTACCGGATTCCTGATATTCACGGTACACTCATGAAATGGTCGTACAGTAAAATCCTCACCTCATCGCAACCTTGGAGATGCTGTGACCCATCGCTCGTCTGCCGACTAAAAATCCACGTACAAACTCACTTGGCAGCCGCTGTGGCTGAGCGGTTCTAGGCGCTTAAATCCGGAACCAAGCTGCTGCTACGGTCGCTGGTTCGAATCCTGCCTCGGGCATGGATGTGTGTGATGTCCTTAGGTTAGTTAGGTTTAAGTAGTTCTAAGTCTAGGGGACTGATGACCTCAGGTGTTAAGTCCCATAGTGCTTAGAGTCATTTGAACCAAACTCACTTAAAGCTTGATAAACTGCCATTGTTGCAGGAGTAACCGAGCTAACAATAGCGCCAGACACTTGTTGTGTTACATAGGCGTTGTCGATCGCAGCGCCGTATTCTGCCTGTTTACATATCTGTGTATATGAATACGCATGCCTATACCAGTTTCTTTGGCGCTTCAGTGTAGATGCTGTTCCGGTTGAAGGTCTTCCTGACAACGGTTATGGAAGATTTCGTCAAATCTAGAATTTGTGCCCAGATTTGACAACAAGTGAACCCAAAATGTTTTCTACAAAGATGTCGTCGAGAGAAAAGTCGACCTTATATTTCAGTAGCGTGCTTGTTTACTGCGCCAGTTTGTCCATTTAACAACACAAAACAAAACAAATCGAACTCACTTTCATTATGAGTAATTCTAAGTATATCAAAAACCCAAATGCAAAGGATGGATACAAGGTATCCTACACACAATATTCCGTCCTTAAGCCTTCAAGGCCGCGCGGGGTAGCCGCGCGGTGTGAGGCGCCTTGCGCCTTGTCACGGTCCATGCGGCTCCCCCCCTCAGAGGTTCGAGTCCTCCCTCGGGCATGTGTGTGTGTGTGTGTGTGTGTGTGTGTGTGTGTGTGTGTGTGTGTGTGTGTGTGTGTGGCTGGTGACCTCAGCAGTTTGGTCCCACAAGACCTTGCCACAAATTTCCAAATTTTAAGCCTTCAAGTCCATTAATGTAACTTCTGGAAATGACAAAACAATCTAAGGGCGGAGGAGAGACCGTAAAATAAATATTCGACAAGCTCGCGGTCATTCACTGGCTCACTTCGCACCAGCATAGGGACTCATTTCAGAGAGATCCCTTTTCTACTTTTCTTGTCTCTTGTAAAAAGAAATCAGATTAGCCTAAGATGGTTTTTGGTTTCCAAGAAGACTTGGGTTTCCAAAACAATTTGAGTTTCCGACGAGACTATTTGAACGAAAAGGTATTTGTTACCTTGATACGGTTTTGCTTCCCACAAGACACTTTTACGTTCTAATTAGACACTTCAAGAGGCCTTACAGACAATTTCAAGAAGAATCTAATTTTCAAGGTAACTTATATTTAAGAAGAGGAATTGGTTTCAGAAGAGGAATTAAATTGTTTATAAGCTAGGCTGGAGTAGGCGGTGACTGAAAAGTAAAAGGGAGACTGTAAGAAGAGAAGGAAGATCCTGAGAAACTAACTCAATCGGTAGCGCACTGGCTGCTAAAGGCAAGGTTCTGGGTTTGTCTCCCAGTCTGGCACACAGCATTTTTATTCCAGGAGCTTTCAGACCAAATGTGGATGAAAAATATGAAATAAAAAGAAATTTTAACAAAGTATATCTAGAATATCGACTCTTTCTTTTAAGATCTTAGAGAATGATTGACTACAAATTGTCTGTGTAAATATTTCACTATTATCTCTCCCGCTCGCTCCCTCGCTCTCTCTCTCCCTCCCTCCCACCTTTCCTCCCGCCGGTCACGCACTTCGTCTTCACGCGGCCTGAGCGTCGACCGGGAACGACCATGTTGCACGGGCTTGCTCAGTCGACTTCCGCGAGTCCCACAGTGGCGAGAAGCGGTATCACGAGGACGGCGGTAGCTGCTGCCTCCATCGTGCCAAGGCCTCCAATGGTTGGTATATCTCGGCAGTGCTGCGTCAGATGCAGCAGTTTTATGTTGTTACGCCGCTGGCTGGGCAGGGGTGTCCTGCCCAGTTGAGTCGTATGACTGGCGCCTGTGTCTCGCAGACTAGAAAGGCATCAATTAGACCCTCGGCGGCGGCAGCCTGCAGTAGGAAGAACGTTGGTCGTTTCTGAGCCCAGCAGCATCGACGTCCCAACCAAACCAGCCTTGTACATAGCAGGGTATGTTTTGTTGCGGCTGAGGATACTTACGGAGCTTGCCGGGCACCGTCGAAATATCTTGAAACGTCGGTTATTGCCGGTCTCGTTTCGAGAACTTTACAGCAATAAGCGTCAGCGTGCGAACTATTCAACGAAACATCATCGATATGGGCTTTCGGAGCCGAAGGCCCACTAGTGTACCCTTTAAGCCTCGTCTGGGCCCGTCAATACTGACATTGGACTGTTCAGGAGTGGAAACATGTTACCTGGCCGTATGAGTCTCGTTTCAAATTGTATCTAGCGGATGGACGTGTACGGGTATGGAGACAGCCTCATGAATCAATGGACCCTTCATATCAGCAGGGGACTGTTCAAACTGGTGGAGGCAATGTAAGGCGTAGGGCGTCTGCAGTTAGAGTGATATGGAACTCCTGATAGTCTAGGTACAACTCTGACAGGTGATATGTTCGCAAGCATCCTGTCTGATCACCTACATCCATTCATGTCCATTCTACATTCCGACGGACTTGGGCAATTCCAGCAGGACAATGCGACACCCCACACGTCCAGAATTGCTACAGAGTGACTCCAGGAATACTCTTCTGAGTTTAAACACTTCCACTGGCCACAAACTCCCCAGATATGAACATTATTGAACATATCTGGGATGCTTTGCAACGTGCTGTTCAGAGATGTCCCCGGATTTATGTATAGCCCTGCAAGTTTCATGGCGTCAGTTCCCTCCAGCACTACTTCAAACATTAGTCGAGTCCACGCCACTTCTGCGTGCTCGCGAGCCCCTACACGATATTAAGCAGGTGCACCTGTTTCTTTGGCTCTTCAGTATTTTTTATAATCTGTTTTATCGGCACTACAAACATTCTGTGACTCTTGTTCCTTAACTAGATTTAAAGAACTCTCTATTGCCGTTGGATTAGCTTTTCTACATAGTTTTTAATTATAACATTTGTTTGAGTACAAAAGTCTTTTAGTGTTAAAATTTGTGCATCATGGTCTGAAGGGCCATTCACCCTTTTACTAACAGAATGCCCATTCAGTAATAAAGAATGAATAAACATATTGTGTGTGGCTGTGCTAGTTCCTCAGCACCCTGGTTCGAAAAAACACAGTCTGCATCAGATCATATGAGTTTTGGAGATCTTCCAACATCCTTTTTCTTGTTGTGCCTCTTCATATTTTCACTGCGTAAAAACTTTTCCATACAATTTCGAGCGTGCAGCCGCATAAATTCGACTTCTTCTTCTAATATTTTGGCTGAATACCGTCCAGGCATCTTAAGAGTGAGCCGAGGTGACTGATGCTCCAGCATTTGTCCCGTCCTTTTAAACCCGCAGACCGGACCACTGGGCATGCGGCCACAGATACACAAGGCACCCAAGACATTGATCGGCGGCAACGAGGTATGACATAAGCGTGGAATTAGATCTATGGCTGCGTGGTCGATCTACACGGTGATATCGATGTATCACTGCAAGCATCACCGCTGGGACGTCTTTGTGAGTTTATTACAGAAACTGCCGGATTCCAAGATTTGTCCAGGCTGAAGCCGCTATCTATATTAATTAAATTCGTTCCCAACCGAATTTCAGTTGCTTCTTTCACTACTGAGTCCCAGAAAGATGAAGTCGAGGCTAAAATTTTGACGTTTTAGTACACCATAGACTGCCCAGTGTCAATACAGTGCTGTGCCACCGGAGATTTATTAGGCCGTACGAGCCGGGTGTACCTGCGGTGCTCTGTGCATCTGTCATGGACTGTACGTGTCGTCTGTCCGATGTGTTGCCTGCCGCCGTTGGATAAGCAGCTGCCAGCAGAAAGTCGTATACTCCTAGCTCACTTATTTGTTACATAGTTTAATTCTTAATTTCTTTGCGTGTTTTTGGTACTTGCATTGTTTAATTCATAAATTTCGGGCGTATTATAGTATTTGAGAGTTGTAGCATCGCGTTTTAGTACCTGAATAGTGTAAAATCGTGTAGTTTCCTTCCGCCGCCGAGCAGTGTGTCAGCAGTGCGCAAGTAGCAGTATTACTGCATTTACTAGGCAATCTTGTATTTTAATAACCGTTTAAATTTTGTGTCGATTTGTTTGTGCTCTCTGTAGATTAGTTCAGACGTTGTTTGCACAACAGTTTTTAGCATGGATAGGAACTGCAACTGCTGTGTTCGGATGCAGGCGGAGTTGGCATCCCTTCGCTCCCAGCTTCAGGCAGTGTTGGCTACGGTCACACAGCTTGAGGCTGTTGCCAATGGGCATCACTGTGAGAGTCCGGATGAGGGTTTGTCGGGGACGGCCAGCTCGTCCCACGCATCCCCCGATCGGACTACGACTGTGGTTGCCCGGGATACTGCCCACATTGAGGCTGATCCCTCACCTGTGGTAGAGTGGGAGGTCGTCTCGAGGTGTGGCAGGGGGCGAAAGACATTCCGGAGGGCTGAACGGAAGGCCTCTCCAGTTTGTCTGACGAACCGGTTTCAGGCTCTGCCTCAGGCTGATACTGATCTTCGGCCGGACATGGCTGCTTGTCCTGTTCCAGAGGTTGCCCCTCAGTCTGCAAGATCCGGGCGGTCGCAGAGGGAGGGGTTACTGGTAGTTGGGAGCTCCAACGTCAGGCGCGTAATGGGGCCCCTTAGGGATATGGCAGCAAGAGAGAGGAAGAAAACCAATGTGCACTCCGTGTGCATACCGGGGGGAGTCATTCCAGATGTGGAAAGGGTCCTTCCGGATGCCATGAAGGGTACAGAGTGCACCCATCCGCAGGTGGTTGCTCATGTCGGCACCAATGATGTGTGTCGCTATGGATCGGAGGAAATCCTGTCTGGCTTCCGGCGGCTATCTAATTTGGTGAAGACTGCCAGTCTCGCTAGCGAAATGAAAGCAGAGCTCACCATCTGCAGCATCGTCGACAGGACTGACTGCGGACCTTTGGTACAGAGCCGAGTGGAGGATCTGAATCAGAGGTTGAGACGGTTCTGCGACCGTGTGGGCTGCAGATTCCTCGACTTGCGCCATAGGATGGTGGGGTTTCGGGTTCCGCTGGATAGGTCAGGAGTCCACTACACGCAGCAAGCGGCTACACGGGTAGCAGGGGTTGTGTGGCGTGGACTGGGTGGTTTTTTAGGTTAGATGGCCTCTGGCAAGTACAGGAAGGGCAACACCCTCAAAGGGTGCGGGGCAAAGTCAGGACATGCGGGGATCAAGCAGCAATCGGGATTGTAATTGTAAACTGTCGAAGCTGCATTGGTAAAGTACCGGAACTTCAAGCGCTGATAGAAAACACCGAAGCTGAAATCGTTATAGCTACAGAAAGCTGGCTGAAGCCAGAGATAAATTCTGCCGAAATTTTTACAAAGGCACAGACGGTGTTTAAAAAGGATAGATTGCGTGCGACCGGTGGTGGCGTGTTTGTCCCTGTTAGTAGTAGTTTATCCTGTAGTGAAGTAGAAGTGGATAGTTCCTGTGAATTATTATGGGTGGAGGCTACACTCAACAACCGAGCTAGGTTAGTAATTGGCTCCTTTTACCGAACTCCCGACTCAGCAGCATTAGTGGCAGAACAACTGAGAGAAAATTTGTAATACATTTTGTAACGTTGTTGCTTTAATTTTTGCTATGAAAGCGGTGCCGATAGCCAATAAAAGCGGGTTAAAAGCTGTGAGCTGTCTGGGTAAGTTAACCTTGCATTACTGCGCAACTGTTTCACCAGGTATCCAGTCTAGCTTACCAAATTCCCAACCAGACTAACATTAATTATAATCTTTTAATAGTCATACGACAACCGGTGATATATATATATATATATATATATATATATATATATATATATATATATATATATAAAAGAGAATTTAAATAAAAAGACATTAATCAGTTTATATTTGGAAATTAATTTTAACATTGATCATTGAAATTTCAGCATATTAAACTTGATTCATAATAAACTGGTGCTTTGTTTAGGATTGTGAAAATGTGAGATTGTAATCTTATGGAACACATCAAATATGGAGCCAAAATTGGGAGACTGCATACAACACTGCATTCATAAAATAACACACGAAGAACGTTGAAACATATGCAAGAGGAAATTAACCACAACCAACCGATTCAATTTTCACCCAAAGAAGTTACGTTCGTAGCACAATCCTGTCCGTCATGTAATCACCACACACTGGTATACTAAATTCATACTAACTCTCTGTGAAATCTTCCCGAAAAGAATAGCTGAGCGCTACTTTGATGATTACACCACATGCTTCACGTGGTCAACTTGGTTTACACAAAGAGTGTAACTCCACAATAATTTTGATAATTAAAATAAATTAGATCGAAAAGCAATTTACAAAAGAAAAACCTCAAACTGGTTACTATCGTCTTACTATTAACCTGATGGGTCAAACAATTGTATAAGCACGTGGTACTGGTCTCACAAAGTACACCCCACGTGGGTTGAACATAAAGAAAAGTTGCTATGTTGAAAAATATTGTCAAGACGAGACGTTATAATCTCACGCACATTCGCATTGAAGATTGATGATGCTAGTTACAGTTACTGATCAACACGTGGTTCCACTTTACTCATAAAGTAGTGACAATGCAACTACCGGAATATATTCTGAACTTCACACTCGAATTACAATGCGTTGCAATTTAAGGTAACATTAGATATTTTAGAGCTAAACCTGAAATAAAGATGATTAAATTTTCGGTTAGGCTGAACTTAAGAAATCCATTGTCCTACGGACTTAGCAGACACGCGCTTAGCCGGAGATCTTACCACTTCAGACGCTCGCCACGGACAGACTGCCGTGGTCCCTTCCTGAGGGTGGCTCATAAATACAAAACGGAAGTGGCCAGAGGGGCAGCTTCCTATACCAACATGACAAGGGACAGACAGGACCATACTAAGGATAGAAACCTCTTTGCTTTAAGAAAGCGTAGCTACCTTTTCCGACGTTGGTCCTACTGTTCTCTAGCAGACAGGCTTGTCTGCTACCCTCAAGCATGCAACTAGAAATACATTTGCTCATTCATCCTCTCACACAGAAGGGAAGGGGGATAACAGTATCTTATCATATACAGTATATAAAAGAAAGCGGATGTAGGTTCCATATGATACTGTGTGACATGAATTACATATAAACTGTGTTTTAAAGTGTAGTAGTGTGACAGATCGTTCTTGTTAATGTGTAAAAGTAACACGTTCCACTACTCAGTCTCCTCCCAGATAGTCAGAAACGCCACAGTAAATTTAGAAGAGGAATTTAAGCCGTAAATGACAACAGATATAAGAAATTAACATGAAAGGAATCCAACAGAGACCTTTCAATTTCACATAAATTTTCTCAGCATGTTATAGTCTTAGGTGGAGATTTCAATTTACCAGATATAGACTGGGCACCCAGATGTTTAAGACGGGTGGTAGGGAGGGTGCATCAAGTGACATTATACTGAGTGCGCTATCTGAAAATTACCTCGAGCAGTTAAACAGAGAACCGACTCGTGGAGATAACATCTTGGACCTACTGATAACAAACAGACCCGAACTTTTCGACTCTGTATGTACAGAACAGGGAATCAGTGATAATAAGGCCATTGCAGCATCCCTGAATATGGAAGTTAGTAGGAATATAAAAAAAGGGAGGAAGGTTTATCTGTTTAGCAAGAGTAATAGAAGGCAGATTTCAGGCTACCTAGCAGATCAAAACGAAAATTTCTGTTCCGACACTGACAATGTTGAGTGTTTATGGAAAAAGTTCAAGGCAATCGTAAAACGCGTTTTAGAAAGGTACGTGCCGAGTAAAACTGTGAGGGACGGGAAAAACCCACCGTGGTTCAACAACAAAGTTAGGAAACTACTGCGAATGCAAAGAGAGCTTCACTCCAAGTTTAAACGCAGCCAAAACCTCTCAGACAAACTGAAGCTAAACGATGTCAAAGTTAGCGTAAGGAGGGCTATGCGTGAAGCGTTCAGTGAATTCGAAGGTAAAATTCTATGTACCGACTTGACAGACAATCCTAGGAAGTTCTGGTCTTACGTTAAATCAGTAAGTGCCTCGAAACAGCATATCCAGACACTCCGGGATGATGATGGCATTGAAACAGAGGATGACACACGTAAATCTGAAATACTAAGCACCTTTTTCCAAAGCTGTTTCACAGAGGAAGACCGCACTGCAGTTTCTTCTCTAAATCCTCGCACAAACGAAAAAATTGCTGACATCGAAATAAGTGTCCAAGGAATAGAAAAGAAACTGGAATCACTCAACAGAGGAAAGTCCACTGGACCTGACGGAATACCAATTCGATTCTACACAGAGTACGAGAAAGAACTTGCTCCCCTTCTAACAGCCGTGTACCGCAAGTCTCTGGAGGAACGGAAGTTTCCAAATGATTGGAAAAGAGCACAGGTAGTCCCAGTCTTCAAGAAGGGTCGTCGAGCAGATGCGCAAAACTATAGACCTATATCTCTGACGTCGATCTGTTGTAGAATTTTAGAACATGTTTTTCGCTCGAGTATCATGTCGTTTTTGGAAACCCAGAATCTACTCTGTAGGAATCAACATGTCTTCCGGAAACAACGATCGTGTGACACCCAACTCGCTTTATTTGTTCATGAGACCCAGAAAATATTAGATACAGGCTCCCAGGTAGATGCTATTTTCCTTGACTTCCGGAAGGCGTTCGATACAGTTCCGCACTGTCGCCTGATAAACAAAGTAAGAGCCTACGGAATATCAGACCAGCTGTGTGGCTGGATTGAAGAGTTCTTAGCAAACAGAACACAGCATGTTGTTCTCAATGGAGAGACGTCTACAGACGTTAAAGTAACCTCTGGCGTGCCACAGGGGAGTGTTATGGGACCATTGCTTTTCACAATACATATAAATGACCTAGTAGATAGTGTCGAAAGTTCCATGCGGCTTTTCGCGGATGATGCTGTAGTATACAGAGAAGTTGCAGCATTAGAAAATTGTAGCGAAATGCAGGAAGATCTGCAGCGGATAGGCACTTGGTGCAGGGAGTGGCAACTGACCCTTAACATAGACAAATGTAATGTATTGCGAATACATAGCAAGAAGGGTCCTTTATTGTATGATTACATGATAGCGGAACAAACACTGGTAGCAGTTACTTCTGTAAATTATCCAGGAGTATGCGTGCGGAACGATTTGAAGTGGAACGATCTTAAAAAATTAATTGTTGGTAAGGCGGGTGCCACGTTGAGATTCATTGGGAGAGTCCTCAGAAAATGTAGTCCACCAACAAAGTAGGTGGCTTACAAAACACTCGTTCGACCTGTACTTGAGTATTGCTCATCAGTGTGGGATCTGTACCAGATCGGGTTGACGGAGGAGATAGAGAAGATCCAAAGAAGAGCGGCGCGTTTCGTCACAGGGTTATTTGGTAACCGTGATAGCGTTACGGAGATGTTTAGCAAACTCAAGTGGCAGACTCTGCAAGAGAGGCGCTCTGCATCGCGGTGTAGCTTGCTGTCCAGGTTTCGAGAGGGTGCAGTTCTGGATGAGGTATCGAATATATTGCTTCCCCCTACTTATACCTTCCGAGGAGATCACGAATGTAAAATTAGAGAGATTCGAGCGCGCACGGAGGCTTTCAGACAGTCGTTCTTCCCGCGAACCATACGCGACTGGAACAAAAAGGGGAGGTAATGACAGTGGCACGTAAGTACCCTCCGTCACACACCGTTGGGTGGCTTGCGGAGTATAGATGTAGATGTAGATGTACGAACGGCCACACTCACAGGGGATCTTGTAGACCCCAGGCTTACAAGCACCAAACCATCTTTAACGGAACTCAGGAGTGCTGCTGTCTTCCGTGGAGGGCGAAAAATCACTTTTACTTTTTGTTTACTGAGAATCCGTCCTTTGTCTCATGATAGGCTTCCCACGTATGCCAAAAAAGCCATGGATTTGAAATTTCCGTGTCTGCTTCTGCATTTCTTACACCCACTCTTGGCTTCATTTGTAGTGCCTTACGTATCTGTTGCGGAGAGTACCAGTTGGATTCAAAAACTCTGTGCACCAGGGTTCTGAGTACACTCATCGTCTGCGAAGGATGGTGGCAGCTATTTGCACGTAAACATAAATCCGTATGTGTCGGTTTTCGATATCTGAATGTACCAAAGTGCCATCACCTTTGCGCCGTACCAACACATCCAAAAATTGAAGGCATCCATCTTTATCGATTTCCATCGTGAACTGAATTTGTCTATGGATTGAATTCAGATGGTTTGAAATTTATTTTGACCTCGACATATTTTTTATTCAATGACGAATTTTGTGAACAGACTGGCGCTGTCGGCATGGGTAGTCGTTCGTCGCCCTTGGTGGCCAACCCTTTTATGGAAGACTTTGAGGAGAAGGTGGTGGAATCCGCTAGCTTGAAGTCCACAGTGTTTTGGAGGTTTGTTGGTGACACGTTTGAAGTGTGTCCCCATGGTGAAGACAAGTTAAAAGAAGTGCTCCAATATACCAGTAATGTCGAAGTCAACGTCTATAAGCAGTTTACTAACTTTATCTCTAATACCTCTTATCAGATTACGCTGTTCCCATAGAGACGTTGTCCTGGTGGCCATTACTTTGGTTGAATTGGAGCTTTGCTCAAAATTATCAACGTTGTGCTGAAAGAATACCGTGATTTATAAAAGACTCGGAGAATTAGACGACATTTGCAATATTATAATGTGTGGACAAATCAATGTAGCATGATGCCATAAAATTTTAGTAGATAATTAATTAAAATTTGTAGTTAGAGCTATGTGGCTACGTTAGTAGTAAAATAAATACAACGGCGATTTTAAAAGGCTTCTTTTCCTGTAACATATTGGTTCAAATGGCTCTGAGCACTACGGGACTTAACATCTGAGGTCATCAGTCCCCTGGAACTTAGAACTACTTCAACCTAACTAACCTAAGGACCACACACATCCATGCCCGAGGCAGGATTCGAACCTGCGACCGGAGCGGTCACGCGGTTCCAGACTGAAGCGTCTAGACCGCACGGCCACACCGGCCGGCCCTATAACATGTATCATCATTGGTAAAAGATTTAGAGACTATATATTTATTAGCACGTCGCCGGCTCCAGCAAGAGGGTAAAATTACCTTGCACTTTTATAATCTTTAATGTGTAACCAGTCCGAAGATGGAATACTTTATCTGCCGAAACTGGTCATTTTAAATAAATCATATTTTGCGATCATGACTTTTCTTCATAAGTAAAATATCCTAATACCGCCTCTAGCCTTGATGATACACTCAATTCGGGGAGGCAGAGTCCACAATTTTCTTCGCATATGTCATGTGCACTTGATCTACTCAGTAATGATTGGGTCACCTAGAGCTCCCAAACAGCAGGGGCGTTGTTTGTTTTCTTCGTACGTGGTGACAAATAATCCCGTACATTGACAATGGAATTAAGATCTGGTAATTTAGAAGGGCAGTGGAGGAATCATAAGGTGTTTGAGATTTCGACAAACCACGAACGTCAGCGTGCTGCCCTGTGGACACGACTATGGAAGACGTGCGGCTTTATGTACGCTGTGAGCACTGGAATTGTGGGAGCTATTCGCGTCTACGTGCGAATAGCATTGTGTACAGTTTCCTTCGCAACGTTCGCTCGGAAACTAGCTGAGATGAACCTCATTCACTGACAGTAGCAATTATTGTGGGGCTTGACTAGTGACCTTACGCAGGCTCCACAGGCAAAACAAAGTTCCCAGGTGAACATAAAGCCATATCAAATTTATTTTAACAAACGTTTAAGTCTTGCTTCACTTATGATACTAAGTGTCTGAATAAAGGCCATAAAGATCATCCGAAATTATATGAATCGTCTCTTGAGTTATGGCAAACTGACAAATATAGAACTTAAACGTCTGGTGTGCACCACAAAATAACGGCTGTCCGTCAATCCCAAGCACAAAGTTCAATAAACTGGCATACTATGTCCTTGCACCTAAGGCCGCTGAGGCCAAGTCGTACGAGGCGAAGGCTCGTTTCTGACTGATGGTTCCTCACTGTCATAGTGACGGCGTATGGTTGTGGCTGAGGCAGCAGATGGAACGAGCTTGCCGAGGCCAGGTGGTGCCCTACATAATGCACGGGTGGTTGGACATGTCATGGCCTACTTGCTGCCACAAGACGCAGCGGAAGTGCTGTGTTCACGTACCTACTATTGGTGACACGTCGCCGCCTGTAGGCCGAGGTAGCTCCGCTTGTTGTGGCTTCGGCTGTCAGAGTTGCCCATGAAAACAGCCTGTTGTTGTTACTGGCCTCTGGCGATGTTGCTGAGTGGTTCTGGAAGATGCGCCGTGTGCACGCTCGCTCTTCAACAACCTGCGGAACTCGCATGTTAAGTTGGTGGACAGCGTGTCCCGACATAGCATCCATCCCCCCCCCCCCCCCCCCCCCTCCAGGAAAAGAGGTAGTTGATCATCTCGAGTCTTGTTTTTCATGTGAATCGACGGCGTCCGTTGAACGAGATGACCCTAGATCCTTACTGCCGATGCCCAGCTGGATGGGGGCTGCTGTCTTTTTTTCCTGGATGATGCCATCGTGCTGACTAACAGGCTCCTACTTCTGAATCTGGTGCTACTGCAGTAATGGATGGACCAGCTCAGAACCCGGATGTGGATTAATGGAACAAACAGACTGGTGTAGTCTCTGGAAAAGGTACTCTTACATAGGGTCGCTGCAGGCCGCTGATATGACTATTGAACTCTTGGGTACTGACGTGGCATTAACTGGGAACATACATGACCAACGCTGCACGTGCAATGTCCATGTACAACACACTCCTGGAGTGCTGTTGGAGCCCATGTCCTGTCAAGCTAGTAGCCAAGAATGTACATCCGGGAGGAACTGCTGTGTCGTGGAGCGATCCAGAAAATCAGATGAAGAGGAATCGTGCACCTCGAAACATAATTTGTGGAAAAAATCTAACAACCAACAAGTTAGCTGTGAAGGGAGATCCGTGGTACAGTATTGCAGAGCTAAATCCTCCCAACACAGCAGTGTCATCGTTACTGTAACTCTTTGACAATTAGGCAAGGATCCTGCGTCGATCTTTAACGTGATCGAAATGGTGTTAACAAGTGTTGTGTCTTTATGTTTTCCTTTGCACGCTGCGTGGTTCTTTAGTGGGTACGGGAACGAGTTACAAATGCCGTTCGTGAACTGGAAATTCAGATATTAATTTATCCTACATCTAATATGAAATAGTAAAACTAATATATAACTTTGATGCTGTATTTGAAGTATCAGTTGCTAACAGTAACTTTGTATGTTGAACCATATACAGATACAAAATATTTATAATTCTGTCACTCTTCAAAACAATGTCTGTTCCAAAAACGTCGAGCTCTGGCCACAATGAAAGTCTGTAAATGTTATTCAACTGGCAAAAGCACAAAATGGGGTCAGTATATGGATGTAAGTACTTAATTGCACCAGCCGTTTGAACTCCTGACGGGGGATAACGATGTAATCGTTCGTGGCAACTCCCTCGTGGTGGCGGTTGTAGGAAACACGGCGGCATATCTGGCGGCGGGCGTATTTGAAAGTCTGGCCGACCGGATAGCGGCAGATATCACACCCCTCACTGTCCAGCTTGGAAGGAACGGGGAGGCCTGTGCCGTGGATAGTGATGAGGCTGGTTGCTTGGCTGAGGGCAGAGCAGACCGACCCGCGTCCCGACATTGTATCTTGCGAGCGCCAGGGAAACTGCCCCCGGAAAACCAGGCGTAGAACGCATCTTGCGGCACAGATAGAATCATGTAAAGTGCTCCAGGGAGTGCCAGCGACCAGTCGACGGTGACAGCGTCTACTTCCGTGGGAGAGGCGTCATGCAGCATTGTCAGCAGTGGAGTCGCAGATAGGCAGGCGGAGACTTTCGTCGGTGAGACGGCCGCGATTGGAGACACCCGTTCGGTAAGCTGCGTAGGAGGCTGCGTTGCGGCGGACGGATGTGGCTGCGCCACGGCGGCCGGACGTTGTGCAGTGAAGAAATCTGAAGTAGTTTGATCTACGGCACGGTCACTAAATTCACGAAGCCATAGCTGATCTTGGTGGCGCTGATGCGTGGCTGCGCTGCCGCGAATAGTATACTTCGCTCTGCCAAGTGATCTGTGAACAATCCCATAAACGTGGCTTGTTTATACACTCGATATGAACGCTGACATTCGGATGAAACTTCGTCGTGAAGTCTGAAGCAGGAGCAGAGCGTTAAGGAAGGAAGCAAATGCAGCAAGGTCCGATGGCGTCTCCCATGTAAACGTTCTGCCGGCGAAGTGTCAGGAGCAGGCAAAGTACGCTATGAACTCAGAAAAAACAGTAACTCATCTTCACGTGAATGTGAAGCTCAAAGTTTTGATATTCGCGTCTTGAACGTTCGAAGGAAACGTTCGACTACGCCGTTGGACTGTGGCCAGAATGGTGCTCTCTTGACATGCTGAATTCCATTTTGTTTGCAAAATTGCGTTTATTCCTTGGAAGACAATGGAGATCCATTGTCAGAAACAATTGTTTGTGGCAAGCCTTCGAGAGATAATACAGAAGCGAGTAATTTGATAGTGCTGACAGCATTCATCGAATGCACTGGGCTAACAAAAAAGTATTTGCTGTAGGCATCGACGATAATCAGCCAACGAGTTTGGCAAAAGGGGCCAGCAAAAGCTAAATGGAGGCGTTGCCATTGAGTACCGGACTGTGGCCAGGAGAAAAATTCCTGGCGCGGAGCGGCCCCATTGTCCGCGAAATCTCGACATTATGCCGTCGTATGTTCTATTTGCTTATCTAAATCAAGCCACGTACAATGTTGCTTAGTGCGAACTGTTCCTCAATGGCCTTTATGTAGAAGACTCAAAAAAATAAAAAAAAAAAAGGTTCAAATGGCTCTGAGCACTATGGGACTTAACATCGGAGGTCATCAGTCCCCTAGAACTTAGAACTACTTAAACCTAACTAACCTAAGCAAATCACACACATCCATGCCCGAGGCAGGATTCGAACCTGCGACCGTAGCAGTCGCGCGGTTCCGGACTGCAGCGCCTAGGACCGCTCGGCCACCGCGGCCGACGTAGAAGACTCAACACCAGCTGTTGCAAAGAGGGTGAATTAACACTCTTGCCTGTTCTTTAGGCGTGTGAAGCAGAATCACATCATTCAGAAGAGATAAAGTAGTGCGATGCACAAAGGATCTTCGCACTAAGACATCGGGAATACATTTCTGAGGGCGTGGCCAACATTTCCGAAAGCAACTTTTTAGCAAATTTAGTTATTTGTCATGCTCTGTGGCTTGAGCGACCCACCGTAACTCAATAGGAAAAGAATCCGCTGCTTGCGGATCAGAAGAACCAGCAAGTAAAAAAGATGCTTCCGATGCGTCGAATGCTGCATCTGTGCCGGCAGGTAAACGAGATAATGCGTCGGCGTTTGCGTGTTGCGCTGTTGGTTGGTTGGTTAGTTGATTTGGCGAGGGGACCAAACAGTGAGGTCATGAGTCCCTTCGGTTTATGGAAGGATGGGGAAAGAAGTCGGCCATGCCATTTGAAAGGAACCATCCCGGAATTCTCTTGAAGTGACTTAGGGAAATCAGGGAAAACCTAAATCTGGATGGCCGAACGCGGGTTTGAACCGAATGCGAGTGCTAACCGCTGCGCCACATCGCTCGGTGTGTTGCGCTGTTGGGCGATACCAAATTTCATACTAGTAAGCTGATAATAATAGCGACCAATGTTGAAGCTTTTGCGTCTTGCGGTCGGGAACTTGTTTCAGCGGATGAAACAGTGTACCAAAAGGCAGGAGCAGGAAAAATTTGCTGTCATATAGGCAATGATGAAATTTGGTGACTCCAAAAATTATAGCCAGGGCTTCCTTCTCCAAACGACTATAATTAACGTGAGCGCCTTTCAAAGTTTTCGAAGCAGTTACGATGGGGCGCTCTGTTTTGCCAGTTTTGTGGGATAAAATCGCCCCCATGCCATGGAACTAGGCGTCGACTGCAAGTATAAGTGGTTTGAGCGCATCGTAGTGCATAACGCAAGGTTGACGAAGCAATGTGTTTTTTCCGTCTTTGAAGTGCTTGGTCACAGTCTTTTGTCCAATGGAACTGAACTTTTTACGTCTGAGGCGATTCAGAGGTGCGGCTGTTTGTGCGGCATTAGGGATAAACTCTACGTAGTAAGTCAATTTTCCAAGAAGAGCTTGCAGTTCACGTAAATTCTTAGGAGATGGCAATGGCCATAGCTTGCAAATGTTTCATCAAAGAACGAGCACCATTGTCGTCGATGATATTTCCTAAGTATTCAATCGTTTTGTTGAAAACAGAACATTCTGCAAGTTATATTTGAGGGACGCCTGAGCTAAAACTTGAAAATGGCTGTCCAGATTTTTAAGGTGTTTTCCGGTGTTTTTCCGGAGTCGATTATGTCGTCAAGATAATTAATACAAGAAGGCACCTTGGACGTTACTTGTTCGACAAATTTTTGAAACAACGCAGTCGTGGAAGACTTCTCAAAGGTAGGCGTTGATATTCACGCAAGCTGAATTAGTATTCACAACAAGTATTTTCTTTGTCTCTTCATCCAATGGTAACTGCAAATAGGATTCTGCAAGACAAACTTTTGAGAAGAACTGTCCTCTTTCTAGGCGACCCAAAATTTCCTCTCTATGTGGGGCTTAGTAGGAATCAATGACTGTTTGTGAACTTGCCGTGTTTGAAATCCGCACAAAGACGAGTCTTCCCATTTGCCTTACGAATGACGACTAAGAGCGAAGCCCACTGACTTTCTGAAATGGGTTTTAAGACACCAACGGATTCCAGTCTCTGGATTTCTGTAGCCACGTCGTCGCGTCATGCATTAGGCACGGGGTGTGCGCTGCGAAATTTGGGTTGCCCATTAGCTTTCAGCGTAATATGAGCGTGAATATCTTTTTCACAGCGTAGAGTACCGTCGAACACGTGTTGATGCTTTAAACAGAGCTGTTGATTTGTGACATGGGAAACTTTAGTGTTAATGGCACGCACATCGTACTATATGTCTAATCTGAAGGAATCAAACGCATCAATGTTGAGAATGTTTGGATTCGTGCGTTACTGGACTACAATGAAAGGGACTTCATTATTCTTGTTTTTTGTGTTTTGCAGGTAAGCGGCACGTTCCAAGCACTGAAATGCTGTCACCGTTATAGGCGGTGAGATGCAGACTTCATGTTTTCGAAGGTCTTTGGCCAATTTTTTCATATGTATATAGGTTAAGAAATGGGACAGAAGCTCCAGTATCTAGTTGAAAAGGTACTGACTGGTTAGAAATTAGCAATTCAATCCAGTTTGTGGCGTGTCCTCTGAATCGTGTTGTGAAAAACTGTTCTCTGTTTCCACATGCGCACTAAATTGGGCTACGGTCGCAGGTTCGAATCCTGCCTCGGGCATGGATGTGTGTGATGTCCTTAGGTTAGTTAGGTTTAAGTAGTTCTACGTTCTAGGGGACTGATGACCACAGTTGTTAAGTCCCATTGTGCTCAGAGCCATTTGAACCCTTTTGAACTAAATTGGGAGAGCCCTTTTGACGTGTATGGTGTTAGCATTAATCCTCGTGAGAGTGCGTTTTCTATGTCTTCGCTTATCTGATATTTGAGCAGGAGGAGGCACGGAATCTGAACATGAAATGACATTAATTTCCATTCGTTCCCACTTTGAATTATTCCCACGTGAAACAAAGGAGGGCTTTCTAGTCTGTTTCAGTTAGGTTGGTTTTGTACGTCCCATGAGATGACAAAAACTGCATTCGTCTTGTCTGAAAAAGCAGTTCTTCCGATCACGGGTGACTTAGCATTTCACACATGATTTCCCTTTGCACAGAGCTGGGACAGTGTAATTAGCATTGCTCCTGCGCAGCAAAAGCTGTATACAGGGTGGACCATTGATAGTGACCGGGCGAAATTGTGGTGTCACCGCCAGACACCGCACTTGCTAGGTGGTAGCCTTTAAATCGGCCGCGGTCCATTAGTATACGTCGGACCCGCGTGTCGCCACTGTCAGTGATTGCAGACCGAGCGCCACCACACGGCAGGTCTAAAGAGACTTCCTAGCACTCGCCCCAGTTGTACAGCCGACTTTGCTAGCGATGCTATACTGACAAACTACGCTCTCATTTGCCGAGACGATAGTTAGCATACCCTTCAACTACGTCATTTGCTATGACCTAGCAAGGCGCCATTACCAGTTTATATTGAGATTGTAATTATGTATCATCAAGAGCGATGTTCTCCAATTATGGTTTAAAGTTAAGTATTCCAGAAGCTATGTACTATTTTTGGCTACTATAATTCCTTGTCATTTTCCAGACCTCACGCCAGGCTGCGTGAGCTTAAACATGTGCCTTTTGGCTTCTTCCAAACTCCGTGAACTGGCTCCTGCCAATTCACAACATTGGCGACGAGCTAAATCGCGTTTGTACCAATTGATACCCTAATTTACTTGTGTCATGGCTTCGCCGCAATCTCCAGATGTACTGTCCGAATTTTATCGCTTACAGAATCAGCAGACGCAGGCCTTGTTGGATGCCCTTGGACAGCTCGTCCAGGGTCAACGTGCAATGCAAAACGATGTGGCCGCCGCCGCTCCACCGCTACCACAGCGACAACATGCAGTTGCACCACCTTTTCGTCCTTTTGATGCGGCACTGGAAAGCTGGACGGAGTGCTCACGCCAATTTGGATTCCATCTCGCCGCCTACAGAACTCAAGGTATTGAGCGGCAGCCTTTTTTGCTTTCTTGTGTAGGAGTGTCCACCTACCGTGTGATAGTGAAATTGTTTCCCCGACGCGACGTAGCATCTCTGTCCTACGACGAAATTTTGTCTGCATTAGATGCATATTTCAAAGAATCAGCCAATGTAGTTGCAAGAAGGTATACGTTCTTTCGTACAAAACGTACGGCCAGTCAGACTAATAGGGAGTGGGTTGCAACCTTGCAAGGCCTTACTAGGGATTGTGCTTTTGAGTGTGAATGTGGACTCCCTTATTCAGATACTATGGTGCATGATGCAATTGCACGGAACGTTTCTGATGTTCGCATAAGGGAACAGATTTTGAAACTAGTCAATCCCTCCCTTCAACAAGTGATGGACATATTGGATAGGCAAGACACACTTGACTTTGCTCAGGAACCATTTGAAACTTCGCCAGCCGTGTGTCAAGTTAACCGGCCCGCCGGGTGAGCTGCACGGAACAGTAAACAGCCCTCGCGCCCCTCCGCGCAGCTGCCGCCAAGCTCTCCACTGCGTGTGCCGCGCAAGTAAGCAAATGCACTGCTAAACTCATGCCCGCGGTGTGCTACTAGACATTCATGTGAGAATTGCCCGTCACGCCAAGCTATTTGCTCTTTCTGTAATAAAAAAGGACATGTTCAGAGCGTTTGCCAGAAAAAGCTCAGATCGGACACTCACAACCATTCCAGGCCCTTTGCTTCGCGCCGGAATCGAACCAAGAATACTCAGGCTCGTGAACCTTCGCCCATGGACATTCATGTAGTTCAATCCACTCCGCCCAGTGCCACTCTCTCTAACAGTGACTGTGTTCGTCCCACAAATAGTGTGTGTTGACATCGCAGGAAATCCCGTCAAGTCGCAAGTGATTCTGTACCAGTGTCAGTTCACGTTGCACGAGACAGTCGCTCTTGTCATCAGCAGGACAATAAACTTTTTGTAGACTTGGACATTCATGGCAACGTGATACCATTCCAGCTCGATACCGAAGCTGCAGTTTCATTGATCAATAAAGACACGTACAAACAACTGAGCACACCTTCGTTGTGTGCTGCAAATGTTAAGTTAAATAGTTATTCAGGAAAAGCTATCCCTGTATTAGGACAGTGCAGCCTTCTTGCAAAATACAAGGGACAAACAACTCTTGTGTCATTGTACATCCTTCGTTCTTCTTCTGCAGTGAACTTGTTTGGTTTAGATTTATTTCAGTTGTTTAACTTGTCTATAGTCAATCAGGTCCTATCAGTGAACCAGACTGTGCCTTCAGCCAGTGTTTCTCGTCTATGTGAAGAGTTTGCAGACATTTTTGCACCGGGCCTTGGTTGCGCTACGAACTATAAAGCACATTTGGAACTGAAAGTAAACGCGCAACCGAAATTTTTCAGAGCGTGCAATGTTCCCCATTCATTGCGTGATGAGGTCGCAAGAACATTACACGATTTGGAATCACAAGGTGTACTTGAACGTGTGTAGGCTTCTCCCTGGGCCTCACCCTTAGTAATTTTGCCAAAACCTTCCGGAAAATTGAGACTTTGTGTGGACTTCAAAGCTACAGTGAATCCACAACTAGTGATTGCAACTTTTCCTTTACCCCACCCGGAAGATCTTTTTGACAAACTGTGCCCAGGTAACTATTTTTCGAAGTTGGACCTCGCAGATGCGTACTTGCAAATACCGGTGGACGAAGAATCGCAGCGCGTTTTGGTGGTAACCACGCATCTTGGTTTGTATCGATTCAAAAGACTGCCATTCGGGTGTGCATCCGCCCCTGCATTGTTTCAGCAATATCTGCACACTGTTTGTGCCTCAGTCCCTACTGCAGCAAACTATCTGGACGATATTGTGATTTCCGGAAAGACGGAAGAAGACCATTTAGCCAATCTCAGAACATTATTTCAGGTCTTGCGACAAAATGATCTTCGCTTGCGGAAGGACAAATGTGTTTTTTGCTCGTGACTTACCCTATCTGGGCCATGTACTCAATGCCCAAGGCATACATCCGAGTCCAGAGCACCTCCGTGCCATACAGGACTTGCCTTCGCCGCGGAATTTGAAGCAGCTACAGAGTGTGCTGGGAAAAATCAATTACTGTAACAGATATGTGCGCCACGCCTCTTCCATTTCAGCTCCGCTTCATCGCTTTCGCCGTAAAGGTGTTCCGTTCGTCTGGACGACGGAATGCGAACGCGCCTTTCGCCAGTTGAAATCGGCGTTGCTTTCCAATACTTGCCTTACGCCATTCGATCCCCAGAAACCCCTTTTGTTGATGGTAGATGCATCGGATTTCGGGATCGGTGCTGTGCTTCCGCACAAAGATGGATCGCACGATCGCCCTATTGCCTTTGCGTCAAAATTGCTCTCGTCTGCGCAAAGAAATTATTCACAGATCGAGACAGAAGCATTGGCTCTCGTATTTGGTGTTACAAAGTTTCATGATTTCTTCTATGGTTGTCACTTTACCATCATCACAGACCACAAACCTTTGACATCGCTATTTCATCCGAACAAGCCTGTACCTCCACGTACAGCGCAGAAATTCATTCGCTGGTCTATTTTCCTCTCGCAGTACCGCTACAATATCTTGTATCGGTCCACTGCTAAGCAAGGAAACGCCGATGCGTTGTCCCGTTTGCCTGTTGCTGAGGATAGAGCATTCGATTCTTCCTAACTTGCTTGCATGTTCATTGATGCGGAAACCGATGACGTGGTCGAATCGTTTCCGATTGATTTTCATCGTGTAGCTACAGCCACAGCAGCTGACCCTGTCCTTGCTACCGTTTTGCGTTTTGTTGCTACGCAATGGCCCTTGTCCAAGTCACGGATCGAAGATCCGTTGGTTCGCCGATTTTTTGCTCACAAGGAGAGACTGTTTGTTCGATGTGGTGTTTTGCTGTTGCGTTCTGATAATGATCAGTCCAGGGTCGTGGTCCCACGTTCGTTACAGTCCTCTGTCTTATGGCTTCTCCACCAAGGACATTGGGGTGTAGTGCGAACGAAAAAACTTGCTCGTCAGCACTGTACTTGGTTCGGAATCGATGCTGCGATTACGAATATGTGCTCTTCTTGCATGGCGTGTGCCGAACACCAATCCGCACCACTGCGGAAATTCTTTGCGTGGCCGAAAGCCACTTCCCCTTGGCAACGCTTACACATCGATTTTGCTGGTCCATTCTGGAATGCTCGAGGGTTGGTTCTGGTCGATTCCTTCAGTAATTTTCCTTTTGTTGTCAGGATATCTTCCACGACGTCATCAGCCACCATCCAAGTGTTATCCGCTATCTTTTGCATTGAAGGTCTTCCACAGACTATTGTTTCCGACAATGGCCCGCAATTCATGTCCGCAGAATTTTTTGCAAGGCCAGTGGTATTCAACATCTGACGTCCGCGCCGTTTTCGCCTCAGTCAAACGGTGCCGCTGAACGATTGGTTCGGACTTTCAAGTCACAGATGTTGAAGTTGAAAGAGTCGCATTCTCGGGAGGACGCGTTGTTGCTCTTTTTGTCCTCGTATCTCTCTCAGCCTCGAGATGGTCGCTCGCCGGCTGAGTTGCTCCACGGTCGTCCTCATCGAACCTTGATGTCTTTGTTACATCCGCCGCATCAGGTTCCTGTGCAGCGGCAGACGCCTGCTTTTGCTCCGGGCGACGTTGTATACTATCGCAACTATCGAGATTCACGGCGTTGGCTCGCAGGGCGCATTCTTCGCTGCCTCGGCCGCGCTATCTTTCTGGTTTTGGGGGCCTCTGGTGAGATGCGTCGGCATCTCAATCAGCTGCGCCTCTGTCGTCGCACGGGTTCTGCCGCTCCCCGTCTGCTTTCAGCGACGGTGCCGTCCGGTCAGCGCCCTGGGGACCCATCTACTGGCTCGCCTCATCCCCAGGTGTTACCGACGCTGCCTTCCATTTTGCCTCATGGCGACGCGCCGCCGCCTGTTCTCCCGCCGGCGACGCCCACCGTGGACGCTTCGCTGCAGCCGCCACGCGCCTCCCTGGGTCACGCGCCGCCGATGGCTTCCCGTGACCAGCTGTCCTCCGACATGGAACTCTTGCCCCCTCCGGACCAGATGTCGTCTTCGCCCGTCGGGTGCCCCGACTCGATGGAGGTCGACCCTTTGGCCCCTCCTGTCTCTCTAAGGGAGCATACACCGCATGTTGGCGTGCACCCTGCACTAGGTTTTCAGGCGTTTCCTAGCTTCCCTCGGACCGAATGGCAGGGTGCGGGTGGCAAAGCCTCGCCTGTTGTTAGGCCCCCCACCTCGTCGCAGACGTCAACATGGGGTCCTCCCCACGGCGGGCGGAAGCCTTATAACACAACCGTACGCCGATTTGCTGGGGAGGAATGTGGTGTCACCGCCAGACACCACACTTGCTAGGTGGTAGCCTTTAAATCGGCCGCGGTCCATTAGTATACGTCGGACCCGCGTGTCGCCACTGTCAGTGATTGCAGACCGAGCGCCACCACACGGCAGGTCTAAAGAGACTTCCTAGCACTCGCCCCAGTTGTACAGCCGACTTTGCTAGCGATGCTATATTGACAAACTACGCTCTCATTTGCCGAGACGATAGTTAGCATACCCTTCAGCTACGTCATTTGCTACGACCTAGCAAGGCGCCATCACCAGTTTATATTGAGATTGTAATTATGTATCATCAAGAGCGATGTTCTACAATTATGGATTAAAGTTAAGTATTCCAGAAGCTATGTACTATTTTTGGCTACTATAATTCCTTGTCATTTTCCAGACCTCACGCCAGCCTGCTTGAGCTTAAACGCGTGCCTTTCGGCTTCATCCAAACTCTGTGAATTGGCTCCTGCCAATTCACAACAGAAATACCTCACGAAATAAGCATCAAACGAAAAAACTACAAAGAACGAAACTCGTCTAGCTTGAAGGGGGAAACCAGATGGCGCTATGGTTGACCCGCTAGATTGCGCTGCCATGGATCAAACGGATATCAACTGCGTATTTTTTAATAGGGACCCCTCATTTTTATTACATATTCGTGTAGTACGTAAAGAAATATGAATGTTTTAGCTGGATCACTTTTTTTGTTTTGTGATAGATGGCACTGTAATAGTCACAAACGTATAAGTACGTGGTATCACGTAACATTCCGCCAGTGCGGGTGGTATTTGCTTTATGATACATTACCCGTGTTAAAATGTACCGTTTACCAACTGCGGAAAAGGTCGATATCATGTTGATGTATGGCTATTGTGATCAAATTGCCAAACGGGCGTGCTATGTATGCTCCACGGTAGCCTGGACGACATCATCCAAGTGTCCGGACGGTTCGCCGGATAGTTACGTTATTTCAGGAAACAGGAAGTGTTCAGACACATGTGAAACGTCAACCACGACCTGCAACAAATGATGATGCCCAAGTAGGTGTTTTAGCTGCTGTCGCGGCTAATCCGCATATCAGTAGCAGACAAATTGCGGTGTTGAGAATGCTACGTCAACATCGATTGCACCAGTATCATATTTCTATGCACCAGGAATTGTATGGCGACGACTTTGAACGTCGTGTTCAGTTCTGCCACTGGGCACAAGAGAAATTACGGGACGATGACAGATTTCTTGCACGCGTTCTGTTTAGCGACGAAGCGTCATTCACCAACAGCGGTAACGTAAACCGGCATAATATGCATTATTGGGCAACGGAAAATCCACGATGGCTGCGACAAGTGGAACATCAGCGACTTTGGCGGGTTAATGTATGGTGCGGCAGTATGGGAGGAAGGATAATTGGCCACCATTTGATCGATGGCAATCTAAATGGTTCAACGTATGCTGATTTCCTACGTAATGTTCTACCGATGTTACTACAAGATGTTTCACTGCATGACAGAGTGGCGATGTACTTCCAACATGATGGATGTCCGGCACATAGCTCACATGCGGTTGAGGCAGTATTGAATAGTATATTTCATGACAGGTGGATTGGTCGTCGAAGCACCATTCCATGGGCCGCACGTTCACCGGATATGACGTCCCCGGATTTCTTTCTGTGGGGAAAGTTGGAGGATATTTACTATCGTGATCCACCGACAACGCCTGATAACATGCGTCAGCGCATTGTCAACGCATGTGCGAACATTACGGAAGGCGAACTACTCACTGTTGAGAGGAATGTCGTTACACGTATTGCCAAATGCATTAAGGTTTACGGGCATAATTTTGAGCATTTATTGCATTAATGTGGTATTTACAGGTAATACCGCTGTAACAGCATGCGTTCTCAGAAATGATAAGTTCACAAAGGTACATGTATCACATTGGAACAACCGAAATAAAATGTTCAAACGTACCTACGTTCTGTATTTTAATTTAAAAGACCTACCTGTTACCAACTGTTCGTCTATAATTGTGAGCCATATGTTTGTGACTATTATAGTGCCATCTATCACAAAGCGAAAAAAGTGGTCCAACTAAAACATATTTCTTTATGTACTACACGAATATGTAATAAAAATGGGGGTTCCTATTTAATAAAACGCAGTTGATATCCGTTTGACCTATGGTAGCGTCATCTAGCGGGCCAACCAGAGCGCCATCTGGTTTCCACCTTCAAGCTAGACAAGTTTCGTTCTTCGTAGTTTTTTCATTCGACGCTTCTTTCGTGAGATATTTGGCCCGGTCACGATAAATGGACCACCCTGTATAGTGTGCCTGACCTTTTTTACGCGGTGCTGACTTTCGAGTGCTGTGGCCAGGGCTGTGGCTGGGGCACGGGCTGTTTGCCTCAAGTGAAGCAATAAATGATAGAAATCTTAATCACCTAAATTTTGAACTTCGCGTGCATCGATAACTTTAAGCTCTTTCCTGAGGCTAGGGTTGTGGTGCTTTAGAATTTTAGTCCTCAATCTTCAACATAATAGTCCGCAGCTCGTGGTCGTGCGGTAGCGTTCTCGCTTCCGGGTTCCCGGGTTCGATTCCCGGCGGGGTTAGGGATTTTCTCTGCCTCATGATGACTGGGTGTTTTGTGATGTCCTTAGGTTAGTTAGGTTTAAGTAGTTCTAAGTTCTAGGAGACTGATGACTATTGATGTTAAGTCCCATAGTGCTCAGAGCCATTTGAACCATTTTTTTTAACATGATAGATTCTGAATGATAGCATTGTGAAGCATTTCATCGTGATAAGTTGAGCCACAGACAATTGAATTTACAGTCTCTGGTCATGCTCTGCAATTCCGCAATCCATTCTTTATAGGATTGATCACTACGACGTTGCATGTCGAAAAATTTATACTGTGCAGCAGCACGTGTATTAAACTCTCAAAAAATTCGTCCTGTCTTGCAAATGGCTGGCTCTGAGCACTCTGTGACTTAACTCCTGAGGTCATCAGTCGCCTAGATCTTAGAACTAATTAAACCTAACTAACCTAAGGACATCACACACATCCATGCCCGAGGCAGGATTCGAACCTGCGACCGTAGCGGTCGCTCGGCTCCCCAGTCTTGCAATTATGAAGTCATAGGGCTGGGTTTGTGGATCACTACGGAGAAACAATTTCACGATGTGGCGGTAGATGTACACTCCTTCACACGAAAAGAAAAAAGCACGTCGTGATTCGCCTGTGGTTTTGTGGGGGTAGAAATGTTGATGCAGCTACGTAATGTATTCCTTCATGTTCCCTTCGTCTGGTCGAACTGTCGGTAGGTAGGAGGCGGCAGCTGAGTTCCTTCTTTAGCTTCTGTCGCATTTTGCTGCTGGGCTACTTGGACTGTACAAAGCAAGAAATTGCTGACAGTAGTTTTGTTATTTTTTGTCTCTAAAACTGAACAAGCGCTGTTAGGCGCTGCTCAGCGTTTACATATTGCTCTCCCTGGTTTGCCATGATTCCTTAAATATCTCACCTTAAATATTTTAGCTTATGTATTTCAACTTAATATATGCGCGCGCACACACACACACACACACACACACACACACACACACACACACACACAAAACTCCATAGAAAGAGGAAATTGCCCTGCTCTGGTGTCCAATGCTCCTTGTCCCACTATCCCATCATCATCGCCAGTCTGTTATGTCTTCCTTAGCGCGCTGTGTGGTTCTTTAGTGGATGCAGGAGCGAGGAACAGATGCAGTTCATGAACAGAGAATTCAGATATAATAATACACAACTTTGTTGCTGTATTTGGAGCGTCAGTTGCTAACAGTGAGTTTGGATGTCGAACCGTATGCAAATACAAAAGATTTATAATTCTGTCACTCTTCAATACAATTCTATTGAGAAGATGTTGAGCCCTGCCCACTGTGAAAGCCTGTAAATGATGTTACTCAACTAGCAGACACACAAAATGGGGGTCAGTGCATGAGTGTTCGAACTTAAGTACACCCGCCGCTTGAGCTCCAGAGAGGGGATGCTTGCATGTCATTGACAGAAGCATAATCGTTCCGGGCAGTTCCCTATGACGTGATGGCGGCTGTAGGAAACGCGACGATGTAACTGGTGGCTCGTGTATTTGAAAGTGTGGCCGACCAGATAGCAGCGGTTACTGCAATTATCGTTTCCGATGTCCCTGTACAGATGGAAATGGGTAACACTGCCTGAACTTGGAGCACATTTGGACTTGACCTCCACCCGATCATCTCAATGTAAGAGTCTGTAAGTTTGTGCTGTCTATGGTTCTGAGCACTATGGGACTTAACTGCTGTGGCCATCAGTCCCCTAGAACTTAGAACTACTTGAACCTAACTAAGCTAAGGGCACCACACACATCAATGCCCTAGGCAGGATTCTAACCTGCCACCGTAGCGGCCGCGCGGTTCCAGACTGTAGCGCCTAGAACCGCTCGGCCAATCTGGCCGGCTGTGCTGTCTATGATCCTATGATCACCTTGTTGGTGGAGTTACATATTTCCGCCTCGTGTCCCGATTTTCCACACATTGTACATATCGCCTTTCGAAAATAGCACTGTTGCCATTGGAGAGTGAAAAACATTTGATACAGGAGCGCAGCTTCCGGTAAACTCGGCCTCTCGAATCCTCAGATGGAGTGGGGGAGTGGGAACGGAGGGGGGAAATAGTTGTGACGTCCCTAGAATCTGTCGTCCTGAACGTCGAGGGCGAGGCCGCTGCCTGTGTGGCTCACCGATTAAGAACAGTTGATATGGACGGGTCTTGTAGGGACGCTGATGGCTCAAATGGCTCTGAGCACTATGGGACTTAACTTCTGAGGTCATCAGTCCCCTAGAACTTAGAACTACTTAAACCTAACTAACCTAAGGACATCACACACATCCATGCCCGAGGCAGGATTCGAACCTGCGACGGTAGCGGTCGCGCGGTTCCAGACTGTTGCGCCTAGAACCGCTCGGCCACACCGGCCGGCTTTTGTGATAGTTAAAAAATTTGTTGCAGACAGCGGCCACATGTACCTAGGAATCAAAATAATCCGATAATTTCGTCTAAGTTGGTCATAAGATACACTCGTGTGGTTTGACCTCTGGATTCAACTATTGAATGAGTTTATAAACCTCAGCACCTTCATACGCTACTAAAATGGCCCATTGCGGAGTATCACCTGAGAGTCCATATACGACGAAATGCTGTGGCAAACGTGTAAGCAAATTGGCCCTAGGTTTCACTTTCTTATCAAATTCAGGAAGCGACAGTGTCGTTGGCCAAAACCCCTTTGTTAAGGAGTTGATTCGTGAATGTCTGGTAGATAATTCCGGCGACACAGTGAGACCTGCCAGAGTAGCGCAGAGTGGCCCGCGGCGCAGCACTCCGAGCCCGCGGGCCCACCACAATATGCGCGCTGCGTCACACCGCGGGCAACGCTAGGTGGACATGCCGCACTACCGATGGGGCGCACGCGACAAGCGTCACGCCGAACGTTACTAAGATGCATACACTTTCAACTGCACCGTCAGATGCCCTTGCTGTAAGATTTTTTTATTCACAGATGTGTTGCACGCATTTGTCAGACATCTTTAAAGCGACCTCAACGAATGTGTGATGACAACTTTATGTGTCACTTTCGTAACAAAATACCGGAGTTTTGGTTCTGATGATACTCATAACAGTCGAAGTCGGGAAACATAATGTTTTATATATGACATTTTCGATCAACACACTTGTGAATAAAATACATTTCTAAAAACTAAATTTAAAACAATTTGAGGCTGAAATAATGCTGCCAAAATTGGCCCTGCTACTCGCTAATAATTTGGAAATAAACTGAGTTTTATTTCATTTTAAAAATTCAAAACTAATTTGAAAAACAGTGTACCTAAATTAAACGTACGCAACAAAATGTGCAATAAACGAAAACTTTTCCACCACCACAAACAATGGAAAACGAAACCTAATGTCAGAAAAGAGTTTCAGAATATTTTTACACTCATTTGACTCGGGTACAGTTGCTATGAATAAAAAGGAGAGCATCTACATTGTACTGGTGTAAAGGTGACCATCTTGCGTTGAGAATAAAACCGGAAGATCTAAAATTTCTTTCAGAAGCAGAGTTAGATGCTTGTATACACAGTATTTTTCTGGCGATCTTCTGAAGAGTCGGAAAATCTTTCACACTCGTTTTCCAGTAATAATCCAGATTTTCTTCCATTTTGCTGTTCTGATTTAATTATCTCTTCAACTCATCTATTGGAGTGAGACTATCATCGACATCTGCTTACAAAGCAAACTTCTTTACTTTCTCTGGTAGTGGAGTTTTTGTGGAATCTGGTGAAAGAATTGCTTCTTCGTCGTTTGTACATGCCTCTTTCAACATAATGCTTTTTACGTGATTGGAAAAATACTAAATCTGTTTAATGTGTCGTTTTGCAAACCCGCACCAATGCGAGCCCTACTCTGAACATGGAAGTTTATTGAAAATAAAACCAAATATTTTTTCATTCAATTTCAGGGCTCCGCCAAGGTCGCTCACTGATTCGATATGGCGAGCTGATAAAGTATTCTCACATATTCTGTTATTTTTTTAGGTGAGGCTTCATCGATGCTGAACCTGAGGCCCATTCTCGATTCTGTGACTGCCCTTGGTTTCGACTGAGAGTCGTCAATTTCTTTTGAAGCTGGCCACTGCCGAGCTATTAACATTGCAATAAATGGATTGTACGTCTTACCATTGCATGCCGGCCGGAGTGGCTGAACGGTTCTAGGCGCTGCAGTCTGGAACCGCGCGACCGCTACGGTCGCAGGTTCGAATCCTGCCTAGGGCATGGATGTGTGTGATGTCCTTAGGTTAGTTAGGTTTAAGTAGTTCTAAGTTCTATGGGACTGATGACCTCAGAAGTTAAGTCCCATAGTGCTCAGAGCCATTTGAACCATTTTCTTACCATTGCCATGTGTATTGTGCATTGAACCGGGAACCTAGAAACGACGGGGAGGCTTCGTCCCGCCATAGCCCTCAGTGGTTCACAACCCCACAATAGGGCACAGCAATCCACCCACCCTGCCGCCACCCCACATCGAACCCAGGGTTATTGTGCGGTTCGGTCGCCAGTGGAACCCCCTGGGAACGTCTCATACCAGACGAGTGTAACCTCAAATGTTTGCATGGCAGAGTAATTATTGTGTGTACGTACGTGTAGACAGTGTTTCTGCAGTAATCGCTGACACAGTGTAACTGAGGCGGAATAAGAGGAACCAGCCCGCATTCGTTGAGGAAGATGAAAAACCGCGCCTTAAAAACCATCCACCGGATGGCCGGCACAGGACTGGCACGCGTTCCCGCTCGGGAAGGAGCGCGTTAGACCGCGCGGCTAGCTGGCGGGGGGGGCACCATTGCCATCACTTCAAGCCTGTTATCTTCAGATATCACTTTTAAATGAAGAAATGGTGGCCAGAGATAAGTCATTACCTCGTGCATCTCTGGACAGTTAACTTTTCCCCCTAAAATAATTTGAGGCGTTTATGTGAAAGTCCTCTTTCAGGGGCATCCCTGTCCTGAGAAGCCTGACTCAAATACTGTAATGCTGTAGTCTTCCATGGCATCAAAATGTGCATTGTAGATGATTTCTCCAGTTATAATTGCTTGGACGCCTCCTCAAAGGGGTGCAAAAACACCATGTTTTAAAAACTATAAAATAAACGATAACGTATAAAATGAAATGGAATGATCGTATGGTATTGATGGCCGGGTGTCCACACCCAGGGAAGTTCGGCCGCCGAGTTGCAAGTCTGTTCATTTGACGCCACTTTGTCGACTTGAGTGTCGCTGATGATGAAAGGGTGATGATGACCACACAACATCCACCACGCAACATCCAGTCCCTGAGCACAGAAAACCTCCGACTAGCCGGGTATCGAGCCCATGCCTATTTTATGGCAGTCATACGCGATGAACACTCAGCTAAGGGAGCAAGCAGACTATAACGTATAAGAATGACAGTAAAAGAATGACATACATACCGTGAGAAGAGAAATTAGTTCGTTCACTAGCGTGATAACAATTCCTTCAATTCGAGCTATTTCTCCCGTCTCAGAGAGCTCTTCGCACAAGGCTGAATATTGAATTGCTACCGATGCTAAACTGTCAACTGCGTATTCGAGCGAGTATCGCTGGACTGTTCCAGTGATCTATGAGGAGCATTAAGAAGTCCACTTTTCTTTGCGTTAGTGAGGAGCTCTTTTGTTGCAGTCAAAAGACCATGGAGTCGCGGAAAATTGACGTACATTCAGGGCGAATCACCTGTAACTTGTGCCATAAGTATTGCAGAAATGCAAAGAGCTGTTGATATGCAGTTTTCAAAGAATTTATTGGTAGTCAGGGGCTCGTACTGTTAGCCAATAAACATATTGTAATAGGAAAGTATTTTTTTGTGCAAAGATACACTTTCTAAACGGGGTAGAATGACTATTGACATTAACAAACTAAAAGTAGGGTAAATTGGGATGTCAGTGGTGTTTTTTGCACGATCCTAGTGCGAGTCATACATTAACAAATTTCCATACCGACACTTGGTTGCATCATACAGTCTGGATAGTTGCCAGGTAGGATGTTGTTATGTTTGCTTACATTGTGCTTGTGTGTTTCATCAGTGCAATGCGGCTCGCTAGTCTGTGTGTGTCAGTCTAAGAAGTCGGTCGTGAGTGGACGATGGAATTTAACAATTCAGAAAAAGAAGAATGCAATTCGTTCTTGTACGGTGTATGCGGCGGGATATCCTAATAGACGTCAGCTATCTCGGCATTTAATACCCTCTTCAACCAGTTACGTGAAAGTTGTTGTGTAACACCTAGACAACGTAATAGAAGGAAACAAGTGTTCTTGTTGCAGTTGCAGTTGATCTTCACGTTAGCTCCCGCGCAATCGCACGAGGAAATGACATGAGTTACGTGAGTGTCCTACGCATTCTCTATCGACACAGGTTCCATTCCCATCACATCTCTCTTCATCGAGAACTGCATGGAAACGATTACGAGAAATGTGTTAACTTCTGTACATGGGCATTAAGACAGGATAATCCAGATCTGTCATGTATCTTATTTAGTAATGAAGCCACATTTACCAGTCATGGCCGAAACGTGCGCTATTGACCTGCTGACAACCCCCGTTGGCTTCGTCAAGTGGAAAGTGAGCTTCCATGAGTGTACACGTGTGGTGTGGAATGGTGAATCATCAGTTAATAGACCCGTTTTTCATAGACGGAACACTGTACACGCCCACGTATCGCAGCCTCCTAACAGACCGTCTTCCACAGATGCTAGAAGACGTTCCTCTGTATATCGTAAACGGCTCGCACTAGAATCCTGCAACAAACAACATTGATATTCTGGTTTGCACTGCTCTTAGGTTTTAAATGTCAGTAGGCATTGTTCTATTTAAAAAGTGTATGTTTGAAAAAAAAAACAATTTCTAAGTATTATTACAACCTGTTGATTGGCTAACAATACGAGACACTCAGTACCAATTCGTTTTGTGAAAACCGCACATCAGTAATACATTCCATTTCCGCAGTATCCGCGGTTCAGGTTTTAGGTGATTCGAATGTATACTCCGCATTAAAAGAATTTCATATCTCTGTATTTAGCATTTGGTAGGAACAATTCAATCTTGAAGAATCTCCCAGTGCAGAGACACAGTTATCACTTAACTGAGTCGTAAGAAATGCATTTCATTCAAAGCAGAGTCGTGGATACCAAGAGACGTAAATTGTCCCAACATTTCTCATCGAAGAACGTTATCGCTCGTTTTTGGTTTTCATCTGGACACTGTGTTATAAAAAGACACGAGATCTGAGTCCAGTCAACAAAACACTAGACGGTACTTGTCAGAAAATGGTTTCTTCTTGCGCCGCATGTCCACCTGTCTGTAGTTGCTGAGCATTCACATTTTATTATATGAGAAATTACCTCAAGTATAATTATACTGACGAGCCAAAACATTATGACCACCTGTTTCATAGCGTGGTGGTCCACCTTTGGAACGCAAAACAGCAGAGATTCTACGTGACATGGGTTACACTAGTCCATAGTAGGTTTCCGGATGTATGTGACAGCATATGTCACTCCACAGGTCATGCAGTTCCCGTAAATTACGGTCTGGTGGTTTGTCGGTTGTTGGTACAGAGTTGACGCCCGATAGCATCCCAGATTTCTTCTTTCGGGTCCATATCAGGCGAATTTGATGGCCAGGACACCAGCGTGAGTTCACTGTCATGCTCCTCAAATCATTTTAGCACGATTCTAGGCTAGTGACACGCACAGTTATCTTGATGGAAGGTGCCATCGCCATCGTGGAAGACATTAACCTTCAAGGATTAAGGTACCTCCAAGATACGTGATTTTTGTAACCAAGCAACACTTTTCATTGGTGTATTCATTGGTAGGGTTTCGATGCTCCCGTGTCTGCTGCAATCGTAATTGACTTTGTAGACGGGTCAACACGCAAAACGCACAGGTCGTTTGCTGCAGAGCCCCCTGTTTGTGCCCTGAACGATGTGCTCCAAAACACTTACGCCCATAGATCGTCACCTATCGTACTTTACAGAGCATGCAAATTTTCCAACCTCTACGTTCTGTGATGAGGCGTGGACGTCCAACACCTTGTCACCTGCTCGTTGTTTCATCGCTCTTCAGATACTTTTCATAGATGCTCACCACAATAGTGCACCAACACCAGACGAGCTTCACAGTTTTTGAGGTATTCGCGCCAGGTAAAAACATTTTTCATAGTCGTTTACATCAGCTGATTTCCCCATCTGCGGCCCATATTATGGCTCGAATCATTCCCCACTCGTCTCTGCTCCGCTTATATATTATTCTTAGAGCGTTACGTGACCGCCAGCGCCACCAGGCGGCATTCAATTTCGCGGTGGCAGTGGGCATGATGTTATGGCTGGTCAGTTTATATCTCATAGTCTTTTAGCACTTTCTTCCATGTGCCGCAACACGGTTGTGGGATGAGATATAATAGCCTTTGAGGATACTTTTCCGTAAGTCACTTCGGTGACTTACTTCTGAACAAGGAACCGATGAGCGTCGCAGTCTGGTCCCTTTAATCCCACAAACCAACCAACCAACCAACTTCTGAACAAGATAAAAAAAGGCGTCACTTACTATACTTCCGTACGACCTTAATTCTCGCGTACATATAGCCATAATTCATCGAGAAATATCTCCTGAGCAGGTTTATGAAAGGAGGTGGAGGAGATTAGTGTTTAACGTCCCGTCGACAACGAGGTCATTAGAGGCGGAGCGCAAGCTCGGGTGAGGGAAGGATGGGGAAGGAAATCGGCCGTGTCCTTTCACAGGAGCCATCCCGGCATTTGCCTGAAGCGATTTAGGGAAATCACGGAAAACCTAAATCAGGATGGCCGGAGACGGGATTGAACCGTCGTCCTCCCGAATGCGAGTCCAGTGTGCTAACCACTGCGCCACCTCGCTCGGTGGCAGGTTAATGAAGGTATTTCTCGTCCCAGGAAGACTCTTGTCCATTAGACACGCCTGAATGGTGAGAAATGTGCGAAGTTCTACTCGACACTTTAGCATGAGCATCAATTTCATAGCACAGCGAACTGCAAACAAAATTAACGTTTTTCCCGTTGTCATCCACTATAGGCTTAAATACCGCCCAAATGTAAGCTTTAAGATTCGTTTCAGGTTGTGTGGATCTATACTTACCACTTATTAGTTCCCCTTTTACTTCCCTTTTTTGACATGCTCTCCTTCCTCTGCAAAGGACGTGTAGTTTCCGTGCTCAATTTCTGTGTTAAAAAAAAATGGAGAAGTCGTCCCACTCCACAAAGAACTGCTCATCTAACCGCTCGCAGACCTTAGTCAGCAACCGCGGTCAGTGCTACCACCAGCCAGTAAGCCGCAGCACACCAATGCTTGCTTACGGTCTCGCTTCGTCCGAGACTGTAGTCCAGAGCGGAAGCAGACCGCCGGCCAGGCCTGTGCACGCTCTGCTACTGCCATCTTCCCTATTAGCATTTCTTGCGTCTGCTGTATGTTTTGCAATAACAAGAGTGCTTGGGTGGTAACATCTGTGTTGACTGTGGTCATACTGCAAAAAGAACTGAGTATTGCAACACCAGTTACTTGATGCGAACACTTATGAAAAACTATCTTTAAACCGCCGTCTACACAGAGAAACGTCACAACGTGTACAATTCTTGCACAGAACAGCTCCTTGAAACTGACTGAATTGATCTTACGTGGAACCCGTAAACAAAACACAGTCCCCACGTAGACATAAAACAATGTCAACTTTATTTTAAAGCCGTGCGTGGTAGCCTTGCCACGGTTCGCGCGGCTCCTCCCGTCGGAGCTTCGAGTCCTCCCTGGGGCATGGGTGTGTGTGTTGTCGTTAGTGTACGTTAGTTTAAGTTGGATTAAGTAGTGTGTAAGCCTAGGGACCGATGACCATAGCAGTTGTGTCCCATAGGAACTTGCCACAAGTTTTTCTTTATTTTAACAAACATTGAAGTCTTTCTTTACATAAAATCCACTAATGTTACTGACTATCTGAATAAAGTACCGGGCGATCAAAAGTCAGTATAAATTTGAAAACTTAATAAATCACGGAATAATGTAGATAGAGAAGTAAAAATTGACACACATGCTTGGAATGACATGGGGTTTTATTAGAAAGAAAAAAAAACACAAAGTTCACAAAATGTCCGAGAGATGGCGCTGGACAGCAGAACGTCAGTGACTGTGCATGACAGTCGTGTATTAAAGGAGCTGTAATGAGAGAGAGAATCAGATGCGCCAGCAGTCGCAGCATGTTGACGTTACCTGAAAAGACGCTTTTAGTGAAGCCGTATTATCAGACTGGAGAATGTGCTAGTTCAGCGTTACGATCCTATCGCCATAGGAAGGGGATTCGAACGGGTAAAGGTCCGTTGACAAATGCAGCTGTGGCGAGAATGATTTCGAAGTTCGAAGCCACGGGTTATTTAGACTATAGACCCTGTAGTGGCGGACCGAGCACAAGGCGTAATGTTGCTGAGACAGTTCAGGAGGAAATGGAGACTGCAGCGGGTTCGTCTAAGCACGGGGAAGTGAGCGCTCGTGCAGTCGCACGTCGCACCGCTATTCCATACACTACTGTTTGGTTGGCACTGAGGCGTACCCTCCGATACTATCCGTACAAAATCCATCGGCATCATGAACTGTTACCTGGCGATTTAGTGAAGAGGAGGGCATTTGCGGTGTGGGCGTTTCAGAAAATGGCGGAAGATGATGATTGGTTGAGTAACGTGTTGTGGACCGACGAAGCTCATTTCACGCTCCGAGGTTCTGTCAACGCCCACAACTGCAGAATTTGGGCTACCGGAAATCCTAGAACTGTCGTGGAAACTCCATTGCACGACGAGAATGTCACGGTATGGGTTGGATTTACCACATCTACCGCTATAGGGCCTTTTTTCTTAGAGGAAAGGCGTGATTCTGGTTTTGTAACTGCTAGCGTGATGGGTTAGAGGTACGCCGATATGTTACAGAATCGCATCATCCCCAGCCTGGCTAATAAAAACCTGTGGGAACGTACGATGTTCATGCAGGATGGCGCTCCACCCCATATTGCTAGACGCGTGAAAGATCTCTTGCGCGTGTCGTTTGGTGATGATCGTGTGCTCAGCCGCCACTTTCGTCATGCTTGGCCTCCCAGGTCCCCAGATCTCAGTCCGTGCGATTGTTGGCTTTGGGGTTACCTGAAGTTGCAAGTGTATCGTGATCGACCGACATCTGTAGGGATGCTGAAAGACAACATCCGACGCCAATGCCTCACCATCACTCCGGACATGCTTTACAGTGCTGTTCACAACATTATTCCTCGACTACAGCTATTGTTCAGGTATGATGGTGAACATATTGAGCATTTCCTGTAAAGAACATCATCTTTGCTATGTCTTACTTTGTTGTGCTAATTATCGCTATTCTGATCGGATGAAGCGCCATCTGTCGGACAGTTTTTGAACGTTTGCATTTTTTTGGTTCTAATAAAACCCCATGTCATTCAAAGCATGTGTGTCAATTTGTACCTCTCTATCTACATTATTCCGTGATTTATTCAGTTTTCAAATTTATACTGACTTTTTGATCACCCGGTGTATTAAGAATTCTAAAATTATACACTCCTGGAAATTGAAATAAGAACACCGTGAATTCATTGTCCCAGGAAGGGGAAACTTTATTGACACATTCCTGGGGTCAGATACATCACATGATCACACTGACAGAACCACAGGCACATAGACACAGGCAACAGAGCATGCACAATGTCGGCACTAGTACAGTGTATATCCACCTTTCGCAGCAATGCAGGCTGCTATTCTCCCATGGAGACGATCGTAGAGATGCTGGATGTAGTCCTGTGGAACGGCTTGCCATGCCATTTCCACCTGGCGCCTCAGTTGGACCAGCGTTCGTGCTGGACGTGCAGACCGCGTGAGACGACGCTTCATCCAGTCCCAAACATGCTCAATGGGGGACAGATCCGGAGATCTTGCTGGCCAGGGTAGTTGACTTACACCTTCTAGAGCACGTTGGGTGGCACGGGATACATGCGGACGTGCATTGTCCTGTTGGAACAGCAAGTTCCCTTGCCGGTCTAGGAATGGTAGAACGATGGGTTCGATGACGGTTTGGATGTACCGTGCACTATTCAGTGTCCCCTCGACGATCACCAGTGGTGTACGGCCAGTGTAGGAGATCGCTCCCCACACCATGATGCCGGGTGTTGGCCCTGTGTGCCTCGGTCGTATGCAGTCCGGATTGTGGCGCTCACCTGCACGGCGCCAAACACGCATACGACCATCATTGGCACCAAGGCAGAAGCGACTCTCATCGCTGAAGACGACACGTCTCCATTCGTCCCTCCATTCACACCTGTAGCGACACCACTGGAGGCGGGCTGCACGATGTTGGGGCGTGAACGGAAGACGGCCTAACGGTGTGCAGGACCGTAGCCCAGCTTCATGGAGACGGTTGCGAATGGTCCTCGCCGATACCCCAGGAGCAACAGTGTCCCTAATTTGCTGGGAAGTGGCGGTGCGGTCCCCTACGGCACTGCGTAGGATCCTACGGTCTTGGCGTGCATCCGTGCGTCGCTGCGGTCCGGTCCCAGGTCGACGGGCACGTGCACCTTCCGCCGACCACTGGCGACAACATCGATGTACTGTGGAGACCTCACGCCCCACGTGTTGAGCAATTCGGCGGTACGTCCACCCGGCCTCCCGCATGCCCACTATACGCCCTCGCTCAAAGTCCGTCAACTGCACATACGGTTCACGTCCACGCTGTCGCGGCATGCTACCAGTGTTAAAGACTGCGATGGAGCTCCGTATGCCACGGCAAACTGGCTGACACTGACGGCGGCGGTGCACAAATGCTGCGCAGCTAGCGCCATTCGACGGCCAACACCGCGGTTCCTGGTGTGTCCGCTGTGCCGTGCATGTGATCATTGCTTGTACAGCCCTCTCGCAGTGTCCGGAAGCAAGTATGGTGGGTCTGACACACCGGTGTCAATGTGTTCTTTTTTCCATTTCCAGGAGTGTATAATTGTCTCTTGAGTTATGGCATACTGACAAATGTAGAACTTACATGTCCAGTGCGGACTTCTATCACTTTTGAGTGTTGTGAGAAAGAATTCAAAGTACTGATGGACCACAGGGGAACAGCTGTTCGTCAGTCCCAAGCACTAAGTTCAATAAACCGGTGGATACCAACTCCTTGCTCCTAAGTATATTGAGGCTGTCATAGAGGCGGAGACTCGTTGCTGACTGACTGCTACTCGTTGTCGTGGCAAAGGCGTGTAGTCTTGGTTGAGCTGGTGGTCTTGCAGAAGCCATGCGACGTCCTAAGTACTGCATGGGTGAATGGGCGTGTCACGTACTACTAACTGGCACGTGACGCACCAGAGGCAAGTAGAGTCGAGTTTGCCGCACCTCCTAGTGGTGACAGATTTTATAAACATATCTTATGTAACCTGACGTTTGCAGCACGTTCAAAAATATATTATGTTTTTCCAGATTAATGAATTAATAATAATATAACAATGATAAAATAATGAAAATCTACAAAGAAAAAAGTAATAATAATTATTAAAAATAGAAATGAAATACTATAAGATGAAATTCTATAGTTATATTCCAGTTATGGAGTATATATAAGCCTTCACCAGTTCTCAAACCAGTTCTGAAACAAATCTCCACTTCTCACCAGTTCTTTCACTGCCTTTGTAAAACTCGAGTCTCAGCACCGATACTACCTCCATTGAATTTTAATTAAACACATCTCTCAAGAATCACAGTTACGACGGCAACGACGAGTCGTGTTCACGATACACACTAAGCGGCAGGAAGCCAGTTGATTCTGGATCGCGCTACCGAGGAGCGTAAGTCACAGACTCTGGTTTCGGATAGCACCCAAATCCAGAGCATACACATCTCGCTCGATGGTGTTCCAGACGTGATAAATATGAATGTGGGCAGACATCTACACATATACTGCGCAAACCACCATAGGGTGCGTGATGGTGGGTCCCTAGTACCACTATTAGTCATTGCCTTTGCGGTTCCACTCGTAAATGGTGCGAGGGAAAAACGAATGTCTATATGCCTACGCACGAGTCCTAATTTGTCTTGTCTTGTCATCGAGATCATTACGCGAAATGTGCATTGGCGGCATCAGAACCGTTCTGGAGTCAGCCGCAAATGTGAGCTGTCTAATTTTCTCATAAGTGATACGCGAAAGACGGTCGTCTTCCCTCCTGGTATTTCCTTTTAGCTTCATGAAGCATTTCCGTAATAGATTAAAGTTATGGATCAGCCACAAGTCGCACACAACTTTCTTCTATTGCCATATTTCACACGAATGACACGAATATCTTGAAAATTATAGTAGCCAAGGGCCACGCATGAAACATGCTTCACTATATATAGTAATGTCTTCACACATGTTTTTTATGTGTGACACTGGCACTATATATATCTAACGTGTGGCGCTTGAAGATGCTCCCGTCTGTCGAGTGAAACATCTGAACTAAGGAAAGTTAATTCTATGCGACCTTTGGCTGCTTAATTTCGAAGTCACTGTTCCCCCAGCAGGTGATGCATGCGCTCGCTGTATTTCCATAATACTCACGTGTTGTTCGAACCTACCGATAACAACCTAATGGTACGCCTCTGAATTGTTTTTACGTCTTCCTTTAATCCGACCTAGTGGGTATCTCAAACACCCGAGCAGTACTCAACAATTGGCCGTACTTGTGTTCCATACTCAGTCTCCTTTACAAATGAGCTACACTTTCCTAGAATTCTTGCAATATATCGTAGTCCACCATTATTCGTCTTTCGTACTATAGATCTCACATCCTCGTTCCATTTCATTTCGCTTTGCAATGTTACACCTAGATATTTGATCAAGGTGACTGTGTCAAGCAGCACACCACTAATATTGTATTCGATAATTGTAGTGGTGTTTTTCAAGTAAGTTTTTCTGCAACTATTCCAATTCAGTTTGAAGAAAATGGGATGGTGCATTTCCTTGCTGAAGTTACAGGTCAACACCGACATTGGACTGTTGGTGAGTGGAAACATGTTGCCCGGTCGGACGAGTCTCGTCTCAAATTGTATCGAGCGGATGGACGTGTAAGGGTATGGAGACAATCTCGTGAATCCATGGACCCTGCATGTCAGCAGGGGAATGTTCGAGCTGGTGGAGGCTCTGCAATGATGTGGGGCGCGTGCAGTTGGAGTGATAGAGGGCCCCTGATACATTTAGATACGACTCTGAGAGGTGAGACGTACACAAGCACCTTGTCTGATCACCTGCATCCGTTCATGTCCATTGTGCATTCCGATGGACTTGGGCAATTCCAGCAGGACAATGCGTCATCACACATGTCCAATATTGCTCGAGAAATACTCTTCCGAGTTTTAACATTTCCGCTGGTCACCAAACTCCCCAGACATAAACATTATTGAGCATATTTGGGATGCCTTGCAACGTACTGTTCAGAACAAATATCCACACCCTCGTAATCCTACTGATTTATGGACAGCCCTGCAGAATTCATGGTGTCATTTTCTTCCAGCACTACTTCAGACATTAGTCGAGTCCATGCCACTTCGTGGGCGGCAGTTCTGCGTGCTCGCGGGGGCCCTAAATGATATTAGGCAGGTGTAACTGATTCTTTGGCTCTTCAGTGTAAATGGAGTTCCACAAGACAGAGTGTCTCGAAAAGCTGCTGTAAGCCAGACTTACGACTGATGACAACAACGACAACAACAATATTCACGTTGCAAACACATTAACATTGTGGATAAGAGAGTAGTGTTGATAATAGCGACTCCAACGCACTCTTTTTACATTGCTTTTTCTGAGCCACTTTGTACACGAGGCCACGCCATTTATGATGTCATCAAGTCCCGCCCTCTTTCCCATCTCTCCAGCCAATCACAGTGTCCTATTAAAATGAGGCAGACCTTTCAGAATGTAGTCTCAATAAATAAATAAAATAATTATTTAAAAACATCCAGCTAGTCCAGTTGTGATTTGTATTCTACGACGCACCCTCCTCTCCAGCCAATCATAGCCTAGTATTAAGGTGATGTGTACAAACTTGTTCGGATATGCAGATTCCATTGCCTTTATGTTTTACTGGTTTTAATACTTAATGTTTTTGCTATACCTTCTTGACAGTAAATTTCGTCTTTCTCTGTTTAAATACTCCACAAGTGTTAATGTCAAAATGCTGTACTTTCTCATCATCAGTAAATTTCATCTCTCTTTCTCTCTCTTTACGTCATATACCATACCACATCATCAGTAAATATCATTTCTATCTTTGTCATGGAGCCTGTATTACAGAGAGAGAGAGTGAAGGAAAAAAATTAAACAAAAAGATACACTACATACGAAATACAAGGTGATCAAAAAGTCAGTATAAATTTGAAAACTGAATAAACCACGGAATAATGTAGATGGAGAGGTACAAATTGACACACTTGCTTGGAATGACATGGGGTTTTATTAAAACCAAAAAAATACAAACGTTCAAAAAATGTCCGACAGATGGCGCTTCATCCGATCAGAATAGCAATAATTAGCATAACAAAGTAAGACAAAGCAAAGATGATGTTCTTTACAGGAAATGCTCAGTATGTCCACCGTCATTCCTCAACAATAGCGTAGTCGAGGAATAATGTTGTGAACAGCGCTGTAAAGCGTGTCCGGAGTTATGATGAGGCATTGGCGTCGGATGGGTTCTTTCAGCATCCCTAGAGATGTCGGTCGATCACAATACATTTGCGACTTTAGGTAACCCCAAAGCCAATAATCGCATGGACTGGGGTCTGGGGACCCGGGAGGCCAAGCATAACGAAAGTGTCGTCTGAGCACACGATCATCACCAAACGACGCGCGCAAGAGGTCTTTCACGCGTCTAGCAATACTTGGTTGTTTTTTTTTCTAATAAAACCTCATGTCATTCCAAGCGTGTGTGTCAATTTTTACCTCTCTATCTACGTTATTCCGTGGTTTATTAAGTTTTCAAATTTATACTGACTTTTTGATCACCCGGTATATTTACATTTTCATACATATTTTCAAGTGCGTACTGAAATCATAGTTAATTTGTCAGCACACATTTTCAGTCGGAGCACAGATAAAGTTTTGTTAGGAAAACATAACATTTCTTCCAATTTTCAGCAACTCCGTTTATTAGCGTCATCCGGGTAAACTTGTAAGTGACAATCACTCCACAACAGCTCGTTTGCACCTACGACGCAGACCATGTCATCGCTGTCTCATAGAGTGCATTCATCCAAGGCACATTTCCCCCACTGCCTTATGGTCTATGGTACGATAAGCTACAACACTAGATCACCTTTTTTGTTTCTGGAGGGAACCTTAACCAGCGCTCGGTAGGTGCAGAATGTTGTTAAAGCCGTTCTTTTGCTTTTCTTCCAACAGGAAGGTGATGTGTTGTTCCGGCAGGATAATGCTCTCACGCACTCAATGTACTCTGCAAGACGTGCAGCACTTTTCTGGCTAGCACGACCTCCGGACTTGTCTCTAATCGAGCACATCTGGGATATGACGGGACGAGAAGTGACTTATGCGACTAGTCAACCTATAACTCTTACAGCACTATGTGAACGATCTGAGCAGGCATGGCATATCCCAGGACAGTATTTGCTATCTGTACGATCGATTGGCTGCCAGAGTCAGCGCTTACATTGCCGCCCATAGAGGTTGCACCACGTGCTAATATGTGTGTTTCTGTTTGAGTCGATATCTGGTATCTCAGAACCTCTTATGCTGTTGATCTGTAAACGTGTATGCACTGCTACAACAATAAACATTGAGTAATTTAATGTCTATAGGGAAGACATATTTGCCTATGAGCATTGGTAGGTTTGATAATGTTACCATAATTTTGAAAATCTTGTGTTGGGTATCTCTTTTTAGGAAGCTCGGTCTTAAACAACACACTAAGGCCACAAAAGTCATGGGATACCTCTTAATATCGCGGCAGACCATTTGCCAGGCATAGCACAGCAACTCGACATGGCATGGATTCAACAAGTGGTTGGAAGGCCGAAAGTGTTCCCAGTGCCGGATTTTCTGCAGGAACTGACCTCTCGAATATGTCCCATAAATGTTCGATGGGATTCATGTCGGACGATCTGGGTGGCCAAATCATTCGCTCGAATTGCCAAAATATTCTTCAAACCAATCGCGAACAACTGTGGCGACGTGACATGGCGCATTGTCATCCATTAACATTCTATCGTTGTTTGGGAATATTCTGTCCATGAATGGCTGCAAATAGTCTCTAAGTAGCCAAACATAACCATTTCCACCAGAGAAACCTGTCCCTTCCACAGCCCACACCATTATGGAGCCACCAAGAATTCACACAGAGCCTTGTTGACAACTTGGTCCACGGTTTCGTGGGATCTGCGCCATACTCGACCCCCATCAGCTCTTACCAAGTAAAATCGGGACTCATCTGCCCAGGCCACGGTTCTCCAGTCATCCAGGATCCTACTGATATGGTCACGAGCTCAGGAGAAGTGCTGGAGACGATGTCGAGCTGTTGGCAAAGGCACTCATGTCGGCCGTCTGCTGCCATAGACCATTAACGCCATATTTCGCAGCACTGTCCTAATGGATACGTTCGTCGTACGTCCCACATTGATTTCTGCAGTTATTTCACGCAGTGATGCTTGTCCGTTAGCACTGACAACTCTGTGCAAACGCCTCTCTGCTCTCGGTCGTTAAGTGAATTCTGTCGGCCATTGCTTTGTCCGTAGTGAGAGGTAATGCCAGAAATTTTGTATTCTTGGCATACTCTTGACAATGACGATCTCGGAATATTGAATTTACTAACGATTTCCGAAATGGACTCTCCCATGCGACTCCCCGTGTTCAAAGTCTGTTAATTCCCGTTGTGCAGACATAATCACGTCGGAAACTTTTTCATATTAATCACCCGAGTACAAATGTCCGCCCCGATAGCTGAGTGGTCAGGGTGACGGATTGCCTTCCTAGGGGCCCGGGTTCGATTCCAGGCTGGGTCGGAGATTTTTCTTCGCTCAAGGACTGGGTGTTCGTGTTGTCTTCCTCATCATTTCATCTCCATCCCGCGTGCTGGTCGCCCAATGTGGCGTCGAGTGTAATAATACCTGCACCCAAGGCGGCCGGACCTGCCCGCAAAGGGCCTCCCGGCCAATGACGCCAAGCGCTCATTTCCTTTTACCTGAGTACAAATGACAGCTCCGCCAATGCATTGCCCTTTTATGCCTTGTGTAGGCGACACTGTCTCCATCTACATATGCGCATATCACTATTCCATGATTTCGTCACCTCAGTGTAGATTATACAGGGTGACAATTATTGAACCTAGCCGGCCGTGGTGGCCGTGCGGTTCTGGCGCTGCAGTCTGGAACCGCGGGACTGCTACGGTCGCAGGTTCGAATCCTGCCTCGGGCATGGATGTGTGTGATGTCCTTAGGTTAGTTAGGTTTAAGTAGTTCTAAGTTCTAGGGGACTGATGACCTAAGATGTTAAGTCCCATAGTGCTCAGAGCCATTTGAACCATTTTGAATTATTGAACTATATGATATAAAATGGTCATAACTTCTGAACGGTTTGCAATAGCATGTTCAAACTGCACGGTTGGCCGGGGAGCATGACGGGAATAAGTATGCGCATGCGCAAGCGCCTAGTTGTTGTCGGCCATTTGCACGTGAAAATGTCACGGTACAGCGTGCCTGAGCGTATTGCGCTTGTGAAGGCCTACTATGCGAGCGATAACAGCCCAACTGCGCCTCAAAGGAAGTCTGCGACCGAGTCCAAGCAGAAGACAACCAATCCAATTGTGCTAACAGTCAAGAATTTCATTTGCAAGTTTGAGAGAACGGGTAGTGTTCGTGATAAAAATATTGGCAATATTGGTCGTCCAAAAAGAGTGAAAACGTCTGAAAACATGGAGAAGACGTGCGCTGTGTTTCAAAACAGCTCCAGGAAATCGATCAGACCAGCTGCACAATAGGTGAGAATCAACCAGGAGACAATGTGACAAATTGTTGAAGGCCTGCATCTCTACTCATACAAAATTAAGTCCCAGGGCCATGGAACAGCAACTGTGTTTCGCCAACGTTATTGTCCACAGAATTGACGAACAGGACTTCGATGTGAATATGGTCTGGTTTAGCGACGAAGCCCACTTTCATTTGGTTGGGTTCGTCACTAAGCAAAGCGGGCGCATTTGAGGGACTGAGAATCTGTATTTCGTGTTCGAGAAGTCTCTTCACCCTCAACGGGTGACTGTGTCGTGTGCAATGTCCAGTCATGGTATAATCTGTGCAATATTCCTTGATTAAACAGTGACTACCGATCGGTGCGTGAAAGTTTTGGAAGATGATTTCATTTCGATTATCCAACGTGACCCTAATTTTGACAAAATGTGATTTATGCAAGACGGAGCTCGATCCCATCAAAGCAGGAGAGTGTTTGATGTCCTGGAGGAGCGCAATGCGACTGCATTTTGGCTCTGGGGTACCCAGAGGCCACTGGCATAGACCTCGATTGGCCACCACATTCTCCGGATCTGAACACATGCGACTCCTTTTTGTGGGGCTATATTAAAGACAAGGAGTGCAGCAATAACCCGAAAACCATTCAGGAGGTCATCGACAGCATCGATGTACCGACACTTCAGCGGCTCATACAGAATTTCGCTATTCGTCTGTGCCACATCATCGTCAATGATGGCAGGCATATCGAACATGTCATAACCTAAATCCGAATATCTCTAGCAACATTTACTTGTTTAATAAAGTGTGTGCACGCCGTAGTTTGCAACTAATCTACGTTTCTTTCATGTAGTTCAGTAGTTGTCACCTTAAATAACGAAAAGTGTGAGGTTATCCACATGAGTGCTAAAAGGAACGCGTTAAACTTCGGTTACACGATAGATCAGTCTAATCTAAAAGCCATAATGAGAGGTGGCATGAGCCCCCTCTCATATTTCTATCTTACGATTCTCCTCTCTAATTGCATGCGGTGGAAAGTTGCTATTCCTTCACACGCGGACTTCCCACGCAGCGTCTCTCGTCACCCGGGTGGTCCAGTGACAGGCGGGCTCGGTCTGACTTTGAAACGATAAACCGACAGGTGTGAGGGGGTCGAGTGAATGCTTTCCAGACGCCGACATTGTCAAGAGGCACACCCACAGGGCCAGAAGTAGCGGCTGGGCTAGAGGTTCCGTTACTTCGCAGAAACTTAGCGAAAACACTTTCTGGCGGGCTACCAGCGAGGCGTGGGAATGACTTGTGTACCCAGGCAGCTGTGGCGGGAAAATTCCCGCGCTTTCTGCAAAATAGTAACTGTGATTGGCTTGCTCAGGGCTTAGCTCTGTGACGTAGCAAGATCGGCGCAGAAATTGGCGCCAAGAATCTCCGTTGGTGGAATGGTAGCGTTCCGGCAATGGAGTGGAATTTTCCGCCGGTTTTCGAGTTGCTGATTGGAACGTTTAACCACGGCCACTGTCGTGGGGGCGGGAATGTTCGGTGTTCGGTTTTATACGGGTGCTCTGGTGGGTAGTCGGCTCTCGCCTCTCGGTCGAGGACGTCGAAGCAACCAGCCAACAGCTCCGGTACGCCAGATCGTGTCCTGGGAGTCAAGAAGTCGGTTTGGTAATGTATGTCCGCAGCACCGGCAGATAGGGATTTTCCTAGGTGACAATCAGAGCTCAGCAGAGCGCGCCTGTTCGTCTTTTTTTTTAACTTTGTAGCAGCAATTAATGTTGGGTTGGCTATGTGTTTTCTCTAAGAATTGAGTCGCTAGGAATTGGCTGCACATATCACTTCGTCATAATCCTCACAATCTAGTTTAGGGACAACTTCACATTCACAGCGTCTGTTTAAGTATCCAATTAGAGCCAATTTGATGTATTGTTAATGTTTCATGTGTTGTTGTTTATTATTTTGTGTTTAGTCTTAATAAATCATATTGTTATTCTGGACAGAACTTTCATTCTGTTAATAGGTAGAGCAACCCCATCATTCCTCACTATGTTAATGAAACCTTCGTTTAATTAACTTATTTATCAAATTAAATTATTGCAGGTGCCAGACTCTCTTCTACTCCACTGGCAGGGTTGATTAGAGTCAGTTCGCGTATTTTTTTTATCCTTGTGCAACAGCAAAAGTTGGAGTTAGAATAGGGGGGGGGGGGCTTATAGCATCATGTACATATGTAAATTCTCTAAGAATTGAGTGTTAAAAACACTGATAGCCCCGGCACCTCGCAATAAATTCATCTAAATATCTAGGTATTACAGTTGCGAACAATTTAAATTGGAAGGAACACACAGAAAATGTTGTGCGTTTTATCGCCAGGACACTTAGAAAATGTAACAGACCTACTAAGGAGACTGCCTACACTACGCATGTTTGTTCTATTTTAGAATATTGTTGCACGGTGTGGGATCCTTACCAGATAGGACTGACTGAGTACATCGAAAAAGTTCAAAGAAAGGCAGCACGTTTTGTATTAGCGTGAAATACGGGAGAGAGTGTCACAGAAATGATGCAGGATTTGGGATGGACATCATTAAAAGAAAGGCGTTTTTCGTTGCGACGGAATCTTCTCACGAAATTCCAATCTCCGACTTTCTCCTCCGAATGCGAAAATATTTTGTTGACACCGACTTACATAGGGAGAAACGATCACCAAGATAAAATAAGGGAAATTAGAGCTCGTACGGAAAGATACAGGTGTTCATTCTTCCCGCGCGCTATACGAGATTAGAATAATAGAGAATTGCGAAGATGGTTCGATGAACCCTCCGCCAGGCACTTAAATGTGATTTGCAGAGTATCCATGTAGATGTAGATGTAGATCTATAACCTTATCGTTCCTTAGAATCTTAGATGATTTCTCTTATTTTATTACAATCATCATTTCACCCTACCTAGATTTGCGACAGTAAAATGTTTTCACAATTATAGGATCGAAATTTCGTGAAAAAGTGTCGCCTCAACGAAAAATGCCTTTGTTTTAATGATTGCCACCCCAACTTGCTTATGACATTCGTGACACTCTCTCCTCTGTTTCGCAATAATATAAAACGTTCAGCCCTACTTTGGAATTTTTCGATGTCCTACGTCAGTCTCATCTGGTAATGATTCCATACTGCACAGCATTACTCTAGCCGGGCACGGACAACTGTTGCGTAGGCAGCCACTTCAGCAGACCTGTGGCATCTGCTAAGTGCTCTGCCAACAAAACCCAGTCTTTGATTTTCCTTCCCCACAACATTATCAACGAGTGCGTGTTGAAAAGTAATGAGTCCATTTTTTTACGTTGAAGCTCTTAAAGCTTTTCAAATAAACAAATGTTATTACCATTCTACATCTTTATTCTTAATGTCTAATGTTTGTAGCCCTCTTCCGCTAAGGGGCTGCGAATCGTAGCTTGTAACATGGCGGTGTGTAATGTAACTATGTCGGTTCTCGAGAAAAAAAGTGCTGTAATCGAGATTATAATTCGAAGAGTTCGTCCAGACATGCAGCACCCTCTGTTTCAGCATCACAATGCCAGACCAAACACAAGCCCTGCTACATCTTCAACAATCCGACGCCTTGCGTCCACTGTCATCTATCATCCTCCATACAGTCCCAGCTTAGCCTCATCCGATTTTCATCTGTTTCTAAAACTTAAAGAACACCTTGTGGACTTCACTTCGACAGTGATGAAGCTTTGCTAGCAGAGGTGAGATTGTGGCTCCGTCAACAAAGTCAAACATACTACAGTGACGGCATCAACAAACTGGTCTCTTGATGGGAGAAATGTGTTCATCGCTAGGATGACTAGGTGGAGAAATAAATATGTAGACATAAGGAATAAAGACGTAGAGTATTAATAACGTTTTCTTTTACTTAAAAGAATGTGTCTTAGAAATAGTTGGTGGTTTTAGTCACAGAACTGAGTCCAGTTGGTATTCCAGCCAGATACATCTGTATAAACAATTAAGCATTAGTCACTACATACACTGCAGCTAGGAACAGTAATATTCTGAATTTAAATTGTATAGCGGGAGCGCACAAAAGAACTGCCTTTTAATTACAAAATAAAACTGCGGTATTAAGCCCCAGAGAATAATTGGTGTTACGCTCTGCAGAGATTTGTCACATTTGCGAGAAACCTTTCGAGGAAGGCGATGTAAAACGCTGAGTCAATTGCAGTTTCACAGGTGCATACCAAGTCACGGCACATCACAGTTGTAATGTGAACTACAGGCCTCATTATACGATACCCACAGCGTTCCACAATGTGAGCGATTACGACCAGTATTTCTATATCCCGAACCTATGTGAAAAAAAGACAAGAGATAGTGTCGAAGATATTACATCAAATCAATGTCGTGTTTTTGTTCGACCATCGAATATGTAAAAATTACAAATAATTTATAAAGAGTATTCCAGTAATACACCAAGAAAGGTAGTGCAATATAATTTAAGATTTATCGATTATACCCTTATTGAACTATTTCAGTTTTTTGAATGAGGCATCAGGGGAGTAATTGTTCTTTCTTCTTGTTTGCAGACATTCAGTTGTTAACGACAGATTCATATTCAAGTATAACAAAATTGATGATTTTTATATCATTTATCTTGATGTGAACATCCCATAGAGCCGAGCGGTGTTGCATAATCTTTCCATATCTAATTCTGAATGACTCCCTCCAGGCAGTGTCAAAATTTTTGTGGTCGAGGACGTACCAGACAATTCGAACATAGAGTATATACTGGAAGTAGATTTTGAATACCGTGATAGTATTCACGACTTACATTCAGATTTACTCCTATGTCTCCTTACCAGAAGGTAAGAGACCAAAGAAATTGTTTTCGATCTGGAATGGCAAGAAAAACAACGTCATTTATTATAGAAAACCGACACAATGTTTACAAAATAAATTGGTCTAAAAAAGTCATCAAACCTTGTCGTCTAGGCAAACTCTTTGGATGAATTCATACATAGAGACTGACGCACAAAACCGTATCGTGAACGCAGTGGGCTTGAGAAGAATTTATTCAAACTCATGATTAATGCTGTTTTCGGCAAAACCATCCAAAATATATGAAGGATGCTGGACATTTGACTAGAAACACCTTGGAAGGGTAGATTGCCGGCCGGAGTGGCCGAGCGGTTCTAGGCGCTACAGTCTGGAACCGCGCGACCGCTACGGTCGCAGGTTCGAATTATGCCCCGGGCATGGATGTGTGTGATGTCCTTAGGTTAGGATTAAGTAGCTCTAAGTTCTAGGGGACTGATGACCACAGCAGTTAACTCCCATAGTGCTCAGAGCCATTTTAACCATTTGAAGGGCAGATTCGATACAGCTTCATTAATTATAGAACCGAATTTTCAAAGGAGCGTTACTTCTAACTAAAATATATTAGCCATTGAATTGAACAATTTAAATGCGACCTTCGATAGACTCATTACAGAGAGAAGGACGATTTTTGATGTTTCGAAGACGCTCCTTTTTGATTTCGACTGTCGATATATTTTGAACAGATTCCCTCTAAACTGTGTAAAAATGTGTTACACAGACGGTTATAACCTAATATACCAAATCAAAACCCCAAATATCTACGTAGATATTAGGAGCGATGTGCGCACGGTGTTGGGTACTTCGTGATTTCCAGCGCGTAACAAATGCAGTGTTCCGCAGGTGAATGAAGAAGTAGTTTAACTAACGACGGACGAACTGGATGGCAAGTTGCGTGCAAAAACGTATGCTTTTGAGATGAAGTCTGGACACACAGGCGTACTATTGACGATTACAGACACAGCACCTTGGATTCTGGAGTGAAAACCACTCTACAGTTCGTCATTCGGTCTAACGCGCATGACGTTTTGACTATTAAACGAAGTCAACTTTATTTATCAACATAGGATGACAACCGTCATATCCACTAGTGTGCAAAACTTAAAGAGGAAAGTAATTTTTGCAAGATACCTCACTGCCAAGTAACATAGTTCGATGAAACTTGAACCATACATAGCTGCCATAGTACGAGGGGCGTTTGAAAAGGCAGTACAAAGTCCGAGAGATGGCACCACCGGCGCGTATCGAGGTCATCTTTAGTTAGTAGCATCCTTGGAAAGAACGCACACCAAGTTTCAGCAATATTGGTCTATTTCTTTGTGTTTGGCATTCGTGTGAATCAAGGAAGTAGAGTGATTGTCAGAAAATGGACGAAAAAGATTTTCGTATGGTGATTAAACATTACTTTATGAAAGGTAAAACGCCTAAGGAGACTAAAGAGAAGCTTGATAAACATTATGGTGACTTCGGACCTTTGATTAGAACAGTTTATAAGTGGTTTCAAAATTTTCGGAGTGACCATATGGGCACAAGTGAAGCTGAACGTTCTGGACGCCCTGTGGAGGTTACGATTCCAGAAATCATTGATAAAATCCATGATATGGTGATGGATGACAGAAGAGTTAAGGTGAGTGAGAGTGTTAGTGCTGTGGGCATCTCGAATGATAGGGTACATAATATTTTGCATAAACATTTGGACATGAGAAAGCTATCCGCAAGATGACTTTCGCGATTGCTCACGCTTGACCAAAAGCGGAATCGTGTGAAGTGTCGCAAGGATGGTTTGCACCTGTTCAGGAACAATCCGCAGGGCATGTCGCTTCGTCACTGTGGATGGAACATGGATACATTACTATACTCCTGAGACCAAACATCAATCTAAACAATGAGTCACCAAGGGAGAATCTGCACGCAAAAAGGTGAAGACCATTCCTTCCGCCGGAAAGGTTACGGTAACTGTCTTCTTGGATTCGCAAGGGATAATCCTCATCGACTATCTGGAAAAGAGTAAAACTATTACAGGTGAATATTATTCATCGTTATTGGGCCATTTGAAAACCGAGCTGCAAGAAAAACGTCGGCGATTGGACCGCAAAAAAGTCCTTTTCCATCACGACAATGCGCCAGCACACACCTCAGCAGTTGTGGTCGCAAAATTAATGGAAATAGGATTCCAACTCCGTTCACATACCCCCTATTCTCCACACTTGGCTCCCTCGGACTACTATTTGTTCCCCAATTTGAAGAAATGGCTGGCGGGACAAAGATTTTATTCAAACGAGTACTGATTGCAGCAGCTAATAGCTATTTTGCAGACTTGGACAATTCCTGTTATTCGGAAGGATCAACAAATTAGAACAGCGTTGGACGAAGTGTATAAGTCCAAAAGGAGACTATGTCTAAAAATAAAAAAAGGTTTACCCCAAACACGTAAGTAGTTTTTATTTTTGCACGGACTTTTCAAACTCCCCTCGTATAACATCGAAGGTAACTGAAATAAACACGCAATGAGACGAACAGGAATGACACTTTTATTCAAAGATAATAATTACACTGAAGTCACCGCGATTTTTGATGGTCCGTTGGACACTACAAAATGTAGGATGTATGTATGATGTATGATTACCACGGACGCACTGCAAGTTTAGCAACGCGCTCCCATTCAGGCCAGAAAGTTGGTAAGTAGTACTAGCGGTACAGCGAATCGTTCGTCCACCAGTGAGGTTTACAAACGATGAAGGTCGTCGGTGACGTGGATGTACTGCGCTACGTCTCCTCAACGCATCCCACACGTGCTCGACGGAGTTTAAGTCGGGGGAACGGGTAGACCAGGCCATTCGACGAATAACCTTTCGTTCCAAAAGCTCGTACCATGTAAGCGCCGAATGCAACACTGAAAAGACGCACATGGGGAATGAGTACAGTCACAATAACGTTAACCGGTGGGTATACCGTGTTCAAAGATCTGTCCCGTTCCTCCGCTCCCCCCACCCCCCACCTACCACCCCCATCCCCCACACACACACCATAGCACGTGGACCACCAAAATGATGAAGCCGGATGTAACCTCATATAACGATAAGTAGGAATACATAATGCATACAGGAACATTGTCGAACATAATCGTTTGGTGTTCCAGGTGTTGTGGTGTGGGGAGGTATAATATTGCGTGGGGGCACTGATCTCCCAATGTTTGAGCATGGTACTCTAACCGGTCAGCGTTATTGTAACACTGTACTGCTTCCGCATGTGTGTCCATCCAGGGGTTCATTCGGCCCTGACTCCATTTTTAAGGATGACAATGTGCGACCACATCGAACTGCACAGGTGGAGGAACTTTTGAAACGAGAGGTTGTTCAGCGAATGGACCGCCCTGCCCGTTCCCCCGACTTAAATCCCATCGAGCACCTGTGGGATGCATTGGAGAGATGTACAGCAGCACGTCCACATGAACCAACGCCCATCCACCGGTTGTCGCCAACGCTGGTGCACGAATGGTTCGTCATATCATAAATACTCCTTATCAACCTCAAGGCCAGCATGAGAGCACGTTGCTAAACAAGCAGTGCCGCCCGTGGTGATCACACATCGTATTAAGAACCATCTCTCGACTTTTACAATGTCCAGGAGACCATCACAATTTGCGATGCCTTCAGCGTAATTATCGTCTTTGAAGAAAAGTCTCATTTCTTTCAGTTACGTTACGTGCTGTATTGTAGCAGCTCTGTCTGTGTACGGTCCAGGTTTCATCGAGCTATGTTACTTGGCAGTGAGGCATCACGCAAAAATTACTTTCATCCGTAAGTTTTGCACACCAGTGTACTTCCCGATAAAGGATATACGAGGGTTGGAACTTAAATAGTGGCAACTATTTATTCACAATCGATATAAAACAGTTACATGTTTGCACCTGTTACTGTCCTTCAAAGTAGTCACCAGCGTTGTGTACACCCGTTGCCAGCTATGTGGAAGGTGTAGTATACCGTTAGCAGAGCCTATTCTGTTGATGGTGCGAATGGTGCGGTCTACTGCCTGTCGAATCTTGCGCCGTATCGAAACACTGGATGAGACAGGGGCCATATCGTTCGAGCCAAAACTGAAACGCCAATCCAACGAATGGCGTCATTATGGGTCGCCACGAAAGTCGAAAGTGCGTCAGAGCCCCAGGATGATGAAAGTTATGGTGATTCTCGTGTACGACTGTGATAGTGTTATCCTAACTCATTACGTTCCTCCACGGCAGACCGCCAATGCACAGTATTACTGTTCGTTTTTGGAGCATTACCTGCGACCAGCTTTGCGAAAGAAGCGACGACACCTTCTGCGCAACCCACCCATCATTTTTCACGACAATGCGCGGACGCATACAGCGCAAGCTGTGGCTGCTCTGTTCGGTCGATGGCACTGAGAAGTACTGTACAATCCACCATACTCCCCGGACTTAAGTCCTTGTGACTTTGATTTGATTCCGAACATGAAGGAACCACTTCGTGGCATTCGCTTCAGAACTGTAGAGATTCGACAGGCAGTAGACCGCTGCATTCGCACCATCAGCAGAACAGGCTCTGCTATCGGTATACTACCCTTCCACATCGCTGGCAACGGGTTCTACACAACGCTGGAGACTACTTTGAAGGACAGCAACAGGTGCAAACATGCAACTCTTTTGTATCGGTTGTGAATAAATAGTTACCATTAAACCGTCGTACACTGGCCTGGGGCCATTACTGCATCAAAAATTATTATTGTAAACAGTGTACATAGCTTACTGGTTTATACTGTCAATAATGAAACTTCCTGGCAGCACAACCTACCGGTAGAGCACTTGCCCGCTAAAGGCAAAGGTCCCGAGTTCGAGTCTCGGTCCAGCACACAGTTTTTATCTGCCAGGAAGTTTCGTATCAGCAAACACTTCGCTGTAGAGTGAAAAATTTCACTCTAGAAAATGAATAATGTTACTAGTGAAAAAATATGATGGTTAAAAAGGCTTCAAATAACGGTAAAAATGTAAATAACTGAATGTTGTAAATACCTATTAAAATGTAAATGCATGAAGAACGTCGTATTAAAAAGCACTGTATGAGAAAATACTTTTCTTATAATAAATTTTATATGTAACGAAATTTTTATATTTGAGTTGCGTTTATTTTCAGACAAAACTGGGACTCGTCTCTAAATATGCAACAATAGCCGCCATGCTGACATTCTGTGGTGCTTCAGATGTCGTCGCACCGCCTGTGTCGATACTTGTCTTGCTGGAAATAAACCCATTTCCTGACTCAAAATACGTGACATGACTGTACGACTCTGTACGCTCGAGCTGCCACCAGTCGTGTGGAGCCTTTGCGATTCTGTACAGCTTTGAGTATGGTCCTCCTAAACCCATCGATTCAATATTGCTATGACAGCTATGGGATCCGATCCAACGCGATCAGCAGTTTCGCGAAATGATAAACTGTAATCTTGACAGGCAAAATTGTTGTCATTGTCAAATTCAGACGCTCTTCTGATACACATTTGTCCTCCTACTCGAGGCGTTATGCGATCTGCTCACAAACAACCCACACTGAAAGGCGACTTCGGAAAGAGAAACCCATTGCATTGACTTTCCTTATATGCAGAACGCAGATTGTGTTACTTAAGAAATTGCATGTGCACGAATTTAGTAGCTGTGCGCTGTGTTCGAGATCTGTCTTTCAACAAGAGAACGCAAGACCGCATATTGTCCGCGCTGTTCTGAGCTACCTCGATCAAGTGTTGTCGAAAGACTGGCGCACCACAAATCGCCAAACCTACGATTGGCGAAGCAGCGTGGAAGGACGTATCGTTATCTGTCATCCAAGCTCAGATCGACGTGGTACTCAGTCAGGTTATAGTCATAGTTGCTGCCAGAGGAGTCAGCTGTATGTACTATTCGTAAATTTCACACGCTGCATACCCAGATGACCCACAAATTTTATCACGTGCTCTACTACACTGTATTCGCACAATAAGTAAAATTCTGATATTTCGTAACCTTGGTAGTGATGCAATTTAAATGGCTAGCAGTGTAAATAGCATCGAATTAGCGGCTGAAATATACGTCGCTCCGAGTGTCTCCTAAAGTCGATTCACAGCTTCCGACAGTTAGCAGGTTTGATTGATTGACTGACGCGGCTCTGTGAGAGCGTGATCACAAGAGGCAGAGACCAGAGAGCGCAATACTCGGCTGCAGTGACACGCGCGGTGGGCAGACGTCGACCGCCAATAGGGGAGATGCGGATGGGGTGGGGATGGGGTGGGGGAAGCGACAGGGCGCATGCGCCCCCGAACGGCGTCCCTCCACAGACGCCTAGGAGCCGAGACCCGCCGAGCAGCGGCACTTCGTTGCTGGCAGCGTCCTCGTAAACAACGCCAGACGCCCAAGACCAAGCCGACGCCAGCTAGGCCCTCCGACACAGGTGCCGTAAACGCTCTGCACTTGCGTTCGCTATCTGTCAGCAATGATATCATCCCATATCCAGAAACGTTCGTTAGATTTTCGACGCATATGGCAGTTACGGACCACAGTAAAATACTGTTTCGTTTCTATCTAGGTGATTACTGGATTCTAGGAACACTGTAGATGTTTTCTGTAATATGTCTAACTATCATTCGCTGGCAGATAGGAACATTGGCGCTACATGCACTGACGTCCGCTTTTCGTCAATTTATTTTAAATTCGTCTTCCTTAGACGCATCTCTAATTTTATTCGTAATCCATCATTAACTTAGTAATATGTACTTAATGCTCACAACGTTCTGTCACTTAAAAAAGCTATGTTACATATAGCTGATAGCATATTTTTGTTGAATTTAAAGCCGCGACGCATGTTATGTATATGGAATTTCATGTTTTTGCAATTCTTTTCAGTAACTCCGTTCACTTGTTCTCAATAATGCCACTGGTTTTTTGTTTGAATCTTTCTTCATTTTTTCTTTAACATTCTTATGGCAAGCACATATTTATAGAGGACTCTGAATGAATGCAAAGGAACATTCACATCCTGCTGATGCTATATTTATCTGTGTATCTAACATGATTCCAACACAAATTACTGTAAATGTAACATACATATGTATATATTTCCTGAGTGTAATATTTCTATCACAACGAGGAGAGTATACAGTCGTTTCTTAAATTGACAGTGCAAAGTTTCGTCATTACATAACATACAGGCTTAAACTACTATGGCGACACTGTGTTACAGCTTAGTTGCATAACGACGTCAGTTTCTGCTACCTTTTTTTTTTTTGTGACACGGAACGATTAAACGCCAGAGGCAGCGGCAGAGTGAGATTTTCTGATTTCGATTTTTTCGTAATTTTACATTTACACATTCTTCGGTGAAAAAAATTAAATTGTAACGATAACATAAATCTGACGGTAATGTATTTTATAAATTTTGTTATATTATCCTACGCGCCATAGCGAGTTATTCTCTAAAGAATACACCAAAGACGGAAGTTATTGCGTTCTTTAGCTTCTGATTAAGGAAAAAAAATTTTTAGTTATTTCGGATTATATTTCTTGTGGGTGAAAGCCGCGAAGCAGTGAGATCTACGCGGCGGCCGAAAGGCTGCGCAGCTTTAAAATACCACCTGTAGGCATCGGAATTGCGACACGTGGGCGAAGCACAACCTCTTTGACGTCGTCTAGTTAATAGGCATCACCGTAAAGCGCCACCACATTTATACTCTACAGATTACCATAATATGTAAGGCATGTAATAGGTTGTACCACACACACTGTGATGAAAATAATGGTTATATCTCAAATATCCTTCTATACGTTATAAATATTGATATTCCTTTCGCACTTTGCCGGAAAGTCTCAAGCGATTCATAAAATCATGCCCAAGCTCTTCGTATCCGTATAAATGTTCGAGAGGCATCAACGCCTTTTGAAGTAAATCTATGCTACGATTTGCTTCCAAAATAGTAGCTATCATAAGGCAAATTCTTTAACGTAACAATTTCATATATCTGACGAGAAATTTTGTATTAAAAATACACATAAAATTTGGTTTTCCTGTTCTTCTTACGATGGACTGATTGAGGAATATTTCGAACGTTGATGTCTTCCTCTTTGGGGAATCTCAAAGGCGTAAATTGGTATCCATGCCCACGTACATCAGAATTTCTGGTAACTGCGCTTAAGTTCGTATACAACATGCGATTCGTAAAATATTTACATTGTCAAATCGTTAGATGTTCGTTAAATATAAGCGAGTGAGGTGGCACAAAAGCCCCACACGGAATTCGCATTCGAAAGGACGGCTGTTCAAATCCCAGTCCAGCCAGTCTGATTTTGGTTTTCCGTGTTTCCCTGAGACTTACGGATCATTTCCCCTATCACCCTTATTCGATTAGAGCTTCTGCTCTGCGTCTATTAATTTCGTCGTCGACGGGACGTTAAACCTTAATCTTCAGCTTTTTTCAGAATTTGCGTCCAGGTGTTCACGAATTTTTGCAATAGAGATTGGTTGTCAGCTCATTTAATGTGTGGAGATCATCATCAAGGTATACCAAGGGAAGCAGAAATGGATGTAGAAACGTTTGCGGATAGATGTTAGGTCAATACCGCAGAAAGAATTTACGACACAGAGTATTGTCTGCTCATATTCGAAATAGTAATGTTACCAGTTCTCGCAACACTGAAATAATACCGCATGCCTACACTACTCAAAATGATTTGAGGAAAATACACCCAGATGGATTTCGGCATAACTCCTAGAAGATCTGATTGGTGCAGACATTGATATTAATTCATAGCCTCCTAAGGTAAGTACATAATTAAGCAGTTGTGTTCTATTTAGCTAACACATTTTCCCATCAGAATAGCATAAATGATGGAGTGATGCGTTTTTCAGTTCACCTGAAGATCAACAGAAAGAAAATTGACAGAGACTCAAATTGTGGGCCTTTGCCTTTCGCTGGCAAGAGCTCTACCAACTGAGCTACCCAAGCACGACTCACGACCCCTCCTCACAGTTGTACTTCCACCAGTACTCATCTCCTACCTTCGAAACTTCACAGAAGATCTCCTGCGAAATTAGCACTCCTGGGAGAAAGGACATTGAGGAGACATGGCTTAGCCTCAGGCAGGAAGACGTTTCCAGAATGAATTTTTCGCAGGAGAGATTCTGTAAAGATGGAAGATTGGAGATTAGGAACTCGCGGAAGTGAAGCTGTGAAGACGGGTCTTGATTCGTGCTTGAGTAACTAAGTCGGTTGCGCACTTGCCCACGAAAGACAAAGGTACCGATTTCGAGCGTCGGTCCAGCACAAGTTTTAATCTGCCAGGGAGTTTAAACAAAATACCTTTACTGTTACAGGCAAACAAAAAATTTAAGCAAGAGTAGGGAGTCTGTTCTAAAGTGGACGTCTTTACACATTTGAGAGAGAGCAGTGCTAGAAAATGCACTAATGAACCAAAAGAACTACTGCCAACTGTAGTGTTGAATACCACCTGCTGGCGTTGCGAGCACGTGACGCAGTAAAGAAACTTCAGGGTGGTTTTAGTTAAAATTCTGCTACTTCAGAGGGCTCCCATGAAAACCGAATAATCGTAGGACAATGAAACTTTGTGGAAACATTTGTAAAGATATGCGGAAGAGAAATAACCAATAAAAGATTGAAAGAAACAAATTTTAATTTCTACATAGGAGGGTAACATTTGTTAATTTCGTACCATATTTACGTACCAGGTCACAAACGTTGATTAATGTGACGACCATGTGCATCCACGATAACCTGGAGGGGTACCAGAGATACCATTTCACAACTTTTCACAGTACTTTTCGAACGGTGGACCATAGAATATATAGCTGTTGTGACACAGCCGGCCGGAGTGGCCGTGCGGTTCTAGGCGCTACAGTCTGGAACCGAGCGCCCGCTACGGTCGCAGGTTCGAATCCTGCCTCGGGCATGGATGTGTGTGATGTCCTTAGGTTTAAGTAGTTCTAAGTTCTAGGCGACTGATGACCTCAGAAGTTAAGTCGCATAGTGCTCAGAGCCATTTGAACCATTTGTTGTGACACAACTTGCGCGGCCCCTCCCGCCGGAGGTTCGAGTCCTCCGTCGGGCATGGGTATGTGTGTTGTTCTTAGCTGTGTGTGTTGTTCTTAGCATAAGTTAAAGTAGTGTGTAAGTCTACGGACCGATACCTAAGCAGTTTGGTCCCTTAGGAATTCACACACATTTGACAATTGACATAGCTCGAGCACTGCTTGGAGATTGCCCACTGCGTCCAGCATTCTCAGCCATGGCAACAGTAACTTCTTAAACAATTTGTGACGCAATTTGCCGTAGGCCTCTCCCAGGAGCAAATCCCAAATTGCCAGTTAATTCGAACTTCCGATTCGCATTGTTCAAGCCCGATGCGGGAAAACGACCTGTCTGTATTCGTTTAATGCGTCGATACTCACGAAGAGCAACAGCACTGTTGCTATTGTTTTGAAGAAACAGCACTACGAGTAGAGCTCTGGTCACCTTGTCCATTCCCTTGTTGACTGTCTGCAATTTCAAAAAATGGTTCAAATGGCTCTGAGCATTATGGGACTTAACATCTGAGGTCATGAGTCCCCTACAACTTGGAACTACTTAAACCGCCGGCCGAGATAGCCGAGCAGCTCTAGCCGCTAAAGTCTGGAACAGCGCGACCGCTACGGTCGCAGGTTCGAATCCTGCCTCGGACATGGATGTTTGTGATGTCCTTAGGTTAGTTAGTTTTAAGTAGTTCTAAGTTCTAGGGGACTAATGACCTCAGGAGTTAAGTCCCATCGCGCTCAGAGCCATTTTGAACTACTTAAACCTAACTAACCTAAGGACATCACACATATCCATGTCCGAGGCAGGCTTCGAACCTGTGACCGTAGCGGTCGCGCGGTTCCAGACTGAAGGGCCTAGAACCGCTCGGCCACTGCGGCCGGCAACTGTCTGCAACTGTAAAGCATACTGATGTTTGTGTTTGAACCCTATGTCGTCCACCAATACCGGTCCCTAACGTTCGAGGAATGACACTAGCACTACTTACAACGCAAGTTTTCCAGTGCACAGTCTGAAATCATTTTTATTAAGTTGGGTGATCATACGGTAAGTACACTCCTGGAAATTGAAATAAGAACACCGTGAATTCATTGTCCCAGGAAGGGGAAACTTTATTGACACATTCCTGGGGTCAGATACATCACATGATCACACTGACAGAACCACAGGCACATAGACACAGGCAACAGAGCATGCACAATGTCGGCACTAGTACAGTGTATATCCACCTTTCGCAGCAATGCAGGCTGCTATTCTCCCATGGAGACGATCGTAGAGATGCTGGATGTAGTCCTGTGGAACGGCTTGCCATGCCATTTCCACCTGGCGCCTCAGTTGGACCAGCGTTCGTGCTGGACGTGCAGACCGCGTGAGACGACGCTTCATCCAGTCCCAAACATGCTCAATGGGGGACAGATCCGGAGATCTTGCTGGCCAGGGTAGTTGACTTACACCTTCTAGAGCACGTTGGGTGGCACGGGATACATGCGGACGTGCATTGTCCTGTTGGAACAGCAAGTTCCCTTGCCGGTCTAGGAATGGTAGAACGATGGGTTCGATGACGGTTTGGATGTACCGTGCACTATTCAGTGTCCCCTCGACGATCACCAGTGGTGTACGGCCAGTGTAGGAGATCGCTCCCCACACCATGATGCCGGGTGTTGGCCCTGTGTGCCTCGGTCGTATGCAGTCCGGATTGTGGCGCTCACCTGCACGGCGCCAAACACGCATACGACCATCATTGGCACCAAGGCAGAAGCGACTCTCATCGCTGAAGACGACACGTCTCCATTCGTCCCTCCATTCACGCCTGTCGCGACACCACTGGAGGCGGGCTGCACGATGTTGGGGCGTGAGCGGAAGACGGCCTAACGGTGTGCGGGACCGTAGCCCAGCTTCATGGAGACGGTTGCGAATGGTCCTCGCCGATACCCCAGGAGCAACAGTGTCCCTAATTTGCTGGGAAGTGGCGGTGCGGTCCCCTACGGCACTGCGTAGGATCCTACGGTCTTGGTGTGCATCCGTGCGTCGCTGCGGTCCGGTCCGAGGTCGACGGGCACGTGCACCTTCCGCCGACCACTGGCGACAACATCGATGTACTGTGGAGACCTCACGCCCCACGTGTTGAGCAATTCGGCGGTACGTCCACCCGGCCACCCGCATGCCCACTATACGCCCTCGCTCAAAGTCCGTCAACTGCACATACGGTTCACGTCCACGCTGTCGCGGCATGCTACCAGTGTTAAAGACTGCGATGGAGCTCCGTATGCCACGGCAAACTGGCTGACACTGACGGCGGCGGTGCACAAATGCTGCGCAGCTAGCGCCATTCGACGGCCAACACCGCGGTTCCTGGTGTGTCCGCTGTGCCGTGCGTGTGATCATTGCTTGTACAGCCCTCTCGCAGTGTCCGGAGAAAGTATGGTGGGTCTGACACACCGGTGTCAATGTGTTCTTTTTTCCATTTCCAGGAGTGTAGTTTTCCGTCTAAACCATCTCAAGTAGCGGAAATTTAATTCTAACCACCCTATGCATGAACGGCGAAGAGATGAACTGGCAATCGTTCTAGCGACAGCTGCAAATGGAGAAATCTTGTGACATTAACGACTTTGGCTATAGCCTGCGAACGAGCGTATCAGGAATCACGAAGTTGGGTGGTTATTCACAACAAATGTTGTAAGCATCTATGAAAAGTGGTCGAAGGACGTCGAAACCACGAGTAAATGACTGTGTGTTGGACGTGCATGTCTCATAACGAAACGTCTGTCGAAGCCGAGCCTGCTCTGCGAAGGCTTCTGTGGCTGATTGGACGACAGAGTACACACCTGACTCACTCACAAGTGATGGAGAGCACCGTTTAGCGCACATAGCTGAACATGGGCTCCGAAGCAGACAATCCATACGTGTTCCCATGCTGATTCAATGACATCGTAAATACGATTGCAATGAATACGTGATCACTTACGTTTTGTTAACCCAAATCGATGGCAGTGTCCGAATACGCCGTCATCCAGGCAAACAGCTGCTCGAAGCATGCACGGCCGTATAGACACAGGTCGATGGGTGGAATATTAAGCTGCGGGGGACGTTCTCCTAAGCTTCCATACGACCCGTGGTAGTAATCGAAATCATCATGGCAGCTGTCGACTGCGTGAACGTTATTGCGGACAACTTGCATCCCTTCGTGCTTGACGCAGTGGTTCGACACTGGACTCGCATTCGAGAGGACGGTTCAATCCCGCGTCCGGCCATCCTGATTTAGGTTTTCCGTGATTTCCCTAAATCACTCCAGGCAAATGCCGGGATAGTTCCTCTGAAAGGGCACGGCCGACTTCCTTCCTCGTCCTTCCCTAATCCGATGAGACCGATGACCACGCTGTCTGGTCTCCTTCCCAAAAACAACCAACCAACCTTCGTGCTTGAGTCTTCGCCGACGGCGATGGCATCTTCCAGCAGCATATCTGTTCCTGTCACAAGGCCAGAATCGTTCTAAAATATTTTGAGGAGCATGACAGTGCACTCACGCCGATATCTTTGCCACTAAATTTACCTAATCTAAGCCCAATGGAATATATCTGGGACGCTATCGGGCGCCAGCTTCGCACCAACAAACCCCCGTCCCGTAATTAACAGGGTTTGGGTGATCTGTGAGCAGACATGTGGTGTCACGTACCAGCAGAAAATTAATAAGAATTTGTCGAGTCTATGCAAAGTAGAGTCGCTGCTGTTATTGCGTTCCAGTGGTTGGCCAACTTGTTATTAGGCAAGTGGTCGTGATTTTTTAGCTCGTTGGTATATTCAGTATCGTGCTGCTCCACCATTTATAACCTGCTTGCTTGGATCCCTCTTGGTATGCTGTTCACAACGTGTTCGAGACGTTGTTGCTGAAGTCTGGCCATTCCTCGACGGTGCCTCTCCTGAGATCATCACGTATGTGAGAAGGATTACTGCGACAGTGCACTGCAAGTCGCAACCGATGCCAAGCATGGTCAAGCAGGTTCATGTCAGAAGCTACCACAAGTTATTCCATTCAGTTGATTCCTGCAGCCTGGAGGAGGGTCTTATCGAGGTGGTTGCGCTATGCTCTAGGGTTATATTGGTTCAAATGGCTCTGAGCACTATGGGACTTAATATCTGAGGTCATCTGTCCCCTAGAACTTAGAACTACTTAAACCTAACTAACCTAAGGAAATCACACACATCCATGCCCGAGGCAGGATTCGAACCTGCGACCATAGCAGTCGCGTGGTTCCGGACTGAAGCGCCTAGAACCGCGTGGCCACCGCGGCCGGCTCTAGGGTTATATTCTTGAAAGACGAACCCATAGACGAAATTTTAACTGCAAGGATGTTCAGCAAACTGGAGAAACCTATCTCGATACTACACAGCTGATAAATTACCGTCGCTAGCGATGAGACGTATCCGATCTCTGTATATGATACCAGTCCAAACATGAATGATATACCTCCCTGCTGAACTCCAGGACTATATTGGTACTTAGCCGCCTCACATTCTTCTACAACTATCAGGTGTTATTCACACTAATTTAAAATTTTCCTTCACTTGCCAAAATACCGGGTATTACAGACAAGTACATACAAAACGTTTATTAAACACCATAATTTGCGTTCCTTATATAGGATTTTGTTCAAAATTCAATTTTAAATATTCTCTCAGTTTCCAAAAAAGCGGGCGCTACAAATTAAGCAGCATGGTTTACATTCTTTGTATAGGATTTTGTTCAAAATACAGTTTTAAATTTTCTCTCAAGTGCACAGCTGTTCGAAATAAAGGATTTTATCTGTTTTGCATATTATCTTCTGCTGTTTTTCGTATATTTTGGCATACATCCTGAGAAAAAGCAACCTCAGTCTCCTTAGTGATTCAAGATCATGGATGATGTGTAATAATGCTATCGCTTTCACAATATGTACTGCTTTTTCTACATTGGTTTCGACAGGTTTTTGCAAAATTCATAATTTAACCTCTACGGAACGACATGAACATTCTACGATCATTCTCGACAGAGAACTTATAGCCTTTTTGGAAAAGAGCTCATTAAATATTTCTTTAGAGTAAATTCTACATACCCTAAAAAACATATGGTCACTTGATACACGATCCTGGCAAAAAATGTATTTCAGATATTTTTAGTCATCCCATTTTTATCGCATGTCGGAAGGGGAATCCATCAAAAACACCTGTGTCGCTCCCCTTGGCTTAGGAGCCTAAATTCACCATAATAAACCCATAATTTGCATCAGTGACAACTAATAATCAAACCGAAAAGGATTTATAGCAATAATAAATGGAACCAGATTTACTTGGATTTTTAATGCGATTGTGTTTTCCATCGATACTGCCAAGACAGTTATGGAATTGCCATTTGTCCCAAAAGCATTGTGCTATTTTTTAACGTCATCCTCTGTTGACGCCGGCAAGTAATACATTAACAATGTTGTCCATAGACTTTTGAAAAGTTCTAGAACGATTGCATAAATAGCCATTCTTCTTAATCCTGAAATAAAGAGCGAGTTGGCGAAACTGTATAGTTTGAATCAAACTACAGACTACGGACCGATGACCGTTGCAGTCTGGTCCCTTTAATCCCACAAACCACCCAAATTACAGACTTGGTTTTACAGTGTCCATATACAGGGTGGTATATTGATCGTGACCGGGCCAAAAATCTCACGAAATAAGCGTCAAACTAAAAAACTACAACGAACGAAACTTGTTTAGCATGAAGGGGGGAACCAGATGGCGCTATGGTTGGCCCGCTAGATTGCGCTGCCTTAGGTCAAACGTATATCAACTGCGTTTTTTTAAATAGGAACCAACATTTTTATTACGTATTCGTGTAGTACGTAAAGAAATATGAATGTTTTAGTTGGACCACTTTTTTCGCTTTGTGATAGTTGGCGCTGTAATAGTCACAAACATATGATTCACAATTTTAGACGAACATTTGGTAACAGGTAGGTTTTTAAAATTAAAATACAGAATGTAGGTACGTTTGAACATTTTATTTCGGTTGTTCCAATGTGATACATGTACCTTTGTCAACTTACCATGCTGTTACAGCGTAAATACCACAATAATGCAATAAATGCTCAGAATGATGTCCGTCAACCTCAATGCATTTGGCAATACGTGTAACGACATTCCTCTCAACAGCGAGTAGTTCGCCTTCCGTAATGTTCGCACATGCATTGACAATGCGCTGACGCATGTTGTCAGGCGTTGTCGGTGGATCACGATAGTAAATATCCTTCAACTTTCCCCACAGAAAGAAATCCGGGGATGTCAGATCGGGTGAACGTGCGGGCCATGGTATGGTGCTTCGACGACCAATCCACCTGTCATGAAATATGCTATTCAATACCGCTTCAACCACACGCGAACTATGTGCAGGACATCCATCATATTGGAAGTACATCGCCACTCTGTCATGCAGTGAAACATCTTGTAGTAACATCGGTAGAACATTACGTAGGAAATCAGCATACATTGAACCATTTAGATTGCCATCGATCAAATGGTGGCCAATTATCCTTCCTCCCATAGTGCCGCACCACACATTAACCCGCCAAAGTCGCTGATGTTCCACCTGTCGCAGCCATCGTGGATTTTCCGTTGCCCAACAGTGCATATTATGCCGGTTTACGTTACCGCTGTTGGTGAATGACGCTTCGTCGCTAAATAGAACGCGTCCAAAAAATCTGTCATCGTCCCGTAATTTCCCTTGTGCCCAGTGACAGAACTAAACATGACGTTCAAAGTCGTCACCATGCAATTCCTGGTGCATATAAATATGGTACGGGTGCAGTCGATGTTGATGTAGCATTCTCAACACCGACGTTTTTGAAATTCCCGATTCTCGCTCAATTTGTCTGCTACTGATGTGCGGATTAGCCGCTATGGCAGCTTAAAAACACCTACTTGGGCATCATCATTTGTTGCAGGTTGTGGGTGACGTTTCACATGTGGCTGAGCACTTCCTGTTTCCTTAAATAACGTAACTATACGGCGAACGGTCCGGACACTTGGATAATGTCGTCCAGGATACCGAGCAGAATACATAGCACACGCCCGTTGGGCATTTTGATCACAATAGCCATCCATCAAAACGATATCGACCTTTTCCGCAATTGGTAAACGGTCCATTTTAACACGGGTAATGTATCACGAAGCAAATACCGTCCGCACTGGCGGAATGTTACGCGATACCACGTACTTATACGTTTGTGACTATTACAGCGCCATCTATCACAAAGCGAAAAAGGTGGTCCAACTAAAACATTCATATTTCTTTACGTACTACACGAATATGTAATAAAAAATGGGGCTTCCTATTTTTAAAAAAACGCAGTTGATATCCGTTTGACCTATGGCAGCGCCATCTAGCGGTCCAACCACAGCGCCATCTGGTTTCCCCCTGCAAGCTAGACGAGTTTCGTTCTTTGTAATTTTTTTTTTGTTTGATGTTTATTTCGTGAGATATTACGCCCCGTCACTATCAATGGACGACCCTGTATAATGAAACGTTGTTGGTAACATGCGAGCGTACTTCTTGGGTAGCAATATTCAACAATTCAGTTCTTCATACAGATGGTGAAATTCTCCGTTAATATTGGAAATTTGTGGTAAGGTCTTATGGGACCAAACTGCCGAGGTCATAACGAACTGCAGATTAAAACTAAAGAGTTTGCAAAAACGTGGGAAATGAAGGATATGAGACCTGGATAAGTTGAAAGAACTGCTTAATCAAACTTAATTAACTTACGCTAAGGACGACACACACACCCATGCCCGACGGAGGACTCGAACCTCCGACGGGGGGAGCCCTTCGGACCGTGACCAAACGCCTCAGACCGCACGGCTCCGTTAATATGCCTTTCCATATATACAATTTAAGCTACTAGTATCATCACTTGGTCGTAGACGATGTTTCTTCAGTATTTCAATTTTAATATACAAGTCATTAAAAACGTCCTTCATCTGTCCACAATGAACGTACTTGTGCTGACTGGACCGGCGTGCTGATGGCGGAATAACGCGTCTATTTCCACGAACTCTTCTCGACTGAGCTGCTTAGGTAACGCACTCGGCGCGAGCACGCTCAAATAAAATACTTCAACTTCTGTTTCCTACATTCTGCTGTGAGATATGTCTCTTGGTTCAGTTTTAAAAACAATTCAGGTGTTTTAGTTGCATTTCATGCGCAACAATGTAGGACCTAAACTGATCCAAACGAAGGAAGCCAGTGACAACATTTTTCACTGTAAAACCTTCAAATTTTATGCGGTAGCCTACTTAGAAATTAAGTATCATAATAATTATGAGCAGTTTCGAAAACACAGACACTTTATCATCAAGCTGCAATGTAAAACTATAAGGTGCGAAAAATATCAATTTTATGAACCAATAAGTTTCCTCATAATCGAATGAAAAGTAATGTATAATGGCTAAAACGCATAAACCGAAATAAGTATCTTTTTTAATTTTTAAAGTAAAAGGAGAATCTCTACCGAAAAACTAACAGCGGATGCTGTAGCTTTGCCTCAATAATATACAGTATGTTTTACAGCAGGAAAGTCGGAAAACCCATTTCTCACGTGTAATGGGATCGGCCGCGCTGCGCAGGTAGGACAGAGTAGACGCATCACACAGCTTTGTATTGGATCGCTCGCCTACACTCGGAATCCCGCGCTGCGCTGCGTATGCATCTGACCCCTCACGAAGGGAGAGGTGGAAGTGCTGTGATATAATTACTCTGTGCTACGTGCGCAGTCCACCCGCGAGGCGGCTGATGAAAATACATGAGAAAAGTTAGTTTTCCAAACAACTTTCTGGAGAGGGCAGCCACAGCTCAGACAGATTGTGAATAGCAATAACAGCAGTCAATAACTCTTCCGATTAGCATAAAAATTGTATCTCTTAAAAGACAAAATGAAGTCCTCCCGAAAGCCGCATGGCTGTATGAAAGAGCATTATTAACACTACCGGTTTCACGTCAGTATAGACGCATCTTTAGGTTTATAATGGTTACATTTCCATACTCTAGATGAACAACTACGGAGTCCCAGCTTTTAGGAAGTTGTCCATGTTAAGAATCAAACCGCATTGGTAGGTTGTCAAATGAAATTGAGTACACCCAAAAGATGCTTGTCAAAATGTACAAAGTTTATTAAACAGTGATGCTTTGTATATTTTGAGAAGCATCTTTTGGGTGTTCTCAGTTTTATTATGACAGCCCACCACTGTGGACTGACTCTTCATGTGGACATCTTCCCGAAAGCTGGAACTCTGTATTTCCCCATCTACAGTACAGAAATGTAACCTTATAAACCTAAAGATGAGTCTATACTCTTGTGAAACCAGTAGCTGCGAATAAAACACCTTCATACAGTTATGCGGAATTTAGAAACACATAATCAATCTTGACTTTTTGATTGTTATAATTTTTATGATAATTTGAATGCTTATAAAGTGTTGACTGCTGTTATTCGCAATTAGTTTTGCGATCTTCTAGCTATAAAGAATACTGTATTTAATAAAACAAAGCTAAATCAACTCATGGAGTTAGTATTTTGAGCAGAGTGTCTCCTTTCGTTTTAAAAAATGAAAAATAACTTCTTTCGCTTTTGTGCGTTTTCTTTACTATAAAATACTTCTCATTCGGTTCTGAAGAAAGTAATCGGTCCAAAAAAATTATTTTTGCACATCTCATAGTTTGACAAAACAGCTTCGTAATGAAGTGTCTATTTTTTGGATATTCGTCAAAGTTACTGTGATATTATTTTCTGACTAAACTTCGCAAAAAATTTGAAGGATTTACAGTGAAAAATGTGGTCGCTGGGTACTATACTTTTGGTTCATTTTAGCTGCGGCATTACCGCTAGCATTAACTAACATATCAAAATAGTTTTTAAAGTTGTAACTAAGACCATGTCTAAATCCACTATGGAGAAAAAAGAAGCTGAAGTATTTTATTTGTTCGCGCTGCCTAAGGGCGCCACTTGCATGTTCCCTGCAGCTCACAATCAGTTGATGGAAGTATATGCATTATACCGCCTTCAGAACGCCCGCCCAGTCAGCACAGTGCTTTCATTATAGACAGACGAAGACATTTTCAATGGAAAACTCGCATTTTAAGTATCAAATAATGAAGAAACCTTGTGCGTGACAAAGGAATGAAAGTAATAATATGTATTTGGAAAGGCCTATACATGGAGAATTTCACGATTTTTATGAATAATTGAAATGTCAACCTTTACTACTCATTGAGTAATCTAGAATGCTAAATAAAACGTTTGATCGTGTAGTGGAGCTATAAAACCTGTTCTGTAATTGAATTAAACTGATACGGTTCCGCCAACTCGATTTTTCTTTCAGAATTTCAACAACGGCTGTTTCCACAACTGTTGTAGAAGTTTGTAAAGCTAGATGGATAACACTGTTAACAAACCACATGCTCGAACCAACAGAAAATTACTTTAAAAAAAATTGCACAACGATTTTGGAACAGGTGGCAGTTCTGTAACTGTCTTGGAAGTACTGAGGGGAAACTCTTTCGCATTACAAAACCCAGTAAATCCTGTTCGATGTATTATTGCTACGCATTCTTCTTTTCTATTGAACTATTAACTCCACTGATGCAAATGTTAGGTTTTTTAATGCTGAATGTAGGCTTCTATGGCAAACAGAATGACGCAGGTGTTTTTGATTACTGCCCCCTTCCGACACTCAACAGAAATGGGAACACTAAAAATATGTAATAAGAATATCTTCCAGCATAGGCTAGAAAATGTCCATATGATATCCTGGGGGATGCAGAATTTACTCTAGGAATGAGGCCTTTTCCGGAAATGACAGATACTGTAGATTACGCTGAAGAGAGATACAACTATCGGTTATCTTGGGCAAGAATGGTGACAGAATGTTCTTTTGCTTATATAACGCATAAATTTAGAATATTGCTTAAACCTATCGAAACCAATGTAAAAAATTCGGCATATATTATGAAACCTGTAACAGCGTTCCTGATCCTGAATCAGTAAATGTATCTGAAGCTGCATTTTTCCAGGATGCGTACCGAAATATACCGAAAATGGCACAATGCAATTTACAAAATATATATCACGCTACATCACGAGCAGCTCTGTAAAATGAGAGAAAATTTTAAACTGTATTTTGATCAAACTCCTATACAATGAATGCAAAATACGCTGCTTAATAAATTTGTTGTATGTGTACATTTGTAGTACCAATTATTCTTGCAGCTTCCTCCCATTCACGATACGATATTAAAAGTTACCATAATTTTTATTTCTCATCTACTACAATACATAACATTCTTGAACACCACCCATCCACTGACACTGTAAGTTAACAGCAGACCGTGTACACTTCGAGGGAAAATATCAAACACACTGGTCAAGTACTTTCGCCGTATCGTGCGGTATTCGATGACCCGCGTGTGTGCACTCACGTAGGCCAATTCCATTCCTTTCATCTGTCTGATATTATCGTGCGGTCACCGTACCGCGTTCGTAACAGTTCGCTCACGTAGGCAGATATTCCGTGTTTTGTGTCTCAGGATAGAGACTGAAGGTTCGAATAACGTTCTGTAAATCCGCTAATTCGTTTGTCGACATCCTATGCTGACGAAATTTCTTGACGTAAAGCAATAATGTGCATATGCACCAAGTTTCAAATGACCCTTCGAAACGTGTTAACAGATTGACGAGTGGGCACAAGCCGCATTGTTCCATTCGCAATAAGAGTCGGCAACTCTACTGTAGTGCCCTGGCAAGGAAATTATTTCGAACGGCTATATCTGTGCGAAATTTTGGTTACAGGACCATTATGTGCTTTCTAATGTGCTAGTAAGTGACGCTTTCCTATTAGACTCTGAAAATGTGCTCTATATGCCACTACAGATGTCATTGTAGAAGCCAAATGCAATGCAAATATCTTAACTATAAATGCAAGTGAGAACTTTCAATAAAATATTCAAAGCAATATTAATGAGTACAAAACGCACAGAGTAGAAAAAGAAGTTGATCACATTTCATTACTGCACATTCTATATCATCAGCACTGAACGCCACATCAGTGACACTCTTATAGTTGTCCAAAGGTTCACCAACATCGTAGCCAAGGTTCTTTCACGCATAACGAAGTGTTTATCTCTATACTTCCACGGATAAATGATGATCAACAAAAGAACGCATTTTCATAAGAAAGAAACCGTCATGTAATTTTGATTGCATGTTCCTGGAATGTAGTTTCAGAAGGTCTGTTACTCTCTTGGCATTTATTTTATATTTTCTGAAGAAATACACGTCCAGAGCTTTTCCTCCAGAGGCTTTCAGTATACTTGTTCGTCCTTATGTCCAGACCCGGAGACACAAAGTACTAATGGCTTTGCCACCAAATGTGGATTCAAAACTGACAGAAAAAAACATCTTTAGATGTTCTTTCGTCAGCTTCCTGCTTACATTAGAGGGCACCCTTTTTCTATTTCCTTTTACACACGATATCCTAACTTTCCATCGTCGAGACACTGTTCCTCATGGATAGCGTTCTTTCGGAAAAAAAGCTCGTAGTTGAACTGCCTCATCGTAGTTCCGTACAGAACCCGTTTGGATGTTTTCTGTCGTGATATGCGCATTGACTTCTTCGTTGTTCTTACATTTTCGTGCCTGGAGCGTAGTTGTATGGTGTGATATTATCCTATACTAAAATCCCAGTGACGGTGTAAAGTTTGTACACCAGAAATTTCTGGCTACGTCAAATGCCCTATGATGTAAATGCCAATAATGAACGGAAGAACCGCATTCTCGCGCTTCATCAAAATTCGATGATATTGAAATGCAGAGTAGAATTTCGTTTGAACTCGGTACTGCCTTCTCTTTACTTTGCCACGTAGTCCAGACGCTTATAATATCGCTTTTAGCCTTTAGTTCAGGGGACCTTTTCATGAGCTTTTTGAAACCTCTGACGTGATAATGATCGCATATGTTCTCAGGTGTGTTGTCATCAAACACCGTGACGACGCTTTCTACTTCAAACTTCTTAGCAGGAGAAGGCTGTAATTCACTTTCATAGCTTCTATCGCCCATTCTCCAACTTGCCGTACCACTACCGCTAGCAGCGAGGTGTTCATCATTATCATCACTAACATCGCAATTAAGTACTAGCGTTACAACAGTATCCGTTTCTAACTGGTGATAATATTTTTGAACTATGATAGATACCAGAGAAAACGTGAATTATTCATTTTCTACACTAATACCATCATTACGAAGAAGAGTTCGTCGTAACTTCATCTCAACCAATCGCAATACATTAGTACGGTAGATTACAAACCGCCGACACATATGACGCTACACTACACAAATAACTTTAAAAAATTCAACTTCACATATACTGCACCATCTTTACTGTCTCGACTGCCATATTGGCAGGCAAAGATCGAATTCAGCATGACATACTCAGTCCCCTCTAACGGACTACTGCAGAGGTTTGCAGATAAACGAATATAATCTGTGCAGTAAGGAACCTTTAAATGATCCCTCACGGGATTTTGGTGTAAATGTGCTTGTCGAGCCCAAGTACTTTCTTAGCGTTACCAATTTCGAGCGAAGGCTGATAATAATTTTACTGTATCTAGCTACCGCTTGAGCATGAGCCATCGCTTGGAATCGGTAGCGGTAAACAGAAAAAAAGGAACTCTGGTGGATTATTGTTATAAAAGTATGCATTTCATACAAAATGCTAGATTACTTTCACCTCCTTTACTCAGGTGGCTGTATGTAGCGACTTTTTTGACTAAAACCGTATTGAGACAGGATCATTGAAACAAATAATGAGAATCATAGTTTAATCACATGTTAGGCCATACTCGGATAGGGTTTATTTAGAACGTCAGGGGAGAAAAGAGATTGTATTTATACAACTATCATGAAACAGTTACCTCCTATATTTAATAAGACACTCTAATCTCTACTTCTACTAACAGAGTCTCTGGGTTGAAAGATCTGCTGCTAGATTTCTCCTCGAGATTACTCTAGACTTTTTTCACGTTCGAGGGTGACTTTCGTTAGTGACATAGTGACACAATCGACGCTAACAGATGATTGGTCCCGTCTGAGTCAACTGAAGCTGCGAAAATGGAGAATCTACTACTGCCAGCTCTCAGATTAAGAGTCTCATGTCACCTGACACCATTAAAGTACCTATCCGCACATGGCAATTATATGCACAGTAAATATGCAGGTCCATTTTTATACGCTTGCAGCTCACTGTATTCACTTTCGCCAAATGAAATGCTAGACTTACAGAAGGTAGAATAATTCTTGGACTCGCCCGCAGATAGCGTTGGTGTCAATGAAGTTGTGTTTTCGTTACGTTAGCACATGTCATCCAGTGATGTAAATCATGTGTGATTTTCATCTGCAGATTAATGCTGATTATACGGATTTTCAACGCAGTTACGTTGTATGTGATTCAGTCAAAAGGATAAACTGGAAATACACCATTATTAAGTTATATGCTTTCGTGTTTTATCATGAACGAAAATTCATTCTAAGTTGATTCTGTTAGGAAACGGGGTATTGAATTCAACCATAGCCGTACGTCTCTTGGAGATAATTCATGCAAAGAACTTCCCAGAATCACAGATGGAAATACTAAAGAGGCGCGCATATGGCATTTGACGATTCGTAACTACGGGTGATGTTGAAAGAGTACCGTACATATTGCATAAATATTTATTGTAACGAAATTTTGTTAGGGTGTGTGCAGAGTTTATTGACTGCTGACAAAGGGCAAATGCGGAATACTCTACACAAAACAGAATGTTTTTAAGTATTATCAATAGTTTGCAAAGTGAAAATAGTTTACTTGGACAAATTTTGAAAATTTGCGTTATCGATGGTTATTCTTAGTTACGCCTTTACGTTATTATTCCCTGTGTTTCCAAATTTACATACTATTCGTATCAGTACATAAATGAGTTTACAGGCCAACCGGAAATCTTTGAACTGAGAATACAATATGCTCTAGGGAACTCCGACAACGTGTTAGTAGTTGTGGTAATGGGACAGGCCTAAATCAGTTAAAGGTAATGGAAGTGCCCAGAGCTGTGGTTGCAAATATTGCTAAGATCCGTCAGGGCCTTTACTGCATTGAAAGCGAAGGCCACGTAGATGCAGCCACCTATTGCAGACTAACTGCGTAATCAGCTTTGTCACGAAGCCTGAGAGCATCGAATATTTTTGTTCCTACTCAAATATTCTACCTTCCTTGGAAACAATATGTTTCATTTTTAAGATGGTGGTAGGACAGTGCTAACTGAGTAAATAATTCGTTCGTAAATCATTGTATCTAATTTACAACTTTACTGAGACTTCCTGGCAGATCAAAACTGTGTGTCGGACTGGGACTCGAATCTAGGACGTTTGCATTTCGTGGACATGTGCTCTACCGACGGAGCTATCCAAGCACAACTTGCGACCCGCCCTCACAGCTGTACTTCTGCAAGCATCTCTCTCCCACCTTTCAAATTTCACAGAATTTCTTCTGCATACTTTGCGGGACTAGCACTTCAGTGATTTTTCTCCATTTTCGAAGATCTCTAATTGTCTGTTCACCATTGTGAAAGCTACGCTCACGTCATCACATGGTATTACACTACCACATGGTATTACACTACCACTATAAAGTCAGAAACTAATGGAACTTAGACCCCAAGTGATTAGAGAAAATGCAAAGAAATAATTAAATGTACATGTTGTCTTTTTGTTTTTAAGCCTTCTTCTGCCGTCGCAGTTTTATAATGAATATGGAAGTTATTCCGTCTTTTTTTACTGTAAAAGGTCTTATTTGGACCAAGTAAGACTTTCAACAGCCTCAAAAAGGTATTGGTCAATACAACAATGTAAGAAGCCTAAAACAAATATTTGGTGATGCTGTCAAACGCTCTCGCATCTACATCTGCACGTCGACGCTCCCAAAAAGAAGGGTTTGAATGTATTCCAACGAATACAGGTTCGGATAGTTTGTTTTCAAGGGCAATAAACGATCTGATATGTCACTGTACAAACAAGGAAACACACAACATATTGTGGAGAATTATCTTCTTGGAATAAAGCTCAAAGGACGCGTTAAAGAAAAGGTAGATCTTCAGGATCTACAACTTCTGACGTACCGGTAGTAGTCGACATCTCCAATTCAGAATTGAGATCATCAGTGACATGCAATGGAACTACAAACCATCACAGAAGGTATTTATCAGATATAGCACTACATAATACACATTTAGATGATGATGATCACACTCTGTCAGTACTCTAAATTGGAATGGTAGTAATCGTAAAAGACGTTTCATTCCAATTCGCGTGCTATTCTGTAATCACGTGCAGCGATAGTTGAAGATATATTTGGCTCGACGCCGTACGTAACTCGCACTGGAGAATACGCACACACAATCCACAGAAGAAAACACGTCTGTAAACTGTGCTGTTGTGAAAGTATTTTTATATCATGCGTTCTAATGAGCGTACAAGAAAAGAGGTAAGAATAATTAAGTACTCTATACACAAATAACGAAAAGTTCATTTATGTCACTAAACGGAAGCTCCACAGTCACAGATTTTTACCAGAGTATTCAGCCAGTTTACTGTGTTAATACTTGACAATCGTACCGACGTCTCTGAAGGAGCTGAGCTCAAATGTTGTAGCCTGGTCCCATGGCACCCTCGAGTATGAACTAGATGAAATGACTTCTCATTTAAAGATTAACAATTGTATATTCATTTCTACATTACAGTCGGTTCAAATCTCCGTCTAGCCATCCACATTTGGGTTTCTCGTGGTTTTCCTAAATCGCTTAAGGCTATTGCCGAGGTGGTTCCTTTCAAAGAGCATGTTCGAATTACTTCTCCAAGTTTACAAAATCTGATCGTGTGCTCCGCCTGTAATGACTCCCTCGTCGACAGTACATTAAATGTGTATTATTCCTTCCTTCGACATTGATGTCTTTTCAGTTTCTTCGGTCACCTTCTTTATGTTTGTCTAATTTATTTATTTCCTTATCCGTAAGACTGCTACGTTCTCAGTGGTAAAGTGCCAAACTATAGATTTAAAGCTCTCAGGTTCGATTCCGGGTCAGCCCAAGGGTTTTTATCGTCACATACAACTTCTTTCTCTTGTGTAAATGTTTTGTAATGTTGTTGGCCACCACAGGCTAACACGAAAATTTTGTTAAAATTATTCACTGGCGACCTGAGGAGGGTATTTCTGATTAACAGATGTTTCGTTGTGAATAATGTTTTCTTGATCTTCTCGAGCGTGAACAGAACCTCCTCTTCGCACCCTGCTCGGCACAATCCTCCTAAGCGAAGGGGTGTTGAACTGGAACCCTATAATGCGAAAAATGAGGATTTGCGTCGTGGTTCGGTATCCACATTAAACTAAAAGTCTTCCTGTAACAGCCTTGGTAGTTCAGCTTGTAGGTCAGAGAAAGGCAACGGCATGCTAATCCTTGTAAAGCACTGCGGCGTTCAAACCAACCTTCGGGTTCGCGACAACCTGACTTTACGTCCTAAGGCAGAACAACAGCATAGGACAAAATAAAAAATACGAAAATACGAAATGGATGCTTCGATTACAAATTTAGCTCGAAACAACTACAGCCAGCTGAGCAACAAAGGCGTGGCATCTAGAGAATCTTCTGGCATTCCAGAATACTTCAACTCAGGATATTCTCTTATCACGGTACCAACAAGATGTTCAAGATCTCTAGGCTTACAGCCGAAAGATGCGAATTCCCCTTTTATATATTAGTAAATTGCATTCTCCACAATCTTGGTCACATGAATCTGGTTGATATATTTCTCTTCACATAGTATAGTACCCCAAATCAACACGAACCAACAACGTATTGCGCACTTTGGGCCACTGCGTTTAGTCCACAGTCTTACTGAAGTAACGTTACAGGAAGGACTACCACGAAAGTACGGAAATGTAGCTGTGGGGACAGATATTAGAGGCGGCCAGGGCGCGCAGCGATCTCGCTCGTTATTCGTGAGCCTGGCAGCAGCTCGGGAGTGAGGCAGCGAGTAGCTCGAAGCGCGAACACAGGCGCTCACGAGCGAGGCTCATACTCGTAGCGGAGGGCATATCTGCGATGTGTGATGATAAATCATTTGCTAATAAAAACTGCACACATGGTAACTACAAGTTTAATTAATATATTACTTCATCACCATAAGATTTTGATCTTTCCTTTTTCATCCTCTCTCATTTAGAAACACCTTACTGTCAGAAAACAATCACACTTTTCGTTCGTTGAGTACGTGCATAGAAGGAAGACTTTTGACTGCTACAATCATAATCCAGTTGTGGAATGTTTTCATGCCTGTTCAATCGATGTAATAATATTCTTCACGGTATTTAAATGAAAAAATGAAACTAAAAATTAACGATAAAAGGTTCATAAAATACTGTAGTATCGGTTATTTTAAAGCAGTAGAGATTGAAGACAATGTAATACCGAATTTGACACATGTCTACAAAGCAAAAAATTGTATGTAACAGTAACTTCAAAATACAAAACTGTGCATAGAGGCTACTTTATCAGATCCTTTGTGCTTCATCTCGTAAGATATGACTGATTCGTAAAATTAACTTATCCTCTTATTGTTATGAATTAATCTTCATTGACACGGTCTGGATATATACAGCATCGATCCTCTGAAACAACTAAGCCTTCTCTGCTTTCGCTTGCTGTGTTATTGGCGGGAGCGCATAGAACTTCTTTCACCACTTCGGGGAGTTTGGAAAGTCACAAGCTTTGGCCTTCCACCAATGCAAAATGTCCTTGAAGTTATCACTTGGGCCATCCATGTTCAAATGTCTCTATGGCTAACTTTACGTTTAGAATTTGATCAGCGCCAGCTGTCTTCCACAACTACGCTGATTAACTTCTGAAGAATAATTTAATGCGTGTTTTCTTCCACTTCCTCATTCAAGACCAAGAGTTCCTTAAACATGCGTGTAAAAATGTACCCATATAATGAAAATCCTGCAGTTCGTGAAGGATTGTTCTCTTTTAGGAAGGTATCTGCACGTTCTTCCTACAACCTAGGTACTGCGTTGTCATCTACACTTTGATACGATTCTAGTAAACTAAATTCCCAAGGCGCTACAAAAGGTAGGGCCGGTTCTGTTGCCAGCCGGTGTGGCCGAACGGTTCTAGGCGCTACAGTCTGGAACCGCGCGACCACTACGGTCGCAGGTTCGAATCCTGCCTCCGGCATGTTTGTGTGTGATGTCCTTAGGTTAGTTAGGTTTAAGTAGTTCTAAGTTCTAGGGGACTGATGACCTCAGAAGTTAAGTCCCATAGTGCTCAGAGCCATTTGAACCGGTTCTGTTTGCCGCGCGGAGTGGCCGCGCGGTAAGAGGCGTTTCCCTCGAGGGAAAATTTTACTATCTTTATTGCAGGCAGTGAATGCCACCACCCTTGATACTGACGTGCAATTTGCATGGTACGCAACTGTTAATGGGAAACAGTTGTGCCAGTCCCGCCTGCATCACATCCACCTCGCTGATTCACCCTTGTGTGCCACATGCCAAATGATTGACACGGATGAACATCGTTTCGAATGCGGGTCCGCAAAGGACGTTTGGTATTTGGTGCGTCAGATATTGGCTTTTCTCACACGCACGACTCCCGACAGGATAACTACCCGATCGCTTCTTTTCCCCGATAAGAGGGGGGTTGGGTTCTTTGGGGGAGGAGACCAGACAGCGAGGTCATCGGTCTCATCGGATTATGGAAGGACGGGGAAGGAAGTCGGCCGTGCCCTTTCAAAGGAACCATCCCGGCATTTGCCTGGAGCGATTTAGGGAAATCACGGAAAACCTAAATCAGGATGGCCGGACGCGGGATTGAACCGTCGTCCTCCCGAATGCGAGTCCAGTGTGCTAGCCACTGTGCCACCTCGCTCGGTCCCCGATAAGATTTATTTCCCAAGAGCAAAAACGAAATCTGTGACTTGGATCAGCGGCCACGCTGTTCACTACCTATTCGGTAATGGCGAAAAGACAGTACCCGATTTTTGGTATTACCTCAACGAACGACGTTGTGCGATCGTCAAGAACCCTAAATATAGGCAATATTTTTATAATTTTCTTTGGAGCGCATTCCATAATCCGCCTCGCAGCTGGATTATCGATGACATGAGAAGATAACCATAGCACCTCTTCCCAGTTCCTTTTTTTTATGTGATTCAACAAACAACGGAAACAACACAGCAACGAGACGACAGTCATCGAAAAATTCGCAGCGGGCTATAGTATGGAGCACCCTTTGTCGTAACGGGACGACTTCCTATTATTCTGTTTATGTAGCCGAAGAGGAACGGCCTTCTTTTTATTCATTTGTATAAAAATAAAAAAAATAAAATAAAAAAAGAGGCGCCATGTCACTGATTGCACGGCCCTTCCCGCCTGAGGTTCGAGTCCTCCCTCGGGCATGGGTGTGTGTGTTGTTTTTAGCATAAGTTAGATTAAGTTAGTTTAAGTAGTGTGTAAGTCTAGGTACCGATCACCTCAGCAGTTTGGTCCTTTAGGAATTCACACACATTTGAACATTTTTCCGGTTCTGTTTGACCCTTCCGGTCATTTATGGATTCTTTAAAAGAGTCCAGGAATTTAATTATGCCGTCCATTACATCAGGAGAGATAATTTGCTGCTACTTTTTTCTCCATCATACATTTCAACGTCTTTTTTTTGCGAGTGAAATGAACTCAACATCATGCAGATGCTACTTTATCTAGTTTCGACGTCTTGTAGCAACGTTTTTTCTAATGTTGCCATCAGTCCGAAGAGTCCATATATTCCACACTTCTACGCACTGTCTGGATGGATTTATAAGCGTTGGCCAGCTCTTCATAAGGAACTTTTCATCCATTGTGTGACTAACTGCTGTGCTTAGGCAGTGCACTGCATCTTTCAGGTGGCGTTGAAGAGCTTTATTTATGTTCGTCCCTTGGTCCGTTACTTTGCTTTGCTCCACATCTAGCTCAGACACTTTTTCATGTCACACTGTAAGATTATTTCTACTTTTCTTGTAACATATGGAAACTTACCTGTATGAAACTCATTGTTTCTTAGTTCACACTCTGTTCCCAGAGTCTACAATAATGCTGCATGTGACAGTAGCACTATGTATTTTGCTATCATTGTCAGTCCAAAGATCATATTTCATAGCACACTCTCTCTTATCAATGGCTTCCTTTACTTTAGGCAATATCTCGCTTCTCACGTCATTGGTTATATCCTGTATATATCGAGACGTTGTTCGTGAAGAAGGCAAAACATCTTGTCCATTCACTCCGCCGTACTCACCGCCAGTACAAATTAATTCTAGTTAATGGCTAATAAGCTCTGCTCCGCTAACACTGTTGAAGGACCATAGAACCAACGCAAAGATGAGAACGCAGTTGACATTTATTGTGGTTTCATCGCTCATCGAAACTGTTGTACGTGTAGAATGTGTGATAGCTTTTCACTTACGCCCTTTCATCCTCGCGGAGCTTCACTTGCATACGAACATTTCGGATCCCTCCCTTCGGCACTGAGCGTAGCCCCCAGGAAGATAAGTCTCTCTTTCAGAAAAATAGCGATAATAAATGTTTGTTCTATCGAATACAGCTCTTATCCTCCTCTCTTATTTCTATAAAATAACGAAGGATTTTATTTATTTAATTATTTGAGACTATAAAGAGAGAAAAGAGCAAATCGGATATTATTAGAGGAACAGCAGAGTAATGTCGTTTCTGCGCATTTCGATATTCGATTGCCTTTTATCAGCTCAATGTGTACCTCATAGTCGCGACAGAAACATTTTAAGGTTATAGTGGCCTTTTTACTCGTAAACGATTGATTTTCTTTTCTGTTTATGGTGAAACTGCCAGCCAAATACTAGAAGAGGCACAATTTTGGTATAGTATACTTCTTGAATTTCACAAGAGTAATAATGCAACAGTTGCTATCAAAATCATTTGCGATGCTTATAAAAGTGCATTAGACGTTCGTAAATGCCAAAGATAGCTTTCTAAGCTCAAATCAGGAAATCCATCAACTTTAGGCAATGACATATTTAGAACCGAAATGGTACAAAATCGATGTCAGACAATCGAGGAACTGTCAAACAATTTTAACCTACCTTGGTCGACCATTAAAGAACATTTGCAGTAGACTGGTAAAGATAAACTAAGCTAACCACAGCAATTTACACTGAAGAGCCAAAGAAACTGGTATAGGCACGCGTATTCAAATACAGAGATATGTAAACAGGCAGAATATGGCGCTGCGATCGGCAACGCATATACAAGACAAGTGTCTGGCGCAGGTGGTAGATCGGTTACTGCTGCTACAATGGCAGGTTATCAAGATGTCAGTGCATTTGAATGGTTGGTTCAAATGGCTCTGAGCACTATGGGACTTAACAGCTGTGGTCATCAGTCCCCTAGAACTTAGAACTACTTAAACCTAACTAACCTAAGGACATCACACACATCCATGCCCGAGGCAGGATTCGAACCTGCGATCGTAGCAGTCGCGCGGTTCCGGACTGCACGCCTAGAACCGCGAGACCACCGCGGCCGGCTCAGTGCATTTGAATGTGGTGTTATAGTCAGAGCACGAGCGATGGGACACAGCATCTCCGAGGTAGCTATGAAGTAGGGATTTCCTCGTACGACCTTTTCGAGAGTATACAGTGGATATCAGGAATCCGATAAAACGTCAAATTTCTGACATTTTTGTGGCCGGGAAAAGATCCTTCACGAACGGGACCAACGATGCCTGAAGAGAATCGTCGAACGTGACGGAAGTACAATCCTTCCACAGATTACTGCAGATTTGAATGCTGGGGCGTCAATAAGTGTCAGCGTGCGAACAATTCAACGAAATATCATCGATGTGAGCTTTCAGAGCCGAAGGCCCAAGCGTGTACCCTTGACGAATGCACGGCACAAAGCTTTACGCCTCGCCTGGGCCCACCAACACTGACATTGGACTGTTGATGACTGGAAACATCTTGCCTGGTTGGACGAGTCTCGTTTCAGATTGAATCGAGCGGATGGACGTGTACGGTTATGGAAACAACCGAATGCATCCATGGACCCTGCATGTCAACAGGGGACTGTTCAAGCTGTTGGAGGCTCTGTAATGGTATGGGCCGTGTGCATTTGAGTGATATGTGACCCCTGATACTTCTAGATACGACTCTGACATGTGAGACCTGCGTAAGGATCCTGTCTGATCAACTGCATCCATTCATGTGGCATGAGCACTATGGGACTTAACTTCTGAGGTCATCAGTCCCCTAGAACTTAGAACTACTTAAACCTAACTAACCTAAGGACATCACACACGTCCATGCCCGAGGCAGGATTCGAACCTGCGACCGCAGCGGTCGCGCGGTACCAGACAGTAGCGCCTAGAACCGCTCGGCCTCCGTTCATGTCCATAGTACATTCCGAGGGACTTGGGCAAACCCAGTAGGATATTGCGACACCCCACGCGACCAGGCCGGCCATTGTGGCCGAGCGGTTCTAGGCGCTTCAGTCTGCGCCACGTCGCTCGTTACAGAAAAAGTGTTATTCTGCAATACCATAGTGCAAGACCGCACTCCGCACTGGAAAAAAATTAATGGCTGGGGTGGGAGTTATTGCCTCTGCCATCTTTTTCCCGCGATACTACGCCACCAGATTTCCATTTATTCCGATCGCTACGGCGTTTTTAAATTAGCAGAAATTTGATAAAGGTGAGTGATGTCCAAAACGCCATCTCCACGTATTTTGCTCAAAAACCAACTGATTCTTATCGAAGCGGCATTGAAAATTGTGGTAATATTCATGAACTATCGTCCGTGACTGAGCTTTTCAACTTTATGTGGAACCGAGCTAACTTAAATTAGATGACGAGCCGAAGAAGTGAATCAGCTACCATAACTATAGTCCACCATTATTCTGAAACTAATAGCATGAAAATAAAACTTAAGTACTCTCATGTTAAATTGTGCGTGCAGCTCGTGGTCGTGCGGTAGCGTTCTCGCTTCCCGCGCCCGGGTTCCCGGGTTCGATTCCCGGCGGGGTCAGGGATTTTCTCTGCCTCGTGATGGCTGGGTGTTGTGTGATGTCCTTAGGTTAGTTAGGTTTAAGTATTTCTAAGTTCTAGGGGACTGATGACCATAGATGTTAAGTCCCATAGTGCTCAGAGTCATTTGAACCATTTGTTAAATTGTTGTAAGAGTAACAAAGGAAACTCGTTTATTTAAGATGCCAATAAAACCGACCACCCTTCAGAATTCCATGTCCGGCCATAGGCACGATTTGGCAAGACTGTAGGATGCGGAAGTTTCTGGTGGAAGTATTATCTTCTTCTCGAACTGTTAACAGCGCTTCCTTCATTTTTTAAACGGCATTTCGGCTGTGTGCTAAAAGTATCAGTCTCGTGGAACCTCAAAGATAATTTACTACACTTTCTGATCCATCAGTAATAACAAAGCCTTCCAGAAACGTTTCCGTGAAAGAGCTCGTGGCTGCATCAGGTTCGGTACAGTTTATGTTCGAGAGTTGCCTCGCCATACAGCAGCCACCTTACGTCAGGCGCCGCCCAGGCAGGTGAACTCGGAGCGGCCCACCTTGAGCGCTTTTCTGCTCCCATATATGTAAGTTGAAATTGTTTGTTATTATAGTTTGATTTTCTGCACTAAATAACATCGATAATCCGAGTGAACACTGTGCAATAACACGACATGCTATAAGTGTATTTATAAACTGCCATTTTCTTATTTGGGATTCTAATATTTGACTTCTAGTTACACATTGGATTTTGCATATTTTATACTTATCAACGTGGTTTTAACATTACAGAATAAAGTCACAAGTGGAAAAATGGCTTACATCGGTGAATAATTGTTCGCTTTCGGTTTAATAGAGAGATGAAGGCAGTAGAGGCACTTGACCTGATCATTGGAAAATTCGACCATATAACCTTTGTGAGACACTTGCACTTAGTGCGAAATGTTGGAAGAAATATAAAGTACGGATATTTGTGGTAAAAAGTCCCATCGACTAAGAGGTCATTAGAAACGAAGCAGACGCTACGATTTGGAAGGATTGCGAAGAAAGACGACTGTGATCTTTCAAAAGAAAGATATCAACATTTACCTTTATCGATTTAAATAAATAATGGGAAACTTAAACCAAGATAGACAGATAGGGATTAGAACCACTGTGTGAACTTCATAAGAATAAAATAATGGTTAACTCTAACAAACAATATCTGAAGCAAAGAGAGCGTCAGTTCACAAAATGGAATGCTGTCCATCTGGTGGCACTAAAAAGGTGTTTTGCGTTACGAACTACGTCCCAGGGGTGTGTTCATTGCAATTAGGATTTGTTGCAAATAACTGAGACGACGGCTGGTCCCGGCGGAGGTTCGAGTCCTCCCTCGGCATGGGTGTGTGTGTTTGTCCTTAGGATAATTTAGGTTGAGTAGTGTGTAAGCTTAGGGACTGATGACCTTAGCAGTTAAGTCCCATAAGATTTCACGCGCATTTTTTTGAACTGAGACGACTTGTGATCACCATATAAGAAAGGTGAGTCAGGAAGCTGCATGAAGTGTTGCTACTCTACATGAACATGCGTCTGCTCTCGGTTTATTTCACTAATGAATCTATCCGGGAGCTTGGCAGAAAAGCAAACCATGCCGCACTCATTCTTCTAATCTTGTGCCATAGAAGTTTACCTTTCCTCCGCGTATCGAACAACCATCAAGAACATTTCATTGTGGATGAAAATGCACTTTAAACTTGGTTTGACGACATTTTTATCTTCGAACAATTAGCTTTCTGCAGGTGTCCAATCCAAAAGCAGTGTGAGCATCATCAGTATTTTTAGTTAACGATTTTTTTGGTAGCCTAAAGGCGTCGTTACTATGAAACAACAGGGATACAAACTACGAGCAAAATGAGCCAACTGGGAGGGGCTGTATGTCAATTCCGTTCCATGCTCACCTATAGTACTATGGTTTCTCTCTGTCTTAAATTATCTGAAAACTGAAAAGCACATTCAACAGGCGCTTTTCGCTTTTAATGACAAAGCATCACCAACAGTTATATTGAAATCGTTATGAGTAGATGATACCTTTCGTCCCTTTGGTTTTTGTAGACTGATTGTTCCTTAAGGAAAACATATTCGACACATTAATGTCAGCACTTTTTGTTCTTTGCTCCAAATTCTCATCACCACGGCTTCTCCTGTCATGTTATCAGAAGCTGTAATCGAACATCCACTGCACTCATTCATTGTTTAAATTTTCTGCCCTGCTTTTGAGCTCTATTTTTCGGTCATTGCTAAAGATTTCCTTGCACAGCTTGCTTTTCTTATTTGAAACTATATGTTATTTGCAGCTTTTTGAAATTTCATTGTGGCTGTTCGTGTTTTGTAATCAATCTTGTGTTCTCTTTTCATTTGTGTTGTGTGTTCCTTTTACTTTGGTTTCTCTCTGCCTGAATTATCGTTTCAAGAACGAAATAGTATAGAGTGTTATTCACTCATAGTGCTAATAGTGCATACTGATTCTAAAAAAGCATATAGCTTCTGGTTGCTTGAGACAAGAAGAAAAAACTAGCTACGACAACTACTGAAGAGGATGGCGACCAAATAATTTCCGTTGTTCTTGATTTATGCTGTTAGAGTTGCAGTCGGTGCATCTGGATATTATTCGTAACTACATTTTAGAGCTACGCGTAGTTACAGAATTGACAATAAAACTCATTGGAGTGTATTTACGTATTTCGGCTCATAGCGCGGTGGCAGCCAGCCCCCCCCCCCCCCCCCCCCCCCGCATCTTCCAAACGTGAGCTTCTTCTCCAGTGTCAGCTAACTCAAGAAAAACTTCGGCTGAGCAAACGTATTCTGCCTGTCGATAATCTAATGGAGAATTGGCAACATTGTAGAACACATTTTGCAGCAGTGTGACTGACAATTTGCTTCCAGGGGTGGTTCAGAGTTCTCTTGCTATAATCACTAGGTATTTTCTTGTTATTTCGATTAAATATTCTAAATAATTCTCTTAAGGGATGACATAGACTTAGAAAATTTATATTCTTGAGTCCAGGAAGGTCGTTCCAACATAAACCGCAGCTAATTTCGTCATTTTCGTTCCAAATTGTCCGTCATAGCCATCGTTGGTACAACAAGGAAGCGAAGTCTGCTGTAATTGTCTGCTAGATTAGCGGTAAAGTGTTTCTCCTACAAAAGAAATGCAACGTAGATTGCCGGTTCTAATGTGTCTGGAAACACGATTATTACCTCTTTCGTGAAAGAGCTACTAGCAGGCAGATCGATGATGAGTAAAGAAATCTTAAGAAAACTTTACCACTATAAGTTTTGTCGCTACCTAGATTCTGCAGCCTGTAAATTTAAAGGAGAAAAACCTGCAGGCAACTCTGTCTAGTTGGAACAGACATAAGTTATTGGACTCTTCATTACTCTCGATGGATGACGGATGAAATGTTCCTGACGTAAAACATGACAGAATTTGAAGTTGGTGGGATTTTTGTCACACATACACTGATTAGCCAAAACATTATGACCGCCTGCTTAATAGCTTGTTTGTCCGTCTTTGGAACAAAATATGTCCTTTATTCTGCGTATCAGGTATCCGACAGTTTGTTGGTAGGTTTGTGGAGGTATGTGGGATTAGATATCTACGCACAGACCATATAATTCGTGTAAATAACGGGCCGCTGATTTGCGTGCCGACTTGATGATGGTGCCCGATAGCGACCAGGATGGGCTCCATAGGATTTACATCAAGCGAATTTGTCACCGACACATCGTGAGTTCACTATAATTCTCCTCCAACCACTGTAGCACGGTTCTGGCTCCGAGACACGAACAAGCACAGCGACCCTCGTCGTTAACCCGCCAGGTGGATTCGATCCAGGGGCAGCGCGTCACCCCAAATCCCGAAACCGGCGCAGCTTTCCGGGTGGTTCCGTCTACTCACGGCGAATCAGAAACAAATTTGCGAGCTAATTTCCTTACTGTGTTCGGCACGTTTTCGTAAAAATAAAAGATTTTTAGTGTCGGCCTGTTACAGTGGATGAAACAAGGAATCACCACCATGCGTCAGAATAAAAAAAAAAAAACATTTGAAACAAAGGACAAAAGTCTGCTCTTCAGCTCCAAAGAAGATGACTATGTAAGCAGCGGAGAAATCGTGGCATCAATGTTCTGAGTTGCGAAATAAATTCTCTTAATTGATTATCATCAGTAAAACAAAAACTATGGATTGTTATACTACCCTTGTAACAGATATATAAGCAAAAATTCGAGAAAAGAGACCTGCTTTGCAGACAAAAAAATCATCTTTCATCAAGGCAATGCACCCTCTCACAATGTCTTGGCAATGGGAAAAATTGAGGGATCTGCGAGAGAGAGTGCTGGAGCATCAACCCAGTACCCAGACTTGGCTCTCTCAGACATCAGTATCTTCCCAAAACTTCCTTGCCGGTCAGCGTTTATCGTCCAAGCAAGGAGCTATTGCAACTGTAAAAGTGTATTTTGCAGCACTTCCACAGGTACAGTACAGAGGTGAAATAATGCCACTGGAACATCTCTAAATGAAGTGTATTAATGTTGAACATCTACATCTACATAGATACTCCGCACGCCACCGTATGCTGCGTGGCGGAGGGCACCTCCCACCCCTACCAGTATTTTCTCTCCTGTTCCACTCACGAACAGAGCGAGGAAAAGACGACTGTCTGTATGCCTTTGTATCTTATCTTCGTGGTCTTTATGCGCATTGTATGTTCGAGAAAGTAGAGTCAGTCAGATTCAAATGCGGTTCTCTACATTTTCTCAATAGTGTTTCTTTCCTCCAGGGATTTCCTTTTGAGTTCCTGAAACATCTTCATAACCCTTACGCGTTCTTAGAACCTACATGTAACGTATCTAGCAGCTCGCCTCTGAATTGCTTCGATGTCTTTTTTCAATCTGACCTGGTACGGACCCCAAACGCAGGAGCAGTACTCAAGAATAGACCGTACCAGCATCATATATGCGGTCTCCTTTACATGTGAACCACTCTTTCCTAAAATTCTCCCAGTGAACCAGAGTCGACCATTCGTCTTCCCTACCACAATCCTCACACGCTCGTTCCACCTCATATTGCTTTGCAACGTTATGTCCAGATAGTTAAACGACTTGACTGTGTCAAGCAGGACACTAGTAATACTGTATCCGAACATTACAGGTTTGATCTTCCTCTCATAAGCATTAACTTACATTTTTTCACATTTAGGGCTAGCTGCCATTGATCACACCAACTGGAAATTTTGTCTAAGTCGTCTTGTATCTTCCTTCAGTCACTCAACTTCGACACTTCACCGTACACCACGGCATGATCGACAAACAACCGCATATTGCTGGTCACCCTGTCCTCGAAATCATTTATAGAGGACAGTGGCGGTCCTATCACTTCCCTGGGGCAGTCCTGACGATACCCTTGTCTCTGATAAACACTCGCCGTCGAGGACAACATACTGAGTTCTATTATTTAAAAAGATTTCGAGCCACTTACATATCTGTGAACTTATTCGATATGCTCGTACCTTCGTTATCAGCCTGCAGGGGGTCATCCTGTCAAATGCTTTCCGGAGATCTAGAAATACGGAATCTGCTTGTTGCCCATCATCCATAGTTCTCAGTATATCATGTGAGAAAAGGGCAACCTGAGTTTCGCATTAGCAATGCTTCTTAAAACCATACTGATTCGTGGACATAAGCTCCTCAGTCTGAAGAAAGTATATTGTGTGTGAACTGAGAATATGTTCAAGGATTCTGCAGTAAATAGCAGTTAGAGGTGTTCGTCTTTGCTTTCAAATCTTTCAGCTGTTTCTCTACGCCAGGTATGCTTCTTACTATGTCGTCCATACGGGAGTCTGCCCTATGGTCAAATGACGGTATGTTTGTACGATCGATTTTCCTGTGTGAACTATGTCTTGGACGTGAAATTTAAAGCTTCAGCTTTCGTTTTGCTATCTTTAGCTGCCACCCCAGACTGATCAACAAGGGACTGAATGGAAACCTTAGACCCGCTTAGCGATTATACGTACCAGAGTTTTCTAGGGTTCTCTGTCAGATCTTTTGTTAAGGTCTGACGGTGGTAGTTGTTGTATTCTACGCGCATAGATCTTTTTACAGACGCACGAGTCTCTACCAACTTTCACTTGTCGTCATTTGTGCGTTCCCTTTTGAACCGAGAGTGCAACAGCCTCTGCTTCCTCAGCATCCGCCGAATTTTGTTATTAAAACATGGTGGGTCTTTACGCTCTTTTATCCAATTACTAGGCACATAACTCTCCAGGTCACGACTTACAGTCTGCTTAAACTTTGCCCATAATTCCTCTGCACTCATCTTACTGGAACAAGTGTTTTCACTGTCTAAATGAGATGTTAACAACTACTTACCTTCTCTATATAGCTGAAACACTGTCTTCGCCTTCTTAACTGATTTATTAACATTAGTAGCCATAGTTGCTATAACGACATCATGATCTATAATCCCAGTTTCTATACTGACATTGTCGGTAAGGCCAGGCCTATTTGTAGCTACTTTTTTAACTTCGTATTCTGCCTTACGGCAGATCTTGTCATGGGCGAGCTACGACAGAGGGGTCCACCACATGAGCGTCTTGGGAAGTGATTCCAGTGGTGGTTTCCCGCCCGTTCCCTTCCACTGATGATAATGAAGACAACACAACAACCAGTCCCTGAGCGGAGAAAATCTCCGACCCACCAGGGAATCGAACCCGGGCCCCTTGGCGTGACAATCCGCCGCGCTGACCACTCAGTTATCGGGGCGGACTGTAGCTACTAGGTCTAAGATATTTCCGCTGTTTGTGGGCTGCCGAGCAAGCTGCTCAAGACAATTTTCAGAAAACGTGTCCAAAAATATTTCGCATGACTGTCTCTCTGTACCTCCCGCAATGGATCCATGGACATCCCAGTCTATACTCTGTATGTTAAAGTCGCCTGTAACCAGTATTGCATGATCCGGGTACTTACGCGCTACTGACCGTAGGCTTTCTTTGAATGGCTCTATAGCTGTCACAGCAGAATCTTGTGGCTGGTAAACACATCCATAAATTAACTTGTTTTCATCTACACCTGTTATACGCGACCAAATGACTTCACTATCACACTCAACTTCGGCCTCAATCGAGACAATATTTTTGTCAGCTGCAATGAACACTCCCCCTCTTATGGTCCCTAATTTCCTTTCCAATATACACTACTGGCCATTAAAATTGCTACACCACGAAGATGACGTGCTACAGACGCGAAATTTATCCGAAAGGAAGAAGATGCTGTGATATGCAAATGATTAGCTTTTCATAGCATTCACACAAGGATGGCGCCGGTGGCGACACCTACAACGTGCTGACATGACGAAAGTTTCCAACCGATTTCTCATACACAAACAGCAGTTGACCGGCGGTGCCTGGTGAAACGTTGTTGTGACGCCTCGTGTAAGGAGGAGAAATGCTTACCATCACGTTTCCGACTTTGATAAAGGTCGGATTGTAGCCTATTGCGATTGCGGTTTATCGTATCGCGACACCGCTGCTCGCGTTGGTCGAGATCCAATGACTATTAGCAGAATACGGAATCGGTGGGTTCAGGAGGGTAATACGGAACGCTGTGATGGATCACAACGGCCTCGTATCACTAGCAGTCGAGATGACAGGCATCTTATCCGCATGGCTGTAACGGATCGTGCAGCCACGTCTCGATCTCTGAGTCAACAGATGGGGACGTTTGCAAGACAACAACCATCTGCACGAACAGTTCGACGACGTTTGCAGCAGCATGGGCTATCAGCTCGGAGACCATGGCTGCGGTTACCCTTGACGCTGCACGGACAGACAGGAGCGCCTGCGATGGTGTACTCAACGACGAACCTGGGTGCACGAATGGCAAAACGTCATTTTTTCGGATGAATCCAGCTTCTGTTTACAGCATCATGATGGTCGCATCCGTGTTTGGCGACATCGCGGTGAACGCACATAGGAAGCGTGTATTCGTCATCTATTCGTCATCGCCATACTGGCGTATCACCCGGCGTGATGGTATGGGGTGCCATTGGTTACACGTCTCGGTCACCTCTTGCTCGCATTGACGGCACTTTGAACAGTGGACGTTACATTTCAGATGTGTTACTACCCGTGGCTCTACCCTTCATTCGATCCCCGCGAAACCCTACATTTCAGGAGGATAATGCACGACCGCATGTTGCAGGTCCTGTACGAGCCTTTCTGGATACAGAAAATGTTCGACTGCTGCCCTGGCAGCACATTATCCAGATCTCTCACCAACTGAAAACGTCTGGTCAATGGTGGCCGAGCAACTGGCTCGTCACAATCCGCCAGTCACTACTCTTGATGAACTGTGATATCGTGTTGAAGTTGCATGGGCAGCTGTACCTGTACACGCCATCCAAGCTCTGTTTGACTCAATGCCCAGGCGTATCAAGGCCGTTATTACGGCCAGAGGAGGTTGTTCTGGGTACTGATTTCTCAGGATCTATGCACCCAAATTTCGTGAAAATTTAATCACATGTCAGTTCTAGTATAATATATTTGTCCAATGAATACCCGTTTATCATCTCCATTTCTTCTTGGTGTAGCAATTTTAATGGCCAGTAGTGTACCTTCCACGACTAGCGAAATATCTCAGAGCTTTCCACTTCGGGTTTCAGGCAGCTCTCGGTCCCAAGAATAATTTGAGTGTGAGAACTTCCCTGGAGGGCAGTAAATTCGTAAACTTTATTACGAATACTTATACAGTTTACTGAGAAAATTATGACAGTCGAAGTGGCTTTATTCTGAACGCCGTTTGACTGGCTAGCGGTCATCAGAGCACCTGAAACTACTGTCTAGCCTCAAAAACCCTCATTTGAACTCCACAAATATTCTGTTGCTCGATTAGCTGCTACCCCTATCAAGGGGAGTAGAACAAATCCCCACACGATAACGTACTTCTAGAAATCTGCAGCCAAGACCGTCTCAGAGTTGTCGAAGCCTTTGGTTGAGACCCTCCACTCGGCTCCAAACAAAAGGACCCAGATCAACTCTGGGGACGATACTGCAAACTGCGAGCTCTGCTTGTACCCCACGCGCGAGCCCAGCAGTCCTCGGCACCTCCGCCAACCCCGTGTGCCTGGTCGGACCCTGCTGAAGGAGCGGCCACCTGTCCACTCACAAGGTGAAGGGCATGGCCAGGCGGCCAGTCTCCAGCTTGCCCTCCGCCTCGAGCGACGCGAACGCGCTGCCACCCGCCACTTACCCTGCTGTGGGGGCGGATCCACCGTGTCGGGTGCATTAGGAGGTGCCTCGGAAGCAGAGCCCGTGGGCAAAACAAGCGACTCCTGAAGTTTCCCATGCGACGTGCCAGATTCTCAGCCATCGCAACAGCCCAAGGCAGCAACTTGAATGTTCCCGACCGTAGCCTAAAGCACAGTCAGTTGTTCGCGAACTGCAGCTAGCACCTCCTGCGTCCGCACACAATATGCACAAATCCTAGCAGTCAAAGCAAGACGAACTGAAGAAGTTAACTATTAAGGGTGACAATCCTAGATATGCAATTTGCTACCCTCCTGATACGTCACCAATGTACGCTGATGCGTTAATCAGTTGCATAGCTAGCTGTTCAGTGAGCAACTATTGCGCTAAAGACTGAATGAACTTACACTTACAACAACGCGAGATTTAACCTTCTAAACAGAGAAACACGTACGAAATTTAATAAATACACTACGAAAAAAATACAGAAGAAGATAAACACTTAACTTGCCGCTCTACAGATGTATATCAGCTGAGAGCTGGAGCCTTATGTTTAATGAGAATACATTGAAAAATAAAACGTTTTTGAGAACGTAAATATCACTTGAACTATTAGGCCGAGAGCTTTATAGACCACTCTCGTAGATTAATTGCATCAATCCCCTGAGGTGAAAACTGATTTTGCATGCAAACTCGAATCAGATAAACTATCAAGGTTGTGATAGAAGTTTTAATTGGATCCTTCAACTGGCTGCCAAACTCAAGTGGACAAGTAAGTGACGAACGGCACTGTAGTGAGGCTTTTATATTGACTTGGTGTGGGTCTCTGAGTTAAGCTAGAGCTGTTTGTGAGCACGGCGCAGCTGCCGTAGAGTTAAAGGCGAACACGAGGCTTGTGTCTGTGCCTGTCTCTGTGTGAGCGCCAGCAGCCACCTGTTGCTGTTGTTTGTGAGTCCCAGCCGGGAAAAGTCGCTGACAGCTTACGAGGCTCACGCCGGCTTTCACAATGAAACGACCAAATCTTTATTGGCATGTCCTGGAGACCGTTGAACGGTTTCTCAAGTGGTATTCCGGCTCTCTCTCTCTCTCTCTCTCTCTCTCTCTCTCTCTCTCTCTATTGGAAACTTGCTGCTAAAATGAAAATGAAAACTTTTTAGAAAATTTATCTGCCTCGAATGGAACTTGCAACACCCTGAGGAAGTAAAGACTTTCTTCCTCTTCCCCTAAAATGTCTGAAAAACGATTTTAATTTGTCTTCTTAGCTTCCCACACCTTCTCTTCTCTCTTTTTCTGTACTCCACGTCTTGCCTGTTCTTGTGGCTGCTAAGGACAGGACATCATCTACCCACAAGTGGCCAATTGTTTTTGTTATTATTTTGTGGGAACATGCTGTCCTCCCTGTCGTGAAACTCACTAGATACGCTAATTATAATGAATATATAGACCGACTGACGAAAGTTAGTATGTGTGTTTCTACATCTGAAAGATTTCTATTCCAGTTTCACGCCGGTCGCATAAGAGTGGCCGTAGTAGCGGCAGTATCAGGAAGCAAATAAAGTTGGCATTAAATATACGCTGTAACGGTCGTGAGCGTTAGTTACCTTTGAGATTGGATATGGTGAGTTGATGTTCGTCAAGAATGCTTTGAGGTGACACAGACACCATTACCAACACATCACTGAGTTTGAACCAGGTCGTATAATACGTCTACGAAAAGCTGGATGTTCCTTCTGTGTTATTGCAGAAACACTTTTGAGAAGGGTACCCACTGTACATGATTCCAGGCAGAGGTGGTCACGGGAATGTACGGTCGCAAGAAGACCGGGCTCCGGACGCCCAAGTGCACAGAGGGGGAAGACCATAGTGTTCGGCGTATTGCTCTGGCGCATCGTACTGCTTCTGCAATAGAAGTTTGAGCAGCAGTTGGCACCACAGTGGCACAACAAACTGATGCAAATAGGTTACTTTAGGGATAGCTCCGATCAGATGCCTTATAGCGTGCATTCCACTAACCCCAAACCACCAACATTTGCGACTTCAGTGGTGTCAGGCGAGAGCTCATTGGAGGGCAGGTTGGAGATCGGTTGTGCTTTTTGATGAAAGCTGGCTCTACCTCGGTGCCAGTGATGGCCGTTTGGTGGTTAGGAGGAGGCCAGTTGAAGGCCTGCAGCCAACCTCTCTGCTTGCTAGACACACTGGATCTGCACCTGTAATTACAGTCTAGACCACTCTCGTGGTTATCTCACGCACCCTGACTGCAAATTATCTCACGCACCTGACTGCAAATTTGTGCGTCAGTCAGGTAATTCAACCTGCCGTGATGCCATTCATGAACAGCGTTCCAGGGGATGTTTTCTAACAAGATAACGCTCGCCCACATTCCGCTGTTACAATCCAACATGCTCTACAGCGTGTCGACGCGTTACCTTGGCCTGCTTGATCGCCGTATCTGTCTCCAGTCGAGCACATATGGGACATAATCGGACGACAACTCCAGTGTCATCCACAAACAGCATTAACCGTCGCTGTAGTGACCGACCGAGTGAAATATGCATGGACCTTCCAGCCCACAAACTGACGTCCGGCACCTGTACAACACAATACATTCACGTTTGCGTATTTCATTCAACATTCTGGCGGTTACACAGGTTGTTAACGTACCAGCATTTCACAAATGTAACGGGTTATCTCGCGCGTGAATTAACCTGTGATCTTGGAATGTTAATCACTTAAATATGCTGCATTGACAAATGTATTCCCGAAATTTCATTATTCTACATTAATTATTTTTTGGTTCTGTGATTTTTTCCGTCGGGATATGAATAAGGTGCGGCTTTTCTGCACGACACTACAGTTATCGGTATATTTTCGAATATTGAAAACATTAACTGTAACGCTAGTCCCTTAGTTCGAAATAGAGCAAAAATATCGCCAGTCTTTGGAAATTAATCGTTGTATATGAGCTAAAGATGTAGCCGTCTTCGACTGTTAGTGGTTCATTTAAGTAGTTATTATGATCGTTCTCGCAGTTTGACTATTTTACACGACAGGACACACACAGTCTTTCAGCTAACTAAGGAGTAAAATGTCGTCTTCACAAATGAGGTGTAATGTCGAAAGAAAAACAGTAACAAACTCTGGAAATGGAGGCATTTCTAACGAAAATTTCTGATTCACACTGCTCATGACGCGAAGAGTACTCCTAAGAGAAGGTAGCAAAAATTCTCATTCTGGACGATGCAAATGTGTTGCGTTGTAGAATTGGCTGCGAACTGCCGTTTCATCAAGGAAAAATTACACTGTGTCAAATTCTGTGAAATTTCCTTAACCTAAAAGTATTTTTCGTTATTTTTTCCATACTATCAGAAAAATCTATCATGAAAGCGTCAAGATGTGCTGCGTGTCAAATACTTTGCATGGTAGCGAGGACAAGGTACTTTGGGAGCACAGTGAAGAAATTACCGACAGTGATGAACGAAATGCCGGTAGTGAAGTTAATGCAGTTCATATTCGTTCAATCAATAAGCTGTAAGCGCACAAGAACGGACCTGAACATTGTGTGCCTCACTTTTAGGATGCTGGAGTAGAACCAATGAAAGGCCATTTCGTGAATCAACAAATTACGCATTTTCTTTAGATAAATGTGTGCTTCATTATTTTCTTTTATTTTGAGCTATCTTGCTCAAAAACATTGAAGCGTAAGAATTAAAATTCCTATGATAATATAAATGCAATGCATGGAAATCACGTTTAAACATGCAGCTCTCTATAGTGGGTGATGGGTTTGGCTTACGTAGAGAAATCCATACATATCTTTAATGAACATTTTGACAAGAAGGGAAGGCACTGATGAAAAATATTCTGGCGGGGTATTATAATGACTGATTAGCTATACTACTCAGATTACGTTAATTAATTAGCAGTAATGCACTTAGGGTGCTATACAATCCAATTAATGAGACTAATTAAAGCGACGTAATTGGCTGTGACATTTGTAATCAATAATACGAAATTATGTGGCTCTAAGCCAGCAGCAAGCATTTGGATTTCACGTCACTTTGGCTGCTTGCGTCTCAGTATCGTCGCTTACAGTATCAGGCAGCTTGCCATTTGGCCCACGAGGGTTGTAATCTGTTCCAGACATTTCAGCCACTGAATACCTGAGGTTGCCACTAATAATCTAACTTGTCATCTATTAACCAGCAACGCTAACCAGTGGATCGCAGAGTCAACGGAAGGAACGCAGTGAAACTACCTTAAACACAACCGTACCGAAGTGCTCCCCAGTCATTGGCACAACTGCCAAAGTAGCCCTCCCCCCACGCCTCCTGTCTACCCTCTCCAGGGCTAAAAACTGCTTTCTGCAATTTTTTCTACGAATTTTTGCAAATTTTACGATTATGTAAGTGGGTCTGACAGACGAGAAGAACGTTGAAAAATGTTAGTTAAATTAACTAAATTGATGAAAATTGTTATACACAACAAATTAAATGTATAACTGTGGTAAATAAACTACAGGTTGTATAAATGTTCTAATACAAATTGAAATTAAAACAAAAACTATATTTTAACATTAATGTAAGTTACTGTAAGCATCTTAGTATGCTCCTCATAATTTACTGATAGCGCATAAATTGAGGTATGATGGAGACAGTCTTCATTGCCATGTATTGTGTTTTTATTATAAATTATCTTTGCGCTTTCTTGTTTTGAGCAAAAAGATGTAGCTAAATCTGATGGTCTATGTTCATTCACACTCGCCCTTAGATAGTTGTTATTATATGTTGTTGTGTCTAGGAATCCTGCATCCTCGGTTCGCTAGATAAACGATAAAACAACTCGTTTTAATGAGTTTTATTACAATAACACAATTATAATATATAACTTTGCTAGATGTGTAGCAAGCAAAAGGCGACATAAAAAATAGTCTTCTTCAGAATAGACAACACAAGTCTGTGCTACGCAGAGAGTGCTAATGAAGTGGCTAACATTGAAGCTGCTATCCAAGTGGTTACCCCGAGTCGGGCGCGGCGCTTATGGCCTCTTCACATAGGGGCCGCGGCTGTCGCGTTGTCGTCCTGGAGGGAGGTCGGTCAGCTGACCTTTTCTCTATCGTTCCCGACTGGCGTGGTGGCGCTGTCTTTACGCCGTAACATTTTCAATTCGCTGCAGCTGCATTTACAAGATCCTACAGTCACTGGCGTTGTCATAAATATCCTCAAAGATATTTCGATATCTGGATAAGTATCTCTTAGCCTCTACTTTAAAAAACATTCAAAATATCGGCATGGGTACCTGTGTATCGATGCTCTTCATAAGCTCTTTCATCTGGAACTTGAGAGCAGCTGTTGCATTTACTAGGTCCGCTGTATCTATATCTCTGTTTTAAATTTTGCGGCAAAATTATCTGCGCATTTCTCTTGAGATGATATAGGACTTTCATTTAAGACGATTTCTGTCAGGAAACGAAAGTCAGACGTAGTGACACGATGAATGTGAGCTCTGCATATACTTTGAAGAATTCGTTCCAGTCTTCAGTAGACAGAAGTCAGAAGCCTTCGGTCAAGCAGCATATATGCTTCCGCACCCGCTCGCCGATCTTTGAGATCCTCCAACACCGTAGTGAAGTTGCAGCAGGAACTTGAGCGAGCTCTGTAGGCCGCAGTGTGTGAAGGAAGTGCATTACTGTCGTATAAACTATGTTACCGACAGACGTCTGGTCGGTAACAGTCATTCCTTTGTGATGCTACTTTGACGAAAGGGTATTGTGGGATAGCAGTGTATGTTTACAGTGGCGGGCAGAAGCGGACTACTTCTCCTAATCAGACAGTAACAACAAGGGGGGGTCAGATAACTCTCAAGCGTCTCTCCGCTAATGCTTGAACCTTCTTTCGTTCTTATTTTCTCAGTCAGCCTCTGCACCCCCGCAGAACTTGCACCCTTAACGGGAGCACGTGGAGAGGAAGCTTATGAAAAGGTTTAATCTGCAATTTGATACGCAAGCACTCACTAAAAAATGTTTTGGCAGGGTGTCTTAACGGCTGATTGGCCATTCCACTCAGGTAACGTTAATCAGTTGCGAATAATGCGCTTACGTGCTAGACATTCCAATTAAAGAGACTAATTATAGAGAAGTAATTGGCTTTGGCATTTGAGATCAATAATAAAAACTGAGGGAGTTCTGTCAGTTACAAGAATACAGAAATTTCAGTATTATTGTGTGGCTCTAAGACTGGAGCAAGCATTGGGATCTGACCCCACTTTGATAGCTTGAATCACAGTATCGCTCCATACGAGACTTGGACCTGTCCCAGACATTTCTATCGCAGAAAAAATCTGGGGATCCATTAGAATCTAACCTAGCATTCACTAGCCAGCAACGCTAACCAGTGGATCACACCAAGAATGCAGTGAAACTCCTTTGCACCTGCTTTTACTGGCATAAGAATTATTTCTGTTTGGATCACATATCCTTAGCTGAACCATTTCTTATTACACTTTAAGATATTTATTAATGTATTACTTAGACTGCTGAAGGCAAAACGTCTGACAGCTTTTCATCACAAACCAAGATTTAAAAACTCATTATCTAAGTAATAAAATCTGGGTCACTTTCCTGGGTGTTATTTAATAATGATTTGATCATAATTCGAACATAGACAGGACGATATTTACTGCGGGAGTTAGGGCATATCATTGCCGGATGGCGATATATGCGTTGGTGTCACGTGACGTGGAAATCTCATGCTGAGAGCAGGTAGTAGCCGGCTCTTCAACAAAGTTGGCATCTACAGTTGACCCAAACGGGACCAAGCGTCATCAGCAGCAACTCTCATTAACAGAAGTCACTCACGAACACACTTACAAACTGTTATAATATCTGGTGGAAATCTTGTAGCAGACCTTTCAACCCAGATACTGTCAGTAACAGTAGAGATTGTACTGTGTCTCATCGTGTATAGGAGGGAATGTTTCATGGTAAGTGCATAAACACGCTCTCCTTTCTGCCCTGAGATTCTAAGAAAAATGTTCAAAAAAATGGTTCAAATGGCTCTGAGCACTATGGGACCTAACATCGAAGGTCATCAGTCCCCTAGAACTTAGAACTCCACTTTCCATGTCAGTCAGTACATGACGCCTGCCTGGACTCGGTTTAGTGATGTTGTTCCGTCGCATTTGCACTTCACAATAAAATCAGTGACAGTCGACTTGAACAGTTTTAGATAGGTTGAAATGTCCCCAATGGATTTGTTATTCAAAAATGGCTCTGAGCACTATGGGACTTAACTTCTGAGGTCATCAGTCCCCTAGAACTTAGAACTACTTAAACCTAACTAACCTAAGGAATATCACACACACCCATGCCCGAGGCAGGATTCGAACCTGCGACCGTAGAGGTCGCGCGGTTCCAGACTGCAGCGCCTAGAACCGCTCGGCCACCCGGCCGGCGATTTGTTATTCAGGTGACAAGAAACGACTAGTCCACGTTCGAAGTCACTGAGCTCCACTGGCTGACCCATTCTGCTGTTACTACCTCTATACTGACAAAATAATACAATAGTCGCTGCCACCTTTTATGGTGACGGGTTAGCCTCTCGTAACAGCAAGAGGCCGATTCCGCATAACATGGATGTTACGGTTACTTTTGGACAGATAGCGTGCCTTTAAGTGAGCATTACCCTAAGGAGACTGCAACGGAAGATAAAGAGTTAGCGGTTTGTTGGGTTGCACTCCATCTTACAATATGTCACCCTAATTAATGTATATCAACTCGTAAATAATTTGCTGTCGCTGTTCTCGAAGTTAATTACATTCGTGGTCCTGCTATTCACTGCGATAGAGCCGTGTCGTTGGAATTCTTCACCTTTTTGTGATTTGCGCTTGCTGGAAGTATGCTCCAATCTGTCGGAGCTACTAAATGACGTAAACAGTTTTACGTCAATTTTTCTGTATGTTTCGCACAATGTTTATCTTGTACAGGTTTAGTTGCAATAACGGGTGAACAGATACACCTTACTTCGTAGCTAATCCAAGTTTTCCACGTACATGTGTACTGATTTGATATTAGCAATCGAGTCAATAACAATTGTTATAACGATTCTTCAGCTTTTTTTTTCTTTCACTTACATTCTTGCCCGCGCTCCATTGATCTTTGACCTCCAAGGCATCGCCAAGTCGCGAGGCCCAGAGAATAAGCTCTCCACCACAGCAGACGGACAGTTTTATTCGCCATCGCGCCCTGCCGGTGAGCGGAGCTAACGTGAATTACGTACATAAAGCAAGAGCGCGCACAGAGGGACAATCTAAGCATGACACCTACCTCAACTACGTTTTAAGCTTTCATAAACGTCTTTCGTCAGCCTAAGAAGATAAAGGTGGAACACGTTATCTCGAATAATCCCACGTAACACCAACAACTCTGCGCTGCCGTTCCAGAGGCCGCTGGAAGGGCTGTGTCGACACAGATACTACAGAACACCTCCAAACGATCAATTTCGTCTCTAAGTATCCACTACGAACGGGAGTACAGATCCTGCTGCTGTGTGATGCCTGAAGACGACAGACTAGTGAACAGCTGGAGTGGAACCTGTATCAGTGTCATCAGGAATCCCTTCAGCGACGAGTGCAGGACGCCTCTTTAGAAGAATGTGGAGGCAGCTGAGTACCCACATACGTAGCATGCATAGGCGTCTCATTCTTATCGGCGGTACTTTTTGTACCGAGATAGGACCTTCCAACCAATTTATCATCTCTGCTGTTAAAATTTCGACGATGGCTTCGTCTTTCCAGAAGATGATGCAGTAGTACACCGTGCCCACCTCGTGAACACCTTCCCCCAGGATACAGGAGTCAACCGAATAAAACAGCTTCTGGTAGCTTCAGACATCAACCACTTAAGCATAGTCTGCAGTGGTTAAAACTTGCAGTTCGTTGTCGCAGGAACCCACCTCACACCCTTGATGGCAACAAGAGGGGCGCCCTCAGAGAGTAGAACTGGCTTCAGTAACATCGTCTCGACCATCATGTGAAGTGAGATCCAGGCACGTTGTAAATGCACATAGTAGAGAAGCACGATACTGAATACACTGATGTGCCAAACAGTATCAGCACCTGCTTAATACCGTGTTCGTCTACCATCGGAACGCAATACAACAGTAGCTCTGAGTGGTATGTCTTCTACAAGTCATTGGTAGGTAATCTGTGGTATGTGACGTCACATTTCTATGCGCAGGTCGTGCAGTTTCCATAAATTACGCGCCGGTCCTAGATGAATTCCATCAGGTTCAGATCAGGCGAATTTGGTTGTGGAGGCATCAACGTGAGGTCTCTATCATGCTCCTCAGACAAAGGTAGCATAACTGTGGCATCGTGACCCAGACGGTTATCGTGCTGGAAGATGCCATTGCAGTCAGGCAAATCATCTGACTTGAAAGAATACAAGAGGTCTGCAATAATGTTCATAGTCCAAAGCTGTGATGGTGCCTCCGATAACAGCCGCAGGTTCCACAGAAACCAACGTTAATGACCCAATGCAGTTATAATCTATTATTTCTTTGGATTAATGTGAGAACGCGTAGGGGTCGTCTGTTGCGCAGTCCTATATTCAACAACGCGCACTTAACGGTGTGCTCCAAACCACTTATTCCTGCACCAACACTGTACACTTCGTTAAATATACCACAGACTGCCGACTGTCTTGCATTACAGATCGGCGAAGCCCGCAATCTCCAGGTTCTGTGATGATATGAGTGCGTCCAACACCTTGTCGCCTACTCTTGGACTCACTATCCGTGAACCATATTCCATATGGTGTTACCACATGTACGCGGTATATTCCCGACATTGTGAGTGGGTCACTTTTGTCCATCTGAGACACTCTTTCATTTTATTGGTTGGTTTCTAAATAGCTTTTACTGTTTGCGTAGTATACGTACCCGAAATTCCTTCTTCCGACGTGTCACTTCTTGTGCAACTCGTGGAGTGCCTATTGCTGCTTAGTTTCAGCAAAAAAGAAGAAAGCCCAAATATAAGCGGATCCTAGATCCTTCTGCTACATGGAACGTCCGTTTCAGGTGGAAAGGGGAAAAACAGAACGGTAATGACCAGGGAAAGGTCCTCAGGCGTTGGCGCCATAGGTACCAATTATCTCCGGCCACGGGCTCGACTCCATTCCGACCCGTCTCTAATCACCCCGATGTCGAAGAGATGTTAAGGCCTAACCTTCCTTCTTTCCAGTCCGCCACCAGTAGTGGAGGGTCATGCTTTTACAATAACCAGCCACTGATGCTGGGGAAATCTCAAGAAAATTGTTAAACAAACGTCGGACGAAGTTCCCTACACTGAAACCAACAGGCAGTATTTCAGCAACTGGCCATGAAAGCTCAACAGTTTCATCAGTGTATTTTTATTTGTGTATCATGTAAGAATTAAAATCTGAACACCAGGGTGGAAATGTACTGAGAGGCTTTCTGGGAGAAATTTTTCGTTTGGGAGACGGACTGAAAGAACCTGTGATGTGTCCTTTGCATACTGCGTAATTCATTACGTATAGCAAAAAGAAATATTAACTGTTACAGTTACGGAAATTGCAAAGTAAATAGCATTCATCGTGAATAACATGAACAAGAAATGGAAGGATTAAATAGAATCCAGAATAGTGAAACAGAAACCACTGATAATCCAATATTTACCGAGTCACTATGATACTGATTACATTAAGGAAAGGGAAACTTTTCAGGTAAGTACCTCGTCAGATGCTGTGCAGCGGCTACGATGTGGTCTCATCACAGTCTATACTGTAGTCTCGTCATGACCTCCTCTGTTCTTTGGAAATTGGAAATTTGTGGTAAGGGCTATGAGACCAAACTGCTGAGGTCATCGATCCCTAGGTCTACGCACTACTTAATCTAACTTAAACTAACTTACGCTAAGGACAACACAAACACCCATGCCCGAGGGAAGACTCGAACCTCCGACGGGGCGAGCCGCGCGAACAGTGACAACACGCCGTAGACCGAACGGCTACCCCTCGCGGCCTCTGTTCTTTAATAAGCAGGTTTACAAGTAACACTTCTAACGACTGAGCTAGATTTACATTTCTTATTCTGCGTCTGCGGGGATGAGTATTATAATTCTGAAAGAGCGCCTTCCTCATAGCTACATGGACACACACTTACAGCTGAAATGAATACGGCTTTTGGGCGTGATGCTGGGGGCCGTAAGCAGATTACCGAGGAGAGATGTGTCTTTCATTTGCGGAAGCTGCCAGTGACGTCCTCTCAAAGAGGGTACGCATAAGAGGCAAAAAGACCACTATCCCGAGAGCCACTCCATCTGATCTAACTGCTCCATGCCAGGTTCTGTCCGCATTTAATCCCAAGCTGCTAGTCTTTATATACTCCCGATAGCATTTTCTTCCGTTCCCACGGAAATAAGCAATATCAGGGTGAATCCAAACTGGGTCTGTTCTCACAAGTGATCGGTCTGTGTTCATGGAAGAAAACTGTAAGAGTATGTCGCTGCGATATATATGCCTCGTCTGCATCGCGATGTCAGACTTAAGCGCTGTATTCTAAGCTCTCTAAATTTTGCAATTTCTCCTGCGTTCTTCATGAAAGGGTCTTAACGGTCACGTGGAGGAGGAGAGGAGTGGTTTTGAGGGGTTTTACGGTAGTTTTGGATAGAAAAATAAAGATATGCGTTGTTGTAATTCGGAGTGTCTCGAAGCCTTGTAATAAACACATTTTGTTTTTCAAAAAGAAACGAGACCATCTCATTTCTTACAAAAATGAACTATTCAAAACACAAATAGAGTACTTTTAGTAGACAAACAGAAGATAAAGTATTGCTCAAGACGGCGAGTGTGGGACGTGGTCAGAATCGAAGAAATATTTATCAAGGGTGATTTAAAGTTCTATACATTAAAAGAACTAGGCTAGCATCACCGGTACTAAATAAACTTGACCTTGAGTGTCATGTTACAACTGATGCAGTTATGTTTGTTATATTCAAAGTCACCCTACCCTACTCTACCCTACCTTACCCTACCCTACCTTCCCCTCCCTTTCCATCCCCCTCACCTTGCCTCCCCTCCCCTCCTCTCCTGACTCTCACCCCAACTTTGCTCTTAGCCAATTACATTATGTAAAACGTCATGGCATCATGCGCTGTTGCTCTGTCAGTGGCCACGGACCCCTCTGTTCTAGGGCAATTTCCCCTCGGCCATTAGATAATTAGTGCCCCCTTCCCTCCCCTTTTTTATAATGAAAATCAAATTCCCTGAGTCCCCCCTTCAAGGTCTCTATGTCATCGTTAAATGATCATCATGAAATACCGTCAGCAGGAACCATCCAGTACCTCCAGCCGTGAATAAGAAGCAGAAAAAGATTCTCAGATATGAAAGTAAGTCATTATCAGTCAAATAATAATAGTAATAATAATAATAATAATAATAATAATAATGCTATTATTCATTTATTAATATATTTGATTACACATGTATTTTGTTGTTTATTTTTTGAACCCAACAGTGGTACACATACCTGATCTGTACTAGTTGAAATGATTACCCAGAACACACAGGCGTTTGATGTATTTTCTGTATACCCACAGCAGTGGCAGCCCACAGGCAGTACTCCTGATTTATTGGGCCTGCCACTCAACTACTCAGAGCTCCTACCGCAGAAGTAGCAGCAGCTGCTACCAGAACTTCCTCAGCTCGCCGAGCCTCAGTTACGTGCCAGCAGACTACTGCTATTCACCAACACACATAATTTAACTGCAAGTGGTTCTAAATGCATGGACGATGGTCTAGCATCCTGTAGTGACAGTTATTGAAATTGAGAATGTTATACATGTTGGGGCAAGAGTACAATATGCTCAGTATGAGTCTGTGTAGCATGATGGACTACATAGAGAAGAAGATGATGACAGAGTATGACCCATCGCTCACACCAACTGACATCCATATGTTTTGGAGAAGTTTCGGTCATTCATATGTATGTACTTGATTTTACTTCAGGGGACATATGCATCAGCATAAAATACTCAAGTGTTCTCGTGGCATGTGATCCACATAACGCATTAATTAATGATACAGGCAGACTAAGCTGATGAGGTCCATATGTTAGAAGTGCATGCTATGAGTTTGTGAACTACTTGTGTCAGAACAGAGTAAATTTGAAGCAATTAGAACGGTGTATAAATTCTTGCATTCAACCAGTACCAAAGTGTACTAGTGTAGGACCTGTAACCATAAAGCCCGTAGAAGCAGAATTCACTAATGGTATGACAACGTATGTTGTTGCACCGATATGTTCGAATGCTGTACAGACAGAATTTAAGGCATATAGAAGACAATTCTTCGTAAATTACTGCACAATACAATAAGTGTAAAAATTTTGGGACAGTGTACACATGTGTGAGATAATGAAACAAAAAATATTTCCTATAAAACTGTTCTGACTTACATCCACATCCACATCCCATCCACATCCTGTCATTGATATGCTCTATAGTTCTCTTTCTCGCTTTTCTAGACCTCAAAAAGGCTTGTGATTGGTTATCACCTGACCTAATCTGGTTACCGCTTTGAGAACATAGCATTCCAGAGTACCTTCTTAACAGTACAGCTTCTGTATGTTGAATTGAGGAGCTACGTTCAAGCTGTTGCAGGACCATCCAGTGACTTTTGCCTCACAGTAGGAGTCCACCAAGGCTCAGCCATATTATCACTGCTGTTCATTCTTGTAATGGACGTTGTCACGTCTTACCTGCACATGACTCTGCCATGGATACTTCTCTATGCTGACGATGTCATGCTGGCTGTGGAAAATAAATTTTATTTCCAGCACAAAACGCAAGCGTTGAACAGTCAACTTGCATGTTGTGGCCTGTCGGTCAACAAAAAGGAAACTGACTGTATGATACCCGATCAATGAGATGTTGAGACCATCGTTGTTGATGGAGAAGATCTACCACAAGTAATAAAATTTAAGTACCTCAGTTCTACAATATCTGAGGATGGTCAACTTACAAACGAAGCCAACAAAAGGACGCAGGGAGCCTACATGAAGTAGCAAATGACAACCGGATTCATCTGCGATCGTCGGATGAAGGATCACCTGAAGTCAAGGATCTACCGGACTTATCCGTTCCTTTGCTCTCTACAGTACCAAGTGTTGGCCAACTACAAAAGATACAAAATGACGAGTGGGGGTCATGGAGACTAAGATGCTTAGGTGAACAGGTGGTATCCCTCGGCTGGGTCACTTTTCTAACAATACTACAGGGAAGCTTTGGGAATCATACTAATCCAGAAGAAAGTGCGAAAAATTACTCGTGATGGTTTGGACATGTGCTTAGAGTAGAGGACGACACTATAGCCAAGGCAGCATATACAGTGGAAGTCATTGAAAAGAGACCCAAGGGAAGACCGAGATAGAGATGGGCAGACACTCTGCTCAATGACTTGAAGGCAGTCTTCATCTAGACATGGCCCATAATCGAAAAAATGGAGACAGCTAATCCACTCAGTAGATTCAGCCATCACGTGGGAGAAACGCTAAAGAAAAGTGAGAGTATTGATGCACAGAATGAATTGTAGAGTTTAGCTATGGTTTCTTCTGATGAGAGAAGAGTTTTACGCTCGATCTCCAGCAGATTGCTCCACATTCTCTTGTAGAATCAACAGACATTTGCCAGCTTAATCAACAGTTAAGAGCATGTTGGATTGCATAATTGGCATATATTATATTTTTGTCAGTGTGATACTGTGGATGAGTGCAACCTCTCTCATTAAATAGTTTAACTGTTTGTGGGTAGCTGTCTTGCAATTGAGAGTGTCGCTATACACTTTGACATTTTTACCCTTTGTGTTCTCACATGATTGGCTGAACGATTTATCAAGATCTGTTAAAATACAATTTTTTAGCAGCAGTGTACGTAGCCTGGTATACTATACCATCTTAGGTTTCAGTTTAAAAGAATATATACTCTGAGCTCTACATTCATTTCATAGCTGTAGCTTATTCAAAAATCAACACAGCTATAATCCGTGATGTTAAGTCCAATAAATCCTGAGCGAAAGTTCTCGTAAACTTTTATGATGGTATATTGTAAGTTATGAAAACTGATACATGTCTCTGTATTCTCAACATATTTAGTAACTCGTTGTTATAGAGGAATACTGACTGCATAACATTAGTTTATTCAAGAAAACCGCTTTACCCTCACATACTAGATATTGTGGAACTAATTATCCCCAAAAACGTCACAGACATTCAACTGCTGTTTCGACCAGAAAGAGGAAGAAGAAGAAGAAGAATAAGGGTATCATGTTAGTTCTGCTGCCTCACAGAAGATACTTTAAATGCGAACATTTTTAGGTTAGGCTTTACCGTGACTGTTACTGACATTAAATGAAACAACAAGTTTACTGTTACCAGTCACCGTTTTATTTTTTCCACGGCGCGTTTCGAAGGTTTAAACCTCCATCATCGGGTGGATTTACATTTGTTAGTATTACATATGTGTGTATGTTGTGTACGACATTTGGAGGAACTTGTGGCACTGCCTAGTGGAGAAACAAGACACTATTTCAGAATATGGTTTTGGATAACTTTTGACAAAAAATTAAACTGATATTTAATGGTAAACTTTAATAAGTAAACTAGAGTACCTCCAGTGGTCACAGGTTCCTTTTTCTGTCGTAACACTTCACATGTATACTGCCACATTTGTAAACAAATATGGCGTCTGGAATCAGCTGGGTGCAAGGTTCGTACAGCAGAAGAGAAGACATAATCGCAAAGTGCAAAGAATATACATTGTAACAACATTATTACAGAATAATCGTTTAAACCATTTCGAGGTGTTTGTTTTGAGGTGTCAAATATATGTGTGTGTACTTCAGGTGGTATATAAATCCAATTTTGAAAGGTTAAAACAGCTAAACATTCGTACTCGTTTATGCAATCAGGTGAAATGTTAAAATGGCTTAAACTTCATACTTGCTAATAAGAATTAGGTAAAATGTTATAGGCTTCAATTACAATGATCATATTGGCTACAGCAGTAAAATCATACATAGATGACACTCTTTGAAGAAAGAGAGAGAGAGAGAGAGAGAGAGAGAGAGAGGAAGGAGTGATTATATGAGAGCAAACATTTACATGGCAAGGAGTCTTAAGATTACATGTTGCATATATTAGCTGCCTAAAGGTTGGGGTAATACACTGGTTAATGTTATAAAATATGCAGATAGATATACATTTGTGCAGTAGATGATGTACATACAGTTTAAGCTGACAGGGGGTACAAGGTGTTGTTGTGATGAATTATCTGTGAATGAGGTCAATCTCTTGTACTCTTGGCGGCTGTCAATATCTATGGTAAATATTAGGATATGTGCACGTGTGTGTGTGTGTGTGTGTATTTTAAGAGTGTAGGCAGTTGCTGAAAACAGAGATGATACTATTGTAAATATTGTCATTTTTGTCATTTAAGATGGACTCTGGTTGTTTCATTTGGTGTTTGTATATTTGGAGTGTTTCAAGGATGTCTAGTTTTCTGCCTTTTGGTTGGATGTGTAGGATGCTAATACTTGTGTTGTTAACATGGTGTTTTGTTTCATGTAGGTGGGTAGCTATTGCTGATGTGTGGTATTTTTTGTTTTTTAGTGCTGCCATGTGTTCCTTAAACCTAATCTCAAATGATCTGCCTGTCTGGCCTATGTAGAAGCAGTCACAGTCCAAACATTCAATTTTGTACACACCTGTGTGATGAAATGGGTTTCGTGTGCCGATGTTGTGGGGTAACTTCTGTCCAATCTTGTTGTCTGTTGTAAAGGATATACTTATGCCTTTCCGTTTGAAGACATTAGCAATCTGGTATGAAATGTTACCCAGAAAGGGGATTGTATGCAAGATATTATTTTCTTTTTGTTTTTTGTGTTGTGATTGCTTTGCCATTATTGAGTGTTTTAGAGTGTCTATTATGGAGTTGTTATAGCCATTTTCAATAGCTGTTTGTTTTATTATTTCAATTTCTTGATCACGTTTATCTTCTGAGAGTGGTAGTTGGATAGCTCTATTAATCATGTATCGGTATGCTGCCATTTTGTGTGCTGCGGGGTGGCAAGAGGAGTTGTGGATTGTACTATGTGTTGTGGTAGGCTTCCGATAAATTTCAAACTGATGTCTGTTATTCTTTATTGTAATGGTAAGGTCTAGGAAATTTATACTGTCATCTTTTTGGTGTTCGACTGTGAATTTTATGCTTTCATGGGAGTTGTTGAAAAACTGATTCAACTCACTGATGTCATCTTTAGTGCCTTTGATTAAAATTATGATATCATCTACATATCTGTAGTAGTAGATGATATTTTTGAGGAGGTGGTGATTGGAATTCAAGATTTTGTCTTCTAGGTTACTAATAAATATTTCTGCTAACAATCCGGAAAGATTTGAGCCCATTGCCAGACCATATGTTTGTTTTTAGATTTTATTGTTAAATTTAAAATAGTTGTGTGAAAGTGTGAATTCAAGCTGGTCCATTAGTTCTTTAATGTGAGTTGAAGGGATTTTTTTGTGTTTATGTAGGTTGGCATTAATTATTTGTAGTGTGGTATCTATTGGCACTGATGAATAAAGGTTTTGTATGTCGAATGAGGCAAGTGTGGCTCCATCAGGTACTTGTATGTTTTTGACATATTGTGTGAATTCTGTTGTGTTTTTAAGTGTTCTCTCATTATTGAATGTGTATGCTTGTTTGAGAATTCTGAAGAGTATTTTATTGAGCTTGAATGTTGGGCTGTTCCTACAGTTCACTATGGGTCTGATGGGGGTCCCATCTTTGTGTATCTTAGGTTGTGACCTAAGACAAGGTGCTTGTGGGCTCATTGTTACAATGTTTCTTGCTTCTTGGATGGTGAGTAGAAAGTTAATGTTGTTTGAAATGTGTTTAATCTCCTTTTGTATTCTGGCTGTTGGATCTTTATGTATTTCAGTTATGTTGCTGGTTTGGAAGAAGCCTAAAGTTTTTTCTATGTATGTAGTTCTGTCCATTACAACAGTTGTGTTGCCCTTGTCAGCTTTTACAATTATTGCATTATTTATGTTTAATTTAGTCTTAATGGTACGTGTAAGGGCTTCTTCTCTTTTCTTGTATGCTGGGAATGGTTTTGCAATTTCCTTTTCAATGATTTCGTTAATTTTGTGGCAGGCTGATATTCTGTCGGTTTGCTTCTTAAAGGCGGTGGTCGAGATCTGTGTGACACAAGTGATGAGCTTCTCTTGGTTCTTTTGGTCCAGCGGAGCTTGAACATTGTGTTTTAAGCCTTTGCAGAGTAGTGCCTCTTCTTCTGCAGTGAATATTATGTTCGTGTTGTTGAGGAAAGGTGTGTAGAATGAGTGCTTCTTTTGGCTGTTTTGGTTCGGTTTCGAAGGTAATTGTTGCTTTATAAGAGTGGCCAGTTTTTTCTTCTGTGTAGCTTTCGTTTTCTGTACGATGAACTCGGTGTACTCATTGACTTTTTTGGTTATGGAATCATATTCCAATCTATGAAGCAACTTTCCCAATTGTAATTCTGCATTATAAAGCTGTGTGTTGAACTTTAGTTTTTTAATATAAAGTTCTTTCAGTTCATTTTTCACCCAGAGTTTTCGTGCGATATCCAGTGTTTTCTTCGCAGTTGTTGTGTTTGTTTTGATGTCAATCTTGACATAATTTGGGATGACGTTATTCTTGAGACAATTCCTATTGAAGTGTATGTGTTGTGTCGTCATTGCGACCTTTTCTGCACTGTTCTTATATTCGAAAATAGCCTTGATTGCCTGACTGGGCAGATTAACTTTAAATGCGAACATTTTTAGGTTAGGCTTTACCGTGACTGTTACTGACATTAAATGAAACAACAAGTTTACTGTTACCAGTCACCGTTTTATTTTTTCCACGACGCGTTTCGAAGGTTTAAACCTCCATCATCGGGTGGATTTACATTTGTTAGTATTACATTTGTGTGTATGTTGTGTTACGACATTTGGAGGAACTTGTGGCACTGCCTAGTGGAGAAACAAGACACTATTTCAGAATATGGTTTTGGATAACTTTTGACAAAAAATTAAACCACCTGAAGTACACACACATATATTTGACACCTCAAAACAAACACCTCCAAATGGTTTAAACGATTATTCTGTAATAATGTTGTTACAATGTATATTCTTTGCACTTTGCGATTATGTCTTCTCTTCTGCTGTACGAACCTTGCACCCAGCTGATTCCAGACGCCATATTTGTTTACAAATGTGGCAGTATACATGTGAAGTGTTACGACAGAAAATGGAACCTGTGACCACTGGAGGTACTCTAGTTTACTTATTAAAGTTTACCATTAAATATCTGTTTAATTTTCCAACTCCACACCATTACAGAGCCTCCGCCAGCTTTAAGAGTCCCCTGCTGACATGCAGGGTCCATGGATTCATGAGGCTCTCACCATATCCGTACACGACCACCAACTCAATACAATTGGAAACGAGACTCGTCCGACCAGGCAACATGCTTCCAGTCACAGAGAGTCCAATGTCGGCGTTGACGGGCCCTGGCGAGACGTAAAACTCTGTGTTGTGCAGTCATCAAGGTTACACGAATGAGCCTTCGGCTCCGAAAGTCCATATCGAAAGAGGTTTCGTTGAATGGTTTGCACGCTGACACTTGTTGATGGATCAGCACTGAACTCTGCTCCATTTGCGGAAACGTGGCACTTCTGTCAAGTTGCACGACTCTCTTCAGTCGTCGTTGGTTCCGTTCTTGCAGGATCTTTTTCCGGCCTATGGTCTACCAATGTATGTTAAAATCTAATTTTGGTGCGACGAATTAAAATTGTTGTGAACGGCATATACCGACAGCGAGAATCGGAATTTCTGTGCTACTAACGCATCTCTGTGTCTTTCCCAACCAAAGATTTTGTTTCATGAACCCTTTGTGAAGGAAATGGAGAGATCAAAATGGCTCTGAGCACTATGGGACTTAACTTCCGAGGTCGTCAGTCCCCTAGAACTTAGAACTACTTAAACCTAACTAACCTAAGGCCACCACACACATTCATGCCCGAGGCAGGATTCGAACCTGCGACCGTTGCGGTCACGCGGTTCCAGACTGTAGCGCTATAGAACCGCTCGGCCACCCCGCCCGGCCAAATGGAGAGATCGCACGTGTGAGAGGAGGAGAGAGATTGTATTGTTGTGAGACCCCATTCCGGTACATAGTAAATGTTCCGATAGTTTTTTGCACAAAATAAAATCCAATCACTAACATCAAGTATTCAAATTGCGTATATCTCCATACCGAAGTAAGTTAATTATCACGGTACAGATATTACGAGACGTAGATCGCTTGGAGCTGAAGTTCGGAACGATAGTTTTTCACCGTCCACATGTTTGGTCTTTTGCGCCGAACTGCGTCACGGAGTGGCCGGAGAACATCTTGATAGTACTCCTTTGTCACTGTTTGTCCTTCCGGTGCGTATTCGTGACGCACAATGCCACGGACATCAAAGAAGACAGTCAGCATCACCTTGATTTTGCTTCGCACCTACCGCACTTTCTTCGGCCTTGGAGACTCGGGGTGCTTCCATTGCGACGACTGTCTTTTTGTTTCTGGGTCGTACCCGTACACCCATGACTCATCTCCAGTTATCACGGTGCTCAAAAACCTAGGATCAATGTTGGTGGTGTCCAAAAGGTCCTGTGCAACGTCAAAACGGAGGTCTTTTTGTTCCGGCGACAACAACTTGTTCACGAATTTCGCAGCCACTCGGAGCAACTTAAAATCATGACGCAAAATTGCATGTGCAGAACCTTACTCACTCCAACCTCTTGGGCAATCACCTGCACGGTCAAACTACGATCTGCCATCACAAATTTTGCACGCTCTCAACAACATCTGCACTCCGAGCAGTTTGGGGCCTGCCAGAACGCTGGTCACTCTCCGCTGATGTGTGTCCATTTTTGAATCGGTTGAACCACTCCTTAATTTGTGTTACACCCATCGCATCTTCTTCAGACACCTACTGACTCTTACGAATTGTTTCGTTTTGAGAATCACCAAGCTTTTGACAAAATTTGATGCAGTATCTTTGCTCAACACGTTCAGTCATCTTGAGAGAATCGGTAATCCGACAAACACGTTGTGTAGCATCTCACTCAGCGACCGACTGACGCGTTGGAAGGCGGGGAAAAAATTCACGCATGCACATTAAGGTCCCTTCCTTTACTGGGTACAGTGGCGCCGCGCTATAGTCCCTATTTTGCGCGGGAAAAACAAAGGTCAGATATTTTTTAGACAGACCTCGTATAAGGCTGTGTTTGAATCGGCTACCTTATTCAGCGAGCTAAATTAACCACACGTCTTTATCAATGTTAGCCCTCACTAAATGAAAAGATGGGACGGTAATGAGGCTACTCTGTTTATGAGCTGGATGTGTACATTGTGCTAGTGCAATAACGTTGACATACTTGTCATTTACTGGTTTACACATGGCATCTGATTTGAATAATAGGCAGATCTCGTATTAATATCCAGATAAAATAATCATATATGATGTACACAGTTTGTGTATCATTAAAATGGAAGCAGGTTGTCAAATATTGTTTGGAGGGTTGCCTTGCTACCCTAACCAAAAACGTAAACTGTATCTTTTGCACGAAAACAACGTGTTAATGACAAAATAAGGTCATCCCAGTAGTACTCACAAACAATACTACGTTTATCTGTTTCATTTTCTATTTTTTCAGTGCTGTAACGCTTTTCAGAAGTCAGCCTGTAAGAGAGAAATTGGATATTAAATACTAAACACATTCATAATGATTGTGAAGTATGTAAGAAATTACAATTTATTACGAAGGTGGCCTGAAAAAATGCCACGCATTTTTATGCGAAAACAATCATTATTAACATTCTACATCTTAATCCTTCATGTCTGCATATTTTTCAACATCCTGGCTACGATCACATTTCTCCCAATCACGTACCAATTTGTTGAGACTCTAGAATATTTGACTTTGCTGACGGAGGCACAACCTCACCTCTGCTTGCACCACTTCATCACTATCAAAGACAGGTGTCCGAAGTGTTCTTCAAGTTTTGGAAACACATGAAAATCGGATAGCGCCAAGTCGGCACTGTATGGAGGTTGATCGATAACAGTGAATCCAAGGCGTCGGATTGTTGCAGATGTCATAGTGCTCATATGTGGTCTGGCATTGTCATGCTGAAGGAGTTTACAGCACGCTGTTTCTCACGAACTGACAGTTACGTAACACAGTGCCAGGTTACATGCTACAATTCGGAGCGATCTAGCGGCAGAGTGCTGCAAATATATAGAATTGATGAATAAAGATATAGAACGTTAATAACGTTTGTTTTATTTGAAAACCTTTAAGAGTAGCCACATATAAAATTCGAACACATTACTTTTCAGCAAGCACTCGTACATCTATATCTATCTTCCACAAGCCACTTTGTGGTTTTTGGTGTAGGCCACATCCGCCTTTCCCTGTTCCAGTATCGAATGGTCCACGGGAAGAACAATTTTTAATAAGCCTCCGTATGAGCCCAGATCTCTCTGATTTTATCTTCATCGTCTTTTGGTGAGGTATACGTAGGACGAAGCAATATATTATGTGACTTTTAGGAACATACGCTCTTGGAAGTACAGCAGTAAATCACACTGTGATGCACAACGCCTCTCTTACGTCTACTACTGTAGCTGGATGAGCATTTCCTTGATGCTTTTGCACTGACTAAATGAACCTGTGACGAAACACTCTTTCCTTATTTGTGCCTTCTCTATTACCTCTATCTATGCTATACGGTACGGGTTCCAGACTGACAAGCGATGTTCAAATGTCGATCGAACGCGGGGTTTGAAAGCTACCTCCTTCGTGGATGGACTACATTTCCTGGGAATTCTTCTAATGAATGTGAGTCAAGCATTTACATTACCTGCGATTAAGTGTATGAAGTCTTCTCCCTTTAAACTCCTCAGCACTCATAGTCCTAGATATTTTATGGGTATAACTGCTTCCGGTGATTATTCTGCTGGTACTTTCTGCGAATTTATGCGCAATACTACACATTCGTTTATGATGGTCAACTTACAGTCCCTGCTGCACCAAGCATCGATTCCTTGCAGGTCTCCCTGCATTTTAGTACATTTTTTCATCGTTGTGGCATCATCCGCCAAAAGTCTTGCGTAACTTCTGACGTTCTCCACTAAGCTGTTGATACATATATTGTGAAAATTAATAGTCCTATAACACTCTTCCTTGTGGTATGCGCGAAGTTGCTTTTACGCCTTTAGATTTCTATCCATTAAGAATGATATGCTGTGTTCTGTTTACTAGGAAAGTTTCAACAAAACTGGTCTCATATCTCGCATGCTCGTATTTTATTCATTGCGGGGCTTTATCTAATAACTTCGGGAAGTCAAGGAAGGCAGCATCGACCTGGGTGCCGGTGTGTATTTGCCTTGTTCGTCTCAGTAACGAATAGAGTGATCTGGACTTCAGTGCACTTTAGTAGAATGCACTGTGGCTCCTGTCGTGAATGGCTCAGTGGGAATTGTTACACTGTTTAGAATGTCAAAGTGCATGGAGGGGTCGTTGCAAGACAACACCATAAACGCCTATTCTCTTTAAAGCAAGAGAGATTGTCAGTACCGAAAAGTTACCCGCTGTATTGGCATGCACCACAATCGAACTTTCTACCACTATCGTGAGAAACAACACAGTTAATATCTATTTTTCATTGGTCTCACACGGTCAAAAACACTAGCTTATGACTGCTACGTACAAATTAAGCTGTCGTTGAATAGTGCAGCAGGCTTCCGCAGTAATGTCTCAATCACCTTGTGGACCGCACGCCTATGGGGATCTAAGCGTATTACCAAGCACGGAGTGGAGTCGCAGTATTTAATGTTATCCAGAAGCAGGTTTTGTTACCACAAATGTGTAAATATGTGCATTTTTGAACACACTGCCTTTATCGTGGTTATAGTTTTGCTTTTATTTCGCAGTAAAATTTTTTGTGGAGCTTAATAAGTCTTATTCTGTTAATCAATGCGCCTCATGAATATAATTTCACAGTCGCTTCTAAATATGCAGGTGCTACAAATTTTTGTGAGCAGTTTATATTCGTTCCTGTTGCTCATATACGACAAGAAACACTCCATTGTTCCCAACGAATTCAAGTTTTTAGCTCCTTGACTTATTTCCCAATACTTTCAGTGAATGTGTGCTGTCTGACAAAAAACTGAAGCACACAGAACGTATTGTCAGATGTCAATACAACTTCGTACAGAATATAACTTCCTACACGTACATACACCATCGGCGTAATTGTAAATAAACTGAATTGCAATTTTTCTGTGTAAGGTACAACGGCCACCAGGGTACATTAGTGATGTTCCTATTTAGTGTTGTTGACAGATGTGGTAGGATATATAAGGAGCTCGTGAACAGTTTCAGATGTTGAGTAACCAGTGTGAAGGACACGGAGATGCAGCGTACACATGTGAGACAGCGTTATTAGCACCTGATAAGAGGTTTAAAGGGGCCCCATTGTGGGTCTTCATCTGGCCGAATGGTCGAATCGTGCAGTATCGAGATTTTGTAGGACATTTGGATGTGGCAATAACCTGATGTTGGACTGCAAGGGAATGCGTGGGCGGGCACACTCGTCGTCATGTAACTGGTCGACCACGTCTGACCACCACAACGAGAGATCACCGTATTGTACATCAAGCACATTGTAACTCCTTAACGTTTCCACTTGCCATCCAAAAAAAAATTGTGTCATACTGCACCACTGCACGTATTTATTTAAAATATTTACGTAATGCTGACGAACTCCCGCGGCCATCAAAATCTCCAGATCTGTCCCCTATAAAACATAAACGGGACAATCTCCATCAACTCCGTCCCAGTGACAGTATACTAGACATAAAGGACTAGTTACAGTAGCCGGCCCGGGGTGGCCGAGCAGTTCTAGGCGCTACAGTCTGGAACCGCGCGACCGCTACAGTCGCAGGTTCGAATCCTGCCTCGGGCATGGATGTGTGTGATATTCTCAGGTTTGTTAGGTTTAAGTATTTCTAAGTTCTAGGGGGCTGATGACCTCAGAAGTTAAGTCCCATAGTGCTCAGAGCCATTTGAACCGGTTACAGTAGTTTTGGGAAATCTTTCCTCAGGAGAGGATAAAACGGTTCAAATGGCTCTGAGCACTATGGGACTTAACTTCTGAGGTCATCAGTCCCCTAGAACTTAGAACTACTTAAACCTAACTAACCTAAGGACATCACACACACCCATACTCGAGGCAGGATTCGAACCTGCGACCGTAGCGGTCGCGCGATTCCAGACTGTAGCGCCTAGAACCGCTCGGCCACCCCGGCTGGTGGATAAAACGGCTGTATGACACTCTTCCCAACCGAATCGGTGCATGAACCCAGGCCAGGAAGTGTTTCAGCGTCATACTGCCAAGTGGGCTCATACTGCCAAGTTAATTTTTAACTTGACTCGATATTGTAATCACTGCAATATGATCACATATCCTCTCAACCCATGAGGTTTCATTTCGTGTTTGTAAGGCTGTTTATTTACCTCTGTCAGTGATTCCCGTAATACTCCGGGTGCTTATGACCTCAGTCCTTTTGCGCCATATAGCCTCCCCCTCACAATATAAAAAGCACTGATACGCTGAACCTTTATCACATTTGCTCGTTTATACGTCCCCGCTACTCTTCATTTTAACTGCTATGTCACTCTTACATAAAACTATAATTCTGATGATGGAAGGAATTCTCTCTCGGTCACACTTATGTGAAGAAATTCTGTACTGCAGGAAACTTCGAAATACTTCAATAATGTGCAGTGACGCCACAGCACAAATAACATTCATCTAAGTTTGCACAATAGATTGACAGACAATCGTTAGTGTATTTATAGTTAATTATCATGCAACAGGTAAGAGAAGATTCAATTTTCAATTTGAAATCATTTTTCTAGAATGACATCTTAAGGATCATAGACAGAAGTGACCAAAGAGGTTTGGGGTTTCTAGATTTTCGAAAATTTTTCATTTGAGTAGTAAAGAAAAGACGTACTGGATATGTACGTTGGTTTACAACTGGACTGAAAACTCTTGGCAAGTAGGAAGCAGCACTACGGCGTTGGCAAATTGTCGTTCACATTAACTTCTTCCCCTATCCTCAGGTGAAGAAAACATTGCGTGGCGGGCTTTTCCAGCACGACGACGAGGCGATTTTTGTCGGGGAAGGTGTCCGGAGCAGTCAAAGTGAAGACTTCGGCAACCAACGTCTCCGCCGAATCATCCACTGTTCAGAAAAGTGTGTCGCATTGAAGAGTGAATTAGTAGAGAAGGACCAACACTACCATCAAGTTTCAACGTCTTTCGAGGTGATAATTCAACATTTATAACTACCTCTCGTATGAACTGCCTACATAAAGTACTCCCTTGGCCTCTAAAGTTCAGTCTGTTCCCCATATAACATTTGCGGGACCACCTCGGATTGGACTCCTTCCCAGGGATACTGTTTAAGATAGCGACGACCAGCTACGACAGTAGCTTATGGAAGAACTTAACTCAGCATACACTGGCCCTTCTGACCGCTTAACTTCTTTCCGCCACTGGGCGTGTAACTGAACTCACTCCCAGCTTTCGCCGGCGGCTTAAGCAGTGGCGGAAGGACGCCACTTTGTGGTGCGCCGGTCGATCCACCTTGACCTTGGCCGACGCGCGCAGCTTCTCGGCTCGCGGCTCGTCATTGTCAGCTCTTCCTAGCAGAAAAAGTCCCAATTCGTACGCCACACTTCGTGGGTCTCACTCGGGCCCTTATTCTTACCTCATGGTAAGAATTGACCGCAAGTTTCATTACTATTGGGCACAGTATTTACTTAAAGGGTTCTTTATTTTACAATTTCTTTCTTTTCCTTTCTATTGCTTCCCATTTTCCAGCGAGATTATCGGGGTTGGCACGTCATTACGTCTTAGAGTATCGCGATTCCCAAATTCAATAAAATCTTGACATATATTCACGAGGGGTAATTTTAAAGTTTGAATTATCACCTCGGAAAAAATCAAACTGTGAACAAGAAATTCAGTGATGATGTTAGTCTTTCTCTGCATATTTACCCCTAAATTGAGCATATTTTTCCTTAGTTGTAGAAGTCTATATTCTAGTTGTTCAAGAAACGTTCCACCCTATAATCACCTCGTCACCATTCTGAAAATGCCTGCCACGCAGGATGGAGGAAGAAGTCACTGGGTGCCATTTGAGGAGAATAAGGCGGATGGGGTGAGGATTGGAGCCAAAACTTCACATCCCAAAAAAAGTAACATGTGTGACAGCTAAAATGGTTCAAAGCACTATGGGACTCAACTTCTGAGGTCATCAGTCCCCTACAACCTAGAACTACTTAAACCTAACTAACCTAAGGACATCACACACATCCATGTCCGAGGCAGGACTCGAACCTGCGACCGTAGCGGTCGTGCGGTTCCAGACTGTAGCGCCTAGAACCGCTCGGCCACCCCGGCCGGCCGTGTGACAGTGTCCACCCCAGTATTAGTCGGGCGTGTTTGTGGTGAAAAAAAAATAAAAAAAAAATAAAAAAAAAAAAACAACGCTGTTGGACAACTTCCCACAATGCGTCGTCTGGAAAGTCTCCCGCAACCTCGTCAAGAGATTAGATTTTGTTAGTATGCTCTTGAAACGGCCTGCCCCCAACGAGCATAATCTGTTCATGGCCAACTATGGCAGTCCCAAAAACAATTATCTTCATCCTGTTTAATAGTGACTATGTCCTCGCTTGTTAAGACTTCAGTTGTGGATCCACAAGGTTCCACTGCTTGCTTTAGTCCTCTGTGTCTGGGTCGTAGTGATACACCCAGCACTCGCCCATGGTGGTCAGGCTGCTAAGGAATTCATGTGGATTGGCTTGATACAGTTTGCAACACTTCCGCTGTTGCCTCGTTTTTGCAGGATTTTTTCAAGTTTGTAAGCAGGCCCGGAACCTAACGTGTTCAAAATATTTCGCAAGGTGCTGAAAATGACTGACGACTGAAAATGCTGATTAATGACTGATTTTCACTTTCCCACTATCGCCTCGTTTGTGGTACACTGGTCTTCAAGCACCAGGGCTCCTACTTCTTGCGACTCCCGGTTCGGCACAGAGAGCTGGTCCTCCACATTGTTCTTCGTCATTCAGACTTGTTTGACGACACAAGAAGCGTGTGCACCACCTAACTGCTGGTGCATTGCTGCCGTTCACATTCACCGACTCAGCGCTTTCCCATTAAAATACTGAAAGCAAAGAACGCACGATACTCCAGTTTATCACTGAGCTGCACCATTTTGTCTTGTCTCCTCTAGCGCCGTGCTATGGTACTGTGGCGCCGGTTTTTCTATGTATACAATTGTAAGCATGTATAAACACACAAACAAAAAATAACTATTCTAAAAATTAACTACATTACTTTATTTGCTTCATGCTGACAAATAAAACTTCATAACTACAGTCAGTACTCTGTGTGATGAGTAGCACTCATGTGCCAGAGAAATTACAGTATACCTATATCTTTAATCACCGTTCGTGAGAGGTGACACCATATAATTGAGGTTTGTGTGTGCGTGTGTGTATGTGTTTTGCTTTTAGAGAAGCCTCTAAGAAAATATTGAAAGAAACCTCAACGATGCTTCGTTTCCAAAGCAATTTCAACTACACCCAGTTGATAAGATCCGGAAGACATCAGATAGTTGAAGTCAGGTTCCTGTTTCCTGACTTTCAAAAAGCCTTTTTACAGTTCTGAACCATCGTGTGGTAAATAAAACAAGCACTCGGAATGTTCGAACAGATATGCGACTGGATTGAAGACCTCCAGCGACAGAATTCTGTACGTCGGTCTTAATGAGAGGCATCGTCATCGTCAGGAATGAAGGTCTTGCCTAGTTTACCTCATGTTAGTGTGATAGGGCAACCGATGTGCATGATATCCAGGGTGTTGCAGGTAAGCTGTTTTTCTTTATAACTTACAAAATAATGAGTGAAAGGAACATTTATTTAGATAGAAAAGTGTAAGAAACGTTACTTTTTCTGAAGCATTATGAACATTGTCTATTTGGTTACTTTCCACAGAGTTAAACAAACGACCAATAATTTTTTAAGTAGTGTATATATTTTTTTCTGTCTGGTAGCTGATAGATTTAGCCCATCCGTGAACAAATCACGTTAAATCAATTTTCTTTTAATTTTTGTGTCTGAACACGCTAATCTTCAAAACCACTAGATGAATTTTCAATGGGTTTTCACAGGCAAATTGAGCGGAGGCTGGGACAGCGTTTAGGCTTTATTTCATCAAAATCTGATCACGAAAAAAGATACCCTGATTTAAAATATTATTTAAAACCGTCGTGTCTGTCAATTTGAACCCTATAATCTCCAAAATAACTAGGCGAATTTTCAAGTTGTTTTCACAGGTTTTTCAGGGGGTTTTTATACGTAACTTTCCGTTACTTCAGACAACATACAGGCTTTATTTTACCAAAATCTAAATATGAAAAAAAAACAGATATCTTAAAGTTTTATCTAAACTCGTCTGCTCAGCTTAGTAGTTCATATGTTCAATGATTACGGCATAGTACACAGTAGCGCCAATAGATGGTGCTGTCAGTTTCGTAGTACACTAAACGACTTTGCTAGTTTTTTTAACACTGTGAGAGACGTATTTTCGGACGTTACTTCAAATACAGAATTAAGCGCCGCAGTCTTATCTTTACGAATACAAACTGTCATATAATTTAATTGGTTAGAATATACGGATTTACTGATTTCACCTCGTGTATTAAAAACATAACGTCATTTCTGAGCTTCTTTCACTTGGTTATATCTATGTTCTTTGCTAAGAAATCGAGTTTATTAAATTTGCTTGTGATTTGGGTTCCTACTCATTACATTTTGATTTCGTTTTGATTACGAATAAAAATGTCTAAAACACAGTCGAGTCTTCCTGAATACACTAGAATAGCCGCGAAACTGAGGACTATGACGTCTTAAAAGTACAATGACGATGTTGAAGAGAGAGTTGGTGTGGCTGGAGAAACATCAGGTGTCAACTCGCTCTTTGGAAATTCCTACCAAAAGCAAGGCGCCATTAAACGATATCTCACTCCTCACTATCGATTATAAGCAAGTCGTCTTAGTGCTATCCACGTGAAGATGGGGAGGGATACTAATATATTAAATGTATATGAAATGTGTGTGAAATATGTATGAAATATATTGTGAAAGTCTTCAATAAAAAACCCCTCCTAAACTCGTGAATCGATTTCAACTAAACCAGATACACATATTACTTACCATACAGAAAAAATACTGTTTGCCTAGGAACCAGGAACCTTCTGTTCTGTTGGGGTTGATAATTTTCAAGGAGAAGGGAGAGAAGGAGATAGAGGGGGAAGGAAGAGATGGGCAGCAAAAGAACAGGACGAGATGGGCACACAAAAGGGTGAGTAAGATGTGGACACAGAGGTGGGAAAAGGAAATGGAGAGAGAAAGATAAAAAGAGGAGATGGATTCTGAGGACATGAGGAGGAGATGGACTTAATGAGGGTGCAGGAGATGGACTCAGAGGGGGAGTATGAGGGACAGAGAGGAGAGGAGCAGACAAACAGAAGTGGGAACAGGCGACAGATAGATGTGGGAGGAGCTGACGGACAGATGTGGGAGCAGCTCACGGTCAGATGTGGGAGAAGCAGACAGACATACGTGGGAGAAGCTGACAGACATACGTGGGAGAAGCTGACAGACATATGTGGGAGAAGCTGACAGACATATGTGGGAGAAGCAGACAGACATATGTGAGAGAAGCAGACAGACATATGTGGGAGAAGCTGACAGACATATGTGGGGGAAGCTGGCAGACATACGTGGGAGAATCTGACAGACATACGTGCGAGAAGCAGACAGACTTATGTGGGAGAAGCTGACAGACATATGTGGGAGAAGCAGACAGACATACGTGGGACAAGCAGACAGGCATACATGGGAGAAGCTGACAGACATACGTGGGAGTGGAGAAGCTGACAGACATATGTGGGAGAAGCAGACAGACATATGTGGGAGAAGCTGACTGACATACGTGGGAGAAGCTGACAGACATACGTGCGAGAAGCAGACAGACTTATGTGGGAGAAGCTGAGAGACATACGTGGGAGAAGCAGACAGACATATGTGGGAAAAGCTGACAGACATATGTGGGAGAATCAGACAGACATACGTGGGACAAGCAGACAGGCATACGTGGGAGAAGCTGACAGACATACATGGGAGTGGGAGAAGCTGACAGACATACATGGGAGAAGCTGACAGACATATGTGGGAGAAGCTGACAGACATAGGTGGGAGAAGCTGACAGACATACGTGGGAGAAGCAGACAGACATATGTGGGAGAAGCTGACTGACATACGTGGGAGAAGCTGACAGACATACGTGCGAGAAGCAGACAGACTTATGTGGGAGAAGCTGAGAGACATACGTGGGAGAAGCAGACAGACATATGTGGGAAAAGCTGACAGACATACGTGGGAGAAGCTGACAGACATACGTGGGAGAAGGAGACAGATTTATGTGGGAGAAGCTGACAGAAATATGTGGGGGAAGCAGAAAGACATATGTGGGGGAAGCAGACAGACATACGTGGGAGAAGCTGACAGACATACGTGGGAGAAGGAGACAGACTTATGTGGGAGAAGCTGACAGACATACGTGGGAGAAGCAGACAGACATATGTGGGAGAAGCTAACAGACATATGTGGGAGAAGCAAACAGACAAATGTGGGGGAAGCAGACAGACATACATTCGAGAAGCAGACAGACATATGTGGTAGAAGCTGAGAGACATACATGCGAGAAGCAGATAGACATATGTGGAAAAAGCTGACAGACATATGTGGGAGAAGCTGACAGACATATGTGGAAGAAGCAGACAGACATATGTGGGAGAAGCTGACAGACATACGTGGGAGAAGCTGACAGACATACGTGGGAGGAGGAGACAGACTTATGTGGGAGAAGCTGACAGAAATATGTGGGGGAAGCAGAAAGACATATGTGGGGGAAGCAGACAGACATACGTGCGAGAAGCAGACAGAGATACGTGGGAGAAGCTGAGAGACATACATGGGAGAAGCAGACAGACATATGTGGGAAAGGCTGACAGACATATGGGGGATAAGCAGACAGTCATACATGGGAGAAGCAGACTGACATACGTGGGAGAAGCTGACAGACATACATGGGAGTGGCAGAAGCTGACAGACATATGTGGGGAAAGTTGACAGACATATGTGGGGGAAGCAGACAGACATATGTGGGAGAAGCTGACAGACATACACGGGAGAATCTGACAGACGTACGTGGGAAAAGCAGACAGACATATGTGGGAGAATCTGACAGACATATGTGGGAGAAGCTGACAGACATACGTGGGAGAAGCTGACAGACAAAAGTGGGAGAAGCAGAGAGACATACGTGGGAGAAGCAGACAGACATATGTGGGAGAAGCTGACAGACATACGTGGGAGAAGCTGACAGACATACATTCGAGAAGCAGACAGACATATGTGGTAGAAGCTGAGAGACATACATGCGAGAAGCAGATAGACATATGTGGAAAAAGCTGACAGACATATGTGGGAGAAGCTGACAGACATATGTGGAAGAAGCAGACAGACATATGTGGGAGAAGCTGACAGACATACGTGGGAGAAGCTGACAGACATACGTGGGAGAAGGAGACAGACTTATGTGGGAGAAGCTGACAGAAATATGTGGGGGAAGCAGAAAGACATATGTGGGGGAAGCAGACAGACATACGTGCGAGAAGCAGACAGACATTCGTGGGAGAAGCTGAGAGACATACATGGGAGAAGCAGACAGACATATGTGGGTAAGGCTGACAGACATATGTGGGATAAGCACACAGTCATACATGGGAGAAGCAGACTGACATACGTGGGAGAAGCTGACAGACATACATGGGAGTGGCAGAAGCTGACAGATATATGTGGGGAAAGTTGACAGACATATGTGGGGGAAGCAGACAGACATACGTGGGACAAGCAGACAGGCATACATGGGAGAAGCTGACAGACATACGTGGGAGTGGGAGACGCTGACAGACATATGTGGGAGAAGCAGACAGACATATGTGGGAGAAGCTGACTGACATGCATGGGAGAAGCTGACAGACATACGTGCGAGAAGCAGACAGACATATGTGGGAAAAGCTGACAGACATATGTGGGAGAAGCAGACAGACATACGTGGGACAAGCAGACAGGCATACGTGGGAGAAGCTGACAGACATACATGGGAGTGGGAGAAGCTGACAGACATACGTGGGAGAAGCTGACAGACATAGGTGGGAGAAGCTGACAGACATACGTGGGAGAAGCAGACAGACATATGTGGGAGAAGCTAACAGACATATGTGGGAGAAGCAAACAGACAAATGTGGGGGAAGCAGACAGACATACGTTCGAGAAGCAGACAGACATATGTGGTAGAAGCTGAGAGACATACATGAGAGAAGCAGATAGACATTTGTGGAAAAAGCTGCAGACATATGTGGGAGAAGCTGAGAGACATATGTGGAAGAAGCAGACAGACATATGTGGGAGAAGCTGACAGACATACGTGGGAGAAGCTGACAGACATACGTGGGAGAAGCTGACAGACATACGTGGGAGAAGGAGACAGACTTATGTGGGAGAAGCTGACAGACATACATGGGAGTGGGAGAAGCTGACAGACATACGTGGGAGAAGCTGACAGACATACGCGGGAGAAGCTGACAGACATATGTGGGAGAAGCTAACAGACAAATGTGGGGGAAGCAGACAGACATACGTGCGAGAAGCAGACAGACATATGTGGGAGAAGCTGAGAGACATACATGGGAGAAGCAGACAGACATATGTGGGAAAGGCTGACAGACATATGTGGGATAAGCAGACAGTCATACGTTAGAGAAGCAGACTGACATACGTGGGAGAAGCTGACAGACATACGTGGGAGTGGCAGAAGCTGACAGACATATGTGGGAGTGGCAGAAGCTGACAGACATATGTGGGGGAAGCTGACAGACATATGTGGGGGAAGCAGTCAGACATACATGGGAGAAGCTGACAGACGTACGTGGGAGTGGGAGAAGCTGACAGACATACGTGGGAGAAGTAGACAGACATACGTGGGAGAAGCTGACAGACATATGGGGGATAAGCAGACAGTCATACATGGGAGAAGCAGACTGACATACATGGGAGAAGCTGACAGACATACATGGGAGTGGCAGAAGCTGACAGACATATGTGGGGAAAGTTGACAGACATATGTGGGGGAAGCAGACAGACATATGTGGGAGAAGCTGACAGACATACACGGGAGAATCTGACAGACGTACGTGGGACAAGCAGACAGGCATACATGGGAGAAGCTGACAGACATACGTGGGAGTGGAGAAGCTGACAGACATATGTGGGAGAAGCAGACAGACATATGTGGGAGAAGCTGACTGACATACGTGGGAGAAGCTGACAGACATACGTGCGAGAAGCAGACAGACTTATGTGGGAGAAGCTGAGAGACATACGTGGGAGAAGCAGACAGACATATGTGGGAAAAGCTGACAGACATATGTGGGAGAATCAGACAGACATACGTGGGACAAGCAGACAGGCATACGTGGGAGAAGCTGACAGACATACATGGGAGTGGGAGAAGCTGACAGACATACATGGGAGAAGCTGACAGACATATGTGGGAGAAGCTGACAGACATAGGTGGGAGAAGCTGACAGACATACGTGGGAGAAGCAGACAGACATATGTGGGAGAAGCTGACTGACATACGTGGGAGAAGCTGACAGACATACGTGCGAGAAGCAGACAGACTTATGTGGGAGAAGCTGAGAGACATACGTGGGAGAAGCAGACAGACATATGTGGGAAAAGCTGACAGACATACGTGGGAGAAGCTGACAGACATACGTGGGAGAAGGAGACAGATTTATGTGGGAGAAGCTGACAGAAATATGTGGGGGAAGCAGAAAGACATATGTGGGGGAAGCAGACAGACATACGTGGGAGAAGCTGACAGACATACGTGGGAGAAGGAGACAGACTTATGTGGGAGAAGCTGACAGACATACATGGGAGAAGCAGACAGACATATGTGGGAGAAGCTAACAGACATATGTGGGAGAAGCAAACAGACAAATGTGGGGGAAGCAGACAGACATACATTCGAGAAGCAGACAGACATATGTGGTAGAAGCTGAGAGACATACATGCGAGAAGCAGATAGACATATGTGGAAAAAGCTGACAGACATATGTGGGAGAAGCTGACAGACATATGTGGAAGAAGCAGACAGACATATGTGGGAGAAGCTGACAGACATACGTGGGAGAAGCTGACAGACATACGTGGGAGGAGGAGACAGACTTATGTGGGAGAAGCTGACAGAAATATGTGGGGGAAGCAGAAAGACATATGTGGGGGAAGCAGACAGACATACGTGCGAGAAGCAGACAGAGATACGTGGGAGAAGCTGAGAGACATACATGGGAGAAGCAGACAGACATATGTGGGAAAGGCTGACAGACATATGGGGGATAAGCAGACAGTCATACATGGGAGAAGCAGACTGACATACGTGGGAGAAGCTGACAGACATACATGGGAGTGGCAGAAGCTGACAGACATATGTGGGGAAAGTTGACAGACATATGTGGGGGAAGCAGACAGACATATGTGGGAGAAGCTGACAGACATACACGGGAGAATCTGACAGACGTACGTGGGAAAAGCAGACAGACATATGTGGGAGAATCTGACAGACATATGTGGGAGAAGCTGACAGACATACGTGGGAGAAGCTGACAGACAAAAGTGGGAGAAGCAGAGAGACATACGTGGGAGAAGCAGACAGACATATGTGGGAGAAGCTGACAGACATACGTGGGAGAAGCTGACAGACATACATTCGAGAAGCAGACAGACATATGTGGTAGAAGCTGAGAGACATACATGCGAGAAGCAGATAGACATATGTGGAAAAAGCTGACAGACATATGTGGGAGAAGCTGACAGACATATGTGGAAGAAGCAGACAGACATATGTGGGAGAAGCTGACAGACATACGTGGGAGAAGCTGACAGACATACGTGGGAGAAGGAGACAGACTTATGTGGGAGAAGCTGACAGAAATATGTGGGGGAAGCAGAAAGACATATGTGGGGGAAGCAGACAGACATACGTGCGAGAAGCAGACAGACATTCGTGGGAGAAGCTGAGAGACATACATGGGAGAAGCAGACAGACATATGTGGGTAAGGCTGACAGACATATGTGGGATAAGCACACAGTCATACATGGGAGAAGCAGACTGACATACGTGGGAGAAGCTGACAGACATACATGGGAGTGGCAGAAGCTGACAGATATATGTGGGGAAAGTTGACAGACATATGTGGGGGAAGCAGACAGACATACGTGGGACAAGCAGACAGGCATACATGGGAGAAGCTGACAGACATACGTGGGAGTGGGAGACGCTGACAGACATATGTGGGAGAAGCAGACAGACATATGTGGGAGAAGCTGACTGACATGCATGGGAGAAGCTGACAGACATACGTGCGAGAAGCAGACAGACATATGTGGGAAAAGCTGACAGACATATGTGGGAGAAGCAGACAGACATACGTGGGACAAGCAGACAGGCATACGTGGGAGAAGCTGACAGACATACATGGGAGTGGGAGAAGCTGACAGACATACGTGGGAGAAGCTGACAGACATAGGTGGGAGAAGCTGACAGACATACGTGGGAGAAGCAGACAGACATATGTGGGAGAAGCTAACAGACATATGTGGGAGAAGCAAACAGACAAATGTGGGGGAAGCAGACAGACATACGTTCGAGAAGCAGACAGACATATGTGGTAGAAGCTGAGAGACATACATGAGAGAAGCAGATAGACATTTGTGGAAAAAGCTGACAGACATATGTGGGAGAAGCTGAGAGACATATGTGGAAGAAGCAGACAGACATATGTGGGAGAAGCTGACAGACATACGTGGGAGAAGCTGACAGACATACGTGGGAGAAGCTGACAGACATACGTGGGAGAAGGAGACAGACTTATGTGGGAGAAGCTGACAGACATACATGGGAGTGGGAGAAGCTGACAGACATACGTGGGAGAAGCTGACAGACATACGCGGGAGAAGCTGACAGACATATGTGGGAGAAGCTAACAGACAAATGTGGGGGAAGCAGACAGACATACGTGCGAGAAGCAGACAGACATATGTGGGAGAAGCTGAGAGACATACATGGGAGAAGCAGACAGACATATGTGGGAAAGGCTGACAGACATATGTGGGATAAGCAGACAGTCATACGTTAGAGAAGCAGACTGACATACGTGGGAGAAGCTGACAGACATACGTGGGAGTGGCAGAAGCTGACAGACATATGTGGGAGTGGCAGAAGCTGACAGACATATGTGGGGGAAGCTGACAGACATATGTGGGGGAAGCAGTCAGACATACATGGGAGAAGCTGACAGACGTACGTGGGAGTGGGAGAAGCTGACAGACATACGTGGGAGAAGTAGACAGACATACGTGGGAGAAGCTGACAGACATATGTGGGAGTGGGAGAAGCTGACAGACATATGTGGGGGGAAGCTGGCAGACATATGTGGGGGAAGCAGACAGACATATGTGGGAGAAGCTGACAGACATACGTGGGAGAAGCTGACAGACATATGTGGGAGAAGCTGACAGACATACGTGGGAGAAGCTGACAGACATACGTGGGAGAAGCTGACAGACATATGTGGGAGAAGCTGAGAGACATACGTGGGAGAAGCAGACAGACATACATAGGAGAAGCAGACAGACATATGTGGGAGAAGCTGACAGACATATGTGGGAGAAGGTGACAGACATACATGCAAGAAGCAGAGAGACATATGTGGGAGAAGCTGACAGACATACGTGGGAGAAGGAGACAGACATATGTGGGAAAAACTGACAGACATATGTGGGAGAAGTAGACTGACATACGTGAGAGAAGCAGACAGACATACGTGGGAGATGCTGACAGACATACGTGGGAGTGGGAGAAGCTGACAGACATACATGGGAGAAGCTGACAGACATAGTGGGAGAAGCAGATGGACATACGTGGGAGAAACTGACAGACATACGAGGGAGAAGCTGACAGACATACGTGGGAGAAGCAGACAGACATGTGTGGGAGAAGCTGACAGACATATGTGGGAGTGGGAGAAGCTGACAGACATATGTGGGGGAAGCTGGCAGACATATGTGGGGGAAGCAGACAGACGTATGTGGGAGAAGCTGATAGACATACGTGGGAGAAGCAGACAGACATACGTGGGAGAAGCAGAAAGACATACGTGGGAGAAGCTGACAGACGTTATGTGGAAGAAGCTGACAAACATACGTGGGAGAAGCAGACAGACATACGTGGGAGAAGCAGACAGACATACGTGGGAGAAGCAGAAAGACATATGTGGGAGAAGGTGACAGACGTTATGTGGAAGAAGCTGACAGACATACGTGGGAGAAGCAGACAGACATACGTGGGAGAAGCTGACGGACATACGTGGGAGAAGCTGACGGAAATACATGGGAGAAGCTGACAGACATACGTGGGAGAAGCTGATGGATGGATGTGGGAGAAGCTGACGGACAGATGTGGAAGAAGCTGATGGATAGATGTTGGAGCAGCCGACGTACAGAGGTGGTCGAGGTGGGGGCAGCCAATGGACAGAGGTGGGACAAGCTGACGGACAGAGGTGGGAGTAGGCGGCGGACAGAGGTGGGGGCAGCCGGCCGTCAGAGGTGGGAGCAGCCATCGGACTGAGGTGTGGGCAGCTGGTGGATAGGGGTGGGACGAAAAGATGGAATGAGAGGTGGAGAAGAAAAGGTGGAGGACAGAGAGAAGGGGTTGGAGGAGGTGGACAGAAAGACTGCGAGGGGCAGACTGACAGGGTGGGGGCTGGAGGAGGTGGACAGAGAGAGGGGAGGAGGAGATGGATACCAGGCTAGTCCATTCAGTCTTTGTCATCTAAGTGAAAAACAGTCGACGGTGTTCAGAAAGTTTTGGTATTGTTTTGGGCTTGAAAATGTTCATTGAATTAATTTTAGTGCTGTCATCACAACATTAAAGGACAGTAGTGTAGTGCATTTGTTTTTGTAGTTAAAGTTTTGACGCCTTTCACGCCAACAGTTCTGTTACTCGGCACATCAAATGTCAGAGGAGTTTCGTCCATATTCGCTATTTGGCTTAGTTCAACATTGGTTTTCTTTCGATGTTGAATAGTAAAGCCATGGAGAGATAATGTTTTCTCGTCGTACTCTTCTGACATTTTCTGAGATACTTTGGTTTTAATTAGCATGCGAAGTCCGTGAGGTTTCACAAATGTGTAGCACCAACCAACTCCACCCTTAATGTCTTGCGTCCCACTGTAGCGCCAGCTTACGAGCGTGAATTTGAATCATTTTTGTATTAATTCCAATGTCATTTTGGGGGTTCCTTGAATCCATTTCAATATGTCATCTTCTAGTTTTGATCATTTTGCATTCGGTCCCCTATTTGGACATTTACCTCTGCTCAGTTTTTCAGTTCTTATTTACTAGCCCACCAGTCTCGAATGGTTTTATATGTTGGTGTAGGGCCGAAATGCGGCTCAGCTGATCTGTTTCCATGTTCTGACTATGCTATTACTTTCAGTTTATATCGCGCATCATATCAACACCTTTTATTTTTTCCATTACGAAACTAGCTACTTATAAAAATATTGTGCTGTTACCGATAACACAAATCACCTTAAATTCAAGTTCACTGACACCGTAGACTGCAATGACGCATCATTGGCTAGACAGCGTTCTCGGTTTGTGATGGCGGGGTGGGAATGAGACAGTCTTAGCAAGCTTGTGAATCCCCACAACATATGTTCGTCGCATCGGTGCACTGCTGCTGCCAGTTGAATCGAATGTTGCCAGCTGGAGATAGGTTTCCCGTGGCATTGAATATATGGCCATTTTTAAGACTGGCGGGAATTTTGAATCAAACACTGAATATTTCTATATTAATTTCGAGTATAAGACGCACCTGAACTTTGGAGACAATTTTTCGAAGAAAAAAGTGTGTCTTGAAGTCCGTAAAATACGGTAACAATAACTGTTTTATTTAAAAAGCTTTAAGAATTTTTACGTGATAAATTCAGAGCCATTGCTTTTCAACACACCGTCGTAAATAAGAAGACAAGATTACATAATGAAATGCACATATTCGGGAACTAATGTCATGGAACAAAGGCCACGAAGTCCCGAGATAGATCACGGGTGTTTAAAGGCCTATGTAGCAGTTTAGTCGAGACAGTGTATCTCTCGCTATGAATTTAAGATAATCTTAACGCTAATAATGCATTGTTTGAATGTTGTTTTCTCTGCACTGCCGGAAATATTCATGAGTTATTAAAGTCCGATCAGCGTTGGCAGTTTGGTGTATATAACGTGTGATTGTTTTTAGAATACATGAAACGCAACAAACACTGTGAAGTTGGGTGTACATGAATCTAGAACTGAAGCAGCTATTGAACAAGAAACAACTGTTTGGCTGAAGAAAAAAGTAAGTCGCGCCTCTCTTGTGGACCATTGGCATTCTCAAGGTACAGTATTAGTGTGAAGGAAGATATGGATCACAAATTTCTGTTAATTGCAGCTGAGACTAGTTTTCTAGAAGATCCATTAGGAATCACAAGGTTGCTGAGAATAAGACTGATGCTCTTGCTGATTTTCCGCTTTCCGCCCGTCATCTTCAGAGCATTAAGAAAGAGGTTCTCAAAAATCCAGCAGCAGTCTCAGAGTAAAGTGGCAATATTAAAGAGGATCCAGACTTATATTTAGGGGTGGATGCTGCTGACAGAAATTTTATTGAAGATCCAGCAGTAATCTCAAGGTTAAAGACGAACCAGAACGAGATTTAGAAACAGATGCAACTGACACTAACGTCTACTCAAATTGCTTATGAGAACGAAAGTTCTTCATTTAATCTTCAAAATGAGAGCCATGACGAGCTGGTAATGGATCCAGAGAAGCCAACACACTTAATCCACTTTTATGTTCTAACACAAGGAATTACCTAACGAGAGGATAATTCTGATCACAGTACAGACAACGTGTCCACGAGGGGCAATAATTTTTGTATTTTCAACCGCAGCTCATGCTTACTAAGATCTTAGTGAAAATACAGCCTCAGAGTGCACGTGTTCATTAACATTGATAGCGTATGGCCCCGTTAATATTTTAGATGTTGTGTTGCAGAGTTGACCTGAATAATCATGTCAACGTGAAAGATGACGACAGGACTCTGATTGCACATCCATATGCTGACAGGAGCGAGGTACATAGCAGTAATGGTATGTGCAACGATGTATTCGGTTCAAAGACCACTTGCCTGTTTCTCTAACTGTAACTAATGGTAGACATTCATATGGACACTTCATAAACATTGATCACAATATGCATTAAGGATATTATTGTGAACCCAAAAATTGCTCTCTTTTTAAAATATATCTAGGTTAGTTTACACATGACATGAACACACAAAGTCACACAAACATGCCGTTGTTTCTACACTCAAGATCCACGCTGTAGTGCATTCTACGATGAAGTAACACAAATGTGACGATCGTGGCAAACTGTATACTACAGCTAATCAATTCAAGATTCGTTAATTAGTGCATTATAGAGTTCAGTCATCCACATGATCTTGATTTATACTGAGCTTAAAGTCTTTTAGATTACACAGCAAGAACGAAAAAGGAAATTTATTGTGAAAATGCAGCAAAATATACTGCATATACTATGTTTAATACACTCCTGGAAATTGAAATAAGAACACCGTGAATTCATTGTCCCAGGAAGGGGAAACTTTATTGACACATTCCTGGGGTCAGATACATCACATGATCACACTGACAGAACCACAGGCACATAGACACAGGCAACAGAGCATGCACAATGTCGGCACTAGTACAGTGTATATCCACCTTTCGCAGCAATGCAGGCTGCTATTCTCCCATGGAGACGATCGTAGAGATGCTGGATGTAGTCCTGTGGAACGGCTTGCCATGCCATTTCCACCTGGCGCCTCAGTTGGACCAGCGTTCGTGCTGGACGTGCAGACCGCGTGAGACGACGCTTCATCCAGTCCCAAACATGCCCAATGGGGGACAGATCCGGAGATCTTGCTGGCCAGGGTAGTTGACTTACACCTTCTAGAGCACGTTGGGTGGCACGGGATACATGCGGACGTGCACTGTCCTGTTGGAACAGCAAGTTCCCTTTCCGGTCTAGGAATGGTAGAACGATGGGTTCGATGACGGTTTAGATGTACCGTGCACTATTCAGTGTCCCTCGACGATCACCAGTGGTGTACGGCCAGTGTAGGAGATCACTCCCCACACCATGATGCCGGGTGTTGGCCCTGTGTGCCTCGGTCGTATGCAGTCCTGATTGTGGCGCTCACCTGCACGGCGCCAAACACGCATACGACCATCATTGGCACCAAGGCAGAAGCGACTCTCATCGCTGAAGACGACACGTCTCCATTCGTCCCTCCATTCACGCCTGTCGCGACACCACTGGAGGCGGGCTGCACGATGTTGGGGCGTGAGCGGAAGACGGCCTAACGGTGTGCGGGACCGTAGTCCAGCTTCATGGAGACGGTTGCGAATGGTCCTCGCCGATACCCCAGGAGCAATAGTGTCCCTAATTTGCTGGGAAGTGGCGGTGCGGTCCCCTACGGCACTGCGTAGGATCCTACGGTCTTGGCGTGCATCCGTGCGTCGCTGCGGTCCGGTCCCAGGTCGACGGGCACGTGCACCTTCCGCCGACCACTGGCGACAACATCGATGTACTGTGGAGACCTCACGCCCCAAGTGTTGAGCAATTCGGCGGTACGTCCACCCGGCCTCCCGCATGCCCACTATACGCCCTCGCTCAAAGTCCGTCAACTGCACATACGGTTCACGTCCACGCTGTCGCGGCGTGCTACCAGTGTTAAAGACTGCGATGGAGCTCCGTATGCCACGGCAAACTGGCTGACACTGACGGCGGCGGTGCACAAATGCTGCGCAGCTAGCGCCATTCGACGGCCAACACCGCGGTTCCTGGTGTGTCCGCTGTGCCGTGCGTGTGATCATTGCTTGTACAGCCCTCTTGCAGTGTCCGGAGCAAGTATGGTGGGCCTGACACACCGGTGTCAATGTGTTCTTTTTTCTATTTCCAGGAGTGTATTTGCTTTTGTCAAGTAATTTTAATAATTTCGAATATATTTTTGTCCGGTGAGATTTTTAGGTGTTTTTAGACGCTCATTTAGGCAAATTCTGGTAGTTTCTAATCTTCGCTTCAGAAAGTACGTTACGAAAACAGTTAAAATACTATAACACACAGAATAAAGGTTACAATATACACAGGTGGATGGTTCTCATGATTTCCCACCCTCAGTTTAACAAGTGACTGTAGCATTCGGTCACAAATTTAAACTAAAATAAATTTGTCAGATCATGAATACAGCAGGCCCAAATGACGAGATAAACATTAGGATGGCTCGAAGGTGAGAGTGGAGTCACATTGTTAACAGATTTTTCCACAACGCAGAGCGACCTACGTGACTGTAAGTACTGTAAGTGGAAACGTCCAGACGGAAACGAAGACGGCGTTTCGAGTTCCCTTACAGCAGCTAGGGTGCAAAAATCCTAGATACTGATACATGATTGTCTCAGCAAACATGTTCCATAGACGGTGAAATAACGGGACTGCAGTATGATTTTTTTGGCGCACACAGTTTAGATTAAGGTGATTAAGTGTGAACGTGTGCACAAAAATTGTCGCGTGAAGCGTAATACGCATTATGTTGTGATTTTAACTGAACGTAACGTAAGGTACATGGATCTACAGCAGGGTTAAGACGTTGAACTTGATAGGTGTAAGCACAAGAGGGCTAAGACGTATATCCTCGTCGACTACACTGATGGGACGAAACACCAGAAAAGTCAACAGTTGATATGTTCTGGGACGCTGCAAGCACAGGAAAAACACAGACTAAATAAACAATGCAGAATACTTTTACGAGAAATCGCCTTTAGTGAAATCTCCTGTTTGGAGTAAGTTTTTGTCTTCTGGAACAGCGACAGACAAGCTAGAGCCGAAAGTGAAAGTCACTTCATTCAAAATTTGGAAGTTACACGAAAGAACAACACTGTACACTTGGGGAATATCACACACGTGAAAAACTGAGAAAAACAAAAATCTCCCGCCACCAAAAATAATGTGTTGTACATGCTAGCACACACTCAATAAGATGATTATCCTAAGTCGTAGTCAATTATCTTTTATTTTCATTCCACACAAAAATACAAAAATACGAACTTGTTCAGGATTGACTTAGTGTGTCGACTGAATTAAGCAACAAATTATCGACTGATAAATAATAACGATTGGTTAGTCTCTATCCATAAGTGCTTGAAACAGTAGGGATGATAAGTCTAATGTTCAATTTGCACTGGCACCCTTTCAGAAAGTGCGACGAAGTCAAAGTCCATTCGGTAGTATGGTGACGGCAAATGCTGAGCACAGTTGACAGTCTAAGTTCCACACGAGAATACCAGTCTTGCAAAATCGAGTCCACGGGACGGCAAGTTCGGAAGAAGTGAAGTTCCCTGAGCAAGGGCTGGCTGCTGGTAGTGGCTGCAGTGGAGTATCCAGATTACGTCGCTGACAGGACTGCACTGTGTAAATCCTTGTGGCTGCTCCGCTTCGGAATTGCTTGCTGCGGCTCAGCTCTCTGAACTGGCAGGGACCTGACGGGCACCATTCTAAATACACTCCTCGTGGAGTCATATCTACTTGATGCTTGGCTGGCATTTTCGGAGGCAAAGTAGTGCTTCCGATTGTGGCGCTGTTGTCTGGAATGCACGCGCCCCTGGTCTCAAGGCTGGCGCCTCTCATGGCAAAGCTAGTGCCGCATGTTTCCTTGTTGCCGGCTCGAGTTCCACTTCAAAACAGACCAGCGTGTTTTGGACATAAACCAGCTTGTTATGATTGACACGCCATGCCTGTCTTACTGTTACCGTCTGAGTTTGCCAAGGGAGTGTCTGCTGTGGACTGAGCAAGGTGGCGCAGTGTTTAGCATACTGGACTCGTACTCGGGAGGACGACGGTTCTAACCCGCGTACGGCCATCCTGATTTAGGTTTTCCGTGATTTCAGGCAAATGCCGGAATGGTTGCCTTGAGAGGGCGTGGCCGACTTTCTTCCCCATCCTTTCCTAATCCAATGGGACTGATGACCTCGCTGCCTGAGCTCCTCCCCCGAATCAACCAACCAACACTTTGCTGCACAGCAAGAGCACGGCAACTTTGAGACCATGCCTGTAATGCGGGTAGCTGTGGTAATAGGCGAAGGCTTCGGATACATCACTTGTCATATGTAAAACAAAATTCTAAACAAAATTTGAACATTTAAATTCTTTTTCAATATTTCTGTCAGATTCAAGTTACTTTTATATTAATGACTGTTTTTAGATAGATATTTTACTCCACTATTACTAAATAGCTCACTTGAAGTCTTTTTCTTTTGCTTTGATAAGCCTGTGGCTCATTTCTGATACCAATCGACTGCTTTTTTGTATCAGTTACATCAGTGTTAGTATTAAGCTTATTAGGAAAAACAATCTGCTTTTTTATATAATCGCCTCTTTAATTTGTCTACTAGCTACCGGTTTCGGTAGCGAGTACAATCATTAAGCAGTCCTGTGATCAAAAAATCACAGTAAAATCTTAAAATTATTCTCTAAAAAACATTCATAAAATACTTTTTGTCTATGATACCAACTTTAAGATACAGGCAACTCCTTACCTTCGCCGCACAGTCGACAAGCTACCTACCCAAGCAAGTGTGTAGTATATTATAAGTGAAGGCCAATGTTATTCTTTAAATAGATGCAAATCGCGGTGAGAAGTGACAAGACAGCTCCAATACACAGATTTTCTTCCCTCTTGAGAAAGAGTCACAACGTAAAACATAAAAAATGAAAATATCATAAAATAAGAAATGTAAGAAGTCAAATAACAAAACAAAGTACAAAAAAGACACCACTGTAATGAAACATTAAAAGGAAAACAACAAATGTTGGTTGACAATTTTTACACCGTGTATACCATTCTGAAACATCGACCTGATCATGAATCTTTTAGTCAGGTATGTGTTGATCATAATAACAGTATTGCATACTGAAAAAATATATACCGCATCCACAGAGAACAGCGACGCAGTGTGGATACATATTGCTCTACAACTGTCATTTGATGATATTTGGTCGCATTTCCAGTTTCTTGTTTATCTTTGCTACGTTTACATCGGACACAAATTCCAGAAGACGAAAACTAAATTCCGGCAACGACTTTTGTTTTTATGTTCACATGTTAGCGCCTGAAGTGATTTTGCGAGACAGTCAAATATCAGTTTTCAGTGGTCAGTATTTTTGCGCAAGTAACCTCTGGAAATTTGCTGTTCAGGTTCTTAATTTAGTCAGCATAATGGCCATTTCTCCTCAGTTAAATATCGGAAGTAGAAAGTTTCATGCTCAGTGTAATATTTCTACTTCTCCTTCACCGCACAAAAAGTCACTCCTTTCAGATTTGCCGAAAACTTTTAAAACGGAGACGAAAAGTGACAATGAAAGCACGTTTCAAAAACGGTTCTGCGTTTACATGTGAACGAAAATCAGTGGTGGAAGAGGAAACCAGGCAGTTAGAACCGCATATGCAGAATAAGGACTGGAGTGTTTACATGACCAACCGGAAGCGATATTGGGAAATCGGTTTTCGACTACCAGTTTTGGTAACCCTATGTAAATTTATTGCATGTGTGTCTTGGAGGTCTCAGCACCGCGCTTCCTCCATGCCTTGTCGCGGTTCAACCCATTACTGTCGTCATAACCACTCCTCGTATGCAAAGTGCGGTCGTGAGACGCTGCATCGATGGGCTTTGCTATTAAGAGAAGACTACAAAGGTCGAGAACACTAATTCATACAAACGGGTCGTGCTATGAAGGTTATACCCTTGTAGCTTAGATCCAGTATTTATGTCCTAATTCTGGTGGTGCCATAAGACTATGTGATGAGAACACTGCTTGCATAGTTCCTTTGTGCATCTCCAAATCAAAACAGTAAGTCTAGCGCATTTAAAACATCATGGTACTTGGGCTTCTATCATCTTAAAGTCAGTCTTTAGGTGAACCATTTAAAACATAGTAAACAGCGGGGTATATTAGAATAAATACCATAGTATAGTCAAAGATAAAAAGTTGGCGGGAGGGGGCTGGGGAAGGTTATTAACAAGATCAGCAAATTATACGTCAAAAGTGTGTCTAGTACTTGAAATGACGAAGCATCCCCTTATCCATTTCGTAAACAATTCTAGAATTCTAGAAACTACTTTTACCTAAGCTCTGTTTGATCACTGAGTAACTTACCAGTCCCTCTTTTCGCGTGATTTTAGGTTTTCACTTCTTATGAGGTATTCATCAGCGGCTCCTTACAGGTAACGTGCAAAATTTCAAAACTATTCCCTATGTCTTGTATCGTATGCTAATTTTTCAATGTGATACGCCCCGTATGCTCAATATAAAATATGCTACACTCATTGAAAGGTTGTAAACATCTGAATTTAAAAATCTTTCTACACAGTCAACGATTTATGAAGGCATGTTAAGCAATTAATCTGTTTAAAGCATAGAACTTACGTTCACTTTTAGTATATGACCCACCTACTTGGGAAGCGCGCGTGTTGACAGACCGCCAAGGGTTAGGAGCTGCCTTACTTTATACTTACAAATTGTACAATGTGTTCGCTATCACAGATAAAAAATATTTTGTAAATGTTGCTGAAAGAATTATCTTGACTACATACGGTGTCTTTTTATCATAGGATAACCTGATTATGGGACTTGATACCGAAACCGATAGGCAAAATAAAAGTACGGCTACAGTATAAAGCAAATTTTTTTTTTGTTATGTTAAAACCGACAGTGCCCATCAACCGGCACGCAAGTCGCCCATTGCGGCGTCGACTGCAATAAGACTTGCACTTGGCGGCCGAACTTCACCGGATGGGGCCTCCCGGCCAACATTGCCATACGCTCATTTCATTTCATATTAATGCTCATCAATCCAGAAAGTTTCGAGACTGGATTAATAATAAATAGAGGAGCGTTAATATAGTGGTTTTAATGCTTCAGCTGCCCTACGGGGTTCCTCGCCACAGGAGTACAATTCATAGAACGTTTACGCAACCATATAAAACTGCCAGAAGCCCTTCTTTTGAATGATATACAAATTGCGCGTCACATTGGCTTGAATGGCGGTTACGTCGTCAAAGTACTGACCCTTCATGTGAATTTCTGCGACTTTTCGTTTTATGGTTCGTATTGCTAACATCGAGTCTCGTCACCCGTGGTGATTTTTCTCGGAAAATAACTGTCCGCGCTTTGCATTTCAATCTAGTCGCAGTAGGCGTCAACACGACATTTTTTGTTCAGGAGTCAAGGTTTGCGTTAGGAACTGTGCACACATTTTTCTCGCCTTCAAAACATCTTGGATAATATCTTAAAAAGTTCATTTAGATATTGTGTTCCATTCCGATTTGTGAAACAACAACCGTTGACACACTACGTCCGTACATCCTCTACTTAACACAGCCGGCTCACAACTGATGGGTCTAATGCACAGCTGTTGTTTACAGTTGTTAATTCAAGCTGCCACCGTAATTACGGTGCTGCTGTCGCTTAAACGCCGGGAATGAAATCCGTCTCATCTTTTTGGACGGACAGCGTACCCCGTGCTCGGTGGCAGATGCAATAACACCAGACGCGAATCTAGTTTCACTAATCCACTTTCGCATCCACCTCTTTCGCCACTCTGAGCCGCACTAGGGCTTTATCTGTAGCGACTGCATAATCCTGTTATGTTGCTATATAAACAAGCTTCGTTACTTCACAGCACTTTCGTTGAATGCCTCCACGCCGTGTACGTAATGTGCACAGATGGCGTCCAACTATTTGTAACACTTCCAGAATGAGATTTTCACTCTGCAGCGGAGTGTGCACTGATATGAAACTTCCTGGCAGATTAAAACTTTGTGCCGGATTGAGACTCGAACTCGGGACTGTTATGTATGTTGAAACAGATAATATAAATGTTGATTTGTCTCATATTATTGATGTTCCATATGGCCAAAGTATATTTCGTGGTGGTCGATTTGATTTTGCTTTAACAGAAATTGAGCTCGTACTTTGTCAAGAATGTCTTACTATAGCTATTGTTCGTGTTGTTTAGCTCTAACTTCATTAGCTGACAGTTTGGAGAGTTTTGTTCCTCGGGATGTAGTGGCGTTTAGGACATTGTTTTTCATAAAGGTTATGAAACTAAGGTAGATTTTAGGATTCAGGCCAGGATCCTATCACAGGTAACATGACTTGGAGAAGTGGCAGTCCGGTTGCAAACGTAAGTGAAATTCTGTCAATATATTCACAAAAAACATATGCAGTTTTACATTTCTAATGAAAATCTTATTTTGCATGGTGGTAACGGTGCGAAGAACTACGTCGGCGTCAGTGGGTATTGGGTATACATAACCTTAGCATTTACATGGCTCACATATGGATCTTCTTCCACTTACTAGTTGCCATGGAGGATATTAGGAGAATTCCACCTCTTTAAAAGCATAACCAACATCCATCGGAAGCTCTAATTCCTTGCAACTAAAAGTACTTTAGCCTAGCATTCACACTGGACTGTGTACGCTGTGACAGTTAACCGACTGGTACTCTGTTCTCTGTTGGTGTGGTCCCTGCTCGCTTTACACATTTTCCTTTGGCGCCCTTTTTTTCTGCCTAACGCTGACGGGCAACACTCTAGCCCTTCCTCTTCTATCGTTACAGTTCTATCTACGGAACCTATACAGTGACCAATAAAATATATGATATTTTACAGTTTAGAGTACACGCATAGAAAACATTTGTATTCAGACAAAATAACAAGTAAACATAGATATTAACGAGGTATGCACAAAATATAGATGAAACATTATTTATAAATAAGTATTAACTGCGATTGACATGGGCTGGTGTCACAGGTTGTCCTCAGGTTCTATGTTGCATGTTCAGAAGACATCCCACAAAGTGTTCAAGCAACTTACGGAAACGCACCCCAGTGACGATTTCGACTGCCGCCGATATTTCTACAGGTGCATACCCTGCCATTTTCAAGCCACAAATGCAATGATAGACTCCCGCACAAGGAAATAGAAAACTCGGTATGCGGGGCAGATCCAGAAATACAACACACAGTCACCATAAACGCTAGCGCCACAACACAATCAAAGATGACTAACGTTAGAATTTATCTATCGAGAAAATTAAAACGGATAAGGTAGTACCAACACTGTTCCTCTGTTGTTTGACTAGAGAAAGGTCAGGCTTCCAAAGATAATTGAGGTAAAAACCTCCTTCAATTTGTGAGCATATACTAAGAGATACGTTTTAAGTTTCTCGACGTCTTGTGCTACGTATTATTTCACGGAAACCATGAGATGAAAGAAGACATAAAAGTGCGCTGCATCTTTCCGCAGCCGAAGAAGACTAGGTGCTTCTAGAAATGATCAAGAAGCGCGTTAATCTGTTTCCTCCTAAAGAGAGATTTCTATGAACTTAAATTTGTGTTACGGTAACCTCAATTTGTCCCAAGTATAGACACTCTGACAAATTTCTTTTTATAATCATAGAGTATAACCACTTCTATGCCGCGAAAATCAGGCAATGTTTCACATCGACAGCACGATTCTTTTACGAGCTGAAAACCTCACTAGATGTCCTCCCTCTCTTGTGAGTACTTCTGTTACTCTATGGCGTACCTTATACAGGCATGATGGGACAAAATAACTCATATCCTGCCTCCGAATAAAACACCCTCATTAAAGCATGGCTTCATACCTCTGGATTCCGTGGTGCCTGCGATATTCCAGTTACCGTACACAGTATTTCAACTGCGTGAATTTCATATGTTGACGAGAATTCAGCAGCAAGTTTAAGTTACGTCTTGTCCTCGGTTTTAGCTCTTGACAACTGTGGTAGAACTTTTAAAATTAGTTCAATATCTGGACTTCAGTTTGAACTTTGATGCTGGAGATTTCTGTGCGGTGTAGAGCCTCTGGCTCATCCCTTTTGTATCTAGTATCACCCATCTACACTTGTTTGTTGTACTATTTTATATATTACGTTGAAGCGTTGAATTTCTTATTTTTATCGAAACGTCAGGACTCAGAATAACGTGTGTGTGTGTTTGTGTGTGTGTGTGTGTGTGTGTGTGTGTGTGTGTGTGTGTGTGTGTGTGTCTGTGTCTGTGTGAGCACGCACCTGGTTCATTGATAACAAATTTGTAAATTTGTATTCTTGTTTAGTTTGCACTGTTTGCCACCTTCAATCAAACTACTGTCGTAAGAGATTTTAGTACGGATGCTGCCCAAACTAACATATCACTATTGCCTAACTCGGATGCTGCTAAGGGCGAAGCAGCAGATGACTCTAGTAATCCAGTTGAGCCATGTTAGAGCGGACACGGGAATTGAATCAAAAAACTGCACGCTTACAGAATAGTGTGCGGCATCCTTCAGGGAAACGTTTTGAATTGTATTTTATTTGTAGCTGTAAGTAATCACACTTTTTTTATTGCGAATCCATAGCTATGTTCCTCTTATAGTAACCTACTTTCAACATCTCCAGCATGATAATATCACTCATAGCTGACACTGAAAATGGGGGAACAGAGTACTGACAAAACTGTTCATTACGGTTTTATTTACGATTGTTTACGTTTCAATTTTCTTCAGTTACTTTTAACGAAATATTTTTGTGAAGTTTAAAGAAACAGTGATATTCTCCGGTCTTGTATTTGATAAACTATTTAACTTGACTGCCTAACGTGAGTGATTTCACATAAAGGGTACACAAAGGCACTTACATGTATTAAGATTTTGGGAATTCCCGTGACGTACGGGAGAAACAGTTACTAACAATCGCACCCATTTCTGCTTATGCTAACAACTGTTCCCCGCCTGTACCACTTAATAATTCGCTAATACTGAGTGCGAACTGTGAACATGAAAATGGATATGACTTTCGTTTTCAAGCGGTCCATTTACTCTGCGAAGCTGGGTACTTTCCTCCATTAAACGCCGGCAGCTCAATTACGCCGTCAATTACGTAAATACACCGGTGTGAACGTGGAGATTTGTGGGTGTAGGCAAAAGTTATTGCGTAAGTGTATAATGTAACCCTATCATCAGATGGTCCTGATCCATTGTACTGCATTATCTGCCCATTTAGGTCATTGCGAGATGGGCAACACGTTTCGAATGGTTAGATCGTTTCTCTGTATCAGCGGCTTAAACATTTCAGTTTAAAAACATACTCCCAAAGCTTTGTGCATTAAGTAGGCTACACTTTATCCACAGTATGTTCTGCCTTTAAGCTTTTGGCTATCTGGTCAATTACGTAAGATTGCGCCTCGAAATGACGTAGATCTGTCTAACGCAGCAACAGAGCCTTGAAGATTTTACGCATTTCATTTGCCTGACGTTTAGACATACTCGTATCCTCAACACCCTCCTAGCGCCGGCGCAAGTTACCTGCACACAGATATCGCGAAATATCATTATTTGAAACGTAAATTTACATGGAGGTATTGGTAGGGCAGTTATCTTTATGACTTCCACGACGGAGCACAAGCTAGGATTAGGGACGGATTGGGAAGGAAATCAGCCGTGCCCTTTCAAAGGACCATCCCGGCATTTGCCTGAAACGATTTAGGGATATCACGGAAAACTTAAATCAAGATGGCCGGAGACAGGTTTGAACTGTCGTCCTCCCGAATGCGAGTGCAGTGTGCTAACCACTGCGTCACCCCGCTCAGTCGTAATCTTTGATACTTCTTTTTTACAAGCGAAAAGTATAAAACTATGGATGTTCTGTAGTATCCACATTATTTTCTTTTGGCTTATAAAATTGAAGTTATTCCACCATGAAGCAACGGAAGATCAGTTAACTAACGCTTTATTTTCCGTGTACCAGTGATAAAATTACTCACTTGTGATACGCTATTTTCTGTTTTGCTCTTATTAGGTAAAACACAGTTTATGATCATTTTCTCTGCCGGTGCTGTGGAGACAGCCTGAACAAACAGGCGGTTCTTGTGCGCAATATCACCGGAGTTCACAAAAGTGAGCGGAGCCAGAAGCGAAGCCCAGAACGCAGCATAAGTCGTCCCTGATCGGTCCAGGGAGTGATCCGAATCGAGAAACGTTTACAAACGCTAGATCAATCACTCTGATATCAATGTTACTTATAAAAATCTTGAGAGAATAACGATCAATTGAGGGGAAAGTGCGGGCCCACGCCGGCCGTGGTGGACGAGCGGTTCTAGGTGCATCAGTCCGGAACCGCACGACTGCTACGGTCACAGGTTCGAAACCTGCCTCGGGCATGGATGTGTGTGATGTCCTAAGGTTAGTTGGGTGTACGTAGTTCTAAGTTCTAGGGGACTGATGACCTGAAATGTTAAGTCCCATAGTGATCAGAGCCATTTGAACCTTTTTTGCGGGCCCACGCGACGTACTTGCGACGGGAGCGCCCCACGCGGGAGCGAGCTGTGACCGTTCCACGAAGCCTGAGTATCTCTGACTTATCCTCAAGTCGATACTGAAAGTGGGCGGGGGCTCAGAATCACTGACGGATATTAAACTTTAATTCTCATGTACTTCAGGTTTAATATGCAGCGACAAAAACGTTGAATGCACTTGCAGTCTTTAAAACTGGAATTGCCAATACGTCGGGTTTATACCCGGTCCCAATACAGTATAACTATTTCTTTCATTTCCAAATAAAATGTACTGAACATATCAGTAGCTTCATTGCTGACACATACATGGTGATTTCTCTAAAATATGACTGTCGATACTTCCGGAACTTTTGCGCTGTATTCACTAACTGAAAGTCTCACAGGGTCTCATGACGTTATCCGTCGCATTGCCCTCTATGCCTGTAACAAGTAGTTAACAACGTGGTTTGAAAGCTCTCTGCTGATTGTCTGACCAAGCACTCGCTCTGATCAGGCATTCACTCTGATCAGGCACTCACTCTATGCTTCGAATGTTCAGTTCACAACATAGTTTGGAAACTCCCCCCTGGTTCCCTGAGCAGACACTCGCAGGCGCCGCTAGGTTAACATAATACAGACAAGTGGATAGTCAAATCCAGCATGTCGAAACATACCCTGAAATTTTTCACACAGGGAAAGTACGCCAAAAGAAATTCATTGCCAAAATTTTAGATGCAAAGGCGCACAGCAAGTATTTTTTTATGTTAAAGTTATTCATTTTTTCCTCACGAACAACCGCTTATAACAGCGGTTTGCACAGGTTTTCCTGGCTAACGCGCGATTCTGCGAATAAGCAGACGAAGCTGTGACAAGAGGACGAACATAGCGAGAGTAGCGGGCAATCCAGAGTGCACGCACGCGAATTTTAAGCACTTAAGCCGCACAAAAATGTCTCAAATCATTAATTTTTGAGTAACTTGCAGTTCATATCGAGAGTTAAACTGTTTCAGATATAATTTTTACACAAGAAAATCAAGGTAGTGTATGATGCTATATTATAGATGACTTTCATCAATCGGGACTTAATATGTTGACACAAAATATTTTATATCAGTTCCTTCAGACATTGCCGGGCCGAGTGACCGAGCGGTTCTAGGCGCTTCAGTCTGGAACCGAGCGACCGCTACGGTCGCAGGTTCGAATCCTGCCTCGGGCATGGATGTTTGTGATGTCCTTGGGGTAGTTAGGTTTAAGTAGTTCTAAGTTCTAGGGGACTGATGACCTCAGCTGTTAAGTCCCATAGTGCTCAGAGCCATTTGAACCATTTTTGAACCTTCAGACATTTCTTACGATAATTTTTGAACGATGTATATTTTACTAATAATGAAACAGTTCCTTGTAGTCGTCACGAAAATGCGAAGTGTCCATTGGAAGACGAAAACAAACATTTTCCTTTCACACTTGATAAAAGAAAAATGAATGCATTCAGGCACTTCACAGTAATTACTAGTTTTATTTAGGCAGATTTGGGATGCAATAATACGTGGTCGTGCAACTGTTGTGCATATTGAGCTACGTACCAGGCATACTTGATCAAATTCGTAAAATGTGACAATGCAAACTGACAATGCAGAAATGTCTCAAGTTTAACAATATTGTTCCACTGATAAACCTGAACTGACAAAGAGCTAACGAAGATTATAACGCCCAACAATTTTCTGAAGAATGTTTTGGACTGTTGAAAAATTGTTCTATAGAGAGACTGAATCACGGTATTAATTCTGGGTGGAATCCGAATTATATTAAGCCTTTTCGTCATCCTCGTAAAGACAGAGAGGCTGTTATGTCCAGGCCAGGAGCCCAACAGAAACAGTGAATTATTTTCTACAAATGATAGGAAGACGTTTCAGATGTAACACTGAACATTATATTCCCCCATTTTTTCAGCTTTTGGTACGTCGCTTACAAGACTTTTGCAAGTAAACAGTTTTTTCCTAATTTTTAGTCCTAATTTGCCTGTAAGTCACAAACATATGGCCCACAATTTTATACGAGCTGTTACAGCGTGATTACCTGTAAATACCACATTAATGCAATAAATGCTCAAAATGATGTCCGTCAACCTCAGCGCATTTGGGAATACGTGTAACGACATTCCTCTCAACAGCGAGTAGTTCGCCTTCCGTAATGTTCGCACATGCATTGACAATGCGCTGATGCATTTTGTCACGCGTTGTCGGTGGATCACGATAGCAAATGTCCTTCAACTTTCCCCACAGAAAGAAATCCTGGGACGTCAGATCTGGCGAAAATGCGGGCCTTGGTATGGTGCTTCAACGACCAATACACCTGTCAGCAAATATGCTATTCAATACCGCTTCAACCGCGCGTGAGCTATGTGCCGGACATCCATCATGTTGGAAGTACATCGCCATTCTGTTATGCAGTGAAACATCTTGTAGTAACATCGGTAGAATATTACAAAGGAAATCAGCATACATTGCACCATTTAGATTGCCATCGATAAAATGGGGGCCAATTGTCCTTCCTCCCATAATACCGCACCATACATTAAACCGCCAAGATCACTGATGTTCCACTTGTCGCAGCCATCGTGGATTTTCCGTTGCCCAACAGTGCATATTATGCCGGTTTACGTTACCGCTGTTGGTGAATGACACTTCGTCGCTAAATAGAACGCGTGCAAAAAATCTGTCATCGTCCCGTAATTTCTCTCGTGCCCAATGGCAGAACTGTGCACGACGTTCAAAGTCGTCGCTATGCAATTCCTGGTGCATAGAAATATGGTACGGCTGCAATCGATGTTGATGTAGCATTCTCAACACCAAAGTTTTTGGGATTCCCGATTCTCATGCAAATTGTCTGCTAATGATGTGCGGATTAGCCGCGACAGCTGCTAAAACACCAACTTGGGCATCATAAGTTGTTGCAGGTCGTGGTTGACGTTTCACATGTGGCTGAACACTTCCTGTTTCCTTAAATAACGTAACTATCCGGCGAACGGTCCGGACACTTGTATGATGTCGTCCAGGATACCGAGAAGCATACAAAGCACAAGCCCGTTGGGAAGTTTGATCACAATAGCCATACATCAACACGATATCAACCTTTTCCGAAATTGGTAAACGGTCCATTTTAATGCGGGTAATGTATCACGAAGCAAATACGATCCGCACTAGCGGAATGTTACGTGATACCACGTATTTATACTTTGTGACTATTACAGCGCCATCTATCACAAAACGAAAAAAGTGGTCCAACTAAAACATTCATATTTCTTTACGTACTAAACGAATATGTAATCAAAATGGGGGTTTCTATTTTTAAAAAACGCAGTTGATATCCGTTTGATCCATGGCAGCGCCATCTAGCGGGCCAACCATAGCGCCATCTGGTTTCCCCCTTCAAGCTACACGAGTTTCGTTCTTTGTGGTTTTTTCGTTTGATGCTTATTTCGTGAGATATTTGGCCTGCTCACGATCAATGGCCCACCCTATATATATATATATATATATATATATATATATATATATATATATATATATATATAGGGTGGTCCATATATATATGCTCATTAGTGGGCAGAGGCCCTTCCTTCGAATCCTGGCCTTGGTACAAACACTTTAATTCATTGCTTCTGTCTCTATTCGTTATCATAGCTAAAGTTGAGACTTGATATGTTTCTGCCACATATAATTTCATATTAAGCTTGGAAATAATTCCCGGTGGGGTCAGGGATTTTCTCTGCCTCGTGATGACTGGGTGTTGTGTGATGTCCTTAGGTTAGTTATGTTTAAGTGGTTCTAAGTTCTAGGGGACTGATGACCATAGATATTAAGTCCCATAGTGCTCAGAGCCATTTGAACCATCTTTTGGAAATAATTAACCACATTAGGTCAAAGAGTCCCACAATTGTTCTAAGTGCACTAATCAGTCAAAATATTATGACTTGTACCCACCTGCTGGCATTGCGGATGACACGTTAGACACTGACGTGACAAAAATCATGAGATAGCTATATGAACATATACAGGTAGTGGTAGTATAGAGAACACAAGGTATAGAAGGGCAGCACAGAGTGGATTTACAGTCTTTGAGTGTGGAATGCTAAGTGGAACTAGACGCATGAGACTTTCCGTTTCGGAAATACTCGGAAATTCAGTATTCCGAGATCTACAGTGTGAAGAGCGTGCCGAGAATACCAAATTTCAGGTATTACTCCTCACCACGGACAATGCGGTGGCCGACGACCTTCACTTAACGATCGAGAGCAGTGGCATTTGTGCATAACTGTCAGTGCTAACAGACAAGCAACACTACGCGAAATACCGCAAAATTCAGTACGGGACGTAAGTCGAACTTATCCGTTAGGACAGCGCAGTGGACTGATGACCTCAGCAGTTAAGTCCCATAGTGCTCAGAGGCATTTGAACCACAGCGCAGCGAAATTTGGCGTTAATGGGCTATGGTAGCACACGACCGACGCGAGTGCCTTTGTAAACAGCACGACATCGTCTGCAACGCCTCACCTGGGCTCGTGAGCATATCGGTTGGACCCTGAGTACTGGAAAACCGTGGCCTGGTCAGATGAGTCCCGATTTCATTTGTTAAGAGCTGATAGTAGAATTCGAGTGTGGTGCATATCCCACGAAGCCATGGACCCAAGCAGTCAACAAGGCACTGTGCAAGTTGGTGGTGGCTCAATAACGGTATGCGTTGTGCTTACATGGAATGGACTGGGCCCTCTGGTCGAACTAGATCGATCATTTATTGGAAATTGATACGCTCGGCTGCTAGGAGACCATTTGCATTCATTCATGGACTTCATGTTCCCAAACAACAATGGAATTTTTATGGATGACAGTGTGCCATGTCATCGGGTCATAATTGTTCGTGATTGGTTTCAAGAACATTCTGGACAATTCGAACAAATGATTTGGCCATCCAGACCGCCTGACGTGTATCCCATCGAAAATTTATAGAACGGGATCGAGAGGTCAGTTATGGACGGCTGTAGAGGCTGCATGGCTAAATATTTCCGCAGGGGACTTCCAACGACTTGTGGAGCCCATGCCACGTCAAGTTGCTGCACAACGCCGGGCAAAATAAGGTCCGCCACGAAGTTAGGAAATATCCCATGACTTTTGTCACGTCATTGTACAAGCGGAGCAGAGACGAATGGGGAATTATTCTATCTAGGATACAGGTCGCAAATGGGGAAATACAGCGATAAAAGCAACTACGACAAAGAACAGAATGTTATGTCCCGATGTCTACGAACGAGAATCTTTGAAACAGCGAAGCTGATCGGCTGTTCGGATGCTAATGCCGTGAGCATCTGTGGATGGTGTTTCAAGTACCGTGAATCTTCAAGTGTTGGGTGTCCACGTCTCATCAAAAAACGTATAGCAGGCCAGGTGACTATCTGTGGCAGATCTGACGACGGATTACTATGCTGGTGCAGACAAGTGTTTCGGAGCATACCAGTCACCACACATTGAACACCAGGCTCCGCGGCAGACGACACCTACGTGTTCTCATGCTGCCCCAACGTTATTAGCAGTTACGATTGCAGCTGGCACAAGATGATAGGAACTGAACTGTACATCAACGGAAACTTGTCGTGTGGCCGGATGAATCACGATTCTTGTTACACCAAGTAGATTGTCATGTCCGGATATACCGTCATCCAGGTTCAAAAAAATGGTTCAAATGGCTCTGAGCACTATGGGACTCAACTGCTGAGGTCATTAGTCCCCTAGAACTTAGAACTAGTTAAAGCTAACTAACCTAAGGACATCACAAACATCCATGCCCGAGGCAGGATTCGAACCTGCGACCGTAGCGGTCTTGCGGTTCCAGACTGCAGCGCCTTTAACCGCACGGCCACTTCGGCCGGCCCGTCATCCAGGAGAATGACTGCTTGAAACATGTACCGCACCACGGACGTATGCATGTAGGGGTACTACTATGCTATGGAAACTTTCATCTGGGCTTCCATGGGACCTGTAGTAGTAATCTGGCTCACAAAGACAGCTGAGGCCTATTTTAACATTATTGCAGACCACCTGCATCCCTTCATGCTTGATGTGTTCCACGATGGCGATGACATATTCCAACAGGATAACTGTCCGTGTCACGAGGTAAGAATCGTGTTACAGTGGATCGAGGAACATGATGGTGCAATCAATTTGATGTCTTTTTCCACTAATAAAAGCGCTCTGAACCCGATGGAAAACTTCTCGGAGGATACTTGGCTCGACGTCTGTGCCCAAAAATTACCCTCCCGTAATTTACAAACATTTCGTGACCTGAGCATAGGCATCTGGTGCCATATTCCTCCGAAAACATACTAAGAACTTTTATAACTATGCCACGCAAAATCGATGTTATCTTTCTTTCCAAAGGTGGACGAACACGGCATTAAGCAGGTCACCATGAAGTTTTGGTTCCTCAGAGTGTCTTTCATTTATAAAAGACAAACCATCCCAAAATTTATTTTATTTTTTTTGCTAATACCTTAGTTGAGCATCAAATTATGAAATTCTGTATACAGGGAGAATCCAAAGTAGCTTTCCTATGTCGCGTCTGGTTATTAGGAAGTATGGAAGTTAAGTTTATTGAATTTTTTGTTAGAAATTGTTTTTAAATGGCCCACTAGCTGTTTATTTTATGAGATTTTCGAATGTATGCCGATTAGAATAAGCAATATGATAGTTGAGACGGTGGTAGACTGATTTAACCCTTTCAGACGACCTGGATACAATTGTGTAAATTAAATTTTACTGTGTCTTAACTGCAACAGAAGTATTTTTTTCCTAAGGAAACCTGAGATATGCATTTGTGAATGCTCAGCCTTTGCATAGTGTGCAATTGCTACCAACGTTTGGGCACCAACATGAAAATATCAGAAAGCCAATGCAGCAGTGCGCAGCAGTTCGTCACGAAGAGAATTCACGGATGTGTTCGGTTCGCTATATTCCACTGTATAATTGAATATTGTTATTTTTCATGGTAATTATTGAATGATCATTTTAATATTTATTACAATAGAGAATAATTCGTAATTATTTTAGTCCATAAAATGAAACAATGTGTACTAAGTATGATCTTGCATGGGCAGTATGGAACATTCACCTCACAGAAATCAAGAGTGTGAAAATCGAGGTCAAAACTAAGACTATGGTGTGGGTACTGCTTTTGGCCAATAGATGGTCAAAATTGCTTTTGCTTGATTCTTGGTCTGCTTGTAAAAATCTTACTCCTATAGGGCAAAATATTCCTCCTGAACAGTGTGTGACATTGCAATTCATACCACCTGGAACCGCTGGATAGTTGCAGGCTCTGGTAGATAGATTTTTGCTTCCCTATAAAACATATTTTCGCATTATCTGAAGCTACGCCTTGAAGGATAGCCAGTTTCACGATAAGCTCCACGACAGAGTGTTTCGCATTCGGTTACATGCCATCACATTCCGTCAGTTCTCATCGCACCGTTACACTAATATGATTCGATATGCAATCTTTAAGAGTGGTTACCTAGCTGAACGCCCTGCACAGTTTGTAACTCCCAAAGAGATCGTTTCATTCGGTGTTCATGGTCCAAGTTAATGCTTTGTTTTGAATATTTCTGGAATGTCGACGACATCCATTTTGTGAAGTGTAAAACATACATCTCATAGACGGTTGATCTCTGCACCTCCCGGGCACTCATTTTCTGATGCCCATGGTGAGTCATTAGCGACTAATATTTTTGCCAGTCATAGTTACTAACACAACACTTTCAAATGCGCATTACTAAAGCTTAAACTTGCGACCTCGCACTCAGGGTGTTCTTGTGAGTCAATAGTAAAGGAAACTAAGCAAAATTTCGAAACGAAATTAACGTTTAAAGAGAAGAAATAGTACTTTTACTTCGCCGATTGTACCTCTCTCAGAGATGACAAAGAACTTGAAAGAGAAGCTGCCAGCCGCGGTGGCCGAGCGGTTCTAGGCGCTTCAGTCTGGAACCACGCGACCGCTACGGTCGCAGGTTCGAATCCTGCCTCGGGCATGGATGTGTGTGATGTTCTTAGGTTGGTTAGGTTTAAGTGGTTCTAAGTTCTAGGGGACTGATGACCTCATATGTTAAGTCCCATAGTGCTCAGAGCCATTTGAACAATTTGAAGAGAAGCTGATTAGAATGGATAGTATCTTGAGGTGAGGTTAAAAGATGCAAATTAACAAAAGTAAAACAAGGAAAATGGAAGACAGTTGAATTACATAAGACGATCCCGAGGAAATCGGATTAGGAAATGAGTCACTAAAAGTAGTACATGAATTTTGGTATGTCGATTGAAAATTAACTGACAATGGCTGTAGTAGACAGGATATAAAATGCAGAAGGGCAATCACAAGAAAATCGCTTCTGTAAAAGAGGATTTTGTTAACATCTAATGTAACTTTACATCTACATCTACATTTATACTCCGCAAGCCACCCAACGGGCACTTTACGTGCCACTGTCATTACCTCCCTTTTCTGTTCCAGTCGCGTATTGTTCGCGGGAAGAACGACTGTCTGAAAGCCTCCGTGCGCGCTCGAATCTCTCTAATTTTACATTCGTGATCTCCTCGGGAGGTATAAGTAGGGGGAAGCAATATATTCGATACCTCATCCAGAAACGCACCCTCTCGAAACCTGGCGAGCAAGCTACACCGCGATGCAGAGCGCCTCTCTTGCCGAGTCTGCCACTTGAGTTTGCTAAACATCTCCGTAACGCTATCACGGTTACCAAATAACCCTGTGATGAAACGCGCCGCTCTTCTTTGGATCTTCTCTATCTCCTCCGTCAACCCGATCTGGTACGGATCCCACACTGATGAGCAGCACTCAAGTATATGTCGAACGAGTGTTTTGTAAGCCACCTCCTTTGCTGATGGACTACATTTTCTAAGGACTCTCCCAATGAACATCAACCTGGTACCCGCCTTACCAACAATTAATTTTATATGATCATTCCACTTCAAATCGTTCCGCACGCATACTCCCAGATATTTTACAGAAGTAACTGCTACCAGTGTTTTTTCCGTAATCATATAATCATACAATAAAGGATCCTTCTTTCTATGTATTCGCAATACATTACATTTGTCTATGTTAACGGTCAGTTGCCACTCCCTGCACCAAGTGCCTATTCGCTGCAGATCTTCCTGCATTTCGCTACAATTTTCTAATGCTGCAACTTCTCCGTATACTACAGCATCATCCGCGAAAAGCCGCATGGAACTTCCGACACTATCTACTAGGTCATTTATATATATTGTGAAAAGCAATGGTCCTATAACACTCCCCTGTGGCAAGCCAGAGGTTACTTTAACGTCTGCATACGTCTCTCCATTGATAACAACATGCTGTGTTCTGTTTGCTAAATACTCTTCAATCCAGCCACACAGCTGGTCTGATATTCCGTAGGCTCTTACTTTGTTTATCAGGCGACAGTGCGGAACTGTATCGAACGCCTTCCGGAAGTCAAGGAAATTAGCATGTACCTGGGAGCCTGTATCTAATATTTTCTGGGTCTCATGAACAAATAAAGCGAGTTGGGTCTCACACGATCGCTGTTTCCGGATTCCCATGTTGATTCCTACAGAGTAGATTCTGGGTTTCCAAAAACGACATGATACTCGAGCAAAAAACATGTTCTAAAATTCAACAACAGATCGACGTCAGAAATATAGGTCTATAGTTTTGCGCATCTGCTCGACGACCCTTCTTGAAGACTGGGACTACCTGTGCTCTTTTCTAATCATTTGGAACCTTCCGTTCCTCTAGACTTGTGGTACAAGGCTGTTAGAAGGGCGGCAAGTTCTTTCGCGTACTCTGTGTCGAATCGAATTGGTATCCCGTCAGGTCCAGTGGACTTTCCTCTGTTGAGTGATTCCAGTTGCTTTCCTATTCCTTGGACACTTATTTCGATGTCAGCCATTTTTTCGTTTGTGCGAGGATTTAGAGAAGGAACTGCAGTGCGGTCTTCCTCTGTGAAACAGCTTTGGAAAAAGGTGTTTAGTATTTCAGATTTACGCGTGTCATCCTCTGTTTTAATGCCATCATCATCCCGGAGTGTCTGGATATGCTGTTTCGAGCCACTTACTGATTTAACGTAAGACCAGAACTTCCTAGGATTTTCTGTCAAGTCGGTACATAGAATTTTACTTTCGAATTCACTGAACGCTTCACGCATAGCCCTCCTTACGCTACCTTTGACATCGTTTAGCTTCTGTTTGTCTGAGAGGTTTTGGCTGCGTTTTAACTTAGAGTGAAGCTCCCTTTGCTTTCACAGTAGTTTCCTAACTTTGTTGTTGTACCACGGTGGGTTTTTCCCGTCCCTCACAGTTTTACTCGGCACGTACCTGTCTAAAACGCATTTTACGATTGCCTTGGACACTCAACATTGTCAGTGTCGGAACAGAAATTTTCGTTTTGATCTGTTAGGTAGTCTGTAATCTGCCTTCTATTACTCTTACTAAACAGATAAACCTTCCTCGCTTTTTTTATATTCCTACTAACTCCCATATTCAAGGATGCTGCAACGGCCTTATGATCACTGATTCCCTGTTCTGTACATACAGAGTCGAAAAGTTCGGGTCTGTTTGTTATCAGTAGGTCCAAGATGTTATCTCCACGAGTCGGTTCTCTGTTTAATTGCTCGAGGTAATTTTCGGATAGTGCACTCAGTATAATGTCACTCGATGCTCTGTCCCTACCACCCGTCCTAAACATCCGAGTGTCCCAGTCTATATCTGGTAAATTGAAATCTCCACCTAAGACTATAACATGCTGAGAAAATTTATGTGAAATGTATTCCAAATTTTCTCTCAGTTGTTCTGCCACTAATGCTGCTGAGTCGGGAGGTCGGTAAAAGGAGCCAATTATTAACCTAGCTCGGTTGTTGAGTGTAACCTCCACCCATAATAATTCACAGGAACTATCCACTTCTATTTCACTACAGGATAAACTACTACTAACAGCGACGAACACTCCACCACCGGTTGCATGCAATCTATCCTTTCTAAACACCGTCTGTACCTTTGTAAAAATTTCGGCAGAATTTATCTCTGTCTTCAACCAGCTTTCTGTACCTATAACGATTTCGGCTTCGGTGCTTTCTATCAGCGCTTGAAGTTCCGGTACTTTACCAACGCAGCTTCGACAGTTTACAATTACAATACCGATTGCTGCTTGGTCCCCGCATGTCCTGACTTTGCCCTGCACCCGTTGAGGCTGTTGCCCTTTCTGTACTTGCCCAAGGCCATCTAACCTAAAAAACCGCCCAGCCCACGCCACACAGCCCCTGCTACCCGTGTAGCCTCTTGCTGCGTGTAGTGAACTCCTGACCTATCCAGCGGAACCCGAAACCCCACCATCCTATGGCGCAAGTCGAGGAATCTGCAGCCCACACGGTCGCGGAACCGTCTGAGCCTCTGATTCAGACCCTCCACTCGGCTCTGTACCAAAGGTCCGCAGTCAGTCCTGTCGACGATGCTGCAGATGGTGAGCTCTGCTTTCATCCCGCTAGCGAGACTGGCAGTCTTCACCAAATCAGATAGCCGCCGGAAGCCAGAGAGGATTTCCTCCGATCCATAGCGACACACATCATTGGTGCCGACATGAGCGACCACCGGCAGATGGCTGCACCCTGTACCCTTCATGGCATCCGGAAGGACCTTTTCCACATCTGGAATGACTACACCCGGTATGCACACGGAGTGCACATTGATTTTCTTCCCCTCTCTTGCTGTCATATCCCTAAAATGATGGGAAACATTTTCTAAGTGTATTTGTCTAGAGTGTAGCCTTGCTTAGAAGTGAAACGTGGACGACAAACAGCTCAGACGTGAAAAGAGTAGGAGCTTTACAAATGTATTGCTACAGACTAATACTAAAGATTAGAGGGTTAGATGGAATAATTATTGAGGAGGTACTGAAGCTATTCGGGGAAAAAATAAATTATGCCTCAACTTAGCTAAACTACGGGATCGGTTGATAGGGTACATCCTGAGGTCTGTTGTTATTGTTGTGGTCTTCAGTCCTGAGACTTGTTTGATTCAGCTCTCCATGCTACTCTCTCCTGTGCAAGCTTCTTCATCTCCCAGTATCTACTGCAGCCGACACCCTTTTGAATCTGCTTAGTGTATTCATCTCTTGGTCTCCCTCTACGATTTTTACCCTCCACGCTGCCCTCCAATACTAAATTGGTGATCCCTTGATGCCTCAGAACATGTCCTACAAACCGATCCCTTCTTCTAGTCAACTTGTGCCACAATCTCCTCTTCTCCCCAATTCTGTTCAATACCTCCTCGTTAGTTATGTGATCAACCCATCTAATCTTCAGCATTCTTCTGTAGCACCACATTTCGAAAGCTTCTATTCTCTTCCTGTCTAAACTATTTATCGTCCACGTTTCACTTCCATACATGGCTACACTCCATACAAATACTTTCAGAAACGACTTCCTGACGTTTAAATCTATACTTCAGAAACACTTTCCTTGCCATTGCCAGTCTACATTTTATATCCTCTTTACTTCGACCATCATCAGTTATTTTGCTCCCCAAATAGCAAAACTCATCTACTACTTTTCAAGTGTCTCATTTTCTAATCTAATTCCCTCAGCATCACCCGACTTAATTCGACTACATTCCATTATCCTCATTTTGCTTTTGTTGATGTTCATCTTATACCCTCCTTTCAAGACACTGTCGATTCCGTTCAACTACTCTTCCAAGTCCTTTGCTGTCTCTGACAGAATTACAATGTCATCGGCGAACCTCAAAGTTTTTATTTCTTCTCCATGGATTTTAATACCCACTCCGAACTTTTCTTTTGTTTCCGTTACTGCTTGCTCAATATACAGATTGAATAACATCGGGGATAGGCTACAACCCTGTCTCACTCCTTCCCAACCACTGCTCCCCTTTCATACCCCTCGACTCTTATAACTGCCATCTGCTTTCTGTACAAATTGTAAATAGCCTTTCGCTCCCTGTATTTTACCCCTGCCACCTTCAGAATTTGAAACAAAGTATTCCAATCAACATTGTCAAAAGCTTTCTCTAAGTCTACAAATGCTAGAATCGTAGGTTTGCCTTTCCTTACTCTTTCTTCTAACCTGAGGTCTGAAGGTATCTTTAATTTGGTGATGGGGGAAGTGTGGTGGGAGGAGGGGTGAAGGTGGGGTAAAAACTGTGGAGCTGTAGAGGGTGACCAAGTGTTGGCTATAGTAGACAGGTTCTAATGTATATAGGCTGCAATACTTAAGTAGAGATGAAAAGGCTTGCGTAGTACATACTATTATGAAAAGCTGCATTAAACCGGACCTGACCACAAGAGCATCAATCCAGCCGAATGTTTATTGACTGTGCAGGTTAGATTTTAAGTTCTGCCCTCGGGCATTCTGCAAGCGAGTGAAAGTGGTGGCAGACGGCGGCGCGGCATCACTGCGAGAAACACGAGCCGGGAAGAGCCGTGGCGGACGGCAGACGGCGGACGGCGGAGCCAGCTATCGACCAGCGCGGCCGTGATTAATTAGGCCGGCCCAGCACACTGCTGCGACGTGCGCCACGCTTCTTCTCCCTCGGCGCTGCTTACGTCCACAGACATACTTATTGCGTAATGTGAGTGCCCTTTGCACCTGAAGGATATGTCATGCTTCGCGTCTCGTTGCGACGATAACGTTTACGACAAACGTAAATGATCTAGTGTATATTGTCAGAAGTTCCATTAGTGGCGCAGATCATACTGAGACAATGCGATATGCGATACGACACGTTGCAATAAAGGTCGCGGGTCGCGACATTTCTCGACACTCGTTTTCCCACTGTAGCGATACAACGAGAACTAAGACGGCACGTATCACGTTCCTGCCTCAGTGGCAACCATGGGCCCTCTTGTGAAGAGGACGTTATTGGTCAAAGAGACAGGGAGTATTGCGTGCATTCGCACAATGATATGAGTCATAGTTCGGCTGTGCTTTACGGTGAGCTCTTTCAACACGAACACAGATTCCACCACTTGAGTCCAGATAGTCTCCAGTTCAGAGCAGCCGGCCGGGGTGGCCGAGCGGTTGTAGGCGCTACAGTCTGGAGCTGCGCGACCGCTACGGTCGCAGGTTCGAATCCTGCCTCGGGCATGGATGTGTGTGATGTCCTTAGGTTAGTTAGGTTTAAGTAGTTCTAAGTTCTAGGGGACTGATGAACTCAGCAGTTAAGTCCCATAGTACTCAGAGCCATTTGAACCATTTAGTTCAGAGCAACTAGTATCAGATACTCTCAAATTTTCAACTTGCTATTTCTCCTGCTAAGAAGCTACTCGTTACAATTGTTTGAGTGACGTTAAAAATGCCACTATGAAAGATTTATTTTTAGTAAGAATACCTAGTACGGCACTTCATTCATTGTGACACATATATAAATAATGGTAAAATATTAAGCCAGAATATTATTTCTACAACTTTTGGGTTTCGAAAAGTAGTATATGATTCAACTTGAAGAGTATTCACAAGAAACGTTGTTGGATTTCAAGTTAAGTCAGTCACTATCGATGTTGTAGTAGTGGGTGATGAACTCTGCGTAGGAGTAGACAATGTGTTTGAAGAAGTAGAAGAAGCACATGATAATAAGGAAATTCCCAACGCGTCCTTCTCAGTTTCGTCCAACTACTCATTTAGAAGTAACAGGAATTTAGCTCTCAGATCTCTTGTATACCTGTCCTAAGCTTTCGTGAAATCAGGGAGCACAGACTGAAGAAACGTACTGTCAGTATCATCAGCTTCCCGCTGTTTTTTTCATTTCAGTAAGCTTTTTCATTTCCATCTTCGGCTTCTATCGGCAACATACGAAGAAGAGAAACACTAGACAACTCTGCACACAACATAGCAGGCATCAATAGACCTCCCATGTAGCGCGTAGCTGCCAACCTCGTCGTGCACAACCTCCACCATACAGGTTTACCCAATGGCCGTTAACAATTGAAAATTTAATACTTCACGGCATAATGTAGGTAGAGAACTAAAAATTGACACACATGCTCGAAATGACATGGGTGTTACTGAAACCAAAAAGTATCCAAATTGACCAACAGATGGCTCTTCATGTAATACAAAAGCAGTGATAATTTGTAGCAAAGACTAAATTATTTATAACAAATGTTCACCATGTCGGTGGCCATTCTACAACTGTACCTGTAGTCGAGGGACAATGTCGTGAATAGCACTGTACAACATGTCACTAGTTACGGTGAGAAATTGCCGTCGGATGCTGTCCTTTAGCATCTCTAATGAGTCCGGACGATCACGGTAGACTTGCGACCACAAGTAACACTAAAACCAATAGTCACACAGACTGAGGTCTGAGGACCTGGGAGGCCAAGCATAACGGAAGCGGTGCCTCACATCGCCATCCTCACCAAACGATGTGCGCAAGAGATCTTTCACACGTATAGTAATGTGGGTTGGAGAGCCATCCCGTATAAAAGTCATAGTGTTTATCAGCCAGGCTAGAGACGATGCGATTCGGTAACATATCAGCGCAACTCGCACCCGTCACACTGACAATTTGAAAAGCAGCACCCTGCATTTCCTCGGAAAAAGATGTTCCGATCACAACTGATGTGGTAGATCCACGCCACACCGTGACTTTCTCGTAATGTAATGGAGTTCCCTCGACAGTTCTAGCATTTTCGGCAGCTCAAATTCAGCTCATTTTATACACTGACACGTAACCGTACACCGCCATCTGTTGCTCAATTTTTGTGTTAGGTTTGATTTCTATAAAACACCATGACATTTGTGTGAAGTTTTACTTCTCTACCTACATTATTCCGTGATCTAGTGAATTTTCTAATGTTAATGAACTTTTGGGTCACCCTGCCTCTCACGTATGTTATGGAGAATGGAAAGAAGAATGACTTTCTTTCACCGTTAAGAACAATTTAGATGTTTTAGCTGTATTTCTCATGCGGCAATTAATGAAATAACATACACCAAATGTAAATTAGCCAGCGACTAAATCCTTCACAGCATACTTTCCAAAATATGAGCCATGTTTTAGCTATTCTCCAAGTATCAAAATAAATATCGGCATTAGTGAAAAGAAAACCGGTTCATTATCAAGCTGTGATATGGAACTACAACATGCAAAGAAACTCATTTTTTAACTAAAATGGTTTTATTTTTTTACGCGGAAATTAAAAGGTTTATTAAGAAACTAATTAGAGAGATGGATGTATCTTTGCTTCATTTATATAAAATAATTTTCTTCGAGGCACATCTGATCACTCAAAAATTGTATCATATGACAAAGTTGTGTGGAGAAACCACACCCCCTGTTGCGTCAGGTAATACGATAGAGATATGAGGCGGAGTGAACCTTTTATGGGAGGAGGGCGAAAAATGTAAACAGTTCTTTAAAAAGTCTTTACAGCCGCAGTTAGCAAGGTAGGTATCTGAAATTTTCCACTTGCATAGCAAAAGAGCGATATAGTAATGGAAAAAAGTAAGTGGCCCACGATTGGTAATTTGTCTCAAATTTTAATTTTTGGAAAATTTTTTGTCTACTTTTCAAAAGCCATAACTGAAACCTTAATCCTGCAATCAGTCTGGAAATTTTACTGTAAAATCCTAAGAGGGTTATAATATCACTGAATTTCAATTATTAATTTGAATTTAAAATATTATTATTTACAAAGTTTAGAATTATGTGCAATCAAAATTAATTATTTTTTTGATAACATACAACTCGGTAAATCATAGTTTAACTGAATGTATTATATACCATTAGATCCAATGGGAGATCTATATGTTTTGGACGACTCCTGACAATATCATTGCATTACTTCGTATATTCTTTTGAGAAAAGCCTTCTAATAATACGAAAAGTGTGGAACAGACAAAAAGCAGTTTAAAGGTTTAGATCATATCTTCCACATTTAATAGGCTTACCTGTGTTTCAAAATCCTCCATACTGATACTCCTCATACTCCAGGTTTTTCTTCTCTCCCCTTCTAATCTGTCTGGTCTGTATTTGTAGATTATACAGCTTTCTGTCAGCATGTTAATCCCGCTCTGATAGATGGTGTAAAATGCTTTTCCAGTAAACGCAGCAGGATTTACACCAGTTCTCTTCATCACTTTAATTCTGTCGTTAATTCCCTCACTGTAACATAAAGTATCTTTTACGAGCATCCAAATTAAATTATTTAGGTTGTCATTCGCATTTTGTGTTTTCCCATGAAGACACTTCCTCAATAAATCGTGATTTCCTAGGAACTGGCATGTGGGCTCAATTGCGTTCATATCTGCTTCTGGTAGTAAGTGCTTATGAAGATAAGTTTCATTTATTGTGCTGTACTTACATCAGCCGTCTTTCGGGGACAGATTATGCATTAGTCTTTGGTCGGTTGATAGCTTGTGAAAACCCACACTGCACGCCTCATCCCCTCTACATTGTTTGCATTTGTCCTAATAGCTCTCCCATAATATAACTGAAGAGAATCAATTTCTGTAAGTTGTTTTACATCCTCAAGGGTTTCACATCTCTTCGCGTTCAACAAGCGACTAATCCTATTATAAAGCCTCTTTTGGATGTGGCCCGCACGTTCCAACTTTTGTGTTGAAGTTTTGTATGGTTTATTATCTATTAAATCTTTGAAGGAATAAGAGTCCCCCTCACCATTTCCCCAAATGTCTAAAAATGTAGTAGTGGCTGCTACTGCAGAGTCTAAAATTTAAATATTATAAAGGCATTTCTAATGCTGATATCAAGATAAAATTTGTACACAATATAGATTAACCTCTGTAGATTAAGAAAAAGTATTTATGAAAATTAGATTTTTTGAACCGATATCTGTAGCATCCCCCTCTCAGTCGCTTCAACTACTATTCTGTGTGCTCCACCAATGCACGTTGTTTATGCTTCTTTTGGCGGTTTTTAAAAGCGGAATTTTATGTGCTCATTCCGTAGAGCAGCCCCAGATTAGTCTAGTGCGATATCTGTTTTATCGATATGTATAAACAGTGACAGTAAAACATGAAGAATATACAGTAATCCAGCAGCGACTCGCACTCACCAGGAACCCACATCAACATCACAGTGGCTTCATCAAGAGTAAGCAAGTGACAGCTTTCCTGGACCCGTCGCACTAAGGGATGGGCAGTGTACAGCACATAGATGCGCTGAGACAGTCGAAGCAGATGACGCAATCGAAAAGCATGTGTCGCCGGACGTAGTGCGTGGACTTCAGATGTTAAGTCCCATAGTGTTCAGAGCCTATGGTTAGGTAGGTTCAAGTAGTTCTAAATTCTAGGGGACTGATGACCTCAGATGTTAAGTCCCATAGTACTCAGAGCTAGTTGAACCATTTGAACCACAGTGGTCATCGCAACTGCACGGACTAGCCTAGCACACCTTCCATTAGAACCAAATTCTGCGCTTCCAACATAATGCACCTTGCCCATTATCCCCATTATTCGCAGGATTACGCCTATTCCCGTAAGAGTTCGAGCCTGGTGTGCATCGGCGCTGAAGATATCATTGGCCGTCCTCGAAATAATTATCGGTGAAGCGCCAAAGAAACTAGTATACGCATGCGTATTCAAATACAGAGATATGTAAGCAAGCAGAATACGACGCTGCGGTCGGCAACGTATATATAAGACATCAAGTGTCTGGCGCAGTTTTTAGATCGGTTACTGCTGCTACAATGGCAGGTTATCAAGACTGAGTTTGAACGTGGTTTTATAGTCGGTGCACAAGCAATGGGACACAGGATCTCCGAGGTGACGATGAAATGAAGATTATCCCTTACGCCCATTTTCCAAGTGTACCGTGAATATTAGGCATCCGGTCAGATATCAATCTCCGACTTCGCTGCGGCCGGAGGAAGATCCTGCAAGAACGGCACCAACGGCGACTAAAGAGAATCGTTCAGCGTGACAGAGGTGCAACCCTTCAGCAAATTGCTGCAGATTTCAACGCTAGGCCATCAACAAGTGTCACCATGCGAACTGTTCAACGGAATATCATCGATATGGGCCACTCGTGTACCCTTGATGACTGCTAGACACAAACTTGACGCCTCGCCTGGGCCCGTCAACACCGGCATTGGACTGTAGATGACTGGAAACATGTTGCCTGGTCGCACGAGTCTCGTCTCAAATTGTATCGACCGGGTGGACGTGTACGGGTATGGAGACAACCTCATGAGTCCATGGACCCTGCATGTCAGCAGGGAACTGTTGTAACTGTTGGAGGCTATATAATGGTGTGGGGCGTGTGCAGCTGGAATGATATGGGACCCGTGACACGTCTAGCTACAACTCTGACAGGTGACAGGTATGTTATCATCCTGTCTGATCACTTGCATCCATTCATGTAGATTGTGCATTCTAAAACAATGGGCATTCCAGCATGATAATGCGAGACCCCACAAGTGCATAATTGCTTCAGAGTGGCTCCAGGAACACTCTTCTGAGTTTAAACACTTCCGCTGGTGACCAAAATCCCCAGACATGAACATTATTGAGCACATCTGGGATGCCTTGCAACGTGCTGTTCAGAAGAGATCTCTCTCTACCCCCTCGTACTCTTACAGGTTTATGGACAGCAATACAGGATTAATGGTGTCAATTCCCTCCAGTACTACTTCAGAAATTAATCGGGTCAATGCCACGTTGTGTTGTGGAACTTCTGCGTGCTCGCGGGGGCCCTACACGAATTTAGGCAGGAGTACCAGTTCTTCTGGCTTTTCAGTGTATATATGTGGTGTCTGTTCTTTTGGTAGTGACTGTGTAATCATTGTATTTTATATGTATGTAGTGCCTGTTCATTGGGAAGAGCAAATACGCAATATATCATTATATCATTGAGAGCTATGTATGCATGTATGTATTCAACCGGGGACCTAGAAAAGGTGGAGAGACTTCGTCCCGCCAAACTCCTCAGTGGTTCAGAACCCTAGAACAGGCCACAGAAGTCCACACACCCCACCGCCGCCCCACAGTTATTGTGCGGTTCGACTCCCAGTGCCCCCCCCCCCCCCCCCCCTGGGAACATCTCATACCAGACAAGTGCAGCCCCAAAAGTTTGCGTGGTAGAGTAATTATGGTGTACGCATACGTGGTTACGATGTTTGCGCACCAATCGCTGACACAATGTAACTGAGGCCGAATGAGTGGAACCACCCCGCATTCACCGAGGTAAATGGAAAACCGCCTTAAAAATCATCCACAGGCTGGCCGGCACCCCGGACCTCGACACTAATCCGCCGGGCGGATTCGTGCCGGGTACCGGCACGCCTTCCCACTCGGGATGCACCGCGTTAGACCGCGCGGCTAGCCGGGCGGACGTTAGAGCGGTGTACTCATAGGTTATTTAAATAGTAATGGCACGAAAAAGTGATCGTTTAGAGCTAAGTCCTAGCGTTCACCGTCAAGATAGAAACAGACAGCCCGCTAGGAGCTGTAGTCCATGATTACATTGACTAGGACCGAGGAGCATTTATAAATGCTGGATAAACCCATTCAAATATCTGCCTGCCGTCTAACTGGGCGAACTAACTGAAAAAAAACACATTAAGGTATCTTATCTTGGACAGATTGGTACACTAGAGCTTGAATGTCTTACCATGCCAGCCGACCGCTGTGGCCGAGCTGATCTAGGCGCTTCAGTCCGAAACCGAGCGACTGCTACGGTCGCAGGTTCGAATCCTGCCTCGAGCATTGATGTGTGTGATGTTAGTGTTAAGTAGTTCTAAGTTCTAGGGGACTGATGACCTGAGATGTTAAGTCCCACCGTTCAAAAATGGCTCAAATCGCTCTAGGCACTATGGGACTTAACATCTGAGGTCATCAGTCCCCTAGACTTAGAACTAATTAAACCTAACTAACCTAAGGACATCACACACATCCATGCCCGAAGCAGGATTCGAACCTGCGACCAGAGCAGCAGGGCGATTCCTGACTGAAGCACCTAGAAACGCTCGGCCACAGCGGCCGGCTAAGTCCCATAGTGCTCAGAACCATTTGAACCATCTTACCATGCCGTAGACAGCATACAAGTGCGTATGGCGTCAGTGTAAACTGTACTGATTAAGAGCCACGTGTCCGAGGTGGCACCAGCCCGACTCTCGGACTGGCTCTGAGCACTATGGGACTTAACTTCTAAGGTCATCAGTCCCCTATAACTTAGAACTACTTAAACCTAACTAACCTAAGGACATCACACACATCCATTCGAACCTGCGACTCTAGCGGTCGCGCGGTTCCAGACTGTAGCGCCTAGAACCGCTCGGCCACCCCGGCCCGCACTCTCGGACTGAACTGACGCTCTTTACGACAAGAAAGGTGTAGGTTTACTTTACAGTGCGTCTTACTTACGTACTATCATTAGGAATTTTTGTTTTCTAAAGATATTCGTAGTTAAAAGCGATTAAAACATTTAAAATACCAGATAATATAACGGTGAAAATCCTAGCTAATAAGACGAACTTTTTAATTCCATGCTGCTCTATTTTTAGAACCAGCAAGCGTACAGTGTATCCGTTGTATTGCAGAGCACATAAGTAACCCATAGAGAAATGTTTCTATTTTAAAAACTGCTCAGTTACATCAATTTATGTATGATGGTAACTTGTCCAGTTTTTGTTACTGTCTCTGCCCAGTTAAATGAGATTTGGTAGGCGGCGTTCAGCGTGCCGTGTATAATTCTGTGGCAACGTCGTTATCTGTGTTAGAGAATTTATAGTGATGCATTTTAATATGCCGTGAGTGTACCACTTCGCGCGCGGCGGCGAGGAATGTTCCGCGCCGCTATTGTTATTGCTATGCATGTTATTGTCCGCGTTGTTTGTGAACACCTGAATGGATTCATCGTCACACAGGCATTCACACAGTAAAATTGACTGCACGTGTGGCAATGCCGCCACCCCACTGAGTGGCAGACGTATTTGATTTGCTTTGTGGTTAGGTCTGACGTGTAGTGCAGAGTAAACATTTTTAGCATTTGTGGTAGATACAGAAGGAAGCCCGCCACGAACTACCTGGCTCACATCGGGCGGCTCTTGTTTCACATTATTGATGTGTGGTGTTACATTATAGCGGTATTGTGACTGCAATAAAATTTCACATAATACACCCTCCAATAGATTTACTTCAATCTCAGTGATCTTCTTCGAAGCATCATGCTGAGATGGGAAGTTAGAAGTTGTCTGCACTACGAGTGTTGTTCCTGAATCTACACGTTTTTCACGGCTAATGAGCAGTTCATTGAATATTTCATTTCGCTAACCTACAACTCACGTAATTCATCGATTCGTTTATTGCAGAGGTCAGTTCACTTATGTTAGATGAAATTTCATTAGACATAGCATACAGTTTCCTAGTGTTCGCAGACAATATACCAGATGCAGCAGAAATTTTAATAAAGTCAGTAGATATTTTACTACATTTAAGCGAACATCGAGTTTTTAGTTTGGTTGACGTCTTAGATGACCAATTAGACAAATTATGACCAATTAGACAACTCAACTGGTATTTTAAGATTTGTGGGTAACACATTTTGTTACACTGACAACTTGGGTACATGGATGGCATTTCATTGTGTTTTGTTGGAAATTCATTATGTATTTTAATTGAAATTTGATCTACCATAGGTTTGTCATAATTTCTGGCTGACAAACCGGGACATTTCTCTTAAACTGACTAAAAATGAACGTAATTTGGGAAGCAGAAACTGGGACACTTCTCTCCAGCTTAAGAACGCGAAAAACGGGAAAAAATTACTCCTTTTAGTCAGGAGATTGCGAACCGCTGCCGACAGCCTCTCACGGTAGGAGAGAAGTGGCTGACACAAGCAGGGTTGCTGGAAATGCAAAGAGAATTGCATATTTGTTGGACTGTGTCGAGCACTAACACTAAATTCACAATTTCTGTTGATTTTGTTCATCCCAACGTCACATTTTTTACTGCTTCGGAATCATTAAAAAGTTTGGAGCTTCACCTAGAAGTACAGTCCACTGATCTCAAAGACATATGATGTTAATCGGTATGATAGCATATTACTAATTCTCGATCTGTTACTGATTTGCTTGTTTAAATGAAGTTGACACAAAATGTCTATCTTTTTTTGCAGAGTACACGCTAGCTAAATGATCCTTAATGTTTACCCTTCCCCCATGTGCAACGGAAATATAACACAAATTTCACTTTATAGTCCTTCTTCCTCGTTTTATGAAGAAACATTCTTCCGAATATATCTTGGAACGAACACTTCATCTTTCGCATTTTGAGTCCACTTGAAACAATGAAACACTTTAATAATAAACAAACAGCAACACGACTCTTACAGGGAAACAGAGACCCACGTTGCTGCAAAGATTAAGCCGAACTGAGATAAGGGACAATACCGAAAACTCAGCACTTACTGCACAGTAATACTCCTTAAGGGACCAAGACAGCTGCGATAGTAAAAACTTCCATAATTTGGCTTAACAACTGGAGATCCACGTAAGACTTTGAAGAAAAAATAGAGTATGATAATATTTCTCTGAAATCCAGGACAAACTGCCGTTCCGAAAGAACTTTTCGGGACACCGACTTCTTTAATATGAAACTGGAAACCCGGGACATCTGGCAACCCTAATCTGATATCCTAGGTGTTAACTGATCCTAGATTCCATAATGTTTAAAAGGCATATGATTTGATATTCCACCGAAATGAGTATCTATTAGATTTGATATTTCTAAAAATGGCTCTGAGTACTATGGGACTTAACTTCTAAGGTAATCAGTCCCCTAGAACTTAGAACTACTTAAACCTAACTAACCTAAGGACATCACAAACATCCATGCCCGAGGCAGGATTCGAACCTGCGACCGTAGCAATCGCGCGGTTCCAGACTGTAGCGCCTAGAACCGCTCGGCCACTCCGGCCGGCGATATTTCTAACATTTCACTTTCTACGTCTGACATTTGACTATCTTTAGTGAATATTTCATTTCGTACTTCAGATTACTCATTAGTAGATATCTGATTTGCCAATTCATTAAATTTAGTTGATATTTCAGATGATATTTCAGTTGATATTTCACTTTTCTTCTGTAACACATGGTACAACATAGCAACTATATCTGGTACTTGACTGGCAGTTGGAGTAATCGTAGAACTCATTATAGTAATACCTGTAGTATTAACCACGTTGTCAGCGGCTTCGCCTTGAGCTCGCAATTCATCTTCGCTCACTGAAGCGTTCGTACTGTCTACAAATACATCATCATATTCTTTCTCGTCAGAACAGATTCAGTATCATGGTGTGTTGCTGGATTTATTTTTCTCCGTTTTACTATCTTCAACATAATAGAATATGACTTAATTCACGCGTCTTAGATGTAACGTCATTCAGAATAAACTCAGAATTCAAATAATTAACTTCTATTTAGCAAGAACGTTCTCGCAGTACAACATGGCTAAGCAGAAACAGTGAAGCAGCCATGCGCCTCATTACGCGCTCCCGCGACATGAATTCAGCCATCTTGAGCGCCTAATTAGCTGCTATTGTTGGACTACGTTATTATGTAACTGAATTGTATTGTGAGAACTGCCTGCAATTGACAACACTCTACACATGAACTATTGTAATAGACGATATTTTCCTTATCTGTTTCTGTTCGTTGAGCGCAGTAAGCAATAGCTTTTCTATTGATATCATTTTCCTTGTGGCTCCAATAAAATTTATCGTTGGGGTTTACCATTCACTGTTTCCTCTTTTTAAAATCGGTTGTTCTATTTATCCTCAGTTTCCTCCACTACTGAGGCCGCCAGAAAAATGTATACACATTTTCAAGAATGAGAAGTATTACTTATGTGTTTATTTTACATTTAATAACTCATCACACACGTTGTACAACCTTCAGTTTAGCACATGGTTACTTTAAATATTCAAAATGTTCACCGTTGGCGGCTATACACATAACAGAACGACGAACGGACGCCAGAACTACGTCAGTAAATGTTACAGTGGAGATCGCTGCACATGTCGCTGTAATACCCTGGCGAAGTTCCTCCAGCGTGCGTGTCTTCTACATGTACATCTACATCTATATGGTTACTCTGCAATTCACACTTAAGTGCCTGGCAGAGGGTTCATCGAACCATTTTCTTACTTCTCTACCATTCCATTCTCGAATGGCGCGTGGGAAAATGGGACACCTAAATCTTTCCGTTCGAGCTCTGATTTCTCATACTTTATTATGATGATCATTTCTCCCTACGTAGGTGGGTGTCAACAAAATATTTTCGCATTCAGAAGAGAAAGTTGGTGATTGAAATTTCGTAAATAGATCTCGCAGCAAAAAAAAAACCGCCTTTGTTTCAGTGAGTGCCACCCCAACTCACTTATCATATCAGTGGTACTCTCACCACTATTGCGCGATAACACGAAACGGGCTGCCCTTCTTTGTACTTTTTCGATGTCCTCCGTCAATCCTATCTGGTAAGATGTCGATAGACGTTATCTTTCACGGTTCCTCACAAGTAAAACTCCATAGGTGGTACATCTGACGACCGCGGAGGGAACTCAATGGGCCTCCTTCGTCCAATCTAATGTCCCGGAAAATTGTCATCCATGAAAGCTCGCACGGCTAGGTGCTAGTGTGGTGGCGCCCCGTACTGTTGGTAGAAGTCCTCTTCATCAGCTCCATAAAGCGCACGTATACCTTGCAAAATTGATGCCCCCAACATTTCCAGGTACACTTCTCCAGTGAAAGTAGCATCAAAGAAAAAGGGTACTACTTAGCCCCTAGATAATAGTCCACACCAGACATGAACTCCTGGTAGATTGACCGCTTTATCCACATAAACATGCGGATTTTCCGATGTCCAGTACACGCTGTTATGCTGATTCACGGTTCCAGTAAGTTTAAATTGTGCCTCGTCACTCCGCATTACCTTCCTCACAAATTGTTCGTCATTAGTTACCATTTCCTGATACTATTCGCAAAATTGCATTCGGCGATCAGGATTGTCATCTAAATTTTCAACTCTCCAGCTTTCAGAATTCTATACTTGTACTGCTAACCCCCATTTCACGTGCACATTGCGAAGCAGATTTCTGTGGAGAATTAACAAACGTTTCCAACACGACTGCGGACGAAGCAGGACTTGGAGCTGTACCCTGTCTTCCCGATCTACCTTTGTGAATATCACAAATTGTTCCACGCAATTCAAACTTGTCAATGATGCGTATAATTGTTAGGCGGGTTTGCGGTTCTGTTTCAAACTCCCGCCTTCACTGACGTTGCACTTCAACGGCATTATCAAACTTGAAAAACCGCTTCACATTACATTTCCGTTGCTCGAATGTCAAGCGTCCTCCAGCCATCTTGTTTTCTCAATACCGAGATGAAAGTACTAACATTTGTTGAGCCAAAACCCATGCTACAACACACTCGTAACTCAAATCGAACGACAATGTCGATATCTCGATAGAGCCTGAAGAAGAGTCTATACATTGTTCATTCGTTCATGAAACAAATACAAATTACAAAAGTGCAATAACACCAAATATACATATAACATTCACAATAGCTTTCATAGAATCTTGAAGAATGCCCTGTATGAGTGGAACCAGTCTGAGTCTTTCCGTAAAATAAGTTCCCGAGAATGTCAATTTTTCTGAGACGGGAGACACGAGCATCAGTGAAAAAATTGGCACAATTGTAAATTACATAAAACTTAGATTGCAAAAAGGGAAGAAGCAAGCATTCAGTGAAGAACATTGATAAAATAAATTAAATGCACGTGGTAAAAAAACGAAGAGGGGTAGAACTCATCCAAGTATCTGTAACACATTCTTTTGTAAAACGAGACAAGTTGTCGAACGTGGATACAGAGTATATGGTCTGTATTACTTCACGAAATTAGGGCGCAAACTGGCTCACTGCACACATCGAAGTATTAAGTGAGGATAATCGCCAGATGACAGTACTTCGGAGGCTTATGAAAATTTCATGTTTTGAAATACAGAAGTACGGATACAGTTGATTGATACAAAGTATCTTTAAATGAGAAATAATATTCTGTCATATCTGTCACATCACCTAGTTCATCATCTAACAAATATCCATCTGTTTCAAGAAGACTCCAGAAATGGTCAGCGCAAGATGGCGTCAATGTGTAAAAATGTAATTAAAGTAAGTGAACATCTAGCTGTTCAGTGAAATAATGAATTACAACAGACGCATAATCTAGTAACCACCTTTTATATATTACAGGCATTTTCACTATCGTGAAGATATTTTCATATAAACAGAAGTGACTGAAGTAACAAACCGAGTAAATTATAAGTTCATTGTAACTCTGTGAAGGTCTATACGCTTCTTTGGAGCTATACCAGTGCCACCAGTACTACGAGATGACCTCAATTCAAATTAGATCGTCCCGTGCAACAAGACATCCTCACACCCATCACAACCAGCCAACGGGCAACACTACTGACAGTGTTACGAGAATCAAATGGCTCCCTGTTGTTTCTGGTACCTATAAATGCATTGACGACGTCTGCTGCTACAACAATGTGGACTAAAGTGTAAGCTACAAAAATGCTAATTCTTTCAAGAGCAAGTGGAAACCAACATATTAAGAAATTTAAACTACAGCAATGTTAAGGCTACCTGAGTAAATTACAAGCTTTCGACGGAAGGTAACTTTGTAATAAGATAAGAGATATGTACGTAAATTTTTTGTTGTGTTAATGCTGTTTCTTTAATTAAGAGCTAAGGACACAGACAGATAGAGAGAGAGAGAGGGGGGGGGGGGGGGGGAGAGAAAGTGAGAGCAGGAGAGAAAGATGTGAATTACAATCCATTCATTAGACCGATCCCTGAATATTGTTCGTCAGTCTCGGATCCTTCCAATGCAGGATTAATAGAGGAGATAGATATGGTCCAAAAAAGAGCGGCGCGTTTCGTAAGTCTTCATTTAGTATTGGTGAGCACTTTACGGAGACTTTCACAAAACTCAAGTGGCAGACGCTAGAAGAGATGTGCTGTGTATCATGAAAACGTTTGTAGCACTTCCAAGAGTCAGGCAAAATATTACTTTCTCTCACATACTTTTCGTGTGATGGGCGTGACAAGAAAATAAAATAAATTAGAGCCAAACGGAGGTTTACGTGCAGTCGCTCGTTCGACGTACTATTCACTACAAATATTGTATCAGCTAACTCATTTCATTTATAAGGTTTGTGCAATAACCATACCACGTAACTAGAAACGGATATTTGTGTTATAAACTCAAATTTTTCTCTTGTTCGACTGAAGATGATATTAAATTTTATATTTTAAACCGTTTCAATCAATCGTACTGGTTCTTTTGAAAAGAAATTTAGTCGTCAGACTATACAAGGTTTTCACCTATCATGTGCGCCCTAAACTCTCCGCAGATTTCCAAATACGGTTTTCACCATATGACTGTTTTAAAAGGCGAGCATTTTTCCGTGCGGTTAAGACTCGAAATGTATAATTTTATATATTAAATTGAACTACGTACTTTTTAAGTCCATTTAGTAGTTCGTGAAAAGAGAAGTTCAGTGATATAGTTTATGCAAATATCCGCAGCGAAAGATTCGCAAAAACCTGGAAGCTGGTCGAAAAGCGATGCTAAAGTTTGTCGACGAAGTGGAGTTTTCGTCATGTTGGCCTATGTTGACAAGAAAATGGAGCTGAATAACCTTTGTTTTAGAAGATTGTTGTCTGTCTTTCATCACAGGATCCTACTTTCTTTTTTGGGGTGCTCCGTTGTGAGCCCAGACACGTGGTTCGTCATTGCACTCCTGGTTTCTCATGCTATCGAATACGCTAAAAATTACGTTGCTCAATTTTAAAGGTAGATAATTGCTTTTATATATCTGTAAATAGAAACACTTTGAGTGGTCAGAATGTAGAAAAAAGTGCAGGCCTCCTTACGTACCACCATTTGGAGGAAACCGTGTTTTTTATCTGCAACCGTCGCAGATATTTTGATCTGTTCACGTTAGGTGGGCCACCCTGTGTAAATGGTTTCATTTTAGTACGTAAGCGTGTCATTGTTCAATTGTAAGTGTTTGAAAACGATAGAGTTCGAGTTAAGTATTGAAAAACATTCTACACTCTGATAATAGCATTTCAGTAGTTTAAAGTCATAGTATTCACATGGCGTAATCGCTACATTAAATCTCAAATGTGACTGAAATAAATTATCAGCTAAAACTTTCCCACAGTTGCCATATCTCTCCACAGGTATTGTCTAGCATTATATAACACACATTTTAGTGCAGGCGTTGATACCAACGTCATGGAGCGCCATAACTAATCATCGTCGTTTACTTTCAGTTCGTGGGACGCTACGGGTTGTGTGTGGAATTAAGCAATGGAAGCCTCCCACCTCCCCCCATCCTCTCCTCTTTTCCCAAATAAGAAGACGTTTCTAGAAACAGCTCCACGCGCCCAATTTACACGCTCACACAGTCATAATCTGTATACTTGAGTTTACAATCGTAGTGCCACGTGAAATACTGTTAATGTCGAATGCACACTTCCATATCATACCGTGTAAAATATGGCGTTGTCGAAGTTGTGAGAGTTCGTTGTTGATATAGATCTTGCATAACACATGAATTCTAGCATTTTCAGACCAATGCAGATGCAACAATGCAGATAAATCTCCTACAAGACAGCTTGAAAAGCAGGCCTATGTATAACTTTTGGAGAAACAGTGTATATGACATATGTGAAGGAGGCGCCGAAATACATGGAAACTAATTGTGAAAGAATACAAAAATGCTACAAAATTTAAATATCTGGGTAAAGTAATACATCCAAAAGCTTTGGACAAAGAAGCTAGCTTACAAGGGAAAGGAGATGGCTTTTCAATTAACAAAAAAACCTATATAACAAGAAATCTATTTCCGCAAATGCAAAACCCGGCACTACAACAATTTAATTACACCAGAATGTCTTTATGGTTCAGAATGCCTTTCATTAAATACAGACAAAAATTTTTGTGAAACGTAATTGAATGAAAGGATAATAATCAGGAAAATCTTGGAGTCAAAATATGAAGACGGGAAACTGAAACTAAGAAGCAAGAAAGAAGTCTATGAAAAACTAGAATGAATATTAGACACAATGAGGAAGAGAAGAGTTGTATTCAATGAACACCTAAAGAAGCTTGACGAACAAAGAATAATAAAAAGAATTTTTAACATTTTTGACAGGAATCCGCTAACATGAATGGCGTGGATTAAAGAAGTTAAAGCAGACCTGAGCGAACTGGAAACAACGGAGGAAGAAGTAGGAGAAAGAGAAAAGTTGAGAGAAAATGTAAAAAGTTTGGAGAAAAAGACAAGCGCATTATGAACAGAAGAAAGAAGAGAAAAACATAGACAGAGAATGAAACGCTACTGGAAATAAAGAAAGGAGATAAGAAAGAATACAAGTTACTTCTTGTGGTCCTTAGTAGGCCATACCAATATTAAATAATAAAATAATAGATCAAATGAGTGCAAGCTTGTAGCACACACAATATCATCATTGGCTTTCACTGCTATTTCACCGATTGCTCTGCTAGTAATAGCTCTTTAATTTTAACAGAGCTGTTCTACCAATTAAAGCATTTATAAATTCGTAATCCAGTATAAAAACCAGTTTATTCAGCATCTTGTAGCGTTATAGTTCATTTCTCTTTCTGAAAAATGAAGCTACAAACAAGTATTTTTCGTTATACGTTATTTATCACTCGTTTACTTTCTCTTGCACCTGGAAACTTTCTGAAAATATTATCTGTTGTCAATTAGAGCAATAATTTTTTTCGTTCTCTTTATCTCAGTGTACAACGCTGTAAATTACTACAGAACGGATGTACATACTTTATTACTTTCTTATTAAACTAAAAGCTGTTTGAAACTTTAATAGATAAATCAAGAAATCATAAGCTTCAGTTAAACCGAACCGTGTAATTTCAATCTGATGAAATAACTATTTGACTAAGTGAGCTTTTGACATTAATTTAGCAAAATTACGGCTACACAGTTTTCGTCTATCTTCTACTTTGAGCTGGGTATTATCTTGTATCCTTGTAGACTGCCAAAACTTGGTTCTACAGTGATACTTTCACTATTTCCTTTGAATTACTACTGCACTTCTCTTGCACAGAAAAGACACACGACTGGCAGAACATAACACGAGGCAGACAGCATTAAAGGAAAAGAAGAATTATTACTTATAATGAAACTACGCTTCTTTATTCGTGCGATGAAAACAAAGGCTGCAGCTAATACAGTAGCCATTTGTTTGACCACTAACACAAATCTCTATTTCAAATAACTCTTCTATTAATTCTTAAAATCAGGCAACAATTATTTCCAACCACGATAATGTAGTTAACCACACATTACACAACTTCCTGAGCAAAACATTGGATACAATACAAATACATAATACCTCAGTATTCCCTGACAGACAGAACATAAATGACACACACATACGTATTTCCTTACAATTCTTTTTCAATTGACATAATTTTTATTTTGCTTAATAATTATAATCCAAGTCCTCTGGCCTATTTTAAATAACGGATACATAAATTTACACGAAATTTTGTCGTTGTCTTTTCATATTTGATATACTGTGGCAAAATTTTTGACGTAATGAATGACGTCGTAAGTTACATAAGGCTTTCCGCGAATGATGCTGTTTTATACAAATGAGCCGCAAACGCTACACAACTATAACAAAATTCAGGACGATCTGGAAAGGATCGACGCTTGGGACAGGGATTGACAATAGACCCTCAGTATAAAAAAAAGTAAAGCACTGCGAATAAATAGCCAGAAAGACGCTGACTACACGACTGCAGAACAATCGCTGGAAGCTGTCACATCTCCAAAATGTCACGGAGTATGAGTAAGGAGCGATCTAAGGCGAAACGACCACATAAAACTAATCGACGGCAAGGTAGATGCCAGACTGAGATTCACTGGAAGAATTCTTAGAAAGTGTAGTGTACCCACAAAGAAGGTAACTTACAAAACCCTCGTTCGAATAATACTTGCATATTGTTCGTCAGTCTGGGACCTGTACCAGATACGACTGATAGAGGAAAGAGAAGATCCAAAGAAGAGCAGAGCATTTCGTTACAGGTTCATTCAGTAAGCGCGAAAGTGTCACGGAAATGATCAGTCAGCTCTAGTGATACACTACAAGAGAGGCGTTCTACATAACGGTGTAATTTACTGTTGAAATCCCGAGAGTGTTCGTTCCTACAGGAGTCAACCAATATATTACTCACATCTATGTATATCGATGCAATGTTCCTTCGGACATGGGCGCATCGTTCTTCTTAACAATACAGGCACTGCGATATTGTAGTTATCCACCGATACCAAGCAGTGACTTTCAATTAAAATGTCCCCTGTACGCGAATTACCTAATGTGTGTACGAGTACAGATCATGACGCAGGAACATCGAAGTATGGAAGTTTGGTTCTGGCCGTGGGCTGTGCACAGATAACCAAAACGGTCAAGGTGACCGCTCGCATAAAGCGGGAAATTCGGATTGAGTCCCGATCCAGCATAAATTTTCATTGTCATCATTTCCCTACACAACTGATGGTTTTTCGTATTCACAACTGCGAATACATTTCATATATTTCATGTAGAACACGTATATCTTTCCGTGTGATATCTGATTTCTGTTATTTTATTATGATCGTAATTATTCCTTTTCGAGGCACCGTGATTAGTTGCAGCGATACTCGTGTCTGGGACAAGATTAGAAAAAAATGACGATACTCTAATACCGTACAGACTTCTAGTCTGTCCTCTTAGCCAGTTGCACCAACGCCGCTTGTCGACGGCTGGCATCTCGTATAATATTCAACAAGCCCCTGAAATTTCGAACCTCGATTGCCCGAAAACGCTTGAGAAATTGATCGCACTATACCAGAATTCGTTACATCTGAATATGTACTACAATAGTGCGAAAGCTGAGCAAAATCTGTAGTTCATTGGGTGATTGCTTCCCTTGTGAGGCATTTCGGATGCCTGTCGAATTTGGGGCCCGACACATGTAAGAAAATTATTACAACCACGTTTAAAAACTACATTACCAATGCACTGTGTTGAAATATTGTCGGGTGTGTGTAACAAGGCATGCTTTGTGTGTTGCAGGTGTGCGGGTGCTGTGCAGCAGCATGTGGGTTGACGCCCAGTGCGTCGCCCAAGGCGTCCTCAGTGCTGGCGAGGTAGGCGTAACAACGCCGTTACAGTCTTCTCTTGTATCGTATAATCTGCCATCAGACTATGTTTCCTGCGTGTCAGTAACTATCTAAACTGCTCAAATAAGTTGTATACCACTTGCATTCAGAAATAAGGCAAATAATTGTGGCCACATGCAGAGATTCTGCGTGGCATGAAATCGACAAGTCCTTGGATGGCTTTCCGCAGCTATGTAGCACCAGATGTCTGCGCATGGATCAAGTTGAGAGGTGCCGGCGCTAGCAGTGTATCTGACACTAAATTCTTCTAGAATCTTCATATGAAAATGATGCTCAAAGCCCCCCCCCCCCTTTCCTAACTCCGACTTTTGCTGTTGCATATGGATAAGAAGAAACGCGAACTGACTCTAATCGACCCTGCAAGTGGAGTAGAAAAGAGTTTGGCACCTGCAATAATTTAATTTGATAGAAATTAATTTGATAAATAAGTTTCATTAACGTGGTGAGAAATGAAAGGGTTGCTCTACCGATCTACAGAATGAAAGTTCTGTCCAAAATAACAATTTGATTTATTATGACTAAACTCAAAATAATAAACACAACACATGAAACATTTACAATACGTCAAATTGAATACTCAAATAAATGCTGTGAAGGTGAAGTTGTCCATAAACTAGCTTGTGACATTTATGACCAAGTGGTATGTGGAGCCAATTCCTTGCAACTCAAATCTTAAGAGAAACACCCACCCAACCCAACATTAATTGCTGTTACAGTAGTGAGAACTCATACAATGAACACCCAAGACAGAACCACGTAAGAAAAGACGGGAACATGCGCGCTCTGCTGAGCTCTGATTATCACAGAGCAAAATTCCCTAATCTGCCGGTGCTGCGGACATACTTTACCAAGCTGTCTTCTTAACTGCAAGGACATGATCTGGCGTACCGGAAGCGATGGCTGGTTGCTTCGACGTCCAGTCGTGGTGATGATAATGTCGCGAGTTTAGCCCGAAACTAATTATCCTGGTCATGTTGTTCCAGACTAAAGACTTCCTATCAATACAAATGCGCCTCTGAGGGAGACGAAGAAGGCTCGCTACACAATCACTGATGGTACAGCGAGTGATTTTAACAAGCGAAGTCACACAGTAACTCCGATACAGTCAACTTTAGCCAAAACTGCTCAGGATGGACAACATAGGCTGCTTGTTCGCAGAACGCTCAATTGCCAACTGTACTCGGAAAGTTACGTTGACGTCGAAACTTCAGCAACTTCGTCAAACAGTTACAATTAAATGAAAGTATATTAGACAGCCAATGGAAGGCAGGCTGTCCAGAGCAGCGAGAGCTAAGTCTTGTAACCTACTCCGACCGAAAGTGGGGAGCCGATCCTCTCAAGAGCACCCGTACAAGCCGAACACCGACAGTGGCCGTGGTTAAACGCTCCAATCAGCAACTCGAAAACCGGCGGAAAATTCTACTGTATTGCCGACGGACTACTATTCCACCAATGGAGATACTTGGCGCCAATTTCTGCGCCGATTTTGCTACGTCACAGAGCTATCCCCCGAGCAAGCCAATCACAGTTACGATTTTGCAGAAAACGCGGGAATTTGCCCGCTAAGACTGCCTGGGAACACAAGTCATTCCCACGCCTTACTGGTGGCCCGCCAGGAAGTGTTTTCACTAAGTTTCTGCGAAGTAACGGAATCTCTAGCCCAGCCGCTCCGTCAAGCCCCTGTGGGCGTGTCGGCCCCGCTCTCATGACAGTGTCGGCGTCTGGGAAGCATCCACTCGACTTTTCTCACACCCATCGGCTTAACCCTTTCAAGATCAGCAGTACCTGCCTGTCACCGGACCGCCCGGGTGACGAGACGCTGCGTGTGAAGTCTGCGTGTGAAGGAATAGCAACTTTTCACTACATGCAATTAGAGAGGAAAATCGAATTACTCAGAGTAAGATAGAAATATGAAAGTGGGCTCAGCCACCTCTCAAAGTAATTCCCATAAATTACGAACCTGTGGTCCTGTTCTCACCCTGTAAGATGCCATTGATGTCGAGGAAGACATCAGCACAAAGCAATGTAGGTGGTCCACAATAAAATTCACGTAGTCCGCCGCTGTCATTGTGCCTTCGAAAACTACCGTAAGTCCCATGACAGCCCAGGTGAATATTCCCCATAACATAACACTGTTCGCACAGGCCCACATCTGCTGCGCGGTGCATCTTTCGAGAAGCCGTTCGACTGGATGATGTTGTATCCGGACCCAACAATCTATCTGGTACAACAATCAACGTTATTCATCTAACCAGGCTACACATTTCCATTGATCGAATGGTTAATATCGATGATTCTGTGCCCACTGTAATCTTAATTGACAATCTCGTTGGTCAACACCGGAACACGTACGATTGTCTGCAGTGGAGCTTCAGTTCAACAATGTGCACTGAAAGGTGTGCTCTGAAACACTTGTGGCTGCACCAGCATTCTACTCTGCCCTCTGATCTGCCACATATCGTCGTTCTGCTAAACAGAGCAGGCAAACCTGCCACTTCCACATTCTGTAACGAGGTGCGGACATCCAGCAGCTTGTCACCCACCCCACTTCAGTCACTTCACCGTCCTTCAACCACTTTCCTTAGGTTCTCAGAACAGTAGCATACGAACAACCGACCGTTTATTTCTTTTTCGAGACGTTTTTTCCCAGGTGGCAGTCCATAACAATCTCCCCCTTATCAAAGTAGCTTATGTCAGTGGATTTCCCTTTTGCAGCCACTATCATCCCTAGATCGAGTCCCAATTCGTCTCTGCTCGCTTACGAACTTTCGTTAGAGCTTTACATGCTCGCAATCCCACCATGTGACATTCAGTCTCTCAGTGAGCTGTGGTCAGAAGGTTCTCCCTAACCATCGTATATGCGAAAGTGTGCGCACTTAGATGCAAATGAAGCAGGAACTGAAAGTACAAGCCATGTTGTTCTGGTCTTCAGTCGAAGACTGATCCGTTGCAGCTGTCCACGCTAGTCCATCCTACGCAAGTCTCTTCATATCTGCATAACTGCTGCAACCAGCATCCATTTCTCTTGTTTACCGTAGTCAGACCTTGGTATACTTCCAAAGTTTTACCTTCCACCCTTCCCTCTATTAATAAATTGACAATCCCTTCAAGCCTCAGGATGTGTCCTACCAACTGATTCATTATTTTAGTGTACGTGTGGCACAAATTTATTTACAACCCAATTCAATTCACGACAATCTATCCGATCTACCTTTGTAATATTCTACACTCTTCTGTACCATACCATTTCGAAGGCTTCTATTCTCTTCTTGTCTCAACTATTTATCGTTCACTTACACTTATAATCGATGTTAATAAATTTCGCTTTTTGAGAACCTGTGAGGTGCCTCTTACGTGAGGAAGACATTTTTACCAGTTTTAATAAATTATCGTCTCTTATTGATGTATTCACGATAGTTAGGAAGTGCTGTAATCCGTAGCCGGCCATGAGTCGGAGAGCATTTCCCACGCTGGCTGGTTAGGTGACGAAGCGACCATATGTCGTGCGTAGTGGGGTGGGGCTCAGCGCTGGACGGTAACAACAATCGTCAGCCTGGGAAAGATACATGACGGGAAGTACCGCCATCTTGGCACCAAAGTCACCGATTTTGTTTATTTATATTTAATAATTAAGTCATTTATGACAACATGAATACTGGGAGGGGCCTCTGGATGTTTAAAACTATTTATCATAATTTTGCCACGTTAAAATTCACACCAGTTCATTAACAAATGCATATCTTAATAAGTACGAACTTGATCGGAAATCCACGAACTGTGACGAAACTAGTAAGAGATACGAACTGCGCGCCAAAGTCGCTAGTCGGCGTTAAGAGCTCTTCCTGTCTTGTTCGATGGTAGTCATGCTCTCGGTTACGAGTAGTTTACGACATGAGTGTTTCATTATTGATCTAATAGGAATAAAGGTGATATTACGGCATTCTGAACGCTAATTTCGAGGAAATAGATACCCCAAAGTTGATCGACAGCGATTTCAGATAATTAGCTTCCACCGACAGAGACATCCAATGCGCCAATGAAGAATCTGCACGGGACGACATTTACGAGAGCTGCACCGCGCACACGTAGGAGGAAATCCGACGACACGACCCACCAAGGCGGATCAAGGAAGGTCCGACTTACACTCGCAAATTCCGGGTTATGCTGACCAGTTATACTATACGTCACATACACCACCCTCTACGGACTCGCGGCTAAGCTAATAACAACATCAGTTCAGAAGCGAGGGGATCTTGCAAACCCCATTTCCTTTTCTGTACCCAGTCTGCATTTAATATTGTCCATACATTGACATTCGCCACATATTTTGCTGCCCAAATAGCAAAAATCTTCTACTATTTTTAGTGTCTCGTTTCCTAATCTGAATCAATCCGCACCGTCAGATTTAAACTGACGGATTTCCGTTACCCTTTCGCTATTTTTGTTGCTCGTTAGGTGTTTTAACGATGTTAGCCATTCTGTTCAACTAACATTTCAAGTTCTCCTCCGTCTCTCACATAATTACAGAGAAACAATTATCGAATTATATGAAATAAAATCGTCATAACTTCTGAACGGTTTGCCTTAGGACGTTCAGACTGCGTGGTTGGCCGCGGAACATGATGGGAATTAGTATTCGCTGTATGGTTTAGCACAGCGATGAAGTCCACATTCATTTGGATGGGTTCTTCGATAAGCAAAATTGGCGTATTTGGGGGACTGAGAATCCACATTTCACGGTCGATAAGTCTCTTCACTTTCAACAGGTGATTGTGTGGTGTACAATGTCCAATCAGAACATATTCGGTGCGATATTCCTTGATGGCTTAGTGCCTACCGAACGGTACGTGAAGGTTTTGGAAGATGATTTCATTCCCATTATCCAAAGTGACCCTGATTTCGACAAGATGTGGTTCATCAAAGACGGAGCTCGATCCCATTGAATCAGGAGAGTGTCTGATGTCCTGGAGGAGCACTTTGGGAGCCGCATTCTGGCTCTGGAGTACCCAGAGGCCACTGGCATGGGCCTCGATTAGCCACCATATTTTCCAGATCCAAACACATGCGAGTCCTTTTTCTTGAGTTATATTAAAGACAAGGTGGGCAGAAACAACCCCAGAGCCATTGCTGAGCTGAAAACAGTCATTCAGGAGGTCATCGACAGCATCGATGTTCCGACACTTCAGCGGGTCATGCAAACTTTCGTGCCACAGCATCGCCGATGATGGCAGGCGTATCTAACATCTCATAACCTAAATATGTAGTATGTGTAGTGACGTTAACATTTTGAATAAAGTGTGTGTACGCCGTAGTTTGTAACTAATTTACGTTTTTCTTCATATGATTCAATAATTGCCACCTTGTATATGTCATCGCAAACCTCCAAGTTTTTATTTCTTCTCGCAAAACTTTAATCCCCTTTACAAATTTCTCCGTATTTTCCTTTATTTATTGCTCAGTGTACAGACTGAATTATATCTGGGACAATCTACAACCCTCACTCACTCCCTTCTAAGCTTCCATTCACGTCCTTCGACTTCTACAACTGCAATTTGGTGTTCATTCAAGTTGTAGATAACCTTTTCCTCCTTGTAATTTTCCATGCTGCCTTCAGGATTTAAGAGAGTGTATTCCAGTCAACATTGTCAAAAATGGTTTCTAAACTTAGAAATACTGTAAACATAGGATTGCCTTTCTTCAGTCTGTCCTCTAAGGCGAGCCGTAGGGTCGGCGTTGCTTCTACGAGTCTTTCTAGACTTCGGTAAATAATAGGTGTCAGTATTTTGCAACCATCATTTATTAAGCTGATGGCTCGTTAATACTCACACTTGTCTGCCCTGGCCGGCCGGTGTGGCCGAGCGGTTCTAGGCGCTACAGTCTGGAACCGCGCGACCGCTACGGTCGCAGGTTCGAATCCTGCCTCGGGCATGGATGTGTGTGATGTCCTTAGGTTAGGTAGGTTTAAGTAGTTCTAAGTTCTAGGGGACTGATGACCAAAGAAGTTAAGTCCCATAGTGCTCAGAGCCATTTGAACCATTTTTGTCTGCCCTGCCTTCTGAAACAAAACACGGTTTGCTTAGAAATAGAATTAAAAAATAATCAAAATTAAGGCATCCTGTTGGAAAGTGCCATCAGTGAAGTAAGAAACTGCTGCTTGAAAACATTCGTTACCGTGTTACCCCACCGCGTAATTTTCAATATGCTTGTATACTCTTTGGCATGCTATCCATTTGATGGTAGAGCTGTTGCTGCTCAAGTCTGTACCCCTCTTCGACTGTGGCACTCCTGGGATCATCCAGTGTGTGAAAGAAGTTCCACAACGATTCACAGCAAATTTCAATTGCTCTCAAACATTATCAGTAGCGTTCATTTTAGCAGATACTCCAGGACATTCTATTCGGTTAATTCCTTCCTACTAGAGAGAGGTATTTACGAAGTGGGTGCCGTTTCTCGTAAATTATTGCCTTTAAAGACAAACTCATCACTGGAATGTTTGCCGCATGGCTGGACAATAGGTTTGAGGATCCTGTCTGACCTTGACAGCTCTCAAATTGCTTCTGATAATGATGAGAGGTGTCCGACATACGTACGTGATAGCAGCGCAAAACGTAACTGACCCGCCTCCCTGTTGAACCTTGGCCGCATGCCTGTGACGTACTTTGCCCCATTGATACATTTCTGCGACGATAAACGGGAGTAGGAAAAATCTTGCACTCGTCGGTGGAGAGAACCCAGCGTCGTTAATCCGGGATCCATTCCAGGTGTTCCCTTCCCATTTTCTTCGAGTACTACAGTTCTGTGTGGTTTATACTGTTATTTCTAACGGGTCGAGTGGAACGGTTGCATACTGTCTGGATCAACGTCGTCCATACTCTCGCCTCCGAAATGCGACACGCTGTTCTGTTGCGTTATCCCATGAGCCATAATTCAGAGGCAGGAGTCATCTGCTACAGATGCTGACCGCGGTTGACCACTATTAGGCAGATCATCAGCTATTTGTGTCTCACGGTAGCGGCTGGATGTTTGAATGACTTCGCTCTTTGTTGTATACCAATTCGGCAGGCAACTACCCGTGCCGGCCGCCCTTCTTGCAGTTGTCTGATACAGCGTTCACCGATTAAGGCTGGATCGACTCTCTGAGGCGTGGTCATAAAATGAACTGTGTTCACAAAGCGCATTATCCTGCCCACTACCTGAGGTATACTGTCCCTTTTTCATCTACATCTACACTTCGCAAGTCCGTAAGCCATCTTATTGTGTGTTGCGGAGGGTATTTTGTGTACCACTGCTACTTTCACTTTTCCTGTACCGCTAGCGAATAGTCCATGGGAGAAATTATTGTTGGTAAATCTCCAGGTTAGCTTGAAAAACTCTAATTTTACCTTCATGTTCTTTCCGCGAGATATAGATAGATGGAACCAATATATTGGTCGACACTTATACAAACGTGCGCTCTCTGAATTTTAACAACAAATTACACTCTGATGCTAAACGCCTCTCTTTTAGCACCTGCCACTAGAGCTGACTGAGCACTTCCGTGATGCTTTCCCGCTTGCTAAACGAGCCTGTAACAAAATGTACTGCTCTTCTTCGAATTTTCTCTTTCGTCTGTCAGTCGTATCTGGTCCAGGTCCCAGACTAACGAACAATATTCAGGTATTATTTGAAGGAAGGTTTGGCAAGCTACCTCCTTTGGGTGTGCACTACACTTACTAAGGATTCTTCCAGTGAATCTCAATCTGGCATCTGCCTTACTTGAGATTAGTTTTACACAGTCGTTTCATTTTAAATTTCTCCGTCCCCATGTTGTTGAAGTTGTTGTGGCCTTCAGTCTGAACACTGATTTGATGAGGCTCTCCATGCTATTCTATCCTGTGCAAGTCTCTTCATCCCCGAATCGCTACTACGACTTACATCCTTCTGAATCTGCTTACTGTATTCACCTCTTGGTCTGCCTCTACGATTTTTACCCCTCACACTTCCCTCCAGTACGAAGTTGGTAATCCCTTTGTGAGTTAAGGAGCACTGCGCTCTCATTTAAACATATGGCCGAAACAGTCGACCTTCAGCAATTGTGAAATGAACCCTGTCGTCCAGAACCGGGTGCCACAATGGGTGCAGATTCACCTTGAGATGGGGAAACTCACAGGTGTCTATTGTCTATTGAGGACTAAGCGCTGTACTGTACGAGTTTTTTTTTTTTTTTGTCATCAGCCTGCTGACTGGTTTGATGCGGCCCGCCACGAATTCCTTTCCTGTGCTAACCTCTTCATCTCAGACTAGCACTTGCAGCCTACGTCCTCAATTATTTGCTTGACGTATTCCAATCTCTGTCTCCCTCTACAGTTTTTGCCCTCTACAGCTCCCTCTAGTACCATGGAAGTCATTCCCTCATGTCTTAGCAGATGTCCTATCATCCTGTCCCTTCTCCTTATCAGTGTTTTCCACATATTCCTTTCTTCTCCGATTCTGCGTAGAACCTCCTCATTCCTTACCTTATCAGTCTACCTAATTTTCAACATTCGTCTATAGCACCACATCTCAAATGCTTCGATTCTCTTCTGTTCCGGTTTTCCCAGTCCATGTTTCACTACCATACAATGCTGTACTCCAGACGTACATCCTCAGAAATTTCTTCCTCAAATTAAGGCCGGTATTTGATATTAGTAGACTTCTCTTGGCCAGAAATGCATTTTTTGCCATAGCGAGTCTGCTTTCGATGTCCTCCTTGCTCCGTCCGTCATTGGTTATTTTACTGCCTAGGTAGCAGAATTCCTTAACTTCATTGACTTCGTGACCATCAATCCTGATGTTAAGTTTCTCGCTGTTCTCATTTCTACTACTTCTCATTACCTTCGTCTTTCTCCGATTTACTCTCAAACCATACTGTGTACTCATTAGACTGTTCATTCCGTTCAGCAGATCATTTAATTCTTCTTCACTTTCACTCAGGATAGCAATGTCATCAGCGAATCGTATCATTGATATCCTCTCACCTTGTATTTTAATTCCACTCCTGAACCTTTCTTTTATTTCCATCATTTCTTCCTCGATGTACAGATTGAAGAGTAGGGGAGAAAGATACAGCCTTGTCTTACACCCTTCTTAATACGAGCACTTCGTTCTTGATCGTCCACTCTTATTATTCCCTCTTGGTTGTTGTACATATTGTATATGACCCGTCTCTCCCTATAGCTTACCCCTACTTGTTTCAGAATCTCGAACAGCTTGCACCATTTTATATTGTCGAACGCTTTTTCCGGGTCGACAAATCCTATGAAAGTTTCTTGATTTTTCTGTAGCCTTGCTTCCATTATTAGCCGTAACGTCAGAATTGCCTCTCTCGTCCCTTTACTTTTCCTAAAACCAAACTGATCGTCACCTACCGCATTCTCAATTTTTTTTTCTATTCTTCTGTATATTATTCTTGTAAGCAGCTTCGATGCATGAGCTGTTAAGCTGATTGTGCGATAATTCTCGCACTTGTCAGCTCTTGCCGTCTTCGGAATTGTGTGGATGATGCTTTTCCGAAAGTCAGATGGTATATCGCCAGACTCATATATTCTACACACCAACGTGAATAGTCGTTTTGTTGCCACTTCCCCCAATGATTTTAGAAATTCTGATGGAATGTTATCTATCCTTTCTGCCTTATTTGACCGTAAGTCCTCCAAAGCTCTTTTAAATTCCGATTCTAATACTGGATCCCCTATCTCTTCTAAATCGACTCCTGTTTCTTCTTCTATCACATCAGACAAATCTTCACCCTCATAGAGGCTTTCAGTGCATTCTTTCCACCTATCTGCTCTCTCCTCTGCATTTAACAGTGGAATTCCCGTTTCACTCTTAATGTTACCACCGTTGTTTTTAATGTCACCAAAGGTTGTTTTGACTTTCCTGTATGCTGAGTCTGTCCTTCCGACAATCGTATCTTTTTCGATGTCTTCACATTTTCCTGCAGCCATTTCGTCTTAGCTTCCCTACACTTCCTATTTATTTCATTCCTCAGCGACTTGTATTTCTGTATTCCTGATTTTCCCGGAACATATTTGTACTTCCTCCTTCCATCAATCAACTGAAGTATTTCTTCTGTTACCCATGGTTTCTTCGCAGCTACCTTCTCTGTACCTATGTTTTCCTTCCCAACTTATGTGATGGCCCTTTTTAAAGATGTCCATTCCTCTTCAACTGTACTGACTACTGCGCTATTCCTTATTGCTGTATCTATAGCGTTAGAGAACTTCAAACGTATCTCGTCATTCCTTAGTACTTACGTATCCCACTTCTTTGCGTATTGATTCTTCCTGACTAATGTCTTGAACTTCAGCCTACTCTTCATCACTACAATATTGTGATCTGAGTCTATATCTGCTCCTGGGTACGCCTTACTATCCAGTATCTGATTTCGGAATCTCTGTCTGACCATGGTGTAATCTAATTGAAATCTTCCCGTATCTCCCGGCCTTTTCCAAGTATACCTCCTCCTCTTGTGATTCTTGAACAGGGTATTCGCAATTACTAGCTGAAACTTGTTACAGAACTCAATTAGTCTTTCTCCTCTTTCATTCCTTGTCCCAAGCCCATATTCTCCTGTAACCTTTTCTTCTACTCCTTCCCCTACAACTGAATTCCAGTCGCCCATGACTATTAGATTTTCGTCCCCCTTTACATACTGCATTACCCTTTCAATATCCTCATACTCTTTCTCTATCTGTTCATCTTCAGCTTTCGACGTCGGCATGTATACCTGAACTATTGTTGTCGGTGTTGGTCTGCTGTCGATTCTGATTAAAAAAAACCGGTCAGTGAACTGTTCACAGTAACACACCCTCTGCCCTACCTTCCTATTCATAATGAATCCTACACCTGTTACACCATTTTCTGCTGCTGTTGATATTACCCAAAACTCATCTGACCAGAAATCCTTGTCTTCCTTCCACTTCACTTCACTGACCCTTACTATATCTAGATTGAGCCTTTGCATTTCCCTTTTCAGATTTTCTAGTTTCCCTACCTCGTTGAAGCTTCTGACATTCCACGCCCCGACTCGTAGAACGTTATCCTTTCGTAGATTATTCAATCTTTTTCTCATCGTAACCTCCCCCTTGGCAGTCCCCTCCCGGAGATCCGAATGGGGGACTATTCCGGAATCTTTTGCCAATGGAGAGATCATCATGACACTTCTTCAAATACAGGCCACATGTCCTGTGGATACGCGTTACGTGTCTTTAATGCAGTGGTTTCCATTGCCTTCTGCATCCTCATGTCGTTGATCATTGCTGATTCTTCCGCCTTTAGGGGCAATTTCCCACCCCTAGGACAAGAGAGTGCCCTGAACCTCTATCCGCTCCTCCCCCCTCTTTGACAAGGCCGTTGGCAGAATGAGGCTGACTTATTATGCCGGAAGTCTTCGGCCGCCAATGCTGATTATTTATCAAAATTTAGGCAGTGGCGGGGATCGAACCCCGGACCGAAGGAGACGTAACAGTGTTAAATATGGCGGTCCTAAGATCGGCCATAAAGGAAAACATTTATGAAAACTATTTAATTCTGTAGTAATGCAGGGAATGAAGCCACAGTAATTTTAATCTGCCATCCTCTATAAATTTTCATGGTGATCCCAATAGAACTTGAGTATTGATCATATCTATAATAGTTAGGATTTACTGTTCAAGTGAAATTAACAAGTTTTGTAACAAAGACGTGAATGCTAAAATATGAACACTTAGGTCGATCTTAACGATCGACATTTCATATAGAAGCGCATCATGAGAATGACAAACTTTGTAAATATCAACTCTTTAAGTTTGTTTAAAAGATATAGTAAATTTAAATTATCAGTATTTTTAGTTAAGCATCAGATCATCATTTCCTCCACACAAAACACATTGAACTATGACAGCATGACACCTTATTGAATCATTAGGTAACAGAATATTTGTTGTAAAGTTTAGTGCATGATAGTTACTTTCGTTCTTTATTTATTTATCAGAAAGCACATTGGTGCAAGGCTACTGGCCGTGACATACAAAGTTAAGAGGGAAATTGTATTGGTTTTATGTAAAAGAATTTAACAATGGATATTATTGTTACTTTATTTAGAACGTGAAAGTGGTCAAGCTTTAAATCAGACTAAGAACAGCCGACCAATTGCAAAGGATAAAGTAATCTTTACCTAGGTTTCAATAGATATAAATCTATCTTCTTCAGAAGATACCTGGGGACAATGAACATCGTAATATATATTAAGGTATGAAACATGAGTCAAGAATAAAGTTTGACATATATTAGGAAAATATTGTATTACAAGATGTGAGAAAGATTCTTGGTACTTACAATATTATAACGGCATGAAGTGATATGTCCTTATCGTTTAGGCAAACATCTGCATAGTTACATTAATCATATAAAATATAGCCCTGACACCAGGGTTTGTCAAACAAATAAAATAGGTACATAGAAGTTGCAGAGCGCCTAAGCGACTGAGTAAAATCGGCCAGCGTAGTAGCACAGCGGCCAGGGCAGGTGGCGCTCATGTCGCGAACTATGTGCCGATAGGCGTACTGAAGTAACATTTGAAACATCAATTTTAAATGCGTTCTTAAATAGAGTGATAATAAATAAATTGGCAAGCATTTGACACTCCCGTTATGACATTGTGGGAGGTATAGGAACAATAACGTAGATACATACATCAAAAAGACAGGTGGCGCTTCCGCCGTGAGTTACATGCAGTGGTCTATATAGCCAAAATATAAAGTTATATTACCATATAAGTGAAGCCCATAGAACGTATATAAGTCAAACCATCAAGAACAATCAATAATGGCTTTTAAGAAATTACGAGACCTGGTCTACAATCCAGTTACTACGTAATAAAGAATAAGAGAAAATTACATGAGGGCCGCTGTAGTGGCAGCCATATATCGTGAAAAGAACACATTATATAAACGATAGTAAACTGGAGGATTTGAAAGTGCATTATAGCTTCCTGAGGAAATAGACTACTGAGGTTACTAACATTAATGTCATATATTACACAGTATGGGTTTAAAGCCTTCGAAAAATTGTTTACAGGCAAGGTTCAACTGATCATTCAGAATATTGCCGTCTTTGAGTTCTAGATGTTTAAAAATAAATAGCTCTTCCCACAGATCTAGTCTCCGTCCTTTGACCTGTCTATGTAGGATAACCGTGTCTTCTAACTGTTTAGGCGTGTGCCCAGTTAACAAGAGGTGTTCAGCAAAGGTAGAGTTGCGAATATTCGTTCCTTTTTTACCTAACAGATGTTCTTTATATCGTGTTTTCACAGCTCTGCCGGTTTGACCAATATAATAAGAGGGGCAGTTATCACAGGTTAGCTTGTAAATACCTGAATTAGAAAACCAATCGCTGGCAATCTCTACTGACTGTACAAGATTTCTTTTTAAACTGTTATCTGTAGAAAAGGAGACGTTACAGTTATATTTTTTATTCAGAAGACGTTTAATCCTATACGATAGGTTACCCAGGAAAGGGATGGAAATAAATTTTTTAGTTTCTGTGGTATCCGTGGGGAGAATATTTCTCAAAGTCGAACATTTTTGGGAGATTTTCTTATTGAGCAGGTAATCGATCATATTCTGGTTATACCCATTATAAACCGCAATCGCTTTGATGACATTCAATTCCTTTTTTTGATCCGCAGGTGATAAAGGAGTGGTTACCATTCGGTGAATGGCGGAATGAAAAAATGCCAATTTATGAGCTTTTGGATGGGTTGAGTCAGCAGGAATGACATTATCAGAGTATGTTTCCTTGCGGAAGATATTAAAATGGAAGGAATTATCTACTATAGAAATTGTTAAATCGAGAAAATTAAGTTCACGTTTATCATTTTGAAGTTCTTTTGTGAAGGAAATTTTTTCATGTAAACCGTTGAAAGTGTTAAAGAGATGCTCTAACTCATGATCAGTGCCATCAAAAGCAATGAAAATGTCATCAACATACCGTGCATAATAGCGGATTTTGTGGCATAATTCTGAACTTGAATTGAAGAACGTTGTTTCTAGGGCGTTAATGAAAACCTCTGCTAGAATACCGGCGAGGGGGCTACCCATTGCTAGACCATCTGGTTGTACATACATTTTCCCGTTAAATGTGAAGTAATTGTATTTTAAAATGACCTTGAGCAAACCAATGAGTTCGGCAATCTGAGTTTCACTTAATTTTTTGTGTTTAAGAAGATTCTCTTTTACAAGGTCTATGGTTTCATCAACCGGAACATTTGTGTAAAGGCTGACGATGTCAAAGGACACCAGTCTAGTGTCAGGTGTACAACTTATAGATTGAATATTGTGAATTAATTCCTTACTGTTTTTTACAGAAAAATTATTTTCAAAAGTGAAAGCATCTTTAATTTTAAAATGGAGGCGCCTAGCAAGTGTGTGATGTGGACTGCCTATACCATTCACTATAGGGCGGATCGGGTGATTTTGTTTATGCAGTTTAAACTGGCTTCTAAGCACTGGTGGTTTAGGGTTCATATTTATAAGCCCTTTCTTTTGGAACTTATTGAACAAGCTAACGGAATTCGTTAAAGTACGCCGGATTTCATTTTGCAGTTAAGTAGTAGGATCTACAGTAACCTCAGTGATGTCTATGTACCTATTTTATTTGTTTGACAAACCCTGGTGTCAGGGCTATATTTTATATGATTAATGTAACTATGCAGATGTTTGCCTAAACGATAAGGACATATCACTTCATGCCGTTATAATATTGTAAGTACCAAGAATCTTTCTCACATCTTGTAATACAATATTTTCCTAATATATGTCAAACTTTATTCTTGACTCATGTTTCATACCTTAATATATATTACGATGTTCATTGTCCCCAGGTATCTTCTGAAGAAGATAGATTTATATCTATTGAAACCTAGGTAAAGATTACTTTATCCTTTGCAATTGGTCGGCTGTTCTTAGTCTGATTTACGTGGAACCATTGCTGCAGCGCAGCTATGTTTAAAATACTGGTCAAGCTTTGATTATTTAAATATATTAGAATGTAAAATAATGTAGAATAAGCTGTAGACAATCAGATGGACGGCTTCAGGAAAGGTAACTGCCCCAGTCAGTTGAGCGAGGATATTCAGCACACAGTTAAATGCGGCTGGAGAGGAGCAGAGACAGTACTGGTGCATTTCGGCTCGAGACACCAATGGATACAGTACGGGTGGAGATGCGAAAGCGGACGGTCGGTCTTTAGGCAGCTAGGAAGTGAAACGACCTAGAAAATTTCGCGTTGTCTGGTATTGCGGGATTTAGTATCTCAGCGGTGAGCAGCCGCGAGCCTGGTGTGAGGTGGACTGTTGGACTCTTAATTCACGGTGAGATTGTGAATGATCGAACTGTGTCAAATGGATATGCGCTCGAGTGTAATAGAAATTCTGAAACGACCACTTTCTCTATTATTTTGCTTTCTTAATAAACATTATTCTAATCAAATCGCAGCTATGTGGCCTACATCATTTATGGGTCGTTAATTTAGTTCCCGATATTATTATTATTGTTATTATATGTTAAATTAACTTTTCTATTTCGCAAACTTGCCATCAGCCAGACAATTTAACCAAAAGGTCACAAGTGCGTAATTTAGGGCGTGTAATGCGACACGTGCGGTTAAACCCCTAGACGAGTTTGAGACAAGACATTTCGACGAAGAGGAACCGCATGTGAACCCGAACATCTTTGGGATGTTAGCTCGTACCTTCATACCTCAGAATGTATCCTGTCTACCAATCCCTTCTTCAAGTCAGGTTGCCCAATAATTTTCTTTTTTCCCCAATTTTATTCAGTACCTCCTCCTTAGCTAGGTGACCTACCCAGCTAACATAGAGCGTTCTTCTGTAGCACCACATTTCAAATGCTTCTGTTCTCTTCTTGTCAAAACTGTTAATCGTCTCCGTTTCTCTTACATACATGGCTACGCTCCAAACAAATACTTTCACAAAATACTTCCTAATACTTAAATCCATATTCACTGTTAATAAAATTTCTCTTCTTCAGAAATGCTTTTCTTGAGATTGCCAGTCTATATTTTATATCCCCTCTATTTCTACCGTCATCGGTTATTTTACTGCTCAAATAGCAAAAGTTATCTACTACTTTAAGTGTCTCGTTTCCTGAACTAATTCCCTCTGCTTTATCTGATTTAATTCGACCAGGTTCCATTATCCTTGTTTTGATTTTGTTGATGTTCATCTTATATCCTCCTTTTAAGACACTGTCCGTTCCGTTCAACTGCTCTTCCAAGCCCTATGCTGTGTCTGACAGAATTGTATCATCATAGGCGTACTTCGTTATTTCTTCTCCCTGAACTTTAATTCCTTCTCAGAATTTTTGTTTTCCTTTACTGCTTACTCAGTGTACAGTTTGAATAACATCAGGGATAGGTTACAACCCTGTTTCACTCCCTTCTCACTCGTTGCTTCTTCTTCATGCCCCTCGACTCTTATAAATATCGTTTGATTTCTGTACAAGTTGTATGTAGCCTTTCTCTCCCTATATTTTACCCGTGCTACCTTTAGAATTTCAGAGAAAGTATTCCAGTCAACATCATCAAAACTTTACTCTTAGTCTACAAATGACATAAACGTTGGTTTGCCTTTCCTCAACCTATGTTCTAAGATAACTCGTAGTGACAGTACTGCCTCGAGTGTGCCAAAGTTTCTCCGAAATCCAAACTGATCTTACCCGAGGTCAGCTTCTACCAATTTTTCCATTGCTGTCTAAAGAATTCATGTTAGCATTTCGCAGCCATGACTTATTAAACTGATAGTTCGGTAATATTCACACCCGTCATCATCAGCTTTTCTTGGAACTGGAATGTTACATTCCTCTTGAAGTCTTAGAGTATTTCTCCTGTCTCGTATATCTTGCACACCAGATGGAAGTGTTTTGTCGTGGCTGGCTACCCCAAAGCTATCAATAGGTCTGACGAAATGTCATCTACTGCTTGGGCCTTGTTTCGACTTAGGTCTTTCAGTGCTGTATCAAATTCTTCTCGCAGTATCACGTCTCCCATCTCATCCTCATCTACGTCCTTTTCCATTTATGTAATATTGCTTGCAAGTTCATCACCTTTGTACAGACCTTCTATATACACTCCTTCCACCTTTCAGCTTTTCCTTCTTTGCTTAGGACTGGTGTTCCATCTGAGCTCTTGATATTCATATAGCTGCTACACTTTTCTCCAAATGTCTCTTTAATTTTCCTGTAACCAGCATCCGTCTTTCCCGTAGTGATACATGCTTCTAAATCCTTACATTTGTCCTCCAGCCATTCCTGCTTAGGCATTTTGCACTTCCTGTCAGTCTCATTTTTAGACGTTTATATTCCATTTTGCCTGCTTCATTTGCTGCATTTTTATATCTCCTCTTTTCATCAGTTAATTTCATTATCTCCTCTGTCATCCAAGGCTTTCTACTAGGCCCTGTCTTTTTTCCTATTTAATCCTCAGCTGCCTTAACTATTTCGTCTCTCAAATCTACCCATTCGTGTTCTATTGTATTCTTTTCCCTGTTCTAGTCAATCGTTCCCTAATGCTTCCTCTCAAACTCTCAACAAATCTCGGTTCTCTAAACTTATCCAGTTACCATCTCCTTAATATCCTACCTATTTGCTATTTCTTTACTTTACTGTGGTCAGAGTCCACATCTCCCTCTGGAAATGTCTTACAATTTAAAATCTGGTTCCGAAATCTCTGTCTTATTATATAATCAATCTAAAACCTTCCAGTGTCTCCAGGTCTCTTCCACGTACACTATCTTCTTTCATGATTCCTAATCCATACGTTAGCGATGATTAAATTGTGCTCTGTGAAAAATTCTACCAGGCGGCTTTCTCTTTCATTCCTTTCCCCCAGTCCATATTCACCTACTATTTTTGCTTCTCTTCCTTTTCCTACTATCGAATTCCACTTCCCCTTAACTATAACATTTTCGTCTCCCTTAACTATCCAAACAGTTTCCTTTGTCTCATCACATATTTCTTCAATTTCTCCATCTGCGGAGCTAGTTGACATATAAATTTGTACTACTCTGGTGGGCGTGTGTTTCGTATCTATCTTGACTACTATAATGCAATCACTATGCTGTTCATAGTAGGTTACCCGTATTGTTGTTTTCTTATTCATTGCCCCTATTTGATTTTGTATTTAAAACCCTGTCGCCACCCGACCTGAATTCCTGTTGCTACTGCCGCTTAACTTCACTAATTCCTACTATATCCAACTTCAACCTATCTGTTTCCCTTTTTAAATTTTCTAACCTACTTGCCGAATTAAGGGGTCTATTCATTCCATGCTCCGATCCGTAGAATGCCAGATTTATTTCTCCTGAATAGTCCCCGTCCCCATATTCCTAGATAACTTATGTATGCCAGCCGCTGTGGGCGAGCGGTTATAGGTGCTTCAGTCTGGAACCGCGCGAAAGCTACGGTCGCAAGTTCGAATCTTGCCTCGGGCATGGTTGTGTGTGATGTCCTTAGGTTAGTTAGGTTTAAGTAGTTCTAAGTTCTAGGGGACTGATGACCTCAGACGTTGAGTCCCATAGTGCTCAGAGCCATTTTGAACCAGCTTAATGTATGTGAGTGCTCCCAGTGATCGTTCTGCATTCACGTAATCATACACTAATCGATCTTTCTTCCTATTTATTCTCAATACGTGACATTCACTTATGCTGAGAGTCTACAGTCATTCCCCGCACCTAGCGTCGATTATCTGCAAGACTACTTACACTTTGCTATAATTTTATTTACTATACAGTTGGCTATAGGTGAGATTTCCTGTGGTGACAGCTGTATTGATAAAAAGAGGATACAAAAAAGCTGCACAGGTCACAAGGAGGGTGCAAAATATTTTTTGAGGAGTTCATTTTGAGCTTGGCATTGTGTTATTTTATCCACGTTTCTTCCGCAGGCGTCAACTGAGGCGTCATCAGGCGAAGAAGACGATCCTGGCGGCAGTACCAGCGCCATGGTGGAAACAGCAGCGGTAAGTATCCTTGATAAGTAGAGAATTTTGCCTAGTAATCACAAAAATTTAGTGTAGTTTAGCATGCTACTCATAGCAGGTACCCAATTTAAAATGGTTCACTCGCTCACAGAAAATTTATTTCGTGTCGGCCCACAACCTCTCCCCTTCCTTATTCCTTATCAAACCACACGAAATACTGATTTTCTTTTTCTTTTACAATGTGGTGTTCCACACTGTAATCTGCTTAAAAATTTTCTAAGGGGCGATCAAGAAGTTTCCGTTTGATGGCGTATATGAAACGTAGTGCGACTCCGATGCAGGTATAAACGCACCCACATGTAGCCAAGGGATTATTGTGCAAGTCCTGTCTTCCTGATGCGCGTTCGGTAAATGCGGGAATGTGAATTATGGGAACCTTATTACTAAACACGTCCAAAAAGGACCAACATGCTGTTATTCTTTTCTTGGCTGCCGAAGAACAAACACCGTTAGACATCAATCGGAGAATAAAGAGTGTATATGGGCCAGCATGTCCGTCGAAAACCACTGTTGTGGAATGGTGCGTCAAGTTCCATGGTGCTTGATGATAACGCACGTCCAAATACAGAAAGTGTCGTAATGCAGACGTTACGCAAACTTCAGTGGGAGACACTCGAGCACCCGCAGTATAGTCCTAAAGTAAATGTCGTGTGACTAGGGCTTCCCGTCGGGTAGACAGTTCACCGGGTGCAAGTCTTTCGATTTGACGCCACTTCAGCGCCTTACGCGTCGATGGGGAAGAAATGAAGATGATTGGGACAACACAACACCCAGTCCCTGAGTGGAGAAAATCTCTGACCCAACCGGGAATCGAACCCGGGCCCTCAGAATTGGAATTCTGTCGCGCTGACCACTCATCTACTGGGGGGCGAACGCCGTATAGTCCTGACCTCTCACCATGTGATTATCACGCCTTCGGTTCCTGAAAAAAAAGGCCTACTTGGGAGGTCGTAGACTTCTGTCTGACGAGGATGGGCAGCAGGCACTTTCGGACTTCTTCACACTGCAGGACACTATGTTTAACCGAAGTGATATCTTCAACCTGCTGCGTTGGCGGGATAGTTGCCTCGGTGTTCACGGTGGTTTTGCGTGATTGGCATGCCGATTCTGCAAAGCCTTCAAAGAGTGAGTTTTTGATCGCCCTTGACATACAGCATCCGCTACTGTATAAACTTTATTGAAATGTGATACTAGTTGTGGTCTATACGGACCATCTGCTGACATCTCGTAATTCTAAAAACAAAAGCGATAATGGCCTAAATACCGGAGTAAATTTTATAAAGAGTCTTAAAACCTGTTGAACAAAGTGAATATGTACTCACTGGACGTGAAGTCGTTTTACTTTCTTTATCATCTGATTTATTAAACAGTGTTACCTTGACCCTGACTTAAATAGGCAAACATTAGTATTTACATTATATGTCGCTGACATACTTTTATAACTGGGCACGTGGGTACTTCCGCTGAAACGGCGGAATATAGACCTTGTGTAAGACCTGTCCAAGTTACTCTTATTACACTCACATCGCAACTGTTGTAAAAATTTCGTAACTGCGCTGGTGAAAAGTATATTCCCCTTGTCTGTAGGCTTTTATTTAAAGATTTACTACGTAATTTCACCTACAGCGAGCTTAGCGACCGCTAGTAACGTGAAAAAATCTGTGTCCACCAAACAAGTGGCTACCAAAGACAGCTACAGTTGTCACATCCCAAACGTGAGAGTTGCTTGGGACTGGGCGACAGGGTTCGGGGAGGAAGGAAAGTAGTCCGTTGGCCTAAGTGAGATGGACTCTTGACACAACCGTGTCGTTAAAATACCCTTATTACAAAAGATAAGGAGTGGAATGCGTAATGAATCACGAATACAAAGTGTTTTTCAACTTCTGACTTTTTTCATAGAATACTCTCAACCTAGTATACATTTGCTCCGAGTTGTATCCACCAAAGACCAAATCATTGCACAGAGACGAGAGCTGTTTGTGCCATTTCTACTATCTCTCCACTTCCGCTAGGACCTGTATCTCATACCTGTCTTCTAGTCCTGTCAGCTCTCATTGTCGTTACTTTCTCTTCGGAATGTCTACATCCAAGTTTTAATCGAAGCCCCCTCCGCCTCCGCCAGTCCCTGACTTGGTGTAATTCTGGAAGACCCTCGCCATCTTATTGGCTCTAATTATGCACTGCTTTTCAGAAGCTGACTGGAGGGAGGGAGACGTCTGCCGTAAATTCATGTCTCGGATTTGCTATAAGCTCTTCATGACGACGTGTTCTCCTTCCAGAGACACTCTCCCTTATCCTTCTCTTACTCTCGCTCTCAAATGATATTTACGTGGTACAGTGTTATTTCTTATGCGCGGCTGGCGTCCACATGGCGCCGCCGGCCACAAACATTCCTTCTATGTGACTCGAAGCATCCGACATTTTATGTAAGCGCGTTGTCATACTCTGGTGCTGCTTGCCTGTCCCGTAATTTTCCTTTGTTATGCTCATGGAGCTTTCCCCTCATATTAACCCGTAAGAGTTGGTCGTCATTTCCGTGGATAAAAGATATCTCCACTGCCGATGGACGCTACTCTTCAGAGTAGCGTCAGTTAAAGCCTTTGTTCACCATTACAACATTTTTTGCAATAAGATTTTGGTTACACAGTTTGTCATTTCTTGTTTTTCAATAAACATAAATATTTTATCTTCTTTTAGATTAAACAAATAGATTTTAACTGATTTTCCTTTAAAATAACACGATTTACATTCTATTCAAATTACATTTACATTGTATTTTCCTCTGAAACTGTTACTTCTTAACTGGGATAAATATATTTTATACTTTACAATTATGTTTATCATCTGTTTAGAATGTGAACTGAGTTTTCGTGCTCATTTGGACTTTTTTCATACATTAATATTTCCTCAGGAATACCAGTAAGAGGTCTTAGTGCCACTGAATTTCCTGCAGCTTGATTTACGATAGTGGTTCTTACACATATTTCACCACAAAAGTTATTATCATCGAAGTAATATCGTATAGGTCGAAAACATTCCTTACAACATTTACATCATCTGCAGCAATAGGTTAATACAACGAGTAAAGTTAATATTATGATAACAAATGTAGTGAACAGTATGTCACTTATGTTTCATCCTTCCCTGCTGTTCACTAATCATACGATGTAAATCATTTGGACGCTTTCCAGCAACCTTTAATGCATGTACTTGTGTGTCCACATGATGTAATGGTAACTCTAAGTGGAGCAAAGAACTGTTTGTGTTTTCCTTATTCACTATGCAACAGTCAACTTCCAACTTTATTTGTGGTATTACACACTTTTTATTTGTATTGGTGCGTACTATTCGGTTTGTCTGTATGAAGGCTCTTGTACTATATCCCGTACATATATGGTAGAAACTTATTTTTCCAACTCCTCTTAGCGCTACATCCTTTTGGGCTTGCTTCCCACACAATATCGTCAGACTTTCCTTCTTAGGAACTATGTACAACTATTCACTGTTGTTTAAAGGTGTCCATACACTTCGCTGCACTAATATTTTCACAGTCATCTGTCATTATATTTGTTGGCTGAAGCAACCTTGCCTCACACTCTTCCTAGTCGAAAGCAGGCAAGAGAACAAATATGTGTATACAAATTCTCCTGTTCCTGTTTAGATTCTTACAATCTATTGCTCTATCAATTATTTCGCGTAATGCCTTTTAGATTGTCTAGGAGTAGAGACTCCTTTCCTGGCCGAAGAAAAATATTCTTCCCTTTTGACCGAGGGAGTCCTTGTGGTAAAGTGAACATTCTGTGTAAGGAAAACATGTTATTATCTACTAAGGTAACATTTATCACATATTGTAGTATGCTTCTCGCTATAAACACATCTACGTCGATTAACATCAATTAGGAGGTATCCTGATAATCGGCCAGAGGGACAAGAAACCTTAACCTTTCAGATCATCTCTCATTAGACTGAAGAATTTCACAATTTGTATCGGGTTTATGATGTGAGGCTGCAATATAACTCTCTGTGCAATAAGTATAGCATTTATCGTTTGTTCATACTCTGAGTCTGTATCCCCGACTGCATCTGCTTGTTTCAGTAATTGTTCACACATGGTTGCAAACGTTGCAACTCTTTTAAGTCATATGTCAGCCTCCTTAACATAAGACTTAATGAATCTTTCTAGCCTTCTGAAAACGTTCAATTATAGCATCTAAATTTACATTATTTTACAATTACCGAGCGAGATGGCATAGTGGTTAGCACACTGGACTCTCTTCTGGAGGATGACGGTTCAAACACGCGTCCGGCCGTTCAGATTTAGATTTTCCATGATTTCCCTAAATCGCTTCAGCCGAATGCTGGGATGGTTCCTTTGGAAGGGCAGGGTTTACTTCCTTACCCATCCTTCCCTAACCCGTTGGGACTGATGACCTCGTTGTTTGGTCCCCTCCCCCCCCCCCCCCCCCCAAATCAACGAACCAACCTATGTTACAATTTTCCATATTGCGCTGTATATTTCTACTTCTCATAAATCGTGTTAGTGAAGATTTATCTATTTTTGAAACTTCTTAATCCGTTGGCAATGATTTAGCTCTTGCTGTGCTCGCTAGTAGTTGTAGCAGTAGTAATAGCAGTAGCATTCTTCCTGTCTGCGTCAAACCAGATGTTAGAAATGCTGTTTTAATCTGTTTGCATGCACCTCTGATGCTTTATTCCCTCTTAATTATGATTACATTCGACGTGTCTATTCCGAATACTGCACATGGCCCTCGCCACTGTGAATCTAGCTTCCTAGATCTTCCACATTTTACTGTTTCATCGTACAGCACCACTTTGTCGCCTTCCTTGAACTTTTTTGACTTTTGTCCTTTGTCAGATTGTTTCTTCTTGGCTTTTTGTTTTGTAATATTGATTGTCTTAATATATTATATCTCTTTCATTCTCATTTTGTCTGTTCGTATATGACTCATGGTTATAACTTACCTTTCCAGATTCTCATTGCAATTTCTTGGAATGTTTACTTTTGTGCCATACATCAGTTCAAATGCGTGTAGCCTGTACTACTGTGTGGTGTGTTGAATACGAAAACTGCATATGGTAGCCACTTAGTCAGTTAGTAGTACCGACGGAACTCCGAGTCTTAAAACTATGTGTTATACAAAAGCTTCTGCTACTGTCTCAGCGTCTTGATATTCTATAGGCACACTTAAAGTAAACTTACTTAAGTTTCCTTGGAATGCCAACTTTCTCTTACCTGTGCCTGACGCATTTAAAGGCCCTACAATATCTATCGAACACCTTTCGAATACACTTTCCGACGTGTCTGTTATTTCTAACGGCATTTTTGTGTTTGCCTGTGTAAGCATTCTATTTTGGCATGACGGACACTTACATACGTATTCCTCTATATCGCGTTTCATTCCCTCACATTGCTTATACTTCTTTACCCTTTCGAACGTTTTATACATGGCCTGGAGCACTTCTGCGTTTTCTGTAGTATCCATTTCTTCTCCTAATGAGGTAATTTCGCTTTCTGCTTGTGTGTCTACTGATGTGTCGTCATCATGTTCTATGTCAGCGCTGGCTTGGGTTTGTCGCGCGTTCACCTGATTAGCCTTATTCTTGCGTTCCAGCTGACCTTTGTCAATATGGATACTCTCACTGTGTCCTATCCTTCTAAGAGCGTCTGCATAGCTATTCAGTCTACCCGGCTCATAAATTACGTCGTAGTCATACTCCTAAATCGGCATTGCTTCACTGTAAATACTATAGCCAAAAATCCTGGTACTCGGTGACGAGTCAGCGTCGCTGCGTGCAGCTTGTGGCTGCTGTGGTACTATAATTTAATTTCGCCTTTCTTAATTATCTAGATGCGTACGCAATGGGCATATCTTCGCCAATTTATTTGTCTTGTCACAAGCCCTAGAGCTCAATTGCTCACGTGCGTTGTTATTACGAGCTGTTTTGTAAGATATGGATACTGAAGTAGCTGCAGATTAACCAGTTTCTTCTTTAGTTCCTCATAAGCATAATTTTTTCTTTCACACCGTTCGTATTTTACACCGTTCTTTAGCAGTTCGTGTAGAGTCTTCGTGATTTTGCTAAAATTTGCAATAAACCGGCGGTAGTACCCGATTAATCGTAAGAATCTTTTCCACCTCTACCATGTCCGCTGTCATCCCCGTATCCGTGATACAACAACCCAAGATAATCATTTATTTTCTTACAATCTCGCACTTATGTTCTTGCAGCTTAAAGTTGTGCTCTCGTAACCTATCAAAAGTTAAACGAAGTTTATGATTATGCTCCTGCAGCTTTCTTTCTTATCACTTTATATCGTCTACGTATGTGAAACGTTTAATACCTTGAAGATCTGCTAAAACTGTATTATTCATTAATCGTTGGAAACGTCCTGGGACTGTCTTCAACCCATTGGCATTCGTTTGTACTCGTTGATAGTTTGAGCTGAAAGCAGTCTTCTCTCTGTCCTTCTTGTCCGTCAATATTTGGTAATATCAGCTTGCAAGGTCAAGGGTCGTGAAGTACTTTGCCTGCCCTAATTGACCCGAGATATGGGATGTATTTGGTAGCGGAAATGCATCGCCTACAGTACTGTCATTCAATTATCTGTAGTCCACTACGATTTTCCACTTATGTTTACCACTGACGCCTCTTTTCCTTGGAACAGAAAATAAAGGTGTATTCCAGGCACTATTGCTTTCGACAGCTATATCGTAGTTCAACATCTGTTCTCTCTGCTCTTTAAAAACCTCTTCCTTTGCCTCGGGTATTCTGTATAGTCTAGCGTTTATCACTTTCCCTGCATGTACCGGTGTTGTGGTTCTATGCATCGCTGTGGAGGTATGTGACAGTACGTCACCAGGAAGATGAAGTACATCTACACTACATACTCTGTGCAAACGTCTACTGATGCACTCTTTTCTTTGGTGTTTAAATTATCCATTCTCAATTGCTTTAGCAAAATGCTACACGATTTCCTGTTTTTCCTATGGCTTCCTCACTGCTTCTTACCTCGAAACCTTTGAGAGTTGTGCTAGTTCTTCTGTCACTAATTTCACGTTTTTTAATTCTACTTTGTCTTCTGATAAATGTATTGCACTTACTATGTACCTACCATTTCGCACTTTCACTAGCGATACTGGAACGTACACTCCTGTTGACATTTATTGTTGCGAGATAATTTCTTCATTTCCCCTTCTCGAGGCACCTGCCGTCCGTTTTCAACAACAGTATCTTTTCCTCCCGTTGTTCTATATCTTCTTCGGATTCCTGATCGGTCTGGAACTCATGTCCGTTCGTTTCCTTTTCCACTGTTAAGGGTGTGTCTTTCCCTTGTAAACTAAAGACTTTTCCCTTATAATCTAATTCAACTTTATGCTGTGTTAGAAAATCCGTACCGATCAACCCGTCATAGGGGATATCTAACCCTGGCGGATATACATGAAACGTGTGTACCACGTCTCCAACGCCTGTCATAGTTAGATACATTTCCACCACTCCTAATGTACGTACTGCTTCGCTGGTAACACTCTCAATCGAAGCCTTTCCACTTCATTTATACTGACTGTGCACTCTACAGGAATACTACTTCTATCTACTAACAGCTACAGTTTCTTCCTTAATTCTTCACAGTATAGCATTGACTCATCATTTTCTGTGGCACAGTGTACTAACATAATTGTGGGCATTGTTTACCGTGACAATGCCTTTCTGTACATCTTTGTCGCCCTTCAGTTTCATTGAACTAATTTTCCTATCTTGCTTAACACTGGAACTCTGTTTTTTTCTCAGTGCATGCCAAAGTCCTTCATGACAGTCTTTACCGTAGTGCTCTGGTCGTTTATATTTCAAACAAGTCGCGTCTTGTATCCTGGTGCACGGTACACCGCATTTGCTTGGCAGATTACTCTGCGGACACCTCCACTCACGCATGAATGCAGTCCGTTTACTTCTCTGTAATTCCCCTGTAACGTGCTGGGGTCTATTTCTATCACTTTCCTTGCCCATCCCATATTTTTTGAACTTGTGACCCCTGGTTTGTCACAATCATAGCAGAAATTTGTGAATTGTTTTGCCTGCACAATGCGAACCCTTCCTTCCGCTTTATTTTTTCTACACTTACTTGCTGTATGCCCTCGTATTCCACTGATATCAGTGTTTCGTGTACACACACACTCCTTGTTCGCAAAGCTGTTCCTCGTTCTTTCATTGACGATAGAGCACTTTCTTCCTGTAATGCTAATTCTACTACTGCAGCTAATCCAGTTTCGTCATCTTGACTGCTGGCTATTGTTTGTATTCGATCATTCCTTAGCTCTTTTATATGGTGTACTCGCAATGTTGATAGTCTGAGCTGAACGCAGTCTTCTCTCTGACCGGACGGGCAGTTCATAATTTTGTGGGAAAAAAGAAATGACACGAGGGAGATCTGAACACGAATCTCCCACTTTTTTTCTCTGCTTTTGACTCTAGTTATGGCTTCCCTAAAATCTCTATGCATTTGGTCAGTCCTACTGGCCCACGTAGAGATTGGTTCCCCATGGCCTTGCCTTTCCTGAAATATCCTACATCCATAGTAATCTCTGCTTAATCGCTTAGTTCTCTTGTAAAATATGTTTCATCTCTTCCCATATGCCCGTCCTCTCGCTGACGTGCAGTCTCCACCTTGCCATCCCCTCAATTTTTGCTTTAAGAAATGAAAACAAGATTAAAGGTTCCTCTGGATTCACTAATTCAAATGCTGACTCGATATGTTCAGTGAATTCACTCAGTGTCCCTCTTGTTGCTCTGAGATTTCCCTAGAATACACAGCGCTTCCTTAGCACTTAATTTACCGTTTACTACAGAGTGAGGTGGCGCAGTGTTTAGCACACTGCAGGCTAATAGGATGGTTCCCTTGAAAGGTCACGGCCGCTTCCTTCCCTAATCCGATGGGACTAATGATCTTGCTGTCTGGTCGCCTCCCCTGAATCAATGAACCAACCAACCAACCGCTTACTGGTGAGTTATCTTCGCTAGGGGGCCCATTTTGAATGACTTACAACTAGCAGTTTTAAAATTATAATATAATTGTTACAAGTTGCTTGAATACGCACCGATTTATTCTGGTACTCTGACAAGTCAGCAGCACTGCGTCCAGTTTGTGGCTGCTATTCACAAGGAAAGCTCCCCATCGCACCTCCATCAGATTTAGTGGCTAAATGTCCCAGCGATTCCGAACTGCACGTTGACCCTCATCTGGACTTGCAGCAATATAGAACCATGCCATACTGCATTTCACGTCTTCGGGAGTCGTTGCTGTTTCCTTGCAGGTCTTTTGTTACAATTTTCCACAGAGATAAATCTCTAGAGGTGTCAAGTCGGTAAGCGTGCAGACCTTTTTGTATTTCCTGAACGAACGATCCACCTAACTCCATATGTTATGTTAAGAAGATTTTTAATTACCTGAGCAGCATGGGTTGCACATCAACCATCTTGGTAGCGCAAGTCTTCCAAGAACTGCTGAGACGTAGGCTATCTGATCAAAAATACCCAGACACCTATTAGTGTACTTTAATATGGGTTGTGTCCATCCAATATGAAGGTTTGGGCTCTGCTGGGGACACTTTAAATGACGTGTCTGAATGTCTGTAGAAGAATGGCAGCCCGTTATTCCTCAAGAGAATAAACCAGAGATGTGGGTGATGTTGGACGCTTCTGTCTCTGATGAATTCGACGTCGTAACCCATCTCAAAGGTGGTCCATTACGTTCACGTTGGGACTCTGGGTAGGTCAGTCCATTACAGCAAAGTTATTGCCTACAACCACTGCCTCACAGATGCTGCTTTATGCCAGTGCATAACCATGATGATACTAACAGTCATCGCCTCCGGTCTAGTCCTCTTCTGTACGCTGCAGAAAAACTATAAAACGTATTAACCCCTTCCACTTTTAGCGTTTTCACAGCAACGGGATCGTGGAAAACATCTCCATACCGTAAAACCACCTCCTCCATATTTCACTGTTGGCACTGCGCACGATGGCAGGTAACGTTCCCCAGGCATTCATAAAACACAGAACCTTGCTGTGGTGTCACCGCCAGACACCACACTTGCTAGGTGGTAGCCTTTAAATCGGCCGCGGTCCGTTAGTATACGTCGGACCCGCGTGTCGCCACTATCAGTGATTGCAAACCGAGCGCCGCCACACGGCAGGTCTAGAGAGACTTCCTAGCACTCGCCCCAGTTGTACAGCCGACTTTGCTAGCGATGGTTCACTGACAAATTACGCTCTCATTTGCCGAGACGATAGTTAGCATAGCCTTCAGCTACGTCATTTGCTACGACCTAGCAAGGCGCCATTATCATTTGCTATTTATCTTGTGATGCATGTACCGTCAGCCCGATGTTCACCAATTATGGATTAAAGTTAAGTATTCCGGAAGCTACGTACCTTTTTTGCTAGTCTCAATTCCTTGTCATTTTCCAGACCTCACGCCAGCCTGCATGAGCTTAAACGCGTGCCTTTCGGCTATCTCATAGTGGCTTGGCTGTCTTGCCAAGTCACAACACTTGCATCGAATTGCCAGAGGGTATACGGTGATTCATCACTACAAATCACTTGTTTCCAGCTCTTTACAGCAGCTCATGTGTCGCTCAAGTGTCGCTTGAGGATCCTGTCTGACCTTGACAGCTCTCAAATTGCTTCTGATAATGATGAGAGGCGTCCGACATACGTACGTGATAGCAGCGCAAAACGTAACTGACCCGCCTCCCTGTTGAACCTTGGCCGCATGCCTGTGACGTACTTTGCCCCATTGATACATTTCTGCGACGATAAACGGGAGTAGGAAAAATCTTGCACTCGTCGGTGGAGAGAACCCAGCGTCGTTAATCCGGGATCCATTCCAGGTGTTCCCTTCCCATTTTCTTCGAGTACTACAGTTCTGTGTGGTTTATACTGTTATTTCTAACGGGTCGAGTGGAACGGTTGCATACTGTCTGGATCAACGTCGTCCATACTCTCGCCTCCGAAATGCGACACGCTGTTCTGTTGCGTTATCCCATGAGCCATAATTCAGAGGCAGGAGTCATCTGCTACAGATGCTGACCGCGGTTGACCACTATTAGGCAGATCATCAGCTATTTGTGTCTCACGGTAGCGGCTGGATGTTTGAATGACTTCGCTCTTTGTTGTATACCAATTCGGCAGGCAACTACCCGTGCCGGCCGCCCTTCTTGCAGTTGTCTGATACAGCGTTCACCGATTAAGGCTGGATCGACTCTCTGAGGCGTGGTCATAAAATGAACTGTGTTCACAAAGCGCATTATCCTGCCCACTACCTGAGGTATACTGTCCCTTTTTCATCTACATCTACACTTCGCAAGTCCGTAAGCCATCTTATTGTGTGTTGCGGAGGGTATTTTGTGTACCACTGCTACTTTCACTTTTCCTGTACCGCTAGCGAATAGTCCATGGGAGAAATTATTGTTGGTAAATCTCCAGGTTAGCTTGAAAAACTCTAATTTTACCTTCATGTTCTTTCCGCGAGATATAGATAGATGGAACCAATATATTGGTCGACACTTATACAAACGTGCGCTCTCTGAATTTTAACAACAAATTACACTCTGATGCTAAACGCCTCTCTTTTAGCACCTGCCACTAGAGCTGACTGAGCACTTCCGTGATGCTTTCCCGCTTGCTAAACGAGCCTGTAACAAAATGTACTGCTCTTCTTCGAATTTTCTCTTTCGTCTGTCAGTCGTATCTGGTCCAGGTCCCAGACTAACGAACAATATTCAGGTATTATTTGAAGGAAGGTTTGGCAAGCTACCTCCTTTGGGTGTGCACTACACTTACTAAGGATTCTTCCAGTGAATCTCAATCTGGCATCTGCCTTACTTGAGATTAGTTTTACACAGTCGTTTCATTTTAAATTTCTCCGTCCCCATGTTGTTGAAGTTGTTGTGGCCTTCAGTCTGAACACTGATTTGATGAGGCTCTCCATGCTATTCTATCCTGTGCAAGTCTCTTCATCCCCGAATCGCTACTACGACTTACATCCTTCTGAATCTGCTTACTGTGTTCACCTCTTGGTCTGCCTCTACGATTTTTACCCCCCACACTTCCCTCCAGTACGAAGTTGGTAATCTCTTTGTTAGTTAAGGAGCACTGCGCTCTCATTTAAACATATGGCCGAAACAGTCGACCTTCAGCAATTGTGAAATGAACCCTGTCGTCCAGAACCGGGTGCCACAATGGGTGCAGATTCACCTTGAGATGGGGAAACTCACAGGTGTCTATTGTCTATTGAGGACTATGCGCTGTACTGTACGAGTGAGACAGATGAGAACCTACATCATAGGGAAACCCAGTAGAAGCCGTTTGTGGCCAAGGAGACTTTTTTTTTTTTTTTTTTTTTTTGGTCATCAGCGTACTGACTGGTTTGATGCGGCCCGCCACGAATTCCTTTCCTGTGCTAACCTCTTCATCTCAGACTAGCACTTGCAGCCTACGTCCTCAATTATTTGCTTGACGTATTCCAATCTCTGTCTCCCTCTACAGTGTTTGCCCTCTACGGCTCCCTCTAGTACCATGGAAGTCATTCCCTCATGTCTTAGCAGATGTCCTATCATCCTGTCCCTTCTCCTTATCAGTGTTTTCCACATATTCCTTTCTTCTCCGATTCTGCGTAGAACCTCCTCATTCCTTACCTTATCAGTCTACCTAATTTTCAACATTCGTCTATAGCACCACATCTCAAATGCTTCGATTCTCTTCTGTTCCGGTTTTCCCAGTCCATGTTTCACTACCATACAATGCTGTACTCCAGACGTACACCCTCAGAAATTTCTTCCTCAAATTAAGGCCGGTATTTGATATTAGTAGACTTCTCTTGGGCAGAAATGCATTTTTTGCCATAGCGAGTCTGCTTTTGATGTCCTCCTTGCTCCGTCCGTCATTGGTTATTTTACTGCCTAGGTAGCAGAATTCCTTAACTTCATTGACTTCGTGACCATCAATCCTGATGTTAAGTTTCTCGCTGTTCTCATTTCTACTACTTCTCATTACCTTCGTCTTTCTCCGATTTACTCTCAAACCATACTGTGTACTCATTAGACTGTTCATTCCGTTCAGCAGATCATTTAATTCTTCTTCACTTTCACTCAGGATAGCAATGTCATCAGCGAATCGTATCATTGATATCCTCTCACCTTGTATTTTAATTCCACTCCTGAACCTTTCTTTTATTTCCATCATTTCTTCCTCGATGTACAGATTGAAGAGTAGGGGAGAAAGATACAGCCTTGTCTTACACCCTTCTTAATACGAGCACTTCGTTCTTGATCGTCCACTCTTATTATTCCCTCTTGGTTGTTGTACATATTGTATATGACCCGTCTCTCCCTATAGCTTACCCCTACTTGTTTCAGAATCTCGAACAGCTTGCACCATTTTATATTGTCGAACGCTTTTTCCGGGTCGACAAATCCTATGAAAGTTTCTTGATTTTTCTGTAGCCTTGCTTCCATTATTAGCCGTAACGTCAGAATTGCCTCTCTCGTCCCTTTACTTTTCCTAAAACCAAACTGATCGTCACCTACCGCATTCTCAATTTTTTTTTCTATTCTTCTGTATATTATTCTTGTAAGCAGCTTCGATGCATGAGCTGTTAAGCTGATTGTGCGATAATTCTCGCACTTGTCAGCTCTTGCCGTCTTCGGAATTGTGTGGATGATGCTTTTCCGAAAGTCAGATGGTATATCGCCAGACTCATATATTCTACACACCAACGTGAATAGTCGTTTTGTTGCCACTTCCCCCAATGATTTTAGAAATTCTGATGGAATGTTATCTATCCCTTCTGCCTTATTTGACCGTAAGTCCTCCAAAGCTCTTTTAAATTCCGATTCTAATACTGGATCCCCTATCTCTTCTAAATCGACTCCTGTTTCTTCTTCTATCACATCAGACAAATCTTCACCCTCATAGAGGCTTTCAGTGCATTCTTTCCACCTATCTGCTCTCTCCTCTGCATTTAACAGTGGAATTCCCGTTTCACTCTTAATGTTACCACCGTTGTTTTTAATGTCACCAAAGATTGTTTTGTCTTTCCTGTATGCTGAGTCTGTCCTTCCGACAATCATATCTTTTTCGATGTCTTCACATTTTCCTGCAGCCATTTCGTCTTAGCTTCTCTGCACTTCCTATTTATCTCATTCGTCAGCGACTTGTATTTCTGTATTCCTGATTTTCCCGGAACATATTTGTACTTCCTCCTTTCATCAATCAACTGAAGTATTTCTTCTGTTACCCATGGTTTCTTCGCAGCTACCTTCTTTGTACCTATGTTTTCCTTCCCAACTTATGTGATGGCCCTTTTTAAAGATGTCCATTCCTCTTCAACTGTACTGACTACTGCGCTATTCCTTATTGCTGTATCTATAGCGTTAGAGAACTTCAAACGTATCTCGTCATTCCTTAGTACTTCCGTATCCCACTTCTTTGCGTATTGATTCTTCCTGACTAATGTCTTGAACTTCAGCCTACTCTTCATCACTACAATATTGTGATCTGAGTCTATATCTGCTCCTGGGTACGCCTTACTATCCAGTATCTGATTTCGGAATCTCTGTCTGACCATGGTGTAATCTAATTGAAATCTTCCCGTATCTCCCGGCCTTTTCCAAGTATACCTCCTCCTCTTGTGATTCTTGAACAGAGTATTCGCTATTACTAGCTGAAACTTGTTACAGAACTCAATTAGTCTTTCTCCTCTTTCATTCCTTGTCCCAAGCCCATATTCTCCTGTAACCTTTTCTTCTACTCCTTCCCCTACAACTGCATTCCAGTCGCCCATGACTATTAGATTTTCGTCCCCCTTTACATACTGCATTACCCTTTCAATATCCTCATACTCTTTCTCTATCTGTTCATCTTCAGCTTTCGACGTCGGCATGTATACCTGAACTATTGTTGTCGGTGTTGGTCTGCTGTCGATTCTGATTAAAAAAACCCGGTCACTGAACTGTTCACAGTAACACACCCTCTGCCCTACCTTCCTATTCATAATGAATCCTACACCTGTTACACCATTTTCTGCTGCTGTTGATATTACCCAGTACTCATCTGACCAGAAATCCTTGTCTTCCTTCCACTTCACTTCACTGACCCCTACTATATCTAGATTGAGCCTTTGCATTTCCCTTTTCAGATTTTCTAGTTTCCCTACCACGTTGAAGCTTCTGACATTCCACGCCCCAACTCGTAGAACGTTATCCTTTCGTAGATTATTCAATCTTTTTCTCATGGTAACCTCCCCCTTGGCAGTCCCCTCCCGGAGAACTGAATGAGGGACTATTCCGGAATCTTTTGCCAATGGAGAGATCATCATGATACTTCTTCAATTACAGGCCACATGTCCTGTGGATACATGTTACGTGTCTTTAATGCAGACTACAGAGAGGTAAGGTCGATAGGGACCTGCTCGACCCTTTTGCCTTACTCTTTTTAAATGCTTTCGTGTCTTAAATGGGCTAGATGGGCTACAGGTAGCCCTTTGGAATTCATGAGTGATTTCTTCAGCTGATTTCATGCGGTGTTTTGCAACCACCCTCAGCAATGCTCGATGATCCCTGTCCGTCAGTACATAAAGTCTGCCTGGCCTTGCTTTATCTGTGGTAGCTCCTTCGCGTTTCCACTTTTCAAATCACCAACAGTCGACATGGGAACTTTTGGAATGTTTCAAATGTCCCTGATGGATTTATTACTCAGGTGACATCCAGTGACTTGGTCACTTTCGAAGTCACTGAGTTCTACTGGCGGACCAATTGTGTTGTTGCTGCTTCTCTATTTACAAAATAATACTCACCATCTCCTTTTATACTCGTGAGTCCGCCTCTCGTGACATCTAGTGGTCAATTTCACATTACATTGGGGTGTCATTATATTTTAGATCAGGTAGTGTACCTGTTAGGTACCGTAGATACTAGACACTATTTGGAGTCCCATCAATGTTCATATATTTATTTGTTATTTCTTTTTAGTCTCTTATCTAGATACAAGAGGAGACCAAATGTTGCATATGAATTGGCATGAATATAGGACATAATATTTTAACCTAACCTCAAATTTGTTAGTATAACTAAGCGATATAGTGGGAGATCTACTTAAAGAATTTTGAAAATCATAATTTTAAAAGAAAAAAAAATTCTTCATATTAACTTTAGGCCATATGGCGTACAGATATACGTTCACGCGGAATCCAGGAAGCACATACTGTTGTTGTATTGTACTATGCTGAATTGCTAGATGGCAAATTTTGTAATTTATACTTCTGGACTACACTACTACACTACTATACGTGGTATCAGAACCAAGCTGGATACCTCATTTATCTGGGTAGCCAGTCCTTTAAACGCTGAGGCTCAACAACTCAGATCTTGAGGCTGTGCTGCTCTGCCACGCAAAGTATAGAGACTGAGAGATGGCTTTCGGGGTCTCAGGATATCTTCATGGTCCTCTCTGAGGCTCACCTCCTCATTGCTTCCGGAAGGTTGTTTTAGGTGACTGTTCTGCCGTGTTGCGTCTCGTTGTCATGATGTATGACCTGCTCTTGCTTGTCTCTCAGCTATGTAGTCTTGCAGTTCATAAGCTGATATTTTAGCTGTCAGCGAGTTCAGCTTCTGCCGCAGTTTCTCATTCCTTATTATGTTGTAGACCTTTAGATTACCAAAGACGTTTATGTCCTGGTTTGTAACATCTTGTCTAATGGCAAATTCCCAGACGATGTTGTCTGGGGTGACGATTGCTCCACATTCATAAGTGTCAGTGATGAACTGTTGTATTTTTAGTAAGTACCAAGGATATGGACCATGTCCCAACAGGTAGTTTATAGCTCCTTTGGTCGGAAGAAAATACGACATTCCAGATCTTTCTTTTATGTTGAGAAGAAACTAGTAAGGTCTTCGCCCTGTTTCGGCCCTGTCCCAGATTTCTTGCCATTCTCTATTAATGCAAGCCTTTATTTCCTTATTCTATGTGGCTCTTGTGCCCAGTGTCAGCTTCCCCCTTGCATATTCGCCCTTTCTGAGCCAATGTTGTGCAGCTCTCCTTCTTATGGCTAGGTCCAATATTAGCAAGGATACTATCACCAGCAGTGCCATAGTCGGCGTTGTTCTGTATACCCCTGTCAGGTGCAGGTGTACACATCCCTCTGCGCGCAGTAAAGCCTTTGTGGTCCTTACCTTTCTGGGGTCTATGGCCCAGACGCTCGACCCATACTCTACAACAGCGATTAACATTCCGTTGTGGTACGTTCTTATGGCACTTAGCGGCAAGTGAAAACTTCTTTGACCAGTTGTTGTTATGTTATTCAGGATTTTAATTCCTCCCTGGCAGACGATTTCTAATTGTGCAGGAAAGTTGTGGTTTTCGTCGATGTTAATTCCGATGCACCTATATACTTTTCTTTCCACAATTTGATCATTTATTGTGACTGTGAAGCTTCTCATTTTTGAAAATGTTCCTTTCAGAAGCTTATGTATTGTTTTCTGTGCTGCTATCGCTAGTTTTTCGGTGCACCAATTACTTAGTCTTTCAAGGACTACCCAACTATTTTCCTGTAATTAAGCCCCTGTGTTGGCAGATACTGTAACTAGCAGAACGTTTGCGTAGGCGATGCAGCCTCTAATGTTTGTTATGCTCTCATGCTGGTTCGGTAATGGCTCTGACAACACCACAGCTCTGGGCCACAAACAGAGCTCTGTGGATAGCATTTGGTGATATTTTACACAATTTTCTTCCCGCGACATTCTAGCTGCATCTGCCTGTCTCTGCAATAATCTCGTAGGCTGTTATAAAGACGGTTAGGACAGTCCATTTGTTTCAGTCTTTCAACTATCCCTGGCCGCTATAAATTATCAAATGCCCCATCTATATCAATCGTTATCCCTACAACATTCTTGTCGTCTGAGGTGTTCACAATATCATGGCGTGATTTATCGCATCCTCGGTGAATTTCTCTTTCTTAATACCTACTATCTATTTGTGGTTCGTTTGGTGGCGGTACAGAAGCTTCTCGTGTACTTTGGGTAGAGCATCTACCAAACAGATCGGACTGTATGATCTCGGTTCTGTTAGGTATTTGTCTTCCCCTGGTTTTAGTACAATATTTTTCGAGTTTTCCAGGTCCTGGACACCCAGCCCTGCCAAAGACATTCGTTTAATAACACTGTTATATATGAAACAATTTTGTCCACCAGCAAATGCAACAGTTCAGCCGTATTCTATCAAGCCCTAGTGCTTTCTGTTTCTTTAACTTTATTATTGCCAGTCTCGCTTCCACCTGGGCAAATGGAATTACAGCACTAACAATCGCATGCTGCTTAAGTAATAAAGATCGAAGATTCTGATGGTACTCTGTGTCTTCCATCGTCGTATCGTCTGGCAACAGAGTTCCAGTAAGTACTGCACTGATGTCTCCCATTCTGTCATCATCGTGCCATCCTATCGTCTCACAGTTGATAATGCAGTGGGTGATCGAACCTTCTTCGTTACAAGTTTATATGTAAAACCCCAGACATCAGTAACCATTTGGTCGTTGAAGTATGCCTCCCTAGTTTTATGCAATAATTGTCCATGTTGTTGTTTAACTGTTCAATAGAAACTCACTCAGCCTTATCTGATGTTCTGTTTCCCCTGAGGATCTCTGGTAGTGTCTTCTCGTCTCCTTTGTTGTGAGTCTAAGAGACTGTAGGGCAGGACTCGAAGGAATTTAAAGTCCTAACAAATGTCGGGATCGCTTTGTCTTGCGCCGTCTGCAATGCTCGCACTAATTCGGCTTTGACGTCAACATCAAATCGGCTTCCTTACGGCGGTTTTATCTTGAATTCTGTCTTTAAAAGTTCCCATTTCGCTTTTCGCAGATTGTATAGTCGCGCGGGCTGAATGTTAGCGTCTAAATCATTGCTGGGAAATAAATATGAAATAGTGAAATATATGATATAATGTTCACTTGGGGTATGTCCATCGCAGACCTTCCAGTTTGCAAAGTGGTCACTGACTTTCGAGTTCGCGAGGGTGATATCTATATTTGCTGCCGCATCTGCACGATTTTGGAAAGTTGGTGGATTGACAGGCCTATTCATGACATGAAGGCCAAGTTCTTGTACAGCGCCCTGAAGACAATCCTCTTTGTACCATTACTCCGCTATGTCCCAATGCTGATTTTGTATTTGTGTCCTTTATGAAAAATGTGTCTGTCGTGTTCACCGCGATTGCTGCCGTTTTTAATTGTTCAGTATGTGGTTGTATCTCCTGAATGTACTGCAGTTGTTGATTTGTTACATAAAGTTTTCCTAAGTCAGTCAATAAATCTATTGTCCCCACGTGTTCGTCACACAGTTGATGTATCTTTGTTACAGTTATATCTGTACCTGGCACCAAGGATCGACCTAATGTTACGATCTGAACTGTAACTAGCATGTAGGGTAATTACCTGTTGCTGGAATATGGCATCTGTATTCATGCGCATCGAATTTATATGGCCGATTTTAATCATATGTCTATGTTTCATTGCCGTTGGGAATGTTGATTGTATTTGACTGCTACGGTAAGCTATTGAGCACATAGCTATGGGGCCATTCTAACCTGTGATCATATACAATTCGGCCGTGAGTCATCACTAATTCCTTCTACAGATGGTATGGAGCCGAGCGACCGCTACGGTCGCAGGTTCGAATCCTGCCTCGGGCATGGATGTGTGTGATCTCCTTAGGTTAGTTAGGTTTAATAAGTTCTAAGTTCTAGGCGACTGATGACCTCAGAAGTTAAGTCGCATAGTGCTCAGAGCCATTTGAACCATTTGAACCTTCTACAGATGCTCAATATCAAGTGCCTTCTGCCTGCTCGTAAAGACGACGTCAGGTAGGATCTGTAGTTCCTCTGTATTTATGGGCAAGTTCTTTTGCACTGAGCTGAATATAATCAACTTCCTCCGTGACAGGTAAATTTATAGTACAGCCTTTTGGATTAATGTACCTAACCAGGTGTCTTACTGCTATGGTTAACACAAGAACGTCCTCCAATTTACCCAGCCTCAATCCGATAATAAACTTCTTTCATTTCTCAAGTCATGTCCACCATTGTTATCCTCTTGATAATCCCTGTATCCATCTGTAAGTTGTTCTATGATCTGTATATTTTCATTAACATCCTGTATTAGCGGTTGTGTGCTATCACACTGTTCTTGCACCTTGTATTCATTGTACTTTCACCTTTTTCTGAATTTGAGAGTGTGTTCTTCTTTAAGACTTGCTTGTATAGAGGTAGGCACGCTGTCTGTAAACTTTCTTCCCTTCTTCTTAGCCACTTCCAGAAACCCCACTCATTCTCTTTATTATTCTTATTATTGGCCTTTTTATTGTCCATCTCATTATAGCCCTTGTTTTTACGGTGAGTCATGTTTTCGGTTTGTGTGGCTATGTCTCATTTACCCTTCACACTGACCAGAATATTTTGTCTCTTTCTGCAGCCCGCTTTTTTTTTCAACGAAGGTTTCTATTTCTTATAAAGATGATAGATAATTTTATAATCTGTTCGATCAATGGACCGGGGTTTAATAATTTTCTTCCTAAAAGGTGTTTCGTCTCCTTCGACAGTCGACGTGACATTTTTTTTGCGTTTATATTTACTCTGTGGTTTCCTGCGATGCCCATTGGCAGATTATTAATGGTTCAGAATCCACATTCCGTTCTCTGAATATCCCGCTCCAAGAACATTTGGTACATCGCACAGTCTTTATCTCGTTGGCTCCATGATTTCTTCCTTTCCGCATATGTGATGCATACTGGAACTCGCTTGCTATTTTTACAGTCCGTTTTCAGATGGTCAGATTCTCCACAGTTGAAACATATCGGTTTGTTTTCCTTACAGCACTTTGCAATTTGCCCATAGTCGTGCAGTTGTAGCATCTGGCGACTGCAAGGTGCTCTCCACAGTGGTTGATCGAAATCCAATATATATTCTTTTCTGTGTATACAATTGCAGTGTGACTTTGGGATTTACTTCCAGTTCTCCCGTGGACCTGTTTTCAACCTGACTCTTGTTTATTCCAAGAAATGTTTCTTATCTATAGTTACCTACGTGTTCTCTTCCTGTTTCTGGCATATCATTTCTTTATTTAACTCCGACTTTTGTTTCAGCTTCCTGATTTCCTCATCTGTTTGTTTCCATTATGACTACATTGTCTGTCGTCTCCATTTTCTTGATTCTGATCTCTTCATCTCTTCATTCATCAGATCAGTTAGCTCTGTGAGACGTGTTTGTATCTCCTTTGCGTCTTTGTTGTCCTTAGATTTGATTAACAGCGCGGCTTACGTGGTCGCGATGTATATTGCTCATCAATAACACAGGAACCATCAATGTGATTCTTGGAAAATCCGCACCGCACATTGATAGATCACAATTAATCTATCCTCTTCTCTCAGTCAGCGTGGTTTTCAGTTGTCCAGTAGGGCATATTTCGAAGGTTGATTTGCCATAGTTTGTAAACGATGTTACGTCAGTAAACAAAATTGTACATATAAATGTCACATCAATTTGCAGTTTTCATAGAACCATTCGAGGAACAATAGTCGATTTTGAACGTCATTGTCATGAACCTGTTAAAGGATCTAAATGTGGAAAGGATAAAATGCGCTGAGATGCTGCATTCGCAGAAAACTATTTGTTTATATATATACTGCAGATGGCGTTACACATACCCACTTTTCGCGGTTGAGCTGAAATATTAATCATTTGCATGTACATGAACATAGTTGCTGCACCCTGTATTAGGGTTCTCCGTGGCGTTATCTTTCAACAATGTAAGACTATACCGCATGTTGTACACGTTGTCCTGAGCTACCTCGGTCATGGGTTGCCGAGAGCTGGCGCTCCACAACTCGCCAGCCGCTATAATTGACGACTGCTCGCATGGAGTTGAAGTAGCACAGCGTGACGTACTCTTACCCGTCACCCCAACTCAGTTCGACTCGATGTCTAGCAGGTTTGGAGCCAGAATTGCCGCCTCAGATATCAGTTCTGTGTATTAAATTCGACCCATGATGAACCGCTAATCATCTGCTTATCATGTAGTGCGCCTCACTGCACTTTGACGTTTGTACGGTATTCTAATTTTAGTAACCAGCAGTGTAAGTAGCTAGGATCTGACAACCACAAGATTAGTCATTAGTGCCATGTATGTGTGTGGTAAGCCAGAAGACCTGATATTCGGCAAATCCCATTCGACTGGAGCAATAATCAAACTCCCACAAGTCCACTATAGTTTTCATTGCTGGGACGACTTCGTGCAAGTATGGGATCGTTAAGCACTTTAAGCAACATCCAATACGACGAGCCCGAACTGTCCTGTACTTCAGCCCCCAGCGTATCCTCCAGAAAGGCGCTTGTTCTCGATACCTGTATTTTCCGTTTGCCTACTTCATACAGTATCTCTTTGTTACTATCCTGTCGACATCTCGAATAGTTTCTCCGGTACCTTCCTTGATGTTGTAAACGATGTTGGATTGATTATACGTGAAAGTTTTTATCGGTATTTGGTTTATTACACACTCCAATGGTCTATAACTCTAAGACTTTCCGCAGAAATGACGCTTTAATTCCATATTTTTTGCTCGTAGTAGTGTAATTTGGTTACTATTCGGACTCTGACGTAATAATAGTGAGTTTTCATGGACACTATACCTTTCCTTGCCATTGTAGCTGATTCTTCTAAATGCCATTATACTGCTTCATCCTAAGTCTCCTGTAGACTGTCTAGCGAGACAAACTTCATATTAAATTTCGAAAGTCGCGACGTTTTTTGCTTGCGAGATCTAATCCGACATAAAACCCATATATTTTGCACGTCATGACATTGAGCATGCTCTATAGCTTCTTCACAACCTATCTACTTAAGGTATGCCCTGCGGAATAATTTGCAACATTTTAGTACTTACTGTTTAACATACAATTCCTTTTCGTTACTGCAGGGATGTTTCCTTGTCGAATAACAACAGTCGCTTCGAGCCATCTGTAGACTTTAGAGGGTACTGTCATTAGAAAATCTTAGAAACACTATCAATCATAGGGAGAATAAAGGCCATTTGCACACTTTGCTTTTGCAGCGGTCATTTTGGAATGACACATATTAATTTGAAAGTATTCTTGGTGACAATATTCAAAATTACCATAGTTCATTTTCTCGATTTATTTAGACTGTCTTCTGTTTACATTAAGCGATTTAGACTTGTTGATATAGCTAACAAATCACATGTATACCACAACACATGTTATAGTTTCGATTGCACACTGATGATGCCATTCACAACGTATCTGGGATAGTAAATATCAAAATTGCAGCGCACAGGAGAGTTTTGTTTATAAAAGAATGCTTAAATATCTAGTTTGTATAATTTCGTAATAATTACTTTCTCAGAGCTAATAAATACTGGAAACAGTAGTTCAGAAGAGCAGAACTATAGTTACACTGTTCAGTGCATAAGCCATATTACAAACCAATACTTAATTTTCTTCACCTTATGTGAGAATCAGCTACTGGCTAGGACACCATATGCACAGAAACGAATGCTATGTTTAGCGTCTAACATCCCATTAAACATGTGAATGATGAGTAGAGTTAACACTAGGTCCACAAGCGGAAAACTTTAAGAGAACCCGATATGCTCACAACTATTACACAATATATTGAATGCTACGTATCAGCACTCAACTCTTAACAGTTCAGCGCACACAAATATCCAAATGTAATGACAAAAATCCACTCATTTTATATCTTATACAGCACATTGAAACCACTGAATGCTGTCTGGTGGCTCTCAGGGCTCGTCACGCGGTGGTGAATGTGTATAATCGGAGCAGAGACGACGGAGAATCAGTCACTGATTGAAATATTCAGTGAACGCTGTGGAAACGTGCAGGGGATAACGCGAGCGCGGAGTCGGCAGATCTCCGGCTGGCGGGCTTGCCGCATCGATGGTTATTTCAGCCGCTCCAGCTACGACGACTGCGGTGGATTACGAGTAGGACACGACAGCCTTGGGAGTACCGCTCAGAGTTTCGGAAGTTGAATAACCCATTAGGTCTGCACCAACTGGAACTACTGTGACAAACAAAAGATGAGCTCAGGCTGACACCGCCAACACACGAAGTTTGCCGACGAGAAAAAGAGAGAGGAAGCACCGGTACGGGGCGCCGACGTCCTTGCGCAAGCCAGAAGAACTGCTCGCCGATACAATTACCAACCACTCTTGCAGCAGACACTACTAATGCATTTACACTGCTCTCAAATTTCCAAGAAGGCTCAGAACATGCTTTAACAGTGCCAAAATATTTTCCAACACTTCCACCATTAATACTTCAGCTTTTAGAAAATTTCACGCTGCTTCAGAAACGTTTTCGCTGTATTCAAGATGAGGATGGCCAGTAGCAACTTTTACAAAATACACTCCTGGAAATTGAAATAAGAACACCGTGAATTCATTGTCCCAGGAAGGGGAAACTTTATTGACACATTCCTGGGGTCAGATACATCACATGATCACACTGACAGAACCACAGGCACATAGACACAGGCAACAGAGCATGCACAATGTCGGCACTAGTACAGTGTATATCCACCTTTCGCAGCAATGCAGGCTGCTATTCTCCCATGGAGACGATCGTAGAGATGCTGGATGTAGTCCTGTGGAACGGCTTGCCATGCCATTTCCACCTGGCGCCTCAGTTGGACCAGCGTTCGTGCTGGACGTGCAGACCGCGTGAGACGACGCTTCATCCAGTCCCAAACATGCTCAATGGGGGACAGATCCGGAGATCTTGCTGGCCAGGGTAGTTGACTTACACCTTCTAGAGCACGTTGGGTGGCACGGGATACATGCGGACGTGCATTGTCCTGTTGGAACAGCAAGTTCCCTTGCCGGTCTAGGAATGGTAGAACGATGGGTTCGATGACGGTTTGGATGTACCGTGCACTATTCAGTGTCTCCTCGACGATCACCAGTGGTGTACGGCCAGTGTAGGAGATCGCTCACCACACCATGATGCCGGGTGTTGGCCCTGTGTGCCTCGGTCGTATGCAGTCCTGATTGTGGCGCTCACCTGCACGGCGCCAAACACACATACGACCATCATTGGCACCAAGGCAGAAGCGACTCTCATCGCTGAAGACGACACGTCTCCATTCGTCCCTCCATTCACGCCTGTCGCGACACCACTGGAGGCAGGCTGCACGATGTTGGGGCGTGAGCGGAAGACGGCCTAACGGTGTGCGGGACCGTAGCCCAGCTTCATGGAGACGGTTGCGAATGGTCCTCGCCGATACCCCAGGAGCAACAGTGTCCCTAATTTGCTGGGAAGTGGCGGTGCGGTCCCCTATGGCACTGCGTAGGATCCTACGGTCTTGGCGTGCATCCGTGCGTCGCTGCGGTCCGGTCCCAGGTCGACGGGCACGTGCACCTTCCGCCGACCACTGGCGACAACATCGATGTACTGTGGAGACCTCACGCCCCACGTGTTGAGCAATTCGGCGGTACGTCCACCCGGCCTCCTGCATGCCCACTATACGCCCTCGCTCAAAGTCCGTCAACTGCACATACGGTTCACGTCCACGCTGTCGCGGCATGCTACCAGTGTTAAAGACTGCGATGGAGCTCCGTATGCCACGGCAAACTGGCTGACACTGACGGCGGCGGTGCACAAATGCTGCGCAGCTAGCGCCATTCGACGGCCAACACCGCGGTTCGTGGTGTGTCCGCTGTGCTGTGCGTGTGATCATTGCTTGTACAGCCCTCTCGCAGTGTCCGGAGCAAGTATGGTGGGTCTGACACACCGGTGTCAATGTGTTCTTTTTTCCATTTCCAGGAGTGTACCACTGCCTGCTGCTGACGATTTCTGACGAATGACACAGGAAATGTCGGGAAAAAAGCTACCTTACTTCACTTACGCGTACATACCTGACCAACTTATTAAGGTCATACTCCTCGATCTGTCCTTCAGTGTGGACGCTGATCACGTGAAGAAAGGTCTGGAATTCTCTTTATGGACGGTCGCAAAGTTCAAATTACCGAACACGATAGAGGTTCAAATGGTTCAAATGGCTCTGAGTACTATGGGACTCAACTGCTGAGGTCATAAGTCCCCTAGAACTTAGAACCACTTAAACCTAACTAACCTAAGGACAACACACACATCCATGCCCGAGGCAGGATTCGAACCTGCGACCGTAGCGGTCGCGCGGTTCCAAACTGTAGCGCCAGAACCGCTCGGCCACCAGCGGCCGGCCACGATAGAGGAAATGTCACCATTTCCGGTTATTACAACTGAAAGGAGGAAAACGAAAGGTTTTTGTAGCTGACTCGTCTCGCAAATCTCACGGTCCGAGTAGAGAGTTAAACGTAGCCCTACGCAATGCTGCTGGTGCCAGAGCATCAGTCACATTGCACAGCATTGTTCCACGCCCAATAAGTATGTCAAGTGTGCTGGCAACCACGTGTGGCTGCACGGTAGGGAAGCACACTGTACCTTGTCAGTGTGGACAAACTGCTGAGCAAAAGAAGATTGCCAAGATACACCCCGCAATTCACGCATCAACGGCGACAGCCAATGCAGAAGCATCTGTCCAGAAGCGCCCGAGCACGTCACAGAAGGAAAACAGCCGAGTGCTGCGTCTAGAAGTAACAGGACTCGAAATAAGGTTCAAAATGGTTCAAATGGCTCTGAGCACTATGCGACTTAACTTCTGAGGTCATCAGTCGCCTAGAACTTAGAACTAATTAAACCTAACTAACCTAAGGACGTCACACACATCCATGCCCAAGGCAGGATTCGAACCTGCGACCGTAGCGGTCGCTCGGCTCAAAACTGTAGCACCTAAAACCGCACGGCCACTCTGGCCGGCTCGAAATAAGGATGGAGACCAGAAGCAACAGTCAGTTGAAGTTCGCCCACCCTCGAGCACCGCCCTAGAAGGTGCCGAGGAAACTGAAATCAGCACCTCTGTCATAACAGTTGCTCCAAAAAACTATCTCAGAAGCCTAATTGTGCAAGTCACTGTTCTGGTGAACTACATAACAAAGCTGGTAGAGCTCACTCCGCAGAAAATAGCAAATTAATGCTGCTGTGCAAACAGCCATCTGATCCAAACCATAGTGGTTGCATTATGGACAACATTAATGAACTGACAATATCCGCGTGGAGCACGAATGGCGCTCCGGAACCGCGCTGCTGCTACGGTCGCAGGTTCGAATCCTGCCTCTGGCATGGATGAGTGTGATGTCCTTAGGTTAGTTAGGTTTAAGAAGTTCTAAGTCTAGGGGACTGATGACCTCAGATGTTAAGCCCATAGTGCTTAGAGCCATTTGAACCACCAATGGCGCTCGCACTCGAGCTGCTGTACTTATTATTGACGTTTGCCTGGTGTTTGAAACACATCTAAAGCCCGGAGTACATGTTGATGCTCCAAATTATTACTATTTCCGCACAGACCAACGGTGGAACATCATTTCCCACAACATAATTCAGTACACTGGAGGCCAATGAAGTCGTCGTCAATAATTCTGTTGGTTGTATCACGCTTTTCGGATCCTATAGACCACTGCTATCCGCATTACAGGCCTGGTCTGCAAGTTGCCTGTACTCCGGCTCGACGAGACACACACCCTTGGCAGACCCAGACTGCAAAGTTACCCTCGGCATGATATATCAACCATAAGAAGCAATGAAATGAAGCACTAGCCGGAAACTTGCTGCTCTAGGTTCGCCACGAGAGGTGTCAGACTCGATACGAGTAGCGCGGGCATCTGGTCAGTAGCACCACAATCGGAAGCACTACATTGTCTCCGAGAGTCACGCGCCAGCCAAGCATTCAGCAGATATCATTCTGAAAAACGCGTTTTTAAGACTCGTCACAAGTTCAGTCCTTTGAACCACTGTGAGCAATCCTGGAGTAGTGTCACCACCAGGATGAACACCATGCGGTTCTGGCAGCAGCCCTATCTACACTCATGCTCATAAATTGAGGGTATTGCTGATACATGGTGAAACAACGCTCTGGTGGGCGGTTAGCGGGTTTAAGTCACCTCGGGGTATGACCATGCGGTGCATTTGACCTGCGGTCGTCGCACGGTGGCGCTGGCAGCAGTCCACATACTCAGAGGTGTATTGGTGCATGTCAGAGTACGGTGCAGCGAGTAAGAGTGCAGACGTTTTCAGACGTGCTAGTGGTGACTGTGTTGGAAATGGCTCAAAGAACACACATTGATGACGTTATGAGGGGTAGAATACTAGGGTGACTGGAGGCTGGTCAGTCTGGAACCGCAAGACCGCTACGGTCGCAGGTTCGAATCCTGCCTCGGGCATGGATGTTTGTGATGTCCTTAGGTTAGTTAGGTTTAACTAGTTCTAAGTTCTAGGGGACTAATGACTTCAGCAGTTGAGTCCCATAGTGCTCAGAGCCATTTGAACCATTTTTTGGACGCTGGTCAAACAAGCAGGTCGTAGCACGGGCCCTCCGTGTGCCACGAAGTGTGATCTCAAGATTATGGCAACGATTCCAGCAGATAGGAAACGTGTCCAGGCGCTACACTACGAGACGTCCACAGTGTACAACACCACAAGAAGACAGATATCTCAGTATCAGTGCCCGCAGACTGCCACGGAGTACTGCAGGTAGCCTTGCTCGGGACCTTACCGCAGCCACTGGAACAGTTGTCCCCAGACACACAGTCTACAGAACAGGCATGGTTTATTAGCCCAGAGACATGAAAGGTGCATTCCACTGACCCCTGGTTACAGGAGAGCCCGTAATCCTGGTGCCAAGAACACAATATATGGTCACTGGAACATTGGTCCCAGGTTATGTTCTCGGACGAGTCCAGGTATAGTCTGAACAGTGATTCTCGGCGGGTTTTCATCTGGCGTGAACCAGGAACCAGATACCAACCTCTTAATGTTCTTGAAATGGACCTGTGTGGAGGTCGTGGTTTGATGGTGTGGGGTGGGATTATGATTGGTGCACGTACACCCCTGCATGTCTTTGACAGAGGAACTGTAACAGGTCAGGTGTATCGGGATGTCATTTTGAACTAGTATGTCCGCCTTTTCACTGGTGCAGTGGGTCCCTACTTCCTCCTGATTAACGATAACGCACGACCCCACCGAGCTTCCATCGTGGAGGAGTACCTTGAAACAGAAGATATCAGGAGAATGGAGTGGCCTGCCCGTTCTCCCATCGAGCACGTCTGAGATGCTCTCGCTCGACGTATCGCTGCACGTCTTCAAACCCTTAGGACACTTCATGAGCTCCGACAGCCACTGGTTCAAGAATGGGAGGCTGTACCCCAGCAGCTGCTCGACCACCTGATCCAGAGTATGCCAACCCGTTGTGCGGTCTGGGTACGTGTGCATGGTGATCGTATCCCATATTGATGTCGGGGTACATGCGCAGGAAACAGTGGCGTTTTGTAGCACATGTGTTTCGGGACGGTTTTCTCAACTTATCACCAATACCGTGGACTTGATGATCTGTGTCGTACATTCTGCAGTTATCCTTAATTTATAAGCATGAGTGTAGAAGATATGGCACCACAACCACTACTAGAATCCAGCAGCTACCCAGGGAACTTCGCCTCTTCTGACTTGACCTCCTGTGGAATCAGAGCTCCAAGACTGGTACTCCTGACATTAATGATGATGTCTTGCTGCTGCCCCGGCGTGGAATGTCACTGAGAGACATCAACTAGAATCACTGCCATGCCAAAACCCACCGAAAAACTTACGAAAGTCTCTCCACCTGCGGAAACCGGATTTGACGCACTGCAACTTCAGATCAGTGAAACAGCATTAGCCGCTGCTGTGGAAACAACATGGAAACACATCAAGGGATAACCCACGACAACTGCCACCAGACATTCTTGCATACATAACAGAGTGCGGTAGCGTTCTCGCTTCCCGCGCCCGGGTTCCCGGGTTCGATTCCCGGCGGGGTCAGGGATTTTCTCTGCCTCGTGATGACTGGGTGTTGTGTGATGTCCTTAGGTTAGTTACGTTTAAGTAGTTCTAAGTTCTAGGGGACTGATGACCATAGATGTTAATTCCCACAGTGCTCAGAGCCATTTGAACCATACATAACAGAGAATAACAGAATATATGGAGAGTGAAAACTTACAAAGAATGCAGCTACTAAACGGTTGCTCGGTCACCTGTGCAGGAACATCAGGTGGCAATAGGAACACACAGAAACCGGCAATAGGCAAATAGTGTCGCTACACTCCAGCTACTTGATGATTTTTCCAACACTTCCACCATTAATACTTCAGCTTTTAGAAAATTTCACGCTGCTTCAGAAACGTTTTCGCTGTATTCAAGATGAGGATGGCCAGTAGCAACTTTTACAAAATACACTCCTGGAAATTGAAATAAGAACACCGTGAATTCATTGTCCCAGGAAGGGGAAACTTTATTGACACATTCCTGGGGTCAGATACATCACATGATCACACTGACAGAACCACAGGCACATAGACACAGGCAACAGAGCATGCACAATGTCGGCACTAGTACAGTGTATATCCACCTTTCGCAGCAATGCAGGCTGCTATTCTCCCATGGAGACGATCGTAGAGATGCTGGATGTAGTCCTGTGGAACGGCTTGCCATGCCATTTCCACCTGGCGCCTCAGTTGGACCAGCGTTCGTGCTGGACGTGCAGACCGCGTGAGACGACGCTTCATCCAGTCCCAAACATGCTCAACGGCGGACAGATCCGGAGATCTTGCTGGCCAGGGTAGTTGACTTACACCTTCTAGAGCACGTTGGGTGGCACGGGATACATGCGGACGTGCATTGTCCTGTTGGAACAGCAATTTCCCTTGCCTGTCTAGGAATGGTAGAACGATGGGTTCGATGACGGTTTGGATGTACCGTGCACTATTCAGTGTCCCCTCGACGATCACCAGTGGTGTACGGCCAGTGTAGGAGATCGCTCCCCACACCATGATGCCGGGTGTTGGCTCTGTGTGCCTCGGTCGTATGCAGTCCTGATTGTGGCGCTCACCTGCACGGCGCCAAACACGCATACGACCATCATTGGCACCAAGGCAGAAGCGACTCTCATCGCTGAAGTCGACAAGTCTCCATTCGTCCCTCCATTCACGCCTGTCGCGACACCACTGGAGGCGGGCTGCACGATGTTGGGGCGTGAGCGGAAGACGGCCTAACGGTGTGCGGGACCGTAGCCCAGCTTCATGGAGACGGTTGCGAATGGTCCTCGCCGATACCCCAGGAGCAACAGTGTCCCTTATTTGCTGGGAAGTGGCGGTGCGGTCCCCTACGGCACTGCGTAGGATCCTACGGTCTTGGCGTGCATCCGTGCGTCGCTGCGGTCCGGTCCCAGGTCGACGGGCACGTGCACCTTCCGCCGACCACTGGCGACAACATCGATGTACTGTGGAGACCTCACGCCCCACGTGTTGAGCAATTCGGCGGTACGTCCACCCGGCCTCCCACATGCCCACTATACGCCCTCGCTCAAAGTCCGTGAAGTGCACATACGGTTCACGTCCACGCTGTCGCGGCATGCTACCAGTGTTAAAGACTGCGATGGAGCTCCGTATGCCACGGCAAACTGGCTGACACTGACGGCGGCGGTGCACAAATGCTGCGCAGCTAGCGCCATTCGACGGCCAACACCGCGGTTCCTGGTGTGTCCGCTGTGCCGTGCGTGTGATCATTTCTTGTACAGCCCTCTCGCAGTGTCCGGAGCAAGTATGGTGGGTCTGACACACCGGTGTCAATGTGTTCTTTTTTCCATTTCCAGGAGTGTATGTTACCTATACCGTTTCGCAATTTTTTTATCTTCTGATGACTTTACTAGACGATAAACGATAGCACCATCTGCAAACAACCTAAGACGGCTGCTCAGATTGTCTCCTAAATCATTATACAGATAAGGAGCAGCAGAGGACCTATAACACTACCTTGGGGAACACCAGAAATCACTTCTGTTTTACTCGATAACCTTCCGTCAGTTACTACACACTGTGACCTCTCTGACAGGAAATCACGAATCCAATCACATAACTGAGACGATACTCCATAAGCACGCAGTTTGATAATAAACCGCTTGTTAGGTACGGTGTCAGAAGCCTTCTGGAAGACTAGAATAAGGAATGAATTTGTAATCCCTTGTCGCTAGCACTCAACACGCCATGTGTGCAAAGAGCTAGTTGTGTTTCATAAGAACGAGGTTTACCCAATAAGTGTTGACTGTGTGTCAGAAGACCGCTCCCCTCCATGTAATTCATGATGCTCGGACACAATATATGTTCCATAATCTTGCTGCATATCGACATTAATGATGTTGTTGTTGTGGTCTTCAGTCCTGAGACTGGTTTGATGCAGCTCTCCATGGTACTCTATCCTGTGCAAGCTTCTTCATCTCCCAGTACCTACTGCAACCTACATCCTTCTGAATCTGCTTAGTGTATTCATCTCTTGGTCTCCCTCTACGATTTTTACCCTCCACGCTGCCCTCCAATACTAAACTGGTGATCCCTTGATGCCTCAGAACATGTCCTACCAACCGATCCCTTCTTCTAGTCAAGTTGTGCTACAAACTTCTCTTCTTCCCAATCCTATTCAATACTTCATCATTAGTTATGTGATCTACCCATCTAATCTTCAGCATTCTTTTGTAGCACCACATTTCGAAAGCTTCTATTCTCGTCTTGTCCAAACTATTTATCGTCCATGTTTCACTTCCATACATGGCTACACACCATACAAATACTTTCAGAAACGACTTCCTGACACTCAAACCTATACTCGATATTAACAAATTTCTCTTCTTCAGAAATGCTTTCCTTGCCACTGACAGTCTACATTTTGTATCCTCTCTACTTCGACCATCATCAATTATTTTGCTCCCCAAATAGCAAAACTGCTTTACTCTTTTAAGTGTCTCATTTCCTAATCTAATTCCCTCAGCATCACCCGACTTAATTCGACTAATTCCATTATCCTCGTTTTGCTTTTGTTGATGTTCATCTTATATCCTCCTTTCAAGACACTATCCGTTCCGTTCAACTGCTCTTCCAAGTCCTTTGCTGTCTCTGACAGAATTACAATGTCATCGGCGAACCTCAAAGTTTTTATTTCTTCTCCATGGATTTTAATACCTACTCCGAATTTTTCTTTTGTTTCCTTTACTGTTTGCTCAATATACAAATTGAATAACATCGGGGAGAGGCTACAACCCTGTCTCACTCCCTTCCCAACCACTGCTTCCCTTTGATGTCCCTCGACTCCTATAACTGCCTTCTGGTTTCTGTACAAATTGTAAATAACTTTTCGCTCCCTATATTTTACCCCTGCCACCTTCAGAATTTGAAAGAGAGTATTCCAGTCAACATTGTCAAAAGCTTTCTCTAAGTCTACAAATGCTACAAATTTAGGTTTGCCTTTCTTTAATCTAGCTTCTAAGATAAGTCGTAGGGTCAGTATTGCCTCACGTGTTCCAATATTTCTACGGAATCCAAACCGATCTTCCCCGAGGTCGGCTTCTACTAGTTTTTCCATTCGTCTGTAAAGAATTCGTGTTAGTATTTTGCAGCTGTGACTTATTAAACTGATAGTTCGGTAATTTTCACATCTGTCAACACCTGCTTTCTTTGGGATTGGAATTATTATATTCTTCTTGAAGTCTGAGAGTATTTTGCTTGTCTCACACATCTTGCTCACCAGATGGTAGAGTTTTGTCAGGACTGGCTCTCCCAAGGCTGTCAGTAGTTCTAATGGAATGTTGTCTACTCCCGGAGCTTTGCTGCGACTCAGGTCTTTGAGTGTTCTGTCAAACTCTTCACGCAGTATCATATCTCCCATTTCATCTTCATATACATCCTCTTCCATTTCCATAATATTGTCCTCAAGAACGTCGCCCTTGTATAGACCCTCTATATACTCCTTCCATCTTTGTGCTTTCCCTTCTTTGCTTAGAACTGGGTTTCCATCTGAGCTCTTGATATTCATATAAGTGGCTCTCTTTTCTCCAAAGGTCTCTTTAATTTTCCTGTAGGCAGTATCTATCTTACCCCTAGTGAGATAAGCCTCTACATCCTTACATTTGTCCTGTAGCCATCCCTGCTTAGCCATTTTGCACTTGCGATCGATCTCATTTTTGAGATGTTTGTATTCCTTTTTGCCTGCTTCATTTACTGCATTTTTATATTTTCTCCTTTCATCAATTAAATTCAATATTTCTTCTGTTACCCAAGGATTTCTACTAGCCCTCGTCTTTTTACCTACTTGCTCCTCTGCTGCCTTCACCACTTCATCCCTCAAAGCTACCCATTCTTCTTCTACTGTATTTCTTCCCCCCATTTCTGTCAGTTGTTCCCTTATGCTCTCCCTGAAACTCTGTACAACCTCTGGTTCTTTCAGTTTATCTAGGTCCCATCTCCTTAAATTCGCGCCTTTTTGCAGTTTCTTCAGTTTTAATCTACAGTTCATAACCAATAGATTGTGGTCAGAGTCCACATATGCCCCTGGAAATGTCTTACAATTTAAAACCTGGTTCCTAAATCTCTGTCTTACCATTATATAATCTATCTGAAACCGGTCAGTATCTCCATGCTTCTTCCATGTAAACAATCTTCTTTTATGATTCTTGAACCAAGTGTTAGCTATGATTAGGTTGTGCTCTGTGCAAAATTCTACCAGGCGGCTCCCTCTTTCGTTTCTTGCCCCCACTCCATATTCACCTACTACGTTTCCTTCTCTCCTTTTTCCTACTGTCGAATTCCAGTCACCCATGACTATTAAATTTTCATCTCCCTTTACTATCTGAATAATTTCTTTTATTTCATCATACATTTCTTCGATTTCTTCATCATCTGCAGAGCTAGCTGGCATATAAACTTGTACTACTGTGGTGGGCGTGGGCTTCGTATCTATCTTGGCTACAATAATGCGTTCACTATGCTGTTTGTAGTAGCTTACCCGCATTCCTATTTTCCTATTCAGTATGAAACCTACTCCTGCATTACCCCTCTTTGGTTTTGTGTTTATAACCCAGTAGTCACCTGATCAGAAGTCTTGTTCCTCTTGCCACCGAACTCCACTAATTCCCACTATATCTAACTTTAACCTATCCATTTTCCTTTTTAAATTTTCTAACCTACCTGCCCGATTAAGGGATCTGACATTCCACGCTCCGATCCGTAGAACGCCAGTTTTCTTTCTCCTGATAACGACATCCTCTTGAGTAGTCCCCGCCCCCGCCCGGAGATCCGAATGGGGGACTATTTTATCTCCGGAATGTTTCACCCAAGAGGACGCCATCATCATTTAATCATACAGTAAAGCTGCATGCCCTCGGGAAAAATTACGGCCGTAGTTTCTCCTTGTTTTCAGCCGTTCGCAGTACCAGCACAGCAAGACCGTTTTGGTTAGTGTTACAAGGCCAGATCAATCATCCAGACTGTTGCCCCTGCAACTACTGAAAAGGCTGCTGCCCCTCTTCAGGAACCACACGTTTGTCTGGCCTCTCAACAGACATCCCTCCGTTGTGGTTGCACCTACGGTACGGCTATCTGTATCGCTGAGGCACGCAAGCCTCCCCACCAACGGCAAGGTCCATGGTTCATGGGGGTAGGACATTAGTGATATTGGCTGTAATTTAATCGATTACTCCTATTGCCTTTTTTGAATATTGGTGTAACCTGTGTAACTTTCGAGTCTTTGGGTACGGATCTATAGTCGAACGAGCAGTTGTATATGATTGTTAAGTATGAAGCTATTGCATCAGCATACTCTGAAAGGACCCAAATTGGTGTATAATCTGGAACAGAAGACTTGCTTTTATTCAGTGATTTAAATTTCTTCACCACTCCGAGGATATCTACTTCTAAATTACTCATATTGGCAGCTGTACTTGATTCGAATTCTGCAATATTTACTGCGTCTTCTTTGGTGAAGGAGTTTCGGAAACCGGTGCGTGGTAACTCGGCCTTAGCAGCACTGTCATCGACAGTATTTACTTTGCTACCGCACAGAGAAGGCATTGATTGGGTCTTTGCCACTAGCATGCTTTACATGC